>NC_134107.1:82779536-83399536 GCF_040939455.1 Microcebus murinus | reverse complement strand
TGCCAGTGGGGGCACTTCTGGGCATTTCATGATTTCATTCTTTTTACTCCTAACTCCTGAAAATTTTAACTTTCCAATTTATGCAAATTGGGTTTACATGTTGTTTTTCTCAAATCACTTCCAAGTCTCTGTTTTATACCTGCACGCAAAATCTTAGGACACTTTCTCACACTGAAGCCATTATCTTCCAGGTCACTATGTTGGTATAAAAATACAACCAGTGTGAGGCAAGGTGTCATTCTCCTCTATCCCATCCTGCCGTCCCTTCTCTCCCATCCCATCCCAGTGGGCCTTGTCTCGGCTTCTGTTGCAGTCCGCAATTGTCTATATTAGTCATTTGTAAATAAATGGTATCCTCCTATATCCTCAGAATAGACAAAGTCTGACTGCTGGTAATGGGTAGATGGGAAGCAAAATGTGTGCTTGCTTATCCTGAAGGAAGTTTGGAGGCAGCTTCCAGGGCTTGACAATTGCAGTGCTCATGAGCCTGCCGATCTCGGTGCTAAAACAAATTGACCATGGTATGTGCAATGCGGAAAACAGGCCTCTGGTGTGTTTTTCCATTGGTCTGATTCTCTTGGGTCTGACTGCCTCCCACGCTGTGATTTAGGACCTGGTGGGGGAGAAGAGATTGGGAAGAAAGGAAAATAAACAAGGTTTTAAAATATCACAGAACTCTATCTAATTAGAAGCAGTATAATGTAACGTTTTAGAGCACTGGCTTTGAAGTCAGACAGATGAGATAGAGTCCTCCCTCCATTAAAGAGGATACCATAGGAGAATTAAAAAAAAAAACAAACACTAATTTTCAGTTTTGTTCTTGTTAATAACACCTCCCACTTTTTTGGTAACCGTCGATGACATAAAGTGTGAAAAGCACTTAGTTCAGCTCCTGGTACAGAGTAACCACTTAATAAATGTCATCCGTGATTAGCTTGTTCTTATTCTAAGTTATATCTGGTGCAAAATGGTCTATTTGGAGATGTCTCATCATTTTCCTCATCTATGTTTACAGGATTTTTCTATTTCTTCAGTGGATCATCTCAGTTTGAGTTTGACCCCAATGCCAGGATGGTGACACATATATGGAAGAGCAACAGCTGGTTACGGTGTCAGGCAAGGCAGAGAAAAGACAGACATCGGCATTTTAAATGAATCTAATAATTATTCACCTAATTTATTATGAGTCAAAATGATTAATTATTCCCGCATGTGCTGTGGCTGAAGAAGATGAACCTCACAGGCACCTTCATGTGTTATGGAGCATTTGTCTGGAATGCTTTGCTTGCTTTGGAATTACTTTGAATAGAAGTGAGAAATATTTATATGCAATAGACAAGAGGATGTATCTCCAGCAGTGTTTTATTAATTATTTAATAAATATTTTTTTTATTTTTGGACTGTTCCTTACTTTCTAGAGTAATTCATGTTCAATAACTGACCACACTGGGGACTAAGCATTTGACAGATGCTCTGCCAGTAGGCGTAGTAGGATCATACACTCTATGGATGGGCCATATGGCTGTCACCTACCCTCTCCCATGCTCTGCACCAACAGGGTCTTTGTTTTCACCTCACAGAAATTGTAAGTGCTCCTTACACACCTAAGAAAGAAAGTTGTGGGTCAATAGTTGCCCTGTAGTCCTGGTTCTGAACCAAACTGGGAAATAGAATTCCAAAAGTTTTGAGCCTGAGAACTTGCCATATCATCTAACCCAATTTATAATTTTATAGGTGGGGAAACAAAACTAGTTTGAAGCCCAATACCTCTTGTTTTAACTCAAAGCTGTCTTCAATGGCATTCCCTGCCTGCCCTAGAGACCAAATTCCTCATGTCATCTCACCCTTTCATTACAATACTCTTTTTTGCCATTTTGTACCTGGTAGCTCTGGGTGGTCAGAGTTTGTGTGCACGTGCCAATTATATGACAGATTTATCACCACTAAGGTACATGCCTTATGCCCTACCAGGTACACTTTAGAAACCTGTTCGTTCTTTTATGGACTCACTTAAATGCCAGGCACTGTCATAGATGCAAAGTATGGAACAGTGAGGAAAACACATGTACCCCAACCTCATTGAGTTCTCTCCAATAGGAGAAAGAAATCAAACAAAAGAGCACAAATTAATATATAATTACAAATTATAAAGGTATTGACAGAGAAATAACAAAATGTGTAAAGGATGGCCGGGCGCTGTGGCTCACGCCTGTAATCCTAGCTCTTGGGAGGCCGAGGCGGGCGGATTGCTCAAGGTCAGGAGTTCAAAACCAGCCTGAGCAAGAGCGAGACCCCGTCTCTACTATAAATAGAAAGAAATTAATTGGCCAACTGATATATATATAAAAAAAATTAGCCGGGCATGGTGGCGCATGCCTGTAGTCCCAGCTACCCGGGAGGCTGAGGCAGAAGGATCACTCGAGCCCAGGAGTTTGAGGTTGCTGTGAGCTAGGCTGACGCCACGGCACTCACTCTAGCCTGGGCAACAAAGCGAGACTCTGTCTCAAAAAAAAAAAAAAAAAAAAAAAATTGTGTAAAGGAGAATAATGTTGTAGGAGGGGCTACCTGGGAAGGGTTGGTTATTAGAGAAAGTCTCTCTGGGACAATAATGAAAAAAGGAAAATCATCTACATCCACTTAGCCAGGTGGGTGGATGGGTAGGAGGAGAGAGACCATTCCAAGAAAAGGAAATGAGACTCAGTGGTGGAAAAAATCTTGGCATGCTGAAGGGACTAAAAGAAAATGGGGACCTGATTACAGCGTTGGAAGGTAGCTATGGAATAAGATGATATTAGATAAGTAGGCAGAATCAAATCATTTGGGGCCTTTCAGATGTATTAAAGACCTGGGTTTTATTTTTGGTTCACTGTGAATTTGTTGAAAGAAATTTTACCCAGAGGAATGACACAATCCATTATATATTCTGAATAGTTATTCTAGCAGGAAATAATTGGAAGAAAGCAATGATGAAAGTTGGAACACAGGTGAAAGAGCTATTATAGATGATGGGGGGTGGGGGCTCAGGGGAGGAGAGATTGAGAGAGATGACGGATTTAAGGTATATTTTGACACTGTTTGGATTTCATGATGGACTCGATAAAGAGTTCTGAAGGAAAGGAGGTGTTAAGAATTGATCCTACTCTTGCCTGTAATCCCAGCACTTTGGGAGGCTAAGGCAGGAGGATTGCTTGAGGCCAGGAGTTTGAGACCAGCCTGGGCAAGTTAGCCAGACCCCATCTCTACTAAAAGAGAAAGAATAGCTCCTAGATTTCTATCTTGAACAACCTCTTGGATGGCAGTGGCTTCAAAAGAGTTAGGGGAAGAAAGGCTGGAAGAGAAGCAATTTTGTGGGTGAAAGCTAAGAGTCAGTAGGAATCATCTCATTCTTAAAATATAGGAATTCCTGTAAGATAACCAAGTAAAGGCATTAATAGGTCATTCGATAAAGGAATCTGGAGCTCAAAACAAAGTAGATTAAAAAACTGTGTGAGTTTGGCAGCATCGGTTAAGTCATGGAAATAGATGAGGTTATATAGGAAGACTGCAGAGACAGAAGATGGTTCAGGACTAAATCTTGTAAAATGAAGCGTCACTCAGGCTAGCCCAGGTTGTGCCATGGTAATGAACAATCTTCCGTGGCTTGGAACTAAGACTGCATCATGGTATTCTACTGGGGTGTCTACTTCAGGTTGTCCTCAACCCCATAATATTCTGAAATTTAAAAAAAAAATAAATAAATTTTAAAAAAGGACTCAGGCTGATGGAACAGCCACCACTTTGAGCTCTGATCTTCATCATGGCAGAGGGAAGGAGTTATGGTAACTTTCACACTGACTCCCAAAGCTGTGGGGTGGATATAAAAAAATGTCATTCTGCCACATTTCATTGGCCAGAGAAAGTTACATTGCCTCATCTAATACAAAAGGTGGGAAGATAATATCCTCTCACATACCTGGGAGGAGAATCAGAAATATTTCGTAGAAGGCACTAATCACAATCACAAAGGGCTTTTTCTTGCTGCCTAAAAATAACATTTTTCTATGTTTTAAGTATTTTGCACTCGTTTTTTGAATCGGAAATACATGTAAATGACCCAAAATGCAAAAGGAAAGAAACATTACTTTCATTAGTAGCAAATTTTTCTCCCTCTCAGCATATCTCAGCAACCCGGTTTGCTTTCCCAGAGGTAAGCCAATGCTACCAATTTCCTGTGAAACCTTTCATCTACTTTGTGCATTAGTGCACATGTCTATTAAGCCTTATTTTTTTACCCTTCACTTTTTCTCATTTAATATACCTTGGAGACTGCTTCACTTCAGAAACAGAGTGCTGCCTCATTCTATTAAATATAGCAACCCGGGATATGAACCTGTAATTTATTTAACAAACCCTTATTAGTACACATTTGAGGAATTTTTTTCAATTAATATCCTTTTACATATGTCATTTGTGAGTACATCTGTTGAAAAACCATCTCACTTAAGAGCTCAGTAGAGGAAGAAGAACTGAGAAAGCAGTTCACCGATTCCATGATACAAAAGTCGTGATGATCCCAACAGCAGTAGCATGGGTAGGGACCTAGGGGCAGAAATCTGACCAAAGTATCCTTTAGGATGATTTCTGGGACAGATTGACTTAATAAAGAAATTCATGGGCTCACCAACTAACAAGAAAAGCCTTGGTTTAGTTTTTACTTGTAGTTTGATGAGTTTTTTCAGCTACTCTTTTGGCTCTGTCCTGGGTGATGGCTTCATCCTTTAGACTAGATTTCCTTGTGGTGGCCAGAGGACTGCAGGCATTACATTTCTTCAACACATTGCCTCTATCCACCAAACAAGTTTTCTCCACTTTCTCCTGACTGGGCTCTATGGTCATGGAGCTACAATGAGTCAATCACTGTGAAAACAAGAGCAGGACCACAAGAACTGGCCTAGACTTTGGGGAGTGTTGGGCGTGAGGGTGCTTAATCTCACCCCAATATGGTGCTGCCAGTCAATGGGAGAGGAAAGAATTTTGAAGCTGAGACAGCAACATCAGTGTTTTCCAGTAGGAAGGACTGTGAGATGAGAAAGTAGAAACAGCGTGCAAAGACAGTCTTGGGAAAATGTTGGCAAAGAAAGCACTCGTAGGAAATCTTTTCTCTTGTGTTTCCAGGCTTGATTAATGGTTTTAACGAATGCCTTTATTTGGTTGAGGGGGTAAGAAAAAAAGAACTTTAATTTCTAGATGCTGTACAAGTGTAGTACTTTATTTATTTATTTTAATTGATGCAGAGTAGATGTACATAGTTTGGGGACACATGATAATTTAATGCACTCATATAATTTGTAAAGATCACATCAGTGTATAGTTTTTCATATGTGCAATTTATTTAGCCCTCATGATAGCCATGGCAAATGGTAATGTCTTTATATTAGAGGATCTTAGACTCAGAAGGATGAATTTTCACAAGATCCGCAAGTGGTGAACAGCAGCACCAAGATTCTACTCCAGAACTACTACTCTCTGGTTTCAAAGATTTTGCTCTTCTTGAGGCTATGTTAACAGATCGTAAATCAGCCTAATCTAGCCTAAGTTTGTCTCCACTATGCTCTAGTTAATGTCTTTGCTTTTGGGGACACAAAAATTTGATGATACTGATGTTCTCTGAGATTGCTGAGTTGTCCCTGTCACAGTGTTTCTGATTCCATAGCCCTCAGTGTGTGACAATGTCTAAGGACAATTAGCACTGAGACAAAATAAATTCTGACTTGGAATCCTGAATCAAGATTCACCCTCAGAACTTCTGGAGAAGTATTGGATTCATGGTATCTTTTTTGTATGTTTGGAGTTATTAGACTCCCAATAGTAAGTGGCATCCTTTAGATAGACAAAGACAGGAGTGATCCAACTCTTGTGTTCTATCATCCCCTCAACAGTATGTGCCCTCCCCAGACTTGCTCCTTCTTCAGCGTCCCTGGTTCAGATAACAGAACCACCTTCTTCTATCTTCATCTCGAAACTCAGCCATCTTTGGCTTCTTTATTTTTCTCACAGGGACATTCCCTCAGTCGCCATATCTTGTGGCTCCGCCCGTGCCCTGTCTAGAGAGGGTGCAATGAAGGGTACAGCAGGAGAGTGGCAGAGTGGACTGGAGGAGACACACATGTTAGGTGTCCCTCTGTCTCCGTAGTTGTCTACCTACCAGTCTGTGCTCACGTCACCTCCCTTCTCACTCATTTTAACCTTCGTTACCTGTGGACGACCAGCCATCCTTCAAAGCCTGCATCATTCTCCGCTTTGTCCATGGTACCTTCCCACATAAAATTAACTTCTGACATAGGTTTAGCCAGTCTTGGAATTGATTTTGGCCTGACCAATTTCTCAGAGCAGAATATGTTGAACTAGAATCTCTTCAGAACAGGAGAGAACTGGGGCAGAACTAGTGGCAAGAACCTGTCACAGATTCGGGAGCTGATGAGGAGCTACACTCCACTGGGCAAAACACACCTTCAGAAGGGGCATGAAGCAGAGTCCAGTCATACTCCAGTCAAGCAGGTGGGGTCGGAAGGTGAGTCAGTGGAGATCCCCGCAGGTGGGAGGAATCCTGAGAACACTCTGGTGAGCAAGGCTGGGGAATGCAGGCCGAAGGCAAGAGGCTGGCCCTCAGGACACCACCAGCTGCTTGTTAAAGGGGGAGGGCAAAGCATCCTTCTGAACAGGGAACAGCCCATTGCTGGCCTCGTATCAGAATAAGAATCTCTGAGCAGAAACTAAAACAGAGGATAAGTCACACAACCAACTGCCTCCTTGCACTTCAGGGCTCAGCCAAAGATTTTTAAACAGACTTGGAATCTGTATGGAAAAACCAGACTGTTTTCTTCCCTATACTCACAACGCTGCTAACACCAGATGTGTGGGGTTTTTTTTTCCCCACATGAATCAATATTTCAACCCTCCCAACACCACCTGGGTATCCTGCAATTTAATTATGACACTAAACACCTGCAGTTAGTGGAGACCCCTCAGATTGTTCAGGACTCAGTCCTATAATCGTGATCCCCTCACTTCAGACACCAAAGGCATGTCCAGGCCTCCTGCACTTCTGACAGACCAGCTATAAACCAGGGGTTCTGAGGACCCTCTTGTCATGTTCAATAATTTGCTAGAACAGCTCTCAGAACTCAGGGAACCATTTACTTACGTTTATTATAAAGGATATCACAAGGGCCCTATGTACCGATGAAAAGGTAGGGACCGATGTGGAAGGGACATGCAGCTTCCATGCTCTCTCCAGGCACGCCACTCTCTCAGCATCTTGACGCATTTGTGTTCACCAACCCGGCTGTTCTCCAAATCTCATACTTTAGGGATTTTTATGAAGGCTCCATCATATAGGCATGATCCGTTATTAACACAATCTCCGAATCCTCACTGGAAGACGGGGGTGGGGCTGAAAGTTCCAGGCTTCCAACCATGGCTTGGTCTTCCTTGGATGGTGACTGGCCCCCATCCAAGAGCCCACCAAGAATCGCCTCATTAAAATAAAAGATGTTCCTATCACCCAGGAAATCCCAAAGGATTAGGGGTTCAATGTCAGGAGCCAGGGGCCCAGACCGAATATTAGGATACAAGATTTGCCCACCACCTTTCCCTATAAGGTTACTAGGAGCTCTGTCTTAGGAACTGGAGCAGAGACCCAACATTAGAATAAAAGGTCCTCCCAGCACACCTATCACTCAGGAAATTCCAAGGGATTAGGAGTATTGTGTCAGGAGCTAGAGGCAGGGACCAACATGTATATTTCTTGTTATTTCACGGAACCCTACGTCAGGACAAGACCAGCACGAATGGCAAATTGATGCGGATTCCCAGAAAGAGGTAAGGTGAATATTTCAGTGCTTCCTACCTCTGGTCAGTTTCAGTTCAGAAAATTAGGCAAATGCCTGCACCTGCGGGAAGGGAACAAAGGCTCTAGCTTTGGAAAGACAGGGGAATGCTGAGAACAGGCTGGGATTTGTCAATACGTAGCCACAGGACGGTGGTGATGAGACAGAAAAAGTAAGTAAATGCAACCCAAGTAAGCTTGGAAGAAGATTTTTCCCCAGTGAAGCCTCCAGATGAGAATACAATTTAGCCGATACGTTGAGATCCTATGCAGAGGACCAGCTAAGCTATGTCCACACTCATGACCCGTGGAAATGGAAGTAACAAATGTGTGCTGTTTTAAGCTGCTAAATTTGTGGCAATTTTCTACTCAGCAACAGATATCTAATACATCGAGTGATCTCCTTATGTGAAGCCACAGCCACATAATAATTCTCCAGGTAATTCAGGCCCAAATCCAGTTCTGCTAAAGAAGGTCTGGAGGCAGAAATGTCCCATCCCCTTGTAGAGCTCACAATCTGGCAATGACACCCTTAACATGGTGAGACATATGAGTGTGTCTAGGGTGCATGCCAAGGCAAAAATTTGAAGTCAGAAAATGGTCATCAATGCCCTTACTTGATTAGGGGTATCTTTCTCTTTATTTTTCTGTATTTTACTCACTTTCTTATCCAGGCACCAAAAAGCATTAGAACACAGCATTTGCAGTCATTAATAAAATTATTCACAAACAAGTTTGGGGTATGTGCATGATAAATGTCCCTTTCTTACTATTGACAAACATTAGGGCACATGGGTTAAATATGCATGTAAGGGACAGAGAAGTAATAGAGTCAGAGCAACACACACACACTACAAAAAGAAAAAAATAGAGACAGACACAGAGAAAGAGAGAGACAGACACAGAGAAGAGAGAGACAGACACAGAGAATGGAAAAGGTGACATGATGGCAGTAAGACAAGTGTAGGCAGGAATGTGTGAACCGCATTTGAGATGCAGGAAGATGACCAGCTGTGTGTGAGCAGACCTAAGAAAGGGAAGTCTGTGAATTGGTGGAGGGGAAGGTGGGCAGAGTGAAGGAGGAGAGGATTAGGGTGCTATAATGCAGGACTACCTTAGGAAGTTGCACAGGGCCAGACCACCTAGGCAGCAGCCTGGAGACAAAGAGGAGAGAGCAGCCTGGACAGCAGTTTCTTCCTAAACCCTGGGGTGAGGCAGACAACCTGGCAGGGGGCTCTCCATGCCTCAAGGACCAGGTGCAGAGAGAGTTCAAGTTGGTCCCCCCGAGAAGCAAACCCTGACTGCTCTCTATCTAAGTGGAGAGAGCGATGCTTGCATGAAGCAGGTTCTGGAAGGTTGGAGGGCGGGCAGTTCTACCTCCTCTGCTCCATCATTCATCAGCTAATTCACTCATTTGGCAGATATCCACTGAGTGGCTACTAAATGGTAGGCATCATATCAGGGAGACAGAGCTTCACAGACATGGCCCCACTCTTGCAGAGCTTCTATTCTCCTGGGGGAGGTAGAGAAATGAGAGCCATCAAGTGTGATGGCCCCATGGGGGAAGCACACAGAGCTGTGGGATACCCCAGGAGTGTCTCTGTCCCCAGCACTGAAATATCAGGGTGGCTTCCAAGAGAAATAGGCATCCATATGGAGAACCAAAGCGAAAGAACTTAGGAGACAAGGGAGAGAGAGGTGGTCCAGACAGAAAGACACAAGAGTATAGGAGGTGTTTCTTCTCAAACCTTTTGAAGTGAAGGACCAGTTCCTTACATTGCCAATTCATCAGGAGTCAATACTTTTGTAAAATACAAGAAAAGAGAATTACTATGAAAATGAGATGACCAAAGACATTTTTAAATGCTCAATTTTTGCATTATTAGATTATATTCAACAGACATAAAATTACTTTCTCAAATTGCTGTGAAATCACACTCAGTTGTGGAACTTACCTTATCAAAGACCATTAACAAAGAGTTCATGATCAGCACTGACTCATGGACCACACTTTCAGAAGCCCTTGTTTATAGCACACAGGAAAAGAGATATACTACAGTCCAGGGGTACCTGGATGAAAACAGACAAGGAAAAGCAGAATAAGAAAACACAGTTACCGGAAGCTCCTTCTGGGAGTAGGTGGCGTTTAGACTGCAGAAAACCGTCCAGATGCTCGTCATGTACCTGGCTGAATTGCAGCAGATGAATTCTCACCACATCTAGTGTCTAACACCAGTTAAATAGGTAGAAAGTGGAATAAAATAAATGAAACAGAAGGCTTGGGGAAAAGCCAAAGGAGGAATTAGAATGAACTTTCTCTTGCCATCCCAGCTTCAAAGCTTTTCTATTTTTTTTCTATTCAGTTCTATTAGAATTACCTGATTCTGTACAATAAACATCCCTTCTAATTCAATAGTTTCTGGTTAAAAGTAAAAAGGTAAACAGAAAAAAAAAAAATAAGAAACCAAGCAAATACCAAGGATAAAAACTTCTACAACAACAAAAGCTCTTCCACCCCTCTAGCTACACCTGCTTGCTGGCTACCATCTTGCTTTGCGGGACTGGGTGCAGAA
Organism: Microcebus murinus; assembly: GCF_040939455.1. NCBI lineage: Eukaryota > Metazoa > Chordata > Mammalia > Primates > Cheirogaleidae > Microcebus > Microcebus murinus. Next base: position 83,389,096 of record NC_134107.1, on the reverse strand, counting down.
GTCTCCTCCCATGAGAGGCTCTCTCTGGCCCTCCTGGGCTGTGCTGTGTGCCTCCCGTGCATTCCCAAAATATACCCCGATCACAGCGCTTATCACTTTGTACGGTAACTGCCCCCTCAAATTCATCCCACATTAGACCACACTGTCCTTTGGTTATTTTCCACTGCAACTCGGAGACTGGCGCATAGTAAGCACTCAGTGAATCACTGTTAGTTGAATGAAAGCATGAATAACTCCCTAAAAGTAAGAAAAAAGTAACGTTTGACTTTAAAATGTGAAGAATGAGTTGGAGTTGCCAGGCTTCAAGTCCAGAGAGGAAGGTGTTCCAAAGGAAGGGCATCGCATGCCCGATGGCATGGAGATGTTAGAGGACAGGTTTGGGAATCCCAAAGGAAGGTTTGAGAGAGTCAAAAAAAAAAAAAAAGGGTAGTCCCATTAATTTATGTTTTTGCATCAGCTTTCTAACATGTGATTAAGAGTTTAAAACTAAATGAAACACTGCATTCAGTAAATAAAACAACTGAGTAAAATTTCTCCCAAAATCTTATAACTCATTAACTTTTTTCATTTAGTCACCCACTGAGCACATTTGTTCGCTTAATAATCATTCTGTCACATCATCAAATCTGTCTTTGAAGTAGGAAGCATGTCAATAAAAAATAAATTGCCCTGTCCCTCAGCTACATAACACAAGATACTCCTCCATGTGTAATGTATTTCCTCAGCAGCTATGAAACAGGAAAAATTTATTTCAGTGATGATAAAAGCATGCACCAAAGCAATGCCCTAGTTTCTTAAGGATTAAATCAAAGGGGGGTGGTTGAGGATCTATGGGTACAACCTCTTCAATCCCTGCGAGGTCAGTAGGAAATTTAGCTCCTTAACTTCCTCCCTAGATCAAGGACATGTGAGTGATAGGCCTGCTCATATTTGGAAGCTGATTTATAAACAATTATACTTGGACATGCTTGAAGCTCTTACTTGAGGGGGGAGAGGGGCATGGGCAATATAAGTAACCTTAACACTTGTACCCCCATAATACACTAAAATTTAAAAAATATATTATCTAAAAAAAATTAAAAATTTAAAAAATTAAAAAATTAAAAATTAAAAAGAAAAAACAAAAAAACAATTATACTTATTAGTAAAACCTTCCCAACCATATTGATGGGATATCACTGCACCACTGTTAGCTAAACCCATAAGGTGGGGAATATATAAGTGAGTTCAGGGCATAATTTACCTAGCTTGGAAATTTGCCAACTTCACAATTGTTCCTAAAATCACATTTATCTCATCAGTACAATCATGGGGATTATAACAATGATTATGATGATGATGCAATACTTGGTAACATAGCTGCCTCTTGAGCAATGTATCCAAGTCTCTAAAGGTAATTATTCAACTTGCTTTATTATGAGGGTTCAGCAGAAAATATTTGTGGTTTTTTTTTCTTGCCTTATCTCACTGGGCAGCAACGATTTCATCAAGAGTCACTTCCTTTGATAAATTCTTAAAAGGAACACACCCTGTCTGCTGAATCATAGTCATAATTGTTTTGCTTTCTAAGAAACAAAACAACTGAGACTATCAAGGTTTCAGTTTCCTCATTTGCAAAGTAAGAAGGTTTAATTAGGCATTTTTTTGCTGGTACAAAACAGTTGTACATATTTTGGGGCCACATGTGATATTTTTTTTTTATTTTATTTTTTTATTTTTTTTTTACTTTTTTTTTCACATGTGATATTTTGATACATGCATACAATGTGTAATAATCAAACCAGGGTAATTAGGACGCCCGTTAACTCAAATATTCACTGCTTCTTTATGTTGGGAACATTCCAATTCCTCTCCTCTAGTTATTTATTTATTTTTTATTTTGAGACAAGGTCTTGCTCTGTCACCCAGGCTGGAGTGCAGTGGTGTCATCATAGCTTACTACAGCCTTGAACTCTCTCAAGCAATCCTTCCACTTCAGCCTCCTGAGTAGCTGGGACTACAGATGCATGCCACCACACCCAGCTACTATTCTTAAATTTTCTGTAGAGAAAGGGTCTCACTATGTTGCCCAGGCTAGTCTCAAACTCCAGGCCTCAAAGAATCCTCCTGCCTCAGCCTCCCAAAGTGCTGAGATTACAGGCATGACCTAGTGTGCCCAGCCTTCTTCCAGCTACTTTGAATTATATCACAAATTGTTGTTAACTATAGTCACCTACTGTGCTATCAAATGCTAGATATAATTCCTTTTATCTAACTGTATTTTCGTACCCATTATAATCAGATAGTTTTAAGGTATCTTTCAACTCTAAGAATAAACAGCATTCAAACACTATGTGACAAACATTGAAGTAGATGAAGTAGATATATAGGAGGTCCGTCTTGAAAGTATCCAGCCACCTAATATGAAAAATGGAGACATTTATTGAAGAAGAGACAAGATACAAGAAACATTGTACGTAGGACAATGATGACTCAGTCCCTTCAAAGTAGTCACTTTGGGACCTCACACAGTTCTCCCAGCATCTCTGCCACAGTTCAAAATACTCTGCAAAATCCTGTGTTGGAAATGTCATCAGCTGCATTGCTGAATTTTCCTGACTCTCATTAACTGTCTGAAATCTCTTCCCCTTCAAAGGTGATTTTAGTTGTGGGAAAAGCCAGATGTCAAAGGGTGCCAAATATGGGCTGAAGGGGGACTGAGTCACCTGAGTGATTTGATGTTTCGCAAAAAAACTGCATGAGACGTGATGCATGGCAGGTGCATTGTACTGATGAAGCTGCCAATCATCAGTTGCTCATAACTGGGGTGATTTTCATCTTATTGCTTCTCTCAACCCATGAAGAAGATTGAGATAGTACTTCTTATTAATTGTTTGGCCTGGAGAAGTGTACTTATGATGGACAACACTTTCCCAATCAAAAACCACTGTTTACATGGTCTTGATCTTACTGTAACTTCGCCACACCTTCTTCAGGTGTGGAAAACCAGACAATTTCCCTTTGGATGACTGGGCCTTCCTTTCTGGATCATAGCCATAGAACCATCATTCATCTCCAGTTATGACCTTCTTGAGCAAATCTGGTTCACTGGTAGTGGTTTGAAGGTCATTAGCAAATGTAGCACCATTTTCCTTCTGCTCTGGTAGCAGACGCTGCAGAACGCATTTTGCCGTGGCACGTTTCATGCCAAGATCCTGCATCAAAATCTCGGACACAGTAGTTTTTGGAATCCCCAGAACAGCTTCTAGTTCTCGCACTGTCAGTCACTGACCTTTGTTCATTGCAGCCCATATGCATTCAACATTCTCAAGTGTTGCGTGTTGCAGGCCTTCCAGAATGTGGATCACTTTCAACAGATTCTTGACCACCTTTGAAGCGTTTGTGCCACACTTTTATTTCTCCTGCACTCATTGCATCATCCACGAAAGCCTTCTGAATCATCTGAATAGTTTCCATGGAGGAATGTTCCAACGTAATGCAAAATTTGATGCAGATTTGTTGCTCTACTCACTCAGTCATTTTGAATGTAATAGCCATACAGTACACATGCTCACTCAATGGCTTCTAGCACCCCGTGGAATAGTACAGTGAAGTCGTCATTGTTCACACATGTGCATCCCACTCCACTCTCCTTGGCTGCCAGGTTACGTCACACAACGTAACCTGGCAGCCAAGGATGTCACACAAACCATTCTTGTTATATTATTAACAATGGCTGGATACTTTCCAGACAGCCCTTGAGCTATATATAAATATATAATTTTGTTTAATTTTTCTGATAAAAAATTTAGGGGGATATTATTGCTACTGTTATAATTTTCTAGTCAAAGGAACAGAATTGAGTTGAGTCTACATACCTAGTAAGGAGTAGGGTTGGATTTCACATCTCTATCTGCTAAATCTCTACCTCATACTAAAATCTTGCCTTCAAGTTCTGCCTCTCACTCAACATTCCATGAGCTCATCATATAAAATTATTCAGCATTTTCAGTGCCACAACTTAGAGTGTTGATCATTTGGGGTCTGGTTCACGCTGTCTCATATTTTTAGCGGCCTGATTATATTTCCTCTTTTAGAGTGAGAAGATACTAACCATGTACCAAGAACATGAGCTACATTTCCCTGAGTATCTCTATTTACCTTTTCTTACCATATAATACCTGAGCACAGGGAAAATTTTTAATATCAGGGAAATAATGACTACTATTGTATTCATGCAATTTATAAAATACATGTTTCTAACAGTATATTTATAATAGTTTGGTGGCCTAAATATTATTATTTCCTTATAACAATTGAGCATTACATAGGCAAGAAACTTGTCCAGGTTTGCAGGGTTTGTAAGTGAAAGAGCTGGGGCTCAAATCCAAGTCCTTTGACTCTAACTCTGTCAAACACACTGTTTAGATTTTTAGAAGGTATAAACAACTGCCTCCTTCCTCATGCATACACAACTATCCTCAGGCCCAAAGTCATTACTTTAAGCCAGGAGTCCTCAAACTTTTTAAACAGAGAGCCAGTTCACTGTCCCTCAGACCATTGGAGAGTGTGCACTGTGGGCCTGGGATGAGTCGGCTGCTAAGCAGGACAGGCAGCGGTGGGAAAAACACCCGGAGGGCCGGATAAATGTGCTAGGCGACCCGCATATGGCCCATGGGCCATAGTTTGAGGGTGCCTGCTTTAAGCTATAAAGCACCAATACCAGAAGGAACAATGACTTTGAAAACAGTTGATCCTGGTCTTAAATATCAGTTATGTCACCCCTTGTCCTACCCTGGGGAAGATAATTTCAGTCCCAATTTTTCCTCACCTGCAAAAAAGATTAAATGGTGCCTACCTTTCAAGGGTTTTGTGAGGGACTGGCCTCCCTCATTAAACCACAGGCACCCCCTGGAATCTGGACTTCCCACGTGTTGTTGCCACCAAGCTGGAAAGTGGAACAAGATTCCTCGTCCAATTCCATACATTCTCCAGACTGAAGGGATGTTCTTCCTCCTCTCATGCTCCCTCCAAAGCTTTGTCTCAACCATCCCACTGTAGGACATGGAGAATTAGATATTCAAGTGGTTTTGTTTTAAGCTGCTAAGTTTGTGGCAATTTGTTACACAGCAATAGCTAACTAATACACATAGGAAAATTGCCTGGAAAGCACAGACGTGCATATTGAATATTACTTTTTCTGTTATATCCTATAAATAATTTTGGTGATGTGTACCTGCCTAAAAAAAAAATTTTCTCTTAGCCTGGCATGGTGGCATGCACCTGTAGTGCCAGCCACTCAGGAAACTGAGGCAGGTGTATCACTTGAGCCCAGAAGTTGGAGGCTGCAGTGAGCTATGATGGCACCACTGCACTCTAGCCTATGGTGACAGAGTGTGACGCTGTCTCAAAAACATAAAAAAATTCTCTATAAAAATCAGGGTGATTTGTGGCTTCCTAAAAACTTTTTTTTTCCTGTAGCATATAAAAATCACACTCAAACTTCCTAAGCAATTTTCAGGACCATGGTAACACATCATTGATTACATTCCATTCATGAGATATTTGCACATAAAACTATTAATTTGTTCATTTGTATCAAATTCTTCATATTCAACACCTATTTTTATAAACCATTGTGATTTGTATGGTGTCTATCCTGTAAAAAAAATTTCATTCAGAAGGGAAGACAAATATTGAAGCATAAGGCAAAATTTGAAAAGTCCTTTTAAAAAGCTACATAATACCACAAAATTCAGAGAAAGAAAACTAGCTTGCTAGAATTATCGAAACACATTTCTTAAATGAAGTTTCATTTGAATTGTGCCTTGAAACAAGAATAGAATTTTATTCATTGTAGTCAGAGGAAAAGAAACGCATGAATGAAGGCATGACAATTAAATTTCAGGAGATATTTGAAGAATGAGTAGTTCCAGGATCTTTTTTTACACATTGGGTAAGAAAACTGAGAAGCTGGGTTAAGAAGATATTTTGAGACCTCAGTACAGAAGACCTTGGATGCTAAGATGAGTTGAGAATTGCCTTGGTGGGCATTGATAAATTTTATCCATAATAATAATTGCTAATTTTTTTTTTATTTCCTACCAAATGGCAGTATTGTGCTAAGCATTTTAACATTAGTTCATTTTTATCTCACAACAACCTCATAAGGCAGGGACCATAATCATTCCCATTTTACACTGGGGAAACTAAGGCATTAAAAGATTGAGAATGCTGTCGAAGGTTAGATTTCTTAAAAATGGCAGAGATGACATTAAAACCTAGGCAGGGTCCCATCCGGTGCAGTAGCTCATGCCTGTAATGCTAGCACTCTGGTAGGCTGAGGCAGGCGGATCATTTGAGCTCAGGAGTTTGAGACCAGCCTGAGCAAGAGCGAGACCCCGTCTCTACTAAAAAAAAATAGAAAGAAATTAGTTGGACAACTAAACATATATAGAAAAAATTAGCCGGGCATGGTGGCACATGCCTATAGTCCCAGCTACTCAAGGTCAAAATGGCATTTTCCTGAGTTCACCAGGAGCCCCCTTTCCTGTCTCTGTGGCTGCTGGGAGAGAAGAGCAGCCCCTGGCAGGAAGCCCCAGGAGTGCTGAGGTGACTCGTTCTCCACCCACGGTGAGCACACACCCCTTAGTGCTCAGGGAGTTCCTGCCCCATCTTGGCTGGGAAAACACTACCTATATCCCACCTATCCTAGAAGGTGCCCTCTCTCCGGATTTCCCTCGCCTCTGCAGGCATCATGAGTCCCGTGTGAAAGATGGGATTTGCTTTTTCCTGAGAAATTCTTTCACTTCCCCTTTTCTGCTTAAACTCATGCAACACTCTATTTAGATGAGGAAGTTGTGGTTAAGCATTAAATCTGCAGTGGCTCACGCCTGTAATCCTAGCACTCTGGGAGGCCGAGGCGGGTGGATCGCTCGAGGTCAGGAGTTCAAAACCAGCCTGAGCAAGAGCGAGACCCCATCTCTACTATAAATAGAAAGAAATTAATTGGCCAACTAAAATATATAGAAAAAATTAGCCGAGCATGGTGGTTCATTCCTGTAGTCCCAGCTACTCAGGAGGCTGAGGCAGTAGGATCGCTTGAGCCCAGGAGATTGAGGTTGCTGCGAGCTAGGCTGATGCCACGGCATTCACTCTAGCCTGGGCAACAAAGCAAGACTCTGTCTCAAAAAACAAACAAACAAACAAACAAACAAAAAAAAACCACATTAAATCGACAGGGGAGAATGTGTTCTTATCCATTGTCTGTTGGGAGTTCATACACTCATCTCTGTTGTGCTCAAGGTCATGCCAGGGTCACTACTTGGAAAACAGAGACTTTATAAGACCCCTGGGATTCTGTGAAATCAAATTGACTTGGTGGAAAAGGGGAGAGGAACTTGCCAAAGAGGAGGAAGTCTCATAGTTTTGACCTCTATATTAAAAAAAAAAGAAAAAAAAAAAAAAGAGGAGGAAGTGAAGAACCCTCCGCATCGCTTGTTGAGTTCATGCTCTCGTGGGAAGAGGTTGGTCCACTGCAAAGGGAGAAAGTCATCAGGCCAGAGCAGCTTTTCCCAAAGGGGGCCTCAAATCATTAGAGGCACAGAAGAGGTTTGTCTGTGGTACAGGGACAAACATTTACTATGAAATCAAAATGCTAATCATATTTCCGCAGATATTATCACCTAGAATGAGTTTATGATTTTAAAGGGATTGCATTTAAAGAAAAATATGCAAAGAAGATTAAAGAGGGTTTGTGAATCTGACAAACGCCTGGGAGGAGGAATGAGGATTAATGAAGGGTGAGAAACAGAGGGCCAGACTGATCCACCATCTCCCTTTGTCCAGGTCCTCAGGGGAAATTTACATCTTTATCTTCTGTGCAACTGCAGGACTTTGTATGAATATTTTATAGCACAGACTACAGGTACCATGCACGAATCTGGCCCATTTCTTGCTCCCCCACCATAAGTGATTGGTACACTGAAGATATGAATTAAGTATCTGTTAAATGGATAAATAAATGCAGGTTAGCCCCCCTGGATCAAATGTGTCCAAGCATCTATGGGGAAAGTACTGCCAAAAGTAGTAACAGAAAAAGAAAACACTGGCTATTCTGCTGAAGGAGAGGAATCTCTGAGACTGCATGGGAGAGAGAGAGAGAGAAAGAGAGAGAGATCTTCTGAGCCCTGCTTCTAATCTTCTCCACCAAGACACCAGACCCATGATGAAGCCAGAATATTTTGGTTGTTCCAGCCCCGCCACGATCTGACTGTGCCTACAGAAGCAATTCCAATCCAGAGCAGCCGAACTGTCCAGCTGAGATCCAATCAGCTTTAGAGTCAAGACAGAGGATAAATTGTTATTATTTTGAAACACTAAATTTCAAAGTGGTTTGTTGCGTAACAGGTAACCGAAACACTTACCCTCGAGAAGCTAAATATATAGAGGGAAGGCAGCCAAGCAAGCAAACAACAAATAGTACCCCATGAGGAGAAAGGCCAGGCAAGATCTACATCACTCCTAGGATTTATGCAGAAGACCCTTCCCCCATTGCCAGGAAAAAGAGGCCCATCTTTAGCAGACAGCCTCATTCCGGCACTCACAAAATACATAAAGAAAAAATAAAGGAAAAAACCCATAGGGTCTCTAAGGCAACAAACGTTCATTTTCATGCAAATTGACAAGTCTCAATCTCCACTTGTAGCTGCTTGTCAATAAAAAAGGAAAAAAAGACTTAGAGTTATATCAAGAGGATATAGACTCATCTTCACAACTTCTTTGAGATATCTGCTGCTAACTTGTTAGATGTGTATGTTTCATCTTCCCACATAGATTCTGCCGTGATGATGGCAGAGTCCAGGTTCTTGTGTGGGGTAGTGAGTACAGTTTTTGTTTGTTTGTTGTGAGACAGAGTCTCGTGCTGTCACCCAGGCTGGAGGGAAGTGGCCTGATCACAGCTCACTGCAACCTCCAACTCCCAGGCTCAGGCAGTCCTCCTGGCTTAGCCTTCCAAAGAGTTAGGCCTACAGATGCACACCACTATGCCTGGCCAATTTTTAAATTTTTTTGTAGAGACAAACTTCTCAAACTTCTGGCCTCAATTGATCTTCCTGACTTGGCCTCCCCAAGTGCTAGGATTACAGGTATGAGCCACTGTGCCTAGACAGGGTATAGTTTTGATCACTCACAATGCCAGTGCAATGTTCTGCACCTACTGGGCTCTAAATAATAAATAACTGATGGGGCACGTGATTAACTGGCCCATCTTTTAATCATATAGGTCACTAGATCAGTGCAGTTATGTGGAATTTTAAATTTCCTAGTAGCCACACTTTTAAACATAAAAAGAAAACAAGGGAAATTAATTTTAGTAACATATTTTATCTAACCCAGTATATTCAAAATATTATAATTTCTACATGCAATCAATGTTACAACATCAAGAATGAGATTTTTTTTCATTCTTTTCTTTATACTAAGTCCTCAGAATCTGGTGCATATTTCACACTTGTGGCATGCCCCAGTACAGATGAGCCACATTTCAAGGGCTCGGTGGTCACATAGATTAGTGGCTCCTGCACTGGACAGCACAGGCCCAGCTTCATAATAGAACAGCTGATTGCTATCAAGGCCTTCTCAGAAATATTTTTCTCATGTTAAACCTTCACAGTCATTGCCTTTCATTGAAAAACGATTCAGCAAATAAGTTCATTTCCTTTCATTTAGCTTTATCACACACATTAGCAAAAGCCAAGATTTTCTTGATAAAGAAAATATGTGTCTTAGTGACCTGGCAAGTGTTGGGGAAGAAATGACACGCTGTATAGGGCAGGCTCAGGTGCCTCCAACTGGGGACAGGCCTTGGGAAGCACATTCTACTTGTGCCTTTCTCTCTCTCTCTCTCTCTCTCTCTCTCTCTCTCTCTCTCTCTCTCTCATGTTGCTATAGGTCCCTGTCTACATGGCAGTCCCGAAAGCCAGTAGCTCTAGCAAGAGACCAAGGGACAGTGTCCCCCAGAGCAGTGATTCTCTATATTGCTCATAGCAAAACCTAGAGTCCCTGCAATGATCTGCAAACTCTCTCTCATCTTCCTCTACCATTGTAACCATTCTTTTAGTCCCTTACTGTTCTCCCCTTTGTCCACTCTGCTCTAGCCACGTCGGTCTCAGCACTACTTCTTGAATATATGTGATCATTTACTCCTCAATATTTTGCACCATGGCCGGGTGCGGTGGCTCACGCCTGTAATCCTAGCACTCTGGGAGGCTGAGGCGGGAGGATCGCTCGAGGTCAGGAGTTCAAAACCAGCCTGAGCAAGAGCGAGACCCCGTCTCTACTATAAATAGAAAGAAATTAATTGGCCAACTAATATATATAGAAAAAATTAGGCGGGCATGGTGGCGCATGCCTGTAGTCCCAGCTACTCGGGAGGCTGAGGCAGTAGGATCGCTTGAGCCCAGGAGTTTGAGGTTGCTGTGAGCTAGGCTGACGCCATGGCACTCACTCTAGCCTGGACAACAAAAGCGAGACTCTGTCTCAAAAAAAAAAAAAAATTATTTTGCACCAGCAGTTTCCTCTGTCAGGAATGCTTTTTCCCCAGATCCTTTTATGTGACTCGGCCATGCTTTAGGGCTCTGCCCAACTGTATAGGGTAGGGTGTGTCTCATTGTTGATGTCCTGTTTGATTATACTCATGAGATTGCAAAAGCAAAAGGTTAGCCTGCTTCATGTCACAATTTCTGATGAATATTGAGGCCACACATTGCAAATGAAGAGGATGTTACCTCAGGGGAATCAGATAGTCTTTGGTTTTCTGGGAATGCAAGGACCCTACTTAAAGAGGGAGGCTGCAGGCTGAGACCCTGGAGCAGCAGGCAGGTGGGAGCCCTCAGTTGTCTTGCCCTGAGAAGGAAGACAAAGGCTAGCATGCCCAGCTTTTCTCTGCTGCTGCTGCTGCTCTGGGGCCTGGGGTCTCATGGCCTCCCAGCAACTCCAGAAACCCAAGAGCAAGATGAGGAACTAGTCCAGGTAAGTGCTGCATTTCCCATGTCAGTAATGCAAGAGCACTAGGTCCTCATTTTTCATAAGTCAAGGGATAGGAATTCAAGCAAGTTTGGGATTCATTCCAGGAGAGAGTATTTTATCAGAAAAAGGTCCCTTCAGAACAAAAACAGAAATCTATTAACATCTATCAATCCATAGACGTTTTTTTAGAAGGTACAGCTAGAGGGAACTAAAGGAACAAAATGTAGACCAGCTATACTAATCCTGAGCTCACAGGAAAGCTAGAGGTAGGAACAGCGTGGGGTTTTCTACTGCAATAGCTTTTCTGCATCAATCATAAGCAGAATAAGGGCTACAGCATGATTATGGAAGCAGACAGCTCTTTTTCCTCTGTGCACTCTATAATTAAGGAAAAGAGGCTATTCTGTCACCACAGTGAAATGTTGCAACTTTCTAGAAAATTGAGAAAGGTTTTACATCCAGTGTTTCGGTATTCTTTTCTTTATCAGAAATACCTAGAAAACTACTACAACTTGAAGAGCGGAATCAAGCAATTCCGAGGGCAGAGAAAAAGTGGCCCAGTAGTTGAAAAGCTGAAGCAAATGCAGGCATTCTTCGGGCTGAAGGTGACTGGGAAGCCAGATGCTGAGACCCTGAAGGTGATGAAGCAGCCCAGGTGTGGGATGCCCGACGTGGGCTTTTATGACAGCACCCATGGGAGCTATCGTTGGCAGAGAACAAACCTGACCTACAGGTAAAGACTGAGCTCCAGGGTGAGAATACTATGTCCCCCCAGGACAGTAAGAAATGAAGTCTAGTATGTCTCTGTTCTCTCTTTTTTCATTTTAAGGATCAAAAACCGCACACCAGATTTGCCTCCAGGGGACGTGGACCGTGCCATTGGGAAAGCCTTTGAACTCTGGAGCAATGCGGCAGACCTAACTTTCACCCAGGTCTTTGAGGGTGAAGCAGACATAATGCTATCCTTTGTGTGGGGAGGTAAGCTCTTCTTCCCTCCCCAAATCATTCTGAACTTCCCTGCTGCTGCTCTGGGACTTGCTCGGTCAGAATTCCTCCTTATATACGAGGGTGTTGATTTTGTGGGCCAAATGGTTGAAAGTCTCAGAGTTGAAGAATTTCTTTTGCTACCTGTGATTGTTCTCTTGTCTCTCCTGGGTCATGCCGAATAAAGCTGGGATGTATCTTTGTTGAATTCTTCTTCCTGCAGATCATGGTGACAATTCTCCCTTTTACGGACGTGGTAGTAATTACCTGGCTCATGCATTCCCACCGGGACAAGGCTTAGGGGGAGATGTCCATTTTAATGAAGATGAAACATGGAGCAACGATCTCAGAAGTGAGCCGGCTAATCCCTTTGCTGTCTCTTTTACTTTTCCCCTTCCATAGCTTATTGTAATATTTTTGGTTTTATCTAAAAGAATGCTTTCAGTAAAATGAAACAATTTTGGAATCACCCTTAAATACTTTAATAAACATAAACTTTTTTTGATGCTATAAATTGTTTAGAAAGGTAATGGTAACTACTTTGTCTCCTTTAGTACAAACATAAGAGAATATTATTTCTTCAAGCTGTGTAACTCTACTGACACAAAATATGCTGCTCTAAAATTTTTACTATGATATTAAATGTCATATCACATATATGTTTATATACTAAAATTGAAAAATGGTAGCCTTTGGCAAAGTGATTTTGGAGAATTTTGCTCACTTTAGCAGTAAGCCTATATAAATTTATGAGTGTAACAAAATAATAAATGCTCATAGGATGCCATTATTCTTCTGAAATATAATACTTTTTCTTACTTAATGACATTTGCTAATCAATGCTGTGATTTTTCCCTGTCATCTGATTTTTTTGTAGGATACTAGTCCAATTTCAGAAATTCAGACTGTGATCAGCATCTCTAGTATTAATGAAGGCCTTTGATCCTTTCATTGAACACACACACACACACACACACACGCATGCATACCACACACCACATGCACACCCCAAATTTGAACAAAGTCAACAATAAAGTTTGCACAGTTTGGAGATTTATATTTCCTTTTTGACTTCCTTGAAAATATAACATTCTAAAAACTGCAACTGTGTTTTATTGGCCTTTTTAGATTACAACTTGTATCATGTTGCAGCACATGAATTGGGTCATTCCCTTGGACTAAATCATGATAACCACATTGGTTCTTTGATGCACTCATCTTACTTCTACTATGGTGATGTCATGCTGTCTCAGAGGAACATCGATGCCATCCAGGCCATCTATGGTGAGCACAAAGAAACGTACTTTGGACAGGCCATTATTGGTCTATATATATATGTTTCAAATAAACAACTATTAACTGTGATCTTTAAGAAAGAGCCTTCATTCAAATGTAGTTTTGTGTTAATACAGTATGCCAACCTAACTTAACTTCAGAACTTTTATTTATTTTTTGAGGACCTTCCAAAAATCCCATCCCACCCAAAGTGTTGCAAATACCACAAGCCTGTGATAGGAAATTAACATTTGATGCTGTAAGCAAAATTCGTGGACAATTGTTCTTCTTTAAGAACAGGTAAAAAAAAAAAAATCACCATTATCAATGACTTGTATTTTTAAAAGTTACTTTGACATTTCACTCAATGTTCTATATGTTACTTTTTAACTTGTAATTTTAATAATAATGCATTTGCACAAAAGAATTTATTCTTCAAAAATTTTTTTCACAGAAAGACCATTTGGTCTTCATTTAAAAATCCATGAGGTAAAAGGTATTATAGGGCTCCCATGCAACCATAACCATATGCACCAACACGTAGAGTTAGAGAACAAATATGAGTTATTGAGAACCACAAATAGATACTAATTTTCTCCTAGTTGTGGTCTCCAGAAAATGAATATTGCTGGGAGTTTGAAAAGAGGTAGTAAGTCTCCCGATGCTATAGAATGTTTGATGTTTTATACTATTTTGTGTTAATATCTACATGAGAGAAAATGCAAGAGAATGATGAATATTTTTACAAAACACCTTCATTTGTATTATAAGTCTTATATTTGTGGATTAATACTGGAACATATTAAATGTATTGTGTTTCTTTCCTTCCTCCCTCCTCCCCTTTCTTACTTTCTTCCCATCTTCTGTCTTAATGGAAAGCTTTCTATATGTCAGGGGGAAAAAAATCTCTTAAAAACAACTGTGTGAGGGGAATGTTGTATTTGACAGAGGGAGTTCAGGTAATATTGTAATTTGGCACCTAAATGACCAGTGAGAACATACCCTAAGACCATGCCATTTTATCCGTGAGGGAACTGAAGGCTGGACATGTTCACTGATTTGCGTGAAGTCCTTAGGCAGCTGGGGGAAGACTGAAGCATACACTAGGATACGGATTTAAGTGCAAATACTGTACTGCAGTTTATTTGGGAGGTGATCCTACAGGGCATAGGATAAGGAAGTGAGACAGAGAAGGGTATAGAGCCCACAAGGGATGTATCAAAGAGCTGATTGCCATTACGGGCAACAGGGACCCAGTCCCATTTCAGACCCTTTGAAAACTACATAGAACATCTCTCAGAACTGTCCCACCAAAGAGCAAAAAATCTAGAGTGCTTTCCATCAATTCTTTCCCTCATTATTTGAGGGAGGTTCCCAAAGGTGTCAACTAGCCAACAATTTGGGCACCCCGCTTCAGGTCCAGTGGATGAGAGACATTTATGGGACATACCTATGGAATCTGAAGGTGATTTTGGGGGGTGGGGGAACTTGAGGGATTTGGACATCAACAGCATCTGCTACAATGACTGATCAGGGAGGTTCTTTCCCATGCCCCAGTCTTTGTATGACCCTTTGTTCCTTCCCCGGGCTGGCAAGCTACAGTGCTTCTGTTTGGTCTTGGAAACTCTTTTGTAAGCTCACGTGGAAGTCTTGCTGTGCTGTTATGCCAGTCCCTACGGAATATGAAATGAACATAGCAAAACTCCCAACTGAAAGATCATGGAAGGGGAGGGTTTGGTAGGAGCAGCCTTTGCCTCTTATCAGCTGTGTGGCCTTCAACATCTTCCTTAGCCTTCTGCAGCCTCCCGGACCTCAATCTCTCAATGACTTCCAAGTAGGGTTTTTGTCATATAAGATGTAATGTAAATAAAGGGCATGCTGGAAGTGGTCACCTTTTTGGACGTTAGTTTTGGGTTCTAGTGATAAGAAAAATTGGAAGTCAGCCAGAGGTTGTTACTGGCAGTTAGATAAAATCATTTGCTTCCTTTTCACATCCAGGTTCTTCATACGCAGCAATACCAACTACAATGAAGATCTCAATTTCATTTCTGAGTTCTGGCCATTTCTGACAAATGGAGTTGAGGCTGTTTATGAAATTCCTGAAAGAGATGTAGTCTTATTTTTTAGAGGTAATGCTTTTCTTTTTATTTGTGGTCAATGTTTTTAGGAATTAGATTTTTGCATCAGTTTTTTTGTCTGAAAATTAAGGGAGTGCAGGGTACTTTTTATCCATGGACTTCTCATGAAAATTATATGTCACTTACCAAATCATGTGGCTCCATCACGGTGAATGAGAATCACATAATGTATTTCTGAAAATTTTTAATTAAACATCAAATGGCTAGAGTCATAACTTTTCTTATCTACTGATTATGATACTGGAATGAAAAGATATATAGGTGGAGATATATATGTGTGTGTGTGTGTGTGTGTGTGTGTGTGTGTGTGTGTGTATACACACACATCCCAACTTGGGCCACATTTGTAATAAATGCAACACAAATGTTTGTCCTTTGGTTTTCTGAGAGAGTCTTAAGGGAGGAATGGGACATTTCCCCCACTCTCCCTGTCTGTCTGGATAGATGAGCTACAGTGGATGGAAGGACAAAATGCTTGTATATTCTGCCATATTCAACCGCATTCCAATAACAAACCCTGGCTTTGTTTACATTATATCAAACATTCAGTGCTTGGAAAATATTCAGGGCTTTAGCTTTTGTATACCCAAATTATAAAGACACTTGACTTCATCACGAAGTTTTATAAATAATTTAAAAGAGTTTAAATAAGCTAAGAACCTTGGAACAGACTGGCGTACCATGTATATTTTGAAAATAAGGAGGGTTTTTAAATATATGAAGTTCTAAACTGCCTTTTTATGAGATGGCAACATGTATGTTTGTGCAAAGGTACTCTGGCTTTATGATATAAGATGCATTGACATTCTGCAGTAACTAAATGAACAAATAGAGAATCCTTTGGAGCCGGCCTAGTCAAGAGCTCAGAAGTGTCTTCTAGTCAGCTGAAGTCATTTGTAGAACGTGTCCACCCCTCTTCACTGCCGCAGTCCTGCAGGGGCCCACGCTGGCCCTTGTGCAACTGGAGAAGTGACCCAATTACATTAAGGAGAAATGGCTGGCGTGGGTACACCTCGCTTTGGAATAAAACTCTCCAAACACTTCTTGTGAAGTAAACATCTGGAGGAAATTCTGTCTAATGTCTACCACAGTCCCATGCAGATCTTTTCATGGGGGATTTTTGGTTGACAGGCAGTAAGTACTGGGTCGCTAAGGGGGACGAGTTGCTGTACAGCTACCCCAGGGACATCTACAGCTCTTTCGGCTTCCCCAAAAGAGTGAAGAGAATTGATGCCGCCGTTCACGAGGAGGAAACTGGAAAGACGCACTTCTTTGTTGCCAACGAGCACTGGAGGTAAAGACAGACCCCTGGAAATCTTGGGGTGTCGGGTCACTCCTGTGGAGGGAGAGTTGCCTTTTAAATTTTTTTTCAAAGTGCACTGAAACATGTCCCTTTTTCTGGGACTGGTTGCAGCCAGGCCTAGAGCCATTGTTCAACACCCTACCCGTTACTGTCACACTGCTGCCTGGCCCTAAGATGCAGGGGACGTGAAGGATTGAGTGAACAAGGGTGATAAAGAGCAGAAGCATACATAGAAACAGAACCAGGGGCATCCACAATGGAGAAAATGAATCACTTCTCCTTGATGGGACAGCATGGAGCCCAAGGGAGAAGTTGGATCAGACTTTTATGGTTGAAAATATCTCTTAGAGTTTGTCTAGTTTGTCCCACTCTCCTTTCCAGTGAAAATTTCTCAGTGGTTTCATGCCCATAGCGTATGCACCCATAATTGTTTTGAGTAGCCATTTGGTTTTTGCAAAAAGGGGGTAAAGATTTGTTGGGAAGATTAAATGAATTAGCATATGCAAAACGCTAGGAGCAGTGACTGGTACATGGAAAGTCCTATAAAAATATTAAGTGTTGTTTACTGTTTTTTATTAGTCACACAGTCTGATATTTCTAATTCTTCATATTACCAGGTATGATGAAAACAGGCAGTTCATGGATGTAGGCTATCCCAAAAAGATCATTGACAGCTTCCCTGGAATTGGTACAAAAGTTGATGCCGTGTTCCATGATAAAGGTAAAAAACTATCTAGTTTCTTCATTTTGCTACCATAAAAATCATGTATGTAGTTACATAGATAAGAAAGTAAATTGCATACACAAAAATAGAAAATTTTTTCAGGAGTTTATGTGGAAAATCATCATCCATTTGTCTAATATAATCATTGTCTCTCATTTTATTTCTAGGTTTTTTCTATGTCTTTCAAGGAACAAGGCAGTACATACTTGATCCTAAAACAAAGCGAGTTTTGAGTTTGCTGAAATCTAACAGCTGGTTCAATTGCAGAAATAACTGATGGTTAACTATCATGAAAGAGAAAGAAAAAAAATATATTTCTCATAAGCCCAAGGAAGGCGTTTTTTCTGAGGAATCAGATACTTCAGTATTTTCTTTTAGTCTTGGCAACATGAGGCAGAGACATTAAGGATAATCTTATTTAACCTCTATTTGAACACATGCTATGCTAACTAAAGTGTATTGCTTCATGAACTTATACAATTTAGCTTTAAGCAAGTGCTGAAGATGTCAGGGTCATAGTTTACCCTTAGGATTTCATAGAGAAAAGCTCTTTACCAGAATCCAGGACTCTAGCTTTAATCTGGGCAGCTGTCTCACAAGGGGTGCATATCTCAATCCTCCCATAAGACAAGAGCCCTTAGGCTCACCGAAGGAAAACCAATACAAAAACACAGTGTTGGCTTGATATATATATGTGTATATGTGTGAGTGTATACATATATATATATATATATATATCATATCATATCACATATCAAAGAAAATAGATACTTAAACTTGGTATAAAATATAAGGCAACTTTTACCCACATATAGTATAAATACAGAAAAGGCACGTATCATAAGTATTAATATATATCTTGATGACTCTTCACAATACAACCAGGTAACCCACACATGAAGAAAATTACCAGCACCCCAGAATCCCTTATTGTGACTTCTCCAGGTACTAATCTTTCGAAGGGTAACCTCTATCCTAACTTGTAATATCATAGATTAGCTTTACCTCTTTTAGTACTTAAAATAAATGGAGTTATACATTAATGGACCTTTGTGGCTGACTTCTTTCATTCAACATTATGCTCATGAGATTCATCAATATATTTTTATGTAATTTTTGATCATTTATTCTCTTTGAGTTTTCCATTGGGTAAATAATATCCCACAACTTATCTATCCAGTCTAATGTTGAAGGACATTTAAGTGGTTTCCAATTTGGGGCTATTAAGAATAGTGCTTCCATGAACATTCTAGAGAGTGCTGAGTATGTAACTAGGAGAGGAATTGTTGGGTTTAAGGTAGGCGTGTGTTTAGCTAACAGATAAGGCCAGACAGTTTTCAAAAATGACTGTACCAATTTTCTGTGATACTGTAAAGCAATTATTTTTTTAATAAAAAACACATTTTCAAATATTATATCTCTAGTTTAAAATGGGAGTTACCCAAATTCACAAAGCAATCATGTGGGAAGATAGGATGTCATACAAGAAGTTCAAGTACTTACCCTTCTCACATAATATGCACCACAAAAGGCAGGGAATCATTCTCCAAGGTCTATATGAATAAAAAAAAAAAAAAAGGCAGGGAAAGGTGGGGACTGGTTATTGACCCCTCATCCCTTCCTTTGACTTCAAACTAAGACTTAGGTCAAACCAAGGAAGAAATGTATTGAGTACTCGCTAGGGGTCTTGGGGGCAGCACTGGCTCAGGTAATTTTATGAGAATCTCTCAAGGGTCTTGTGGATATTTCAGATTCATTCAGATGCACAAAGTCCAAGGAATCTTCTGAGCTGCTCCTACCTGGTTTTCTTTGGGGAACTGAGGTAGTGAGTAGGCTGCCAATTCTCAACTCAAGAGGTTGGAGAGTAGAGTGAGCTCCCTGGACCAGTCTTCCTGGGCTGGGACAGGCACATAGGGCATCCATTCCTACAGACTCCCTGAGGGTGCCCTCTGCACACAGTGACCACCAGTGGGGAATGGCAGATTCTACCTTGGTCCTTCTTAAGGAAGGAAGCCTGCAAAATACTCTCAGCAAAAACTGACCTCATCAAGATTCCCACTCCCTTCTGAGTGTTCTTCTTCCCCATTAAGTCCCTCCACTTATTAAATAGTCTCAGGATCTCCATACTGTTACATTAACAAGTTTGAACTTAATTCACATCAGATGTCAATAAATGACTGATAAATCTTTCTGTTTTACACTTGCTGCTGTCAAAGTAATTATTAGAATGGTAGAAATCCATGCAACAAAAAAGAGGGCAATAAAATGATACTTCCATTAGAGTGTAGGAGTGGAAGAATCTTCTTGTAATCACTCCACCTATATTTTGCATTGAGGGAGCTTGGAAAATGTGGAGTGGTTTTCCCTTGTTTGTCTAGTCCACAGATTCCCTCATCCTGGAACAGCACCTTCCCTTCCTATCTCATTCTACTGGAGCTGGCTAATTATGGTGCTTTGGCCACTGCTGATTGTGGGGGGCCTTATGCCAAAAATAGGTCAGCCAAAGTCTTTCCCTGAGATTTTCCAAACTAAACTAAGGGAAGAGCTGGAGAATAGGCTATGCGAGTCAAAGTTCAGGAATATCTGTTTCCCACCATGCAGGAGACATCTCTGCTTTCCCTGTGGTTGCTGTGTGCAGTCACTCTGTCAGTTTATATAGCAGACTCCAGATGTGCTTTGTTAATGCAATTGCCCCATGATCTCTAACAAGGAGAATTCCCCATTTCCAAATAGCAAAGATTATCCAAATGTATGTTTGCCCACCATTCTGCAAAACAACCGGCTATAAAAGAGTTTAGTGTAAACTGAGAACAATGTTTCTCTCTAAATATTTGTATATCATTTCAGCTTTTCTAAAAGAAAAAAGTAATGTGTCCTTATATATTTTCCTAGACCTCAAGGTCTAGGGAAATATACTTCTAACTTAGAATACTAAATTGAGGCCTGTAGGGGAGACTCATTATTTCTGGGGGTGAAAAAAAAGCACCTCTTTGGCGTCCTAACAAATAGATTCCAGCTCACTTAGTCAGGTTCTTGCACAAATGAGGAGCAAAACAATAAAACAGAGATTTCAAGTAGTTTGAGATACAAATGAAAGGCGTTCTAAAGAAAAGATGCAAATATGTACAATCTCTCATAAGTCAAATTCCTGGCAGGAAACAAGGATCTTAGCACCCTCATATGGATAACTGAGGAGAGTTTAATGAAAATGCTTTTATAATTATGTGGACTAGGTTAAGAGATCCTAAAAATGGATAGTGCAACCTCCACCACTGACCAAAACCATGGAGGATTCAGCCCCATCCATGATCCTGGAGCTTCGAGGTGATCCTATCTCTGAATATTAGTGTTATGGGACTTGTCTACCAGGTAGCTTTCCTTACAGAATGCTCTGGGTGGCCTTCAAGTTACATTATGCAAATAAAAATTTGTGGATGTGAGCTATTGCCACAGAAAAAGAATCAATGCTACACTGATGGTCTCTTTTTTTGCCCATCCAAATTATTTCTCACCCGTTTTCTGGTAGAGCTTTGTAGTTAACAGTGCCTTGGTTCCATAGTGAATTATTTTTATAATGAGTTTATCTTTGAATGTTATTTTTTCTGTCTACAAATGTAACACATGTATCCCCAGCCATTCTGGACAAGACGCCAATCCAGGTATGAGCTCCTTCCTCTGAACCAACCCCAGAAATGCCACAGAAGCGATGGGAGGTTGATGGGTCCCAGAACCAGAAATAGGTGGTAAGAAAATCTTAAGTGGGCAGATGGGAAAACCAGTGTGGGGAGGAAATGACATCTTGGGATGGGGGGAGGTACAGGTGCCTCAAACTATGGATAGGCTTTGAGAAATACACAGGGCAGTGGTTCTTTCTCATTCATAGCAAAACTCACGTCCCTGTAGTGATCGACAAGGCCCTAGGTGATCCGCCCCTGTTCTACTCACACCCTCCCCTCATTCCCTCATAGACTCCCCCTTGCTTACTCCAGACCAACCACATTGGCTTCTTTGCCATTTTTTTGACTATGCGAGGTATGTATATTCATTCCTCAGCGCTTTTTCACTGGAGTTCTTTTCCCTTAGCTATTTGCTTGGCTGACTCCCTCACTTCCTTCCTGACTCTGCTCAAATATCTCCTCCTCAATGAGGCCTTCCCTGGTTTACTCTCTTCAATATTGTGACCTATACCTCCCCTCCACACAGACAGCCGTATTCACAATTGTCCTAGGCAGCTCTACCACTCTTTTTTCCATAGCACCGATCACCTTGCAACCTACTACATGATTTCATCACTTACTACATCTGCTGTTTTTTTTGCCCTCCTTCCTCTGCTATGGGGGGGGGGGTACTCCATTAGAGTGAGTCCTTTGTTATTGTGCAATTGCTTTGTTTTAGGCTTGTTTTACTGACGTAATTCAAGAGCCAAGTAGGCACTCAATAAAATTTTTTAAATAAATTAATGCAGAATTGATGCTGGATTTCAGCAAAGGTGGGAAGACAGAAACAAGGCGGGTAGTGAGCCTGACCAGCTCTGGAAGTTCTCCTCTGCTTCCTCCTCCCCACTGCAGAGACTAGAAAATGAAAGACCCAGTAGCAGCCCCCAGAAAGGCTCAGAGCCTGAGACCAGACTCCCGAGAGGCCCCTGGGAAGAGGATCCACTGACAAGCGTGAGAAATGAGAGTGGCTGGGTCCAGACGTTATCACTAAGCTCCCTGCCCTGAGGTGCTTCAAGTCTATCCCAGTTCCTAAACTCATCAAGGGCACAAGCCAGGACCCAGGCCGCCCCCTATCCAAAGAGGTCAGGGAAATTGATAGTCCCATGGAAATATGAGCACACGGGAAATATGCATTTGTAATAGATTTATCTGACAAGGGACTTGTTTCACCCTGCTGCATCCATGGCTAGAGTTACCCTGAAAGTAGCAGCTGGAATATTCTTACAAGGGAGTGCCCCAAAGTCTCCCGAGATGGGGGCAGTTGGGATTCCAAAGAAAGAAGCACTAAATTCCAGTGTGATTAGTCCTAAGTATTTATATGGGGAACTTACAGAGGTTCTGCAGGGTATTCTAACAACAGAGAACAAAAGAAGAGATGTGTCCAACATAGGTATGTCTTCAACAAGGGTGTCAGGGTGTGGAGTTTATATGAAAACTTGAAGAATTTGGCTCAGAGGTGGGGCCAGTTTCTTTCTAGTAAACCTAGACACCTTTATCAGTGCCTGGGGATGTTCAAGGCCCCAGTTTGGGGTCAAGCCAACTGGCTGGGTCACAAGGCAGTCGAGGCACTCTGATTTTCAATCAGGACACAGAAAGAAAGTAGGGGGAACTGGGGAACCCTACAGGACTTTTATCCAGAAAATAAAAAGAAGTCCTATAGATCGATAACAAAATGACAATCCAATTAAAATGTATGGGAGTTTTAATTGGACTCTTCACAAAGATGTATAAATAGCCAATAAACACATGAAAAAAGTACTTAACATTAATTATCAAGAAAATAAAATTCTTACAAGGCACAACTTAAAAACCACTAAAATAATCAATCTTCAAAAGATTGACACCATCAAACATTGATGAGGAGCCAGAACTCTCATACAATGTGGAAATTGTTCAGAGTGAAATATTTACCTACCCGGTGATTTCTATATGTTTGCCCAAGATAAATGAAATGTAAATACACATGCAAAAAAGCTTGCTCAAGAATATTCACAGCAACTTTATTCATGATAGCCCAAGTCTGAAATGGTAGTATATTCATATAATGAAATATTACAGAAAAATAAAAGTGAATGATCTGCTAGTACTACATAAAACAACCTGGATTAATCTGAAAACCAGTGAAATGTCTCTCTTGTTCTAAGAGACATTATTCTAGGCAAAAGAAGCCAGGCACAACAGAAAACATACTTTTTATTACATTTATATGCACTTCAAGATTAGGAAGAGTAATCTATTGGAAAAAAAGCAGAACAATGATTGACTTTAAGGAGGGCTTGGGGTTGACTGGGAAAGGGCACAGAGAACTTTCTCTGGTGATGGAAATATTCTCTTTCTTCACGAGGTATGGGCTACATGGGTGTATACATTTGCCAAACCTCGCTGAACTATGCACTTAAGATTTGTGCCCTTCATTGTGTGTCAGTAGTATCTCAAAAATATCTAAACAAAAAGAAACCAACAGAAAAAGGAATCTTAATCATTTTATAACTACTAGAACAGTTTTAGAAATGGTTTAATTATCTTCCCACAGAGAATACACTAAACCCAGATGATTTTATTGGTTTGTTTTGCCAAAAGATCCATGTCAAGGAATAGATCATTCCAATCTTACACAAACACTTTCAGAGAAAACAGATTACGTATTCCACTCTCACTATATAGCACATATGGAGAAACTTTAGTCATGTTCTTACTAATACCAGGAATAACAGAAGGGAGCCTGCTGTCACTGACACTTGCTCAACATAATCCTGGACACCTAGTCAAAAATTAAGATAAGTGTCGTGGCCCATTTACAGGACAGAGGATGAACACAGAACATAAAACACAAACACAGAACACAAAGAAAAATGCAGACACATGTACAAATGGTTGACTTGAGTAATAATACACCGGGTCCGCTTTATTTTTATACTCTAAAAGATTAAAGTTAGTTCCTTGTACGTAACCACTCAGGCGTGGCAGCGATAGCCATAAATTCCGGAATAGCCTTAGGGAAGCAGATATCCCCTGACTCAGAATTTCAAGGTGGTTGCTCTAGGTACTAGGCATAGATAAAGGACCGAGATTAGCAAGGATGGGCAAGGTGAGCCACAGGGGGCATTTCTCATCCCCAGCTTCTCTTAGGGTGACCCCCTAAGATCTTCGGCTGAACCCCGGCGGCTGTGCCTGGCTTAGGTCGCCCCTTCCTTGAGGGGTCTTACCCGTCATTGACTAACCAGCCATCTTATGGGGTGTACGCAGCAATCACAGAAACAATATATTTATCGTGTGGCTCCCAGACCCCCAGTGCCATGGGGCGGGGCTGCTCTTGCTAGTTGCAGCTCAGGTCCTTTGTTATGCCTCTAGGCAACACCTTTGTTTATCACAGGGAGCCTGTCAGGAACAGATTACGTTCAAACGCTCTGGGCAGAACACGTACATTACTCACTAACTTTAATTCTTAAACTAGGAAATACATGTCAGTCCCCTACAGATAAGAAAAATAATAACAGGTATAAAGATCAAAAAGGAAGAGTCTAACTTATTTGCAGATAATTTACATAGAAATAAACAAAAGAATCAATACCCTCAGGACAAGAGATACAGATCAATGTTTCTAAATATATCAATATAGCAAAATGTAAATATGTTCCTATATATTCACAGTAAGCAAGTAGGTTTAAAAATGCAAAATAAAATACTAGCAGTTACAGCAAAATCTATTATCAATCTAAAAAATAACCTAGTAAAAACAGAACAAGCCTTAATAAAATTTTAAGACTCTATTACAGATTATACAAGAAAAATAGAATGCCATCTTCATTTATGGAATAATCTAACACTTTAAAGATGAACAATTTCCCCAAATTAATTGATAAATGTAGTACAATTTCAATTAAATCCCAATGGAATTATTTGTGAGTCAACAAACTGATATAAAAGTTTTTATGAAAAAAAAAAATACACACAAGGAGCTAAGAATTTTGAAAACGAGTAAAGAAGGAGCAAGTCCCAGCAGACATTAAGACATTTTACAAAACCGCTGTTGACACCAGCGGTGCAAAACTTACACTGGAACAGAGATACAAGGCAACGGAACTTGACACAAGTCCAGAAACATGTCCTTGGTCTGATAGAGGTGGTACCACAAATTAGAGTAAAGAGGATGAATTATCAAATAATCGTTTAGAGAAAAATGGTATAATATATGGAGAAAAATGAAGATGGAGTCTGTCCCTTCTCGGGTGTTAGTGACTAATACTCTTCACTACATAGAGGTCTGGCACTCTACCTACCTGGCACACGGAAGGATTGTATTTCTCAGCCTCCTTCCAGCAGGATGGGACCACATGACTAGTTCTGGACAGTAACTTATGGCTATTTGGGGCTGAAACATTTAATTGCCCATGCAAATCCCTTTAGATGTCTTTTCCAACCAACATGACAACAGAGAGAATTCAAGATCATGGCTGCTCTGTAAGCCTGTGAATGTGGGTCAGTGCCTTGAGCAGAGTCCCTCTGTCAAACCACTATGGACATGTAGCACAAGCAAGAAATAAACGTTTGCTGCCTTAAGAGAGATTAAAGGATGCAGGGCTCACTATTGCTGTATAATTTAGTTTATCCCCACTGATGCAGACCATGCACAAAATTATACTTTGAATGGATTAAAGGCCTCAATGTGAAAGGCGAAGCTATAAAAATTAATCGGAAAAACATATAGGAGAATGTTTTTGCCACCATAAGTTGGAGGATATCTCAACACCAAAAAAAAAGCATAAACCATAGGGTTTGTAAATCTGATAGGTGTGACTTCATCAAAATTAAAGAATTATATGAAATGAGAGACATCCAAGGCAAAGGTAAAAAAAAACTGACAGAGAAGATATTTGCAAATATGAAACTAAGGAAGGACTAATATATGGTTTATTGAAGGGATTCTTGCAAATCAAAATAAATAAGATAAGAAATCCAATAGAAATACAGGCCATGGAAACGAGTTGGCAGCTAACAGAGAAGGAAACCAGGGTAGTTGAGAACATATGAGGAGATATTCAATCCGACTAGTGATCAGGGAATCACCAGTGTAAAAAAGATTCCACTTTATACCCATTAAAAATGATAAACAGGATGTGATGGTCCTGTTAAGTCATCTTCTAAAACTGCTAGCCACAATGTGCCTTAAGAGGATGTTCTGTTAATAAAGGACAAAATCATGTGCTTGTGGACTTAGTGGCCACTCTGTGGAGTTCCTCATTCTGTGTTGTCTCCTAAACCAAACCACCCATTTTCATGAGCCTTGGCTGAGTCTCTGATGCCCAGTTCCCCAGATAAGCTTCATTCAAACACTGGGCTCATCCTAAATCAGTGCCATGCATTTTGTGTACATTCCTTTTTCAAAGAAGACTATCGACCTGACCAAACAGCTCACTGCCCAAATGCCCAAAATCTAAGGTCCCCAACCCTGGGGCCACAGAGTGGTACCAGTCCATGGCCTGTTAGGGACTGGGTGGCAGAGCTCCCCCCAACTCCCCAACTTCTCCACTCTTCCACTTCCCCACCCTATTCTGTGTAACAATTATCTGCCATGAAACTTAGGGGGTGGGGGCGGGACACAGCAGGAGGTGAGCCAGCAGTGGGCAGGCGAGGGAAGTTTCCTCTGTATTTACAGCCTCTCCCCTCCCCATCACTCACATCACCACCTGAGCTCCACCTCTCTCTCTCTCTCACAAAACACACACACACACACATCCGTGGAAAAATTATCTTCCATGAAACAGGTTCCTGGTGTTAAAACAGTTGGTGACTGGCTGGGCACGGTGGCTCACACCTGTAATCCTAGCACTCTGGGAGGCTGAGACAAGTGGATAGTTTAAACCCAGGAGTTCGAGACCAGCCTGAGCAAGAGCGAAACCTGTCTCTACTAAAAAAAATAGAAAGAAATCAATTGGCCAACTAAAAATATAGGAAAAATTAGCCGGGCATGGTGATGTATGCCTGTAGTCCCAACTACTTGGGAGGCTGAGGCAGGAGGATCGCTGGAGCCCAGGAGATTGAGGTTGCTGTGAGCTAGGCTGATGCCACAGCACTGTAGCCCGAGCAACAGAGTAAGAATCTATCTCAAAAATAAATAAATAAATAAAAATAAAAAGGTTGGTGACCACTGCCCCAAATGACTCTGGTGCCCTCTTCTGGTTTTACATGGGCATGATGGCCACTAGCATGGTTAAGAGTGACAGGTCTCAGCCTTCCATGACTGAATTCAAGACCATTGTTTGCTTTTCCTACACTGGGAGTATCTGAAGTTTTACACTGGGGACAAACTATATTCCTGTAAACTTCTATAACTAATAACAATCTTTATCCTTTGGCATTAAGGCACAGAGAAATATCTGGATGGAGGTATATCAAAATGTTAACACTAGTCCCCTGCAGAAGAGTGGAATGAACTGGGGAGGGAGTTAGGAAGCTTCAGGTTCACTTTTTATGCTTCTGATGATTTGAAATTATTTTTTACAAATGAGCATGTATTTCTATATTACTGGACTATTTAAAAATAAATGAATTTTTAAATAAAATAAATCCTTTGAACAGTATTTTATAGTTTATATATTGCTTTTCGTGCATTGAAGCCATCCTTAAAGCTGATGGCTATCCTGGGAGGTATTTCCATCTCTAATTGTCAGAGAACTGCAATCCTGTAATCCTGTAATTTTGCACTGTGTGCTAAACACTCTCCATACGTGTCCACATTTAATCTCCACAACATTCCCGTGACGTCGGTGCTGTTGCTACCACCATTTCACACATGAGGAACTGAGACAGGGCTGTGAAGTGAGTAGCTTAGAGTCCCATGGCAGAGAGTGGCCAGTCAGGGATGTGAAATCAAGGCACTGAGAGATGAAGGAACTTGTGCAAGGCCAGGCAGATGGGAAAGCGGGGTCAATCCCAGGTCTCCAGACCTCCACTCCCCACACTGACGCCAGACTGGCTGCCTGTGGGGACCCTGAGCGTGTCCTCACGTGTAAAGCAGCCACATTAGTAGAATTTGGAGAAAGAGTCAAAATATTCCTAGAACGACCTTAAGGTGAAGTTTAAACTAAAGAAGCTGCTCTAGTGGAAAATAGACTCTAATCTAAGACTTTGCTGAGATGTAGCAGAAAGAGCCCTGGAGTCAGAGTTATGAAACCAGACCTGGATCCCAAACTCTACCACACATTACACACCTGCTGCTCGTGCGATCACAGGTAATTCACTTAACCTCTCTCATCCTCAGTTTCTGTGTTGCTTTTAAAAGACATCATTTGCAAGAGATTTACATAAAATCAACTTTGCAAAGATACTTACACAGAGCCTGATTTATGATGGGTATTCAGTAAATACTCACACGGCATATTCTTGGCATCGAACGTCACAATAGGCACCACAGGGGGTGAAGGTCATCCAGGGGTTATAGGGCATCATCTCCTAAAGGGCTTTTCAAACCACATGCAGACTACAGATCCCGACATGCCCTTCCCCAAGCAGTCTCTGCGCATGCTTACTGACCACCTCCCATCTCTTCCCACTGAGAGACTGTGGTAGACAGAATAATGTCTCCAAAGATGCCCACATCCTAATCCCTGAAATCTGGGAATATGTTAGCTTACATGGCAAAAGAGACTTCACAGGTGTGATTTAGGTTAAGGACCTTGAGATGGGAGATTAGCATGGATTATCTAAGTAGGTCCTATTAAATCGCCCAAATCCTTACAAGCGCAGAACCTTTCCCAATTGTTGTCAGGGAGAGACACGATGATGGAAGAAGGGTTAGAGGAAAGTGACACCCTGGCTTTGAAGACAGAGGAGATGGAGATACAAACCAAGGCACACAAGCATCCTCTAGACACAGCAAGGCGTCTGGTTCTCTGTAGCCCCCTGGAAGGAAGACAACACTACTGACATGTTCATTTTAGCCCAGTGAGCCCCACACCAGACTTCTGACCTACAGAACTGCAAGACAATAAATTTGTCTTGTTTTAAGCCACTGGGCTGTGACAATTTGTTCCAGTAGCTGAAGGAAAGCAATTCCTGCCCTTGATGAACGCTGTCTCCAAAGGACATATGTGGTGTCATTATCATGTTTTAGATTAAAAAAAAAAAAACTAAGTTGAGAACCATTGATGAAGAGGACAGAGAACAGTATCTAGTGGGGACCGGTAGGTGTGAGGCAGGGTTTACTCAGATGAGGTCTCAGACGCCCACAGTTCTACACAGGTGGAAGCCGGGCTGTGAGGAATGAGGGGCCGGTGTGTGCTGGGTGGAGGTGCAGGCCCTGGATGAAGCTTCCTAGAAGTTTGGCAGTGAGGGACAGAGAGCAAGGACAGTAGCACCAGTGGTTAGCAGGTGCTTGGTATTATTTTAAGAGAGAAAGCCTGCAGGCAGAAGGGAAAGAGTCAAGGAAAGAAAAGAAAAAGACTGAGGAGAATGTACAGGAGAGTGGGTTCTGGTGTAAGATACTGAGAGAGATCCGTGGACATACCAAAGGACACTTACCAGGACTCTGGGATGAGGGAAATCAGACACTTTTTGTGGTAGAAATGAGAGGAAATGAGGGAATTCACTTAAATAGGAGGTAACAGCATTAGCCACAGCTATAGCTGGGTATGAAGTTAGAAAATGAAG
Source organism: Microcebus murinus (assembly GCF_040939455.1). Classification (NCBI taxonomy): domain Eukaryota; kingdom Metazoa; phylum Chordata; class Mammalia; order Primates; family Cheirogaleidae; genus Microcebus; species Microcebus murinus. Next base: position 83,359,300 of record NC_134107.1, on the reverse strand, counting down.
AGTGGAGAAGATTTAGAAAAGGCACTGGCTCAAGAAAAATGAAAAAAAAATGAGGCATTCCAGCCACTAAACTGGACTGATTGAGGACAGAAGAGAGTTTTGCAAATCCAGTCAGCAGTTTCCTGCTTCCAGAAACACAGAGCATCCCGGAATGAAAATGATCAAAATTCTGCCATGTGTTCTCATGGGTCTCTGTCGAACTGGTTTGCAGACAGCTCCTGACTATCAATGGGTCATCCACCATTCTCTCTTATCGTCAAGCACCTCTAGTTGGGAAGCGAGCAGCTGTGGGGAAGACATGAAAATGTTTGGGGCTAATAGACATCATGTGCACGAGACTTCAGTGCTGACTGCAGCTACTACCCCCCAGGCTGCCTAGACCATCACAGCTGCCAAGCTCGCCTTTCAGTCAGCCTGATCTGCTTGTTGGATTTACAGAGACAGCCTCTAGAAGTCTTCTCCACTTCCTTCAAGCCCCAGTCCCAATCTTACTCCCATCTATCATCCTCAACACAACTCTTTGACTCTAAAGACAGCTCTTACTTTATCCAGACAATGATGTTTTCCCACGCACATTCCCAGCGTATGTCTGTGAGTTAACGGCTTTGGGGCTGTGGTGTGATGACCCAGCCTTCCTCCTGCCCTCCTCTCTCTCATTTCTTCACCATCCATCCCCACACTAAGAGGAAGACCCATACCTGGCCCCAGGGCCAGGTCCCCATGACCTTTCGCCTAAGCTCCTACTCCACCCTTACATTGTTCTCCTTATTTACAGCCCCTCCTCACCCCGGACTTTCCCAGGTACTGCAGCCAGGTTAGTTTTATTAACTCAGCTTAGATTGTAACATGGCTCAGAAACCAACAATGACTTTTCATTGCTGGCCTTTTGATGTCTAAATCCTACCCCTCTACCATTTGGCTCTAACCTACCATTCTAACTTGCTTCTCCTCTATATTCCATGTTGATTCACCCAGAACCTTGGTATTCCCACATATAACCTAAGGTTTCTCATCACAACGTGTTTATTCTTTGTTTCTTCTATTCCCATTCTCATCCACGCCAATTTCAGAGCAAAATAAAATCCATCTTTCAATGTTCATCTCGAGGGCCACTTCCTCCATGAAGACTTCATGGATCTTCCCAATAGGATATGATTGTTCCTTCTTTTAAATCCCACATCATGGATTTCTGCTTCTCTAGTTGAACATTCTCTATCCTTTCTTACAATAGAGGTTCTCAACTCGTTATCAGAGTCACCTGGGATGCTTTCTAAAATTATGTATGTCTGTGTCCCACCCTAGACATTCTGATTTAGTAGCTGGAGTGGAGCTGTGTGAGTCAGTTCAGGTTGTTATAACAAGATACCGTAGCCTGAGTAGCTTATAGACAACAGAAACCTATTTATTTCTCACAGTTCTAGAAGCTGAAAGTCTGAGACCAGTATGCCAGCAAGTTTGTGTTCCAGTGAAGATCTTCTTCCAGGTTGCAGACTGCCAACGTCTTGTTGTATCCTCATCAGAAAGAAGGTGAGAGAGCTCCTTGGGTCTCTTTTATAAGGGCACTAATCCCACTCCTGAGGGCTCCACCCTCATGACCTAATTACCTCCCAGAGGCCCCACCTCCTAATACCATCACATGGGGGGGGGGGTACGAGTTCAACATATAAATTTGGATCGGGGGTGACACATGTTCAATCCATAAAAGGAGACTACTTACCTGTATTTTAATACAGATTCTTACCTAGAGCCAGGGCTGAGAACAACCACCTTATTTTGAAATTTCCCTCACTGAGTGAACAAAGAAGATGGCCAGGCAGAATAAATGGAAATGTACATTTGAATCACATTTCTGAACCTCTGTTTCCTTATCTTTAAAATGGAGATAATGGCCCCCACCTCCCTGGGTTGTTATGAAGCTTAAAAGAGATAATAGATCTTGACCATCTAAGACAGAGTGCTACAGAGTGTAGACACCTGATACACATGTTTCCCTAACTTGATAGAAAAGACTGCTGGCTTAGCACATAATGGGTTGTGAGATTTGAGTGTGACCATTTATTAATACACTCTGTGCAGAGGGTGTAAATCACACACATATGTCCCCCAGGGAAACGGAACACTGGCTACCAAAGGAAGCTCTATGGAAGTTACTTCATTGCTCAGTGGCTTCATGTTGAAGTACTTCTCTTTCTGGAAAAGAGGAGATTTTCAACATTGCCAACTCATTCACAGAATGGACACATGAGCTAACCTGGCCATAACTTCATCACATTCACAGTGCAAAGAGGACGCCCCGCTGGAGGGTTTAAGCAGATGTTTTTCCATATGTGCTCTCCTCTAGTCCCCTTGCTGCCCTAGAGGGAGACGTTAATGCACCAGTTTTATAGATGTGGACGTTGAGTCTCAGAAGATCCTAGAAGATTTGCCAAAATTGCATAAGTAGGAAGTGACAGGACTACGATTTGAACCCAGTTTGTTTAATTTGAACTCCAGTGTTCAACTTTACCCTTCACCCCAACTGGCACCAACAATTATTCTGTTAACTCGATCTAAGAGTGTGAAGACATCCACCCTTGTCATGAGAGTTCACAAAGGCCTGATGCGGAGGATATTTGCCTTGGCTTACGTGCATCAGAGGAGCCACGTGCTTCCCTGGGTGTGCCTCTGTGCTCAGCGAATGCTATTCCCTCCACTGCACCACATTCCTCACTGGCAAACTCCTACCCATCCTTTAAGATCCAGGCACACATGCCCACCCCAGCTGGTTCAATCCATTCTTTATTTTATGACTAAAGAAAAAAAATAGACTACATCTATGCAATCAGCTCCATCTCCTCAGGCCTAAAAAGGAAAGCTGAGCTATAAAAGTACAACTTGCTATGCTGCCTGCTGTGGGACCACACATCAGACGATGAGAAAAGTCCACTGCCCACGGGGTGTGTGGGAGGGTGGTTAGTACTCGGGAGACAGAACGATCCTACATGTACTCTGTTCGAACTAAATTTCCTTCATCCTCTTAACTTGCTCTGGAACTCATGTTAATATTGAACAAAACCTTCAATTTAAAAAAATTTGTTTGTTTGTTTTCTAGGAAGAAATCTACTTAAAAGGCAAATAGCCCATAAGTTCGCACTGAAGTGTAAATGACTGACAGCTGATCTTTTGGTGAGAGGACCTGAGAGAACCCCCTCCAGGTCCCAGGTACCAGAGGAGAGCGAGGCACGGACATCATGGTGACAGACGGTGGTCAGGTGTGAGGAAAGGGTTTGGAAAGTACAAACTGAAGGCCCTGAAGACAAATGCAGTGCGGCCTTGTCCACCACGGCCGGAACTGTTGCCAGGGATCTAGATCCAACAATTCCGATTTTTAGCACAGCATTTAGACAAACACCAAAGAACTGAGTTCACCAAAGTTTTGGATTCTCATCTAAATCACTTGCCGTTAAGCTCAGAAGAAAGTACATTTATAGACTTTGTAAACAAGCCAGTCAGTGTATCAAGATAACTCAACACAGAGACAGACCAATATTAAGGCATTTTCATTGAGCCAAAAGGATTTTTTCACTAAACACCTATCATGGAGGAAGGAACATGAAGTCGTGCACCCGGGGAAGATTAACATGATCACGATCTTAGAACAACTTGAACAACTTGGCGGGGATGGAAAAGGTACCACATTGGTACAAAGAATTGGACAAACAAGCATCACATGTACTCACCAGCAAATTGGTATTAATGGATCCACACTTAAGTGGACATATAGGAATAACATTAATCGGGTGTCGGGCAGGTGAGGGGGGCATAGGCAATATAGGTAAACTTAACATTTGTACCCCCATAATATGCTGAAATAATAACAAAATAATAATTGATTGCCACATCTCTGCATGTCTGCACTCTACCACTTCTTGAAGGTCCAGCTCAAATTCTACCTCCCTCATGAAGCTTTCCTTTGTTCCACCTCCCCCCACCGTGACTCTGTCCTCTGGACTCCCATGGCATTTTGTCTGAACCTGTATTAACTTCGCTCCAATAATCTAGTACCCATCACAGCACCTGGTATATGGTAGGTGGCAGGAAATGTTTATTGAATGAATACAAGAATCTACATCATGAATATTCGAACCCAGGGCACATTCCTTTAGATTGTTTACAGAGCTCCTAAGAGACATCAAGAGGAAACTGAACTCCTTACTATAACATCTCAAACAAAGACACTATATACTTGTTAATACATATGTCATCCATGTATACATATGCATTTATACATAAGCATATCCACCCTTAAAAATACATGTGCATATATGTAAGTGAATATGCACAAAGACTGTGGATGTTAACAATTTACATCCATGTGGAGTTGGAATAAGTGGGACCAGGTAACATGATTTGGAAATCATGCCCAAGGGCCTCTAACCAGTACAGACCCCTGTGTAGCCATGTTGTCTGGAAATCCTCTCTGAGCCTCTTACTTCCTTGGGAATATAGAAGACATTTCATTCTCGCCCTCCTTTGTCTTCTCCTCCATGAATATGAGCCAAAGTATCCCAGCTGTTGCAGACCTAGAGCTACTGCTCCACTGTGGGCCAGCCAGGACTCAAATGAGAAACCATCACACAGAGCCTGACGACGTAGTATCTCCCGGCTCAGTGGCTCTAACCAGACCCCTAGGGTTGAGTCCTGGCCCCTCCACTAACTGAGCATGTGGCTTGCACAAGTCATCCAAACCTCTGTAAAATGGAGATAAACAATGACATCTCCTTCTTGAGGCTGCATGAGGATGATTGAAGTAATATATGTGTAGTATGAATGTCTGGGCCATCACCAATATTTAGCAAATGTTTATGATCATCACCAGCATTGCTCTCTTTGCCTTTTCTGTATGAAATCCAGCTTGCAGATTGGGAATTCTCTAACACATTGATTCCAGAGCCACATCCTCCAGAAGCTGCCCTGGGACCCCCATACAAAGCCTGCTTGTGATAACACACTCAAGCACCCAATCTCCCTACATACAGTGAAGGCGGATAAGTACAGAGAAGTTTCTAGTTAGGCTCCTTGGTCCCAAGATCCCTACCACTAATCTAACAATGCTTCCTTTCACAAATTAACACAGCTTCAGTATCTTATACAGTCAGAAAATGTACACTGATAACTCCAGAATTGAGTTCCTGTTTTCCTTGACCAGACAGTTTTGCTAACTAAAAACCCCAAAGGCAAGGAGTAGCAAATTGCATTTTGTTCTGTTGAAAGATTTCCCCATGTAAGGGCACTAAATCGCATTATAAAATTGCAAAACTGTCAGGGTGTAATTGGCCTGTGTTGCTCCATGTTCCTGATGCAGCAATTGTTTTAGACATGGCTTTAAAAGGGACCAAAGGAGAGCAGTGGGTGACAGGGGACGCTGTGAACTCAGGGCACTCACCAGGGGAACGGCCCTGCCCAGAGGGGCAGAAAGGAGACCAGATAGGGTGGTGTTTAAAGAAAACGTCATGTTCTGTCTGAAGACGCTTCCGCTTCTGCTGTTACTCCACATGGAGCTTTCTAAGGCCTTTCCTGTACCTTCCGAAGGGAGAAATGCAAAAATCGTTCAGGTAAATTAACCATCAATTAGGTTAATTAGGTTAATTTGCTGATTATTAGGAACTTGTGTGGGTTGTTTTCTTTTTAGTTAAAACAGACCAAAAGAGATTATCTAGGTGATTTTCTTGAGGTTGAACATATCCTTTAGTGATCTGAAGGGTTCCAAGCTGGCAAGGACTGGGCCATCTAAAAGTTGACCATGAAACCAAGCTGAACTCATCAAAGCCTGGGAAAATACTGCCGTAGAGCTGCCTCCAGCTGGGAGCCAAGCCCTTTTAGAAAGAATGATTGCATTTATAAAACGAAATGGTTTTCTTTCTACTTACCTAAGATTTTCCCTTCCAGTGTATTTGTGACTCAATTACTATATGATATTTCCTATATGGACATATTTTTGCAGTTAAAAATTTTGTATGTAGAAGAGAACCTGGGGATGGGTGGTTATAATGAACTAGAAAATGAGCTCTTAGTGTAATCAGATTTTGATCAGAAAATGAGCTCTTAGTGTAATCAGATTTTGATCCGAAAATGAGTTCTTAGTGTAATCAGGTTTCCCAACACCAGATTGTGAACTGTTTACAAACTTTTGGAAGCATTATAAAAGCAGAACCAATAGTTATTTACCAGAATTGTTTCACAGAATTAAAGTCGGGCCAAATTTTTAAGAAACACAAGGTAATGCTGTCACAAATTTCTCATGTACAGCTTTTTTTTTTAGCATTAGAATTTTAGAAAATTATTCTTCTTCTTGTCTTTTGGAGGGTTATCTCTCACCACGGTAATAGTAAATAAGTCCTGGGTTAATAGCAAAAGTCCATCAAGTGCTTACTTTGGGAAGGGCACCTTGCTAGGCATTTCACAAACACTATCTCACTTAATTCTCACGACAACCCTGTGATAGGAGCATTATTATTTACATTTCAGAAACAAAAGTGAATCTTAAATCAGATAAATAATACATCCAAGTACTCAGAGATAATTCATGGTAGAGCTAAGATTTGAACCCAAACCTGTCTGATCCCAAAGTACATGCTCTGTTCTGTGTCACCTACTGCTATGGTCTAAGGGTGGCCCTCAGAACTACATGCTGGAAATTTGGTCTCCAGTGCGGCAGTGTTAGGAGGTAGGGCTTTTAAAAGGTGCTTATTTGTTAAATGAATGCTACTCTTGTGGGATGGGATTAATTCTCCCTGGAGTGTGTTCTCATTCTTGTGGGATTGGTTATTGAGAGAGTGGGTTGTTATAAAGCAAGGCCACCCCTCGTGTTTTGCCCCTTTTTGCATGTACCTACTTCCCCTTCCACTTCTCCAGCATGTTATGATACAACACAAGGCCCTCACCAGAAGCTGACCAGATGCAGCCACCTGGTCTTGAACTTGCCAGCCTCCAGAACCAACAGCAAAATAAACCCTTTTATTTATAAATCCCTCAATCTTAGTATTCTATTACAGCAACAGAAAATGAACTAAGACCCCTCCAAAATGCCAGGTGTTCATGGGCTGCATGAGGTATGATGAAGAAGCTTCCCAAGTGGCCTGTTAACACCCCTCAGAACCTTTACTTCCAAAGAAGTATTGGCCCCTTTCAAAGAGTTACCTTGGTGAATAAAATGCTAATATCAATGATACTGCCATTACCACAAAACATATTTGGAGTTCTTCTTTTCAAATTATCTGTTGTCATTTGAGAGGCAACATGGTGAGTTGGAAGCTAAACTGTCACCTGGCAAGTTTCTTATTTCTGTGTGTTTCCATTTCTTCATGAGGGTGATTAAACCTTTTCTACAGTAATGAAAAGAAGATAAAAAAGAAAATCTGCATTGATGCAACTAATACCTCAAGAGAATTCAGTTAATGCTAGTTCTATTTTTTGTTATAAAACTAAGGCAGTCTCCCAACTATATATTAGCACTTTGCACTTGGTTCTTATCCTTTATGAGAGATCTATTTTTGTGTATAACCATTAGTTGGAGCACTGAATGGGGGAATGAGGGACTATTCTTTCTAATAGGCATTGTTCTCTCAAAGTCAACCTAAAAGTTTGTGTTATTGTTCCTGTGGCTATTAGATTATTAATTCTGGTTTGTCCTCTTTAATAACTTAAAAAGGATTTCAAAATGCCCAGAGAACTGAAGACCATTTCACAGCAAGGACCCTTGTGTGTTTGTCTTTGTCCAGGACTACCTAGAAAAGTTCTACCGATTACCAAGCAACCAATATCGGACTGCAAGGAAGAACAGCGCTAGTATGGTTGTTGAAAAGCTTAAAGAAATGCAGCGATTTTTTGGATTGAATGTGACAGGGAAGCCAGATGCAGAAACTCTGGAGGTGATGGAAAAGCCTCGCTGTGGAGTGCCCGACAGTAGTAGTTTTATGATAACCCCAGGAAGCCCCAAATGGGAACACACTAACGTAACCTACAGGTGATATTTCTAGAGTTTCAGAATTCATTCATTCATTCATTCATTCAGCCAGTATTGATTATGCTTTTATGATATGCCCAACACCATTCTAGGACTTAGTATACAGTTGGGGAAAATAGATAAAGATCCCTACCCTGGCAGGTTCTGAATAGTGAATGAGTGAAGTGTGAATAGCGAATGAGTATGAGAATACAAGGGTAGAGATTCCATGGGTTCTTTTCACTCCAAAGCCTGCCATTTTAGTCTTCCTTTTCTAACAATCCAAAGAAGAGTGTGGCGATGTTAGGCTATCTCTTTAAGGACCCACTTTAGGACCCCAAAAAGACTTAATGATTCCTAGAAAGAATCTGGCCCCACTTTCATACATCTTGATAATAATAATGATGATAATCCCTAATATTTGTGAAATCCTACTATTAATATTTGCCAAGTAGTGAACTAAATGTTTTACATGTATTTAATCCCCATAACAACCCTATAAGAGGGATGTTATTTTATTATCTTCTATTTTATGAATAAGGAAATGGAGGTTTAAAGACACTTCGAAACTTATCCAGAACCCGTGTCTGTCTTCTGCCCTGAGGCTTGCATGCCCTCCTTATACCCTCTCCAGGGGTACCACATCACGTGTGCAACTCTCTCCAAAATGGAACAATTCAATCTGTTGATAGTCTACTGTTCTGAACCGTAACAAACCCTTCACACACCTTCTCATTTTGAAGGATTATAAGCCATACCCAACAGTTGTCAGTAGCTGAAGTGGGAGCAGCCTTTGAGAAGGCCTTTAAACTCTGGAGTGGTGCATCACCTCTGACCTTCACCAGAATCTCACAGGGAGAAGCAGACATCAAGATTGCTTTTGTCCAAAGAGGTAGGAAAAGGAATCATGCTCAGTTTTGCCTTCCCTGGCTAACCTGAAACTCAGCAAGGACCTAGTACAAAATGTCTTATTTCAGATCATGGTGACAACTCTCCATTTGATGGACCCAATGGAATCCTTGCTCATGCCTTTCAGCCAGGCCCAGGCATTGGAGGAGATGTTCATTTTGATGCAGAAGAAACGTGGACCACAAACTTCAACAGTAAGTTGACCAAGGTTATGTCTACATGCAGCTTCTGAATTAATCTTTTCCACATTATCATACACACAGACACACACACCCGTACACACCCAAGTTATTATAAAATTTCAGACTCATACAAACTGATCATTTGAAAATTTTCTGCCTCAAAATTCTAAGTCAATTTAGGTTTTTTTAAAATCCTGAAGCTAATTACTGACCTTACTTCCTAGGGGAGGGATCAGAAAACTACAGATCATGACCAAATCCTGCCCAGACTCTGTTTGTATAAATAAAGTTTTATTGGAACAGGGCCACATTCATTTGTTTATGTATCACCATGGCTGCTTTCACTCTGCAATGGCAAAGCTGAGTAGTTGCAACAGAGATTTTTTGGCCCACAAAGCCTAAAATATTTACTATCTGGCCATTTACAGAAAAAGTTTGCTGACCACTGCTATAAAGTCTTTTAATATTCTGAAATAGAATGATGTTTGGAAAGGGCCTATTTTTCACTTGTTTTAGAAATTCATTTAGAAATTATTCTATTTAGAAAAGAGTAGGCACATTCTCCCTCATGTAGTTATTTCATCTTCATGGAGCTCTTTTTCAGTGGTATGTTCCTATGCAGCAAACCACTCCTTTCAGAAGGACCAGACTAAGAAGGGCTGGGCTTCCCGAAGAAAAAAGGCTGAGCACAGGTATATCCAGACCACGTGGTACTTCACCAGGCCATGGGGCAACTATATGCCGGAGAGCACTTTTTTGAAATAGGAAAGGCACCTTCTACCTTTGCTTGGCACCTGTTCTTCCTACCGTATTCTCAGTATATATGTTGTGTCTATTCTACTTAAGCCCCTGTGCTAGGAGCTTTGTGTACCCAAGGATAAGTAGCAATTCTCCATACTGTGTATTCCTACTGCCTCCTCCACTAGTTCAGATGATTCCCTCTTACTGAAACTAATGATCCAGATTTCTAACTGGATTCTCCATCTCCAATCTCTGCTTCTTCTAATTTTTGCTAGCATTGCAGCAGAGTTTGTCTTTGGAAAGACCATTTTGGATTATATTATTCTCCTGCTTTAAAGTTTCAATTCTTACATATTCTTCATCAAATAATGTCCAAATATCTTCACTTGGAATTGAAGGTGACTTTTCCTCCCTCATCTTTCTTGGCTTGTCTCCATCTTTCATATACACCAGCTACGTTGCACATTCCCTGTTTCCAGATTATACCCTGTGCTTTCCATCTTCTCTATGTTTGCACACATTGCTTCCTCTCCTTGTCCCATGCACCACCTTTGAAAATCTCTCATCTTTCCATGCTATGTCAAAGGCCACCTTCTATCTTGTCTTCAGCTGGAAATGAGAACTTCACCACAGAATTCTGACAATCTTTGTATCTCTTTCTTTAACTGTTTTCTCTCATTATTCTGGGCATTTGAGTTGTTTGCACATATATCTCCCCTTCTAGACTATGTCCTCCTGGAGAGGAAAGAACCACATCACCCAACCATTCTCTCAAACAGTACTCAAGGCACTCAAAGATGGTTTCTGAAGTGCACTTATGAACACATGTGGTGATAAAAAAGCAAGTCTTGGAGCATGGGTCAAATTTTACTAGGCTAATTATCAACAGAAAGTTGACCATTTTGGTAAAAATGTAGATCTCACTATTATACCTAGGTTTGACACAGATCCTTTACTGTAAATGTGTTGCTAATAAAACCTCAGAAAAATATTATGAGGATGAAATAATACTACACTGCCTGGCATGTGGTAGGTATCTACAACTATCATCATTATTATTATTTTTAAAAGTAGGCATGTAGGAACATGCACAGTGTGTTTGTGAAGTAGCATGTAGACTGGCTGGACTGAAGGATTCATAACAGAAGTCGAGCCCTAAGATATCTACTGGAGCCACATGAAGGAGGTTCTGAAGGCCAAGGAAAGGAGGTTGGGTTTTATCTGATAGGAAGTGGGATCCTTGGAAGTTTTTAAGTTCCCAGTTGTGAAAGACATTACAATCATGGAAGTTAAAAGATGGGGAAAGGGAGCAATAAGAGCCAGGGTTTGTCTCTCTCCAGTGGAAAATTCCTAGAGCTGCTTGGAGAGCTCACAAACAGAGAAGAGCCAATGGTAGGCTATGGGCAATGAGGAAGCCAACATGAGCCAGCCCTGCATCTGTGGCTCCTCTGCTGCCTGGCAGCTTCTTTTCTAACTACTCACTCACCGAGACTCCACTAATGAGGCTGAGGGTCTGAGACACAGGAGAGGGTGGGTGTGGAGCACATGAGGAGGAGGGTTCCTAGAGTCTTGAAACCCATGGCTCGGCCATAATTTCTCTGAGCCTCAGATCTACATCCATAAAATGAGGGAATTGGAATAAAGACAGCTTTTCGTGGTCCTAAAATTTGATGAGAAGTTCACACTCCTTACCTGTGACTTTGTATCTTTATTCCTCCCAAGTTCACTTCCTCAAGTACCTGAAGGGAAGATGAAAAAGACGGGAGTGGGAAGAGCTGTTTCCCCAGGCAGCCTTGGCTCTGAGGTTGTGTTCCTTTAGGTCATATCTCTACCTCCCTTGGATCCACATGGAGCCATTCACCACACATGCTTGCATTTCAGATTACAACTTGTTTCTTGTTGCTGCTCATGAATTCGGCCATTCCTTGGGGCTCGCTCACTCCTCTGACGCCGGTGCCTTGATGTATCCCAACTACGCGTTCAGCGAACCCAGCACTTACACGCTCCCTCAGGATGACATCAATGGCATTCAGGCCATCTACGGTAAGGCCATCTAAAGAATAGTACAGTACGTGGGGCCTGGGGGCAGGTCAAAAAACCCAGGATCTCTCTCCCTTTGCCCTTCTAGCTGGTCTGTACTCTGGGCAAGCTCAAATTCAACTCTGACAGTCCCGGGTAATATAGCATCCGCAGAGGAGGCTTAGGGTGGGGCTGAGCCCACATTGCTGCCTTAAAAGAAACATCAGGAAGAAATACAACACATGCTTCCCAGTCATTGTCTTTGATTGGTAGGGATTGTTTTTCCTCCTCCTCCTTTTTTATGCTTTCCAATTTTGTATATTCTAAAAAGATACGACTGTCCCTTCTCCTACAGCAATCCTGCTCCTAAATGTGTTTTGCAAAGAAATTCTCACATAGGACTATAAAGGGCTATCCATGTACAAGTCATGTCAAGGATGGTCACTGCAGTCTTATTTCTGGTGGTGGAAGTTAGAGGGCACTGGGGGTGGGGAGGGGAGGGGTTATCAGAAGGTAAAATGTGGTGGTTGCATGCCATGCAGTAATGTGCAGCAGTTATAAGCACGGAATTAGATGCACATATGGCAACAATGTAGATGGATCTTCAAAACTTCATGCTTTGTGAAAAAGAAACAGAATGATACATATTCTATAACGTTAATTAAATTATACAATGTATGAATCCACATAGATCTAAAACATATATAGACAAAGCTAGGCATGTTCAAGAAATATGCAAACAAAAAATATAGAGTGAACATATTAAAATAGTTGTCTGGAGGGGGGAGTGGGGGCATGGGCAATATACGTAACCTTAACATTTGTACCCCCATAATATGCTGAAATTTAAAAAAACTGAAAAAAATAAAATAGTTGTCTGTGGGAGAAGGAGGGGAATGGAAGTGGAATACAGAAAGAAGATATATATTTTTTTAAATTACTGATACTTTTTAAAAGTATTACTGACATTTTTCAGGGATTGGTATGCGGGGTTTTATGCCCTGTCATAAGAAGTCCTGCCTGGGTAAGACCCTGGCATCTCTCCTCTCTCTTGCCTTCCTGCTCTCTAGTGGATGTGAGTAAAACAGGCAACCAGAGAAGGGATTTGCTACTCTCTGAAAAGTAGAACAGAATGAGAGAGAGTGGAGCAGAGTGCAGTGCAATTGGGGAAAATGCTCTCCCCCTCTGGTGGGACAGCACTGTCGAGTCAAGCATGCCAGAGTACCACAACCAGGGCATTTTTGTAACAGTGGCAGTTCCAGGAATGATGAGCTCTCTTCTAACCACCTCCATTGTCAACTCCTTCCCCTGCCCACCTGGCAACAATGCGTCCTTCCCTTGCCCACCCATGTTTTAAATTCTCTCAACTATTTGTACAGCCCTTCATCCTACAATGAGAGAACACATTCAAATGCAAACACCTGTAGAAAGGATATTGATACAAGTAAACCAAAATTTATAATATAGAGTAAAAGACTAATATCAGATCCTTTCCGGAAGATGGATTTTGGTGGGGAAGGAGGAAGTGGACACTGAGTGACCAAAAAAGTAGAAAGAGGAACGACGAGGGGGAGAAGGGTTAGATTAGAATTTAAGGGGGGGGAGCACAAAATTCAAAATTCTTTACTTCACAACTTAACTTGGAAATGACCCCGAAAACCATAAATACTCTTATTTAAAAAGCAAAGAAAAACTTTAAGAGGACCAAATGCACAGTTACTTTAATACCTTGTGGGATAGTCTGGCAGCATTTCTCTACACGTGAAGACCCCTCACCTTTCTGAGAAGTGTCTTCAGCACACTAAGAGTCACACTGGAGTTATGCTTATAAAAAGTCCTTTTTTTTCCTCCCACAGGACCTTCAAACAACCCTATCCAACCTACCGGACCAAGCACACCCATGGCCTGCGACCCCAGATTGACATTTGATGCTATCACCACACTCCGTGGAGAAATATTTTTCTTTAAAGACAAGTATAAAATTGAACTATTCTTTCTTTTGGTTTCTCTTACTGACATACTTTAAAGCTGGATTCTAATTAACCACAAGCTACTGACCTTTTCCTTTGAATTCTTCACATATGTGTCTCATTGGAATTTTTAGTGTTTTTCTGAATAACTCAAAACACCTAGGAAGAGAGAAAATAAACCTAAGACACGCACACATTCAGATGTCGGTGGTGATATAAAAGGACATAGGCTACAGCTGCTTGGGAGCCCCATAGCTGAGTTTACCTGACATCAATTCCGCCTAAAATCAGCCGAGTAAATGGAAACCACCACTTAGCCAGCTGTGTGACCAATCATCTCACTGATTGAAATTTTTGTTTTTCCATTGGCTAATTTGTGATTGTGCAATTTTGTGATTGGCTGAGTGTACTGCGGTTGCTTTTGTGGATGGCTATATATTCTCAACATTAGTGGGAGCAATAATGAAAGATACAATGTGTAAGGCAGGGGCAATGCCGAATATAATCAAGTAAGATCACTCCTGTGGCCTCCTCCAAAAACTGTAAAGTACTTACCACATGGACAACATCACCATAAAGCTTAGCCTTGTGCTGGCCACTATGCTAGACTTTGCAATCACCATGTTGTTATAACCTTCCAGCAATCTTATAAGGGCCATTACTATCCCAAGAATCATAGAAAACACCTACTTAGACTATTTTGTGTGTGTGTGTGTGTGTGTGTGTGTGTGTGTGTGTGTGTATTTTCTTATGTCCATTAGGTACTTCTGGAGAAGACATCCTCAGCTACGAAGCGTTGAACTCAATTTTATTTCTCTATTCTGGCCATCCCTGCCAAATGGTATACAGGCTGCCTATGAGGATTTTGACAAGGACCTAGTCTTCCTATTTAAAGGTAACATCCTAAAGAGTTCATTTTTTCTTAGTTGTTCCATAAAAGGAATGGGCAGGACTTCTTTGTGGTGGCTTCCAGGTTCGGAAGAGGTGAGCCCATGAGAGCATTATGCCAGCCAGGCTGTGGCCAGGAGCCCAGGGTTGGGCCCATCTTGACCACTAACTACCGTGTGAACTTGAGCAGGCTGTACTCTATTCAGGGCTCAGTCTTCCCACCAACAAAATGAGAAGACCACACTAGGCCATCTTTAATCTCCCTCCATCCTCATCCCAGTTATAATTTCCTAAGATTCCTCAAGACTGTAATTAGTTTGTGTATAGAAGTCACATGAGCTAAGGCATCACATTATGGGGTCCCAAATGTCAGGCTAAGAAGTTTGAATATTTTTATAGGTACTGGGGAAAGATTAGGACCATGATACCCCCCCCCAAACTTAACTTATCACCTTCATCTTTTAAAGACTATTTGTTCCATTTTCATTTCCATGATGAAATTTGAAGATCAAGAAATGATATATATTATTTTATAAGAATGGAAAAATTGTACTTAACATATAACCTGAATCATTGGCAGGCAACCAATACTGGGCTATGAGTGGCTATGATATTCAGCAAGGGTATCCCAGGCATATATCAAACTACGGCTTTCCAAGCAATGTCCAAGCAATAGACGCAGCTGTTTCCTATGGAAGAAAAACATACTTCTTTGTAAATGACCAACTCTGGAGGTAAGGTAAACTATTTTTCAATTATAGGTTGAAAACTGGGTTTCTTCACCCTGTGTACAAACCACTAACAATCAAGCATCTGAAGGTTTTAAAAATCTAGGTGGTCTGTGATAGGTTTTAGTGAGAATGCATTCTTTTTCACAAGATGATTAATGCTACCATGGCTTTTGAAAATTTCATTTTTATTAAGTTAAAATGCTATCTCAATATTGAGGATTCTGTGTCATGAGACAGAGAGAACCTTAATAAATCACTAGGGTGAGATGCAAAAAGAATTAAGCCAGTTCTCATGTATGAGTTAAATTCTGACATGCTCAAGCAAATGTTATCCAGATAGCTTGCAGAATTTCTACCCAAGTTGAATTCATTATTTACATTTATACATACACACATATGCACATAATATACTATGTACCAATTAAGTACAAGTCTTAGAAAATATAAGCTCTTCTCTTTGGAAATAATATTGTGTCTGCAATCAGAAGCCTGTTTTAGAATTAGTGATACCCCAAAATAAGTATGTAACCTAAATTCTTAGGTAGAGAAGTTAATCATTCTTAATCCTAGGACATTGTGAGGAATGAATGAGAAAACATGAGTGAAGGGACTTTGTAAAGTATATACTACTAAAAAAGAACTGTTATATTCTGTATTGTTTTTAAATTATTTAACATTTTGTTTTTATCAGATATGATAACCAAAGACAAGCCATGGACCCAGGTTATCCCCAAAGCATATCGAGTACCTTTCCAGGAATACAAAGTAGAGTTGATGCAGTTTTCCAGCAGGATGGTAAGTAGGAGAAAAACCCTAGGAAATGTGTTTATATTTGTAAAACAGCATGTTCTCATTTGAATGTTATATTGGAACAGGGACAGGGTTTTTTTTTTTCATTGAAGACATCTGAGATCTTTTATAAATTAATTCAATAAATTATCTCTTCTTTTATAGACTTCTTCCTTTTCTTCAGTGGACCAAGATATTATGCATTTAATCTTAGTACTAATAGGGTTACCAGGCTTGACAAAAGCAATAAATGGCTTAACTGCAGATAAAATTGAAGCAAAATCAAATGTGCTTGTATCCATTTTCTGAATAGGGAAGTCCAACTTGTGTATACTTTACATTGTGTTCTATTTATACTTTTCTCAATACTAAGTAATTTTGTTCCCCATCACTGTATTCATTGGGCCTGTCCTCAGTAAAAAAAATATGTTTGGAATATTCCACTGTTTGCAGAGGTTGATTCAGTTCTTACACATTCCGTCTTAAGTTAGTGATTCCATCACAAAGAAAAGGAAAATAAACCTTTTTTGGTCACCTCGGTATTCACTATTCCATTATTTACTTATCTGACTTCTAAAATTCACTGCTTGATAACTTGCGTATCTGACTGAATATATTCTTGAGTCTCTTTAAACATGCCTTATGCATATCTGCTACTTTCTTTTTTTTCATATTCTTTTTCTTTTTCTCATTCTTTCTTTCTCAAGAACACACAGTTGCAAGTGCATAGCACTGGATTTTGGTTAGAGGTAAGGATTGTAAACAACATAGACAGTATCCCTTACCTTTACAAAAAAAAAAAATGTGGTGTTATTTTCCATTCTTGGATAGAATTGTGGATGATACATGTTGTGGGTTGAATTGTTTCTCCCCAAAAAGCTACGTTGAAGTCCTAACCCCGGGTACCTATGAATGTGAGTCTATTTGGAACCCGGGCCTTTGCAGATGTAATTAGTTAAGATGAGGTTGCACTGAATTGTGGTGGGCCCTAAATCCAACGTGACTGGTGTCCTTATAAGAAGAGGAGAGACATAGCCACACAGGGGAGAAGGCCGTATGAAGATAGAGGCAGAGATGGGAGTAACGCATCTACAAGCCAAGGGATGCCAAGGGTTTCCAGCAACCATCAGGGAGGCAAGGAAGGATCCTCCCTCACCACCTTTAGAGAGGAGAACACGACCCCACTGACACCTGAAGATTTTGGACTTCTAGCCTCCAGAACTGTGAGACAATAAATTTCTTTTGTTTTAAGCCACCAAGTTTGTAGTAGTTTATTACAGCAGCCCTAGGCACAATGTATTAAACACAGTACGTCTGCACTTAAGAAAATAAATCAACACAGAATGCCAAAGTTTATCCCCCACTAAGAATTATTGGGCATCTTCCCAAGGGCGCAGCAAAAAAGGAGGGGTACCACCGCCTCTGCTGCCTCCTCCCTGCTCTCTCCTCCCTGCTCCCTCCTCTGCTGCTTCCTCCTTGCTCTCTCCTCCCTGCTCCCTCCTCTGCTGCCTCCCCCCTGCTCTCTCCTCCCTGCTCCCTCCTCTGCTGCCTCCCCCCTGCTCTCTCCTCCCTGCTCCCTCCTCTGCTGCCTCCTCCCTGCTCCCTCCTCCCTGCTCCCTCCTCTGCTGCCTCCTCCCTGCTCTCTCCTCCCTGCTCCCTCCTCTGCTGCCTCCTCCCTGCTCTCTCCTCCCTGCTCCCTCCTCTGCTGCCTCCTCCCTGCTCTCTCCTCCCTGCTCCCTCCTCTGCTGCCTCCTCCCTGCTCTCTCCTCCCTGCTCCCTCCTCTGCTGCCTCCTCCCTGCTCTCTCCTCCCTGCTCCCTCCTCTGCTGCCTCCTCCCTGCTCTCTCCTCCCTGCTCCCTCCTCTGCTGCCTCCTCCCTGCTCTCTCCTCCCTGCTCCCTCCTCTGCTGCCTCCTCCCTGCTCCCTCCTCCCTGCTCCCTCCTCTGCTGCCTCCTCCCTGCTCTCTCCTCCCTGCTCCCTCCTCTGCTGCCTCCTCCCTTCTCTCTCCTCCCTGCTCCCTCCTCTGCTGCCTCCTCCCTGCTCTCTCCTCCCTGCTCCCTCCTCTGCTGCCTCCTCCCTGCTCCCTCCTCCCTGCTCCCTCCTCTGCTGCCTCCTCCCTGCTCTCTCCGAGAGTCCAAATAAATGGGATAGTTGGATCTGTTGCTCCTTAGTTCTTTATTGCCTGGAGTACTCAGGCAGGCTCACTCTACATATAACTGGGATTTACTGCACAAAATTCAATGAGTCTCATTAAATCACATTAAACTGAGCTTAGATGCATAAATTGGTTAATGGATCTTTTCTGTTAAGAACTTTAGGAACTAAGAGGCCATAATATCTAGTCAAGACAACAAAATCATTATAATGTCATAGTGCAGTCATTAGAATGTAATGCAGCTTACTACACAATAAATATGTGGATTATAAAATAAATTTCTCACTAGCACATTCTATTTTCTTTCTCTGTTGAAGCTTTTGCATCCCACAGGTAATTGATTTGCCATCTTGTTCTGGTTCAAAAATTACCTATTAAGTGAGTTCAAATTAAAGATTTTTATTTTAAATGACTGATTTGTGATCTACTTATAACTTCCTGAAATACCACCACATAGTTCATCTAAAGTATAAAAAGGAATAGAAAATTTTAGAGATATTTTCAGCCATTTATTTCCTTGTCTGAATTATTATGTCAATAACAAACTTTTAGATACTACTTCACAGTCTGTGAAATATTTTATAAATATTTAATATCTTCAAAAAATTCTCTCAAAGATGTCAGCACATTATTCTCAATATTTTACAAGATTAGAAAACAGAAACTAGTACATACTCTCATTCTATTCATTCATTCATTTATTCAGCAAGAATTAATTAATTGCCTATATGCTCCGGGTGCCGTGCTAGGGAAAGTGAAAGAGATGTATGAACAATTCATTGCATCCATGTAATAAGTGCAAAAGAACCTATAACAATTGTATGTTCCATTTTTAGCAGTAGTGTCAATTTCAGATGACCACGTTCTTCTCTAAAGCTTCCTAAGATCTCAGTTTTTACAGGCATGTAAAAAAATCTGTCATTTTCATAAATGGCAGATTGGTCTTATCTGCTAATTGTGCTAGCTAGTTATGATAGATTCTTGACCCAAGCCTCTTCTATACATTTTTGTTCTTTAACTATATTTCACAGAATCATAGGAAGTGAGCTGCAATACGAAGTGTAATAAAGAATTATCCTTTTTTAAAAAAAAAAAATGTCTCTTCTTGACAACGTGTGGTATTTTCTGGCTGTTACATTGATGTTTTATGTGAGTACAAGAGATGTAAGGATCTAAGCCTAAAATTTAAAGAATGAGATTTGCTTTTATCTTAGGCCGAGTTTCTTCAAAAGCAAAATCTAAGTCAAGATCTCAGCAATTATGTTTTTCAGACAATGGCCCCAGGAAGCAAGAGTGAGGTAGCAAGCAGAGTGAGACAGAGAACAAGGGAAAGCAATACAAGTATGTGTTAGCAAGGTTTCTGCTGTGGGCAACTGGGGCTCGGTTCTCCCCTGGGTTCCTGAGAAGGCACAGGATACCTTCCAGTTGTTCATCTCTCCAGTGGATGGGGGCTGGAACACTCATCTTTCAGTTCTCATCCCCCTTTGGGTGAGGATTGTCCCTGAGGGTGTTAACTCCCTTAGGACTCTGGGCTGTACTCTCGTGCTGACCTTGCAGGCTCTATCGCATCTCAATGTCCAGGGCAGAAAGCAGAAAGACACACAGCATGTGCTTAAGGCTGAACTTTGTCAGAGCAACGTGAGGTGAGCAAGCCTGCCCACCGCTGCTGCAACTAAATCAGAGGTGTGCTGAAGGGATGTGATGTGGGCATCAGAGGCTACAGCTTTGTTGCTGGGAGACTTATCTGATGGGAAATTGGAGAAGTCTTCTCTGGAGAAACTCACCAACTCCAGGGGGGAAAAAAAGATTTACAAATACTGACACTGGAGAAATCTCAATACAATTAGGCTGCTAATTACCTACCCTAACATCCATTCTCTACTTCCTTTTTTACAATGAGACTCCAATTTCATTTGATGTAGTAATGCATCCAGCTAAAAGACTACATTTTGTAGCCTTGCTTATAGCTAGATGTGGCCATGTGTTTAATTTCCAGCCAAAATGTGTCAGCAGAATGTTGTATGGACTTCTAGAAAGAGACTAGGAATTCACTTTTTCTCTGGACCACGAGGCATTGCACTAAGAGAGTGGTGTAGCATGGTAGATGTTGTCTACATCCCTGATGAGGCAGAGTTGTCGTACAAGCCCTGGGCTTCCAAAATTGGGCTTTATTTATGTCAGGAAAAAATTAATTTGCATGTTATTAAGCATTTGTTAATTTGAGTTCTTCTATTATAGTCAACTGAATCTCGTCCTGGCTAGCACAGTATATGAAAATGTCTAGGACCCGCCTGACTTCCCTACAGTGAAAGTCATCCATTTACCAGCCTGCCCATGCGCATGAGAGCTTCCGGTCCACTTTGTTATCTCTCATTCTTAAGCAGATTACACAGCACAGAGTCAGCAAACATTTGAAAAAAGATTCCAGTAAAAAACACAGAGGCCAAAATAAAAATTTTGAGATAGTAGAGACAATTCTGTGAGCAAAAGAAAATATCAAAATAAACTAAAGAATACTTACCATTAACATTATTTAAAAATAAGATACATTTTTACATGCAAACACTAACAAAATGCAAAAAAGTAAAAAAATGTAAAAAGATACTCAGAAATGGAAAGAACTCTTAGAAATTAAAACTTGATAGTTAAAATTAAAAAATAACTTAAAAGTAAAGTTGGTGGAAAATAGTAAGGGATGTATTGGAAACATAAAGACTCAATCTAGGAGCAGATGTACATTCCAGAAAGAGAAAGAAAAAAGTGAATGTAAAGAAATTATAGAAGAAATAATATAGGAAACTTACCCTGAATTGAAGTTTCCATAATGAAAGGGCATACTTCCTGCCCCAAAAAATATGAATACAAAAAGACCCACAGCAAGAGACATAATTACAAAATTTCAGAATAACTGGGTAAATAGAAGATTTCCAAAGTTTTTCAAAAGTTAAAAAGGAAAACATCAAGAATCAGAATAGAAGATTTCTCAATGCAACATTAGTTCTGGAAAATAATGGAACAGTACCTTCAAAGTTCTAAGGGAATCTTATTTTAGCCTGAAATTCTACATTTGGCCATACTCCCAGTCACTTGTGAGACTGTAATAAAGGAAAGGACATTCTTAGGCATAAAAAGATTCAAAATATTCATTTTCCCTACATTCTTTCTTAGAAAACTCCTAAGAGATACACTCCATCAAAACAAGGGTGCATGTCAAGAAATGGGTAGAAATTAAATCCAGAGACTGGAGATCTAAACAGAGACACAACAGGAATTCTCTGGTTGGTGAGAGGGTGAGAGCTTCACAACAGACCCAGATTGGAGAAGGCCAGCAAAGTGTCTCAGAGGGCTGACTTCAGGGGGAAAATGGTATTGCTAGATTTCCTGTCGTGTTCGATTATTCTGAGAAGAGTTAAGAGTTCTACTGGAGAATCTGGGAAAGAGTTAACAAATAAAAATCAATTCAACTACCAACTTCAGAGAAAAAAATATATAAGAAAGGAGATGTAATAATCATATCTGACATGGCTCTCCTGCAAATAATATTTTCATAGTCATAATTGCATAAACACTGATTACTGCATTATCTTAAAACCTCACTTTAACCAAATTAGGAAAATAGAGGAGAAAGTGAGGTGAGTGTTGAATCCTTCTCTTTCATAGGAACAAGTCAAGAATAATGTTTAACTCTGAACATCACAAGAAATAGTAGTGTAAGTATGCAATTTAGAAATGTGGAGTTAAGATGAGCAGAAAAAATTATAAAAATAATTTAAAGAAGTTGCCTCTGGGGAGCAGGACTTGAAGGAGTGAGAGGTTGGGGCAGAGAGATGCTGGTTTTCATTATAAACAAGATAGCACCGTTTGCATTTTTTTTTTTTTTTTGGTAACTTTGTTATTTTTAAAATTTGTTCTGAAATATGTCAGAGTTAAAGAAAACTTAAAAGATGAGATCGGACGTGTTCGACTAGGGAAAAGAATCCTTTTTCAATAAATGGTGCTGGGAAAACTGGACAGCCACTTGTAGAAGACTAAAGCAGGACCTACACCTTCCACCTCTCACAAAAATCAACTCACGGTGGATAATAGACTTAAGCCTAAGGTATGAAACTACTAGAATTCTAGAGGAAAATGTTGGAAACACTCTCCTAGACATCAGCCTAGGCAAAGAATTTGTGAAGAAGACCCCAAAGGCAATCACAGCAGCAACAAAAAATAAATAAATGGGACATGATCAAACTAAAAACTTCTGCACAGCCAAAGAAATAGTCATGAAAGTAAACAGACAACCTACAGAATGGGAGAAAATTTTTGCATCCTACACATCTGATAAGGGGCTGATAACTAGAATCTACTTAGAACTCATGAAAATCAGCAAGAAAAAATCAAACAACCCTATCAAAAAGTGGGCAAAGGACATGAACAGAAACTTTTCTAAAGAAGACAGAATAAAGGCTAACAAATATGAAAAAATGCTCAACATCTATAATCATCAGGGAAATGCAAATCAAAACTATAATGAGATATCACTTATTTCCAGTAAGAATGGCCTTTATCAAAACGTCCCCAAACAATAGATGTTGGTGCGGATGCGGAGAGATAGGAACACTCCTACACTGCTGGTGGGACTGCAAACTAGTTCAACTTCTATGGAAAGCAATATGGAGATACCTTAAAGCGATACAAGTGGATCTACCATTTGATCCAGCAATCCCATTACTGGGCATCTACCCAAAAGAACAAAAGTCACTCTATGAAAAAGACACGTGCACTCGAATGTTTATAGCAGCACAATTCATAATTGCAAAGCTGTGGAAACAACCCAAGTGCCCATCAATCCATGAGTGGATTAATAAAATGTGGTATATGTATACCATGGAGTACTATTCAGCTCTAAGAAACAACGGTGATACAGCACATCTTGTATTTTCCTGGTTAGAGCTGGAACCCATACTACTAAGTGAAGTATTCCAAGAATGGAAAAACAAGCATCACATATACTCACCAGCAAACTAGTATTAACTGAGAAGCATCTAAGTGGATACATAGGAACTAGATTAATTGGGCATTGGACGGGTGGGAGGGGGAAGGGAAGGCAGGTATATACATACATAATGAGTGAGACATGCACCGTCTGGGGGATGGTCACGCTTGAAGCTCAGACTTGTGGGGGGAGGGGGACAAGGGCATTATTTGAAACCTTAACATTTGTACCCCCATAATATGCTGAAATAAAAAAAAAAACTTAAAAGAATAATATGATGAACGTGCATGTACTCACACCAATTTACCAACACTGTTATAAATCTTGATCGTGTCTGCCTACTCTCCACCATCCTTCTTCCCCCAAGGCCAGTTAGACTTTTTTTAACTGTGTACATATATTATAACAGCAAATAATAATACTATTTCTGAAATAGAATTTATAATCAGGATGAGCTTCAAATGCAAAGGAATTATATATCTACTTAGGATTTATAATAGATTCATCATCTATGTCACAGCAATTCTATTCAGAATACAGACAAGAAAAAAGATTTGGAGAGGTCTCTGAGTTGGAAGAGTTAACATCTGGGAAGAGAAGGAAGAAAATGTTAACAATTGGCAGAAGAAAATAGGAGGACAAGTGAGGGGGAGGACCTTGCTATGACTAATAGCGTTACTTCATCTAAAAGTGGCCCAAGAAGAAAAAAATAGATAGAAATTAATCCAAAGAGCTCTCACTACCTATCCCTTAATTTTTAATGTTAACTTTGGCCTTCAAAGTCCTTCATCATCCGTGCCTTCTATGAGTTCTTCATCTTCCCTGCCAATCATCTTCTCCATGAGACCCTTCATCCCATCACCCATAGCTGTCTACATAAACCTCTGCCCGGGTCAGACCAGATCTTCTACAGATCATTTCTGCTATATCAGCTACTTCCTGTCTATGGCCTCTTTTCTACTCACACGCCTTCCCCCTTCTTCTGTGTGATCCAAATCCTACCCATTCTTCAAGCCCTACTGCAAGCTGCGTTACCTGAGTAAAGCCCCTGGGCCATATGCATCAGCAGTGACCTGTCTGCCTTTTGGCCCTTCTCAGTCTTTCTCATCTGGTCTGTGCATTTGGCCACTTGCCTCCATTTTGTCCTATAGTAGCCACTGTCTGTGTCTGAATTCTCCAACCAGACTGTACCCACAGTCATAGGCAGATAGTAGGTGCTTGATACACATTTAATTTCTGCCTTAGTTGATTTATCTGATTCCTGATTCAATTGCCTTTTCATGTTACCCTGCTACCAAAACATTTTGGGGTTTCCTTCAAAAGAAAATTATTTTGTAAACTCTCAGGAATTTATGGCTAGGAAAACGTCCAATTTTGCAAGGAGAAAAGTAACCTGTAGGCTCATTTCATAGTGTATTCAATTCAATAACAAGTGATAACTGTGTTTACTAAACAATTGCAGACCATGATGGCAAAATCAGGTCAGTGTAAGAAAAAAAAAAGAGCAAATGATGACACACATCATGGCAAGTGTCCTTCTCTGTTATTAATTACATGACGAGACAAGACCATTCATGCCACGTCTCACTATTATTTTCTAAATTCTTTGCAAATAGAACTGGGCTTCAACTGGAAAGAGAGAGGAATGAAGAGCCTTCTACTTTTATTTTTGTTTTTTATAACATTTTCTTCTGCATTTCCTGTAGATCGACTGATGGAAAATGAAGAAGACATGCAACTGGCTCAGGTACTATCTCAATACATGTTTTTAATGACTATCAATTGGAAGTTTATTTTATTTATTCTCTCAGGACTTAAAAAGACAGCAAGTTTCTGAAAAGGGTCCTGAACTTTCTTGTGAGAAGAAGTTGCTTTCCATTTGTCCAGCTCTAAGAACATCCAGAAACTGTGTGAGGGGCAGAGGGCTGGGGCAGGGTGGGGAAAAAGACAGGATCTGCTACAACTTTGAGCAGTGGTCACGAGTGAAGGGATATTTAGTGAAAAGAGAGAGGGACATCCCTGAGAGGCATGGAGATCTCTATAAAAGCATTTCAAGACAGCCAGGAGGACCTTGTCTACAAATTGGAGCCCCTAATCCCTATCTGTGTGAAACATACATTGCTTTGGAGAGTCCCTCTAAAAAATTAGTCCAGTTAATTTGGTTAAATCAAACAAATTTGCAAAATGGATAATTACCTGTCTCTTCTAGAATTTGTTTCAAGGAAACACCAAAATGAAAGTAACAGCAAAAATATATGAAACATGTCATCCTTTAACAGGTAGAAGAAGATTTATTTTCTTCTGTGGAGGTTTGGAGTTTTATGGATTGTATGGTTTGGCTAATTCTGGTCACTCATAAATCAACCAGTTCTGGGAAATTGAAAGCAGTAGGGAGACTGACTCGTTTCTTTCCTCGTTGTGTCCTTCCTTTCTTGTTTCTTCCCTCCCGCCTTGCTTTCCCTCATTAATTATTTTCTTTTTTTTTTTTTTTCCTCTCTACTGCCAAAAGGATTTCAGGCAATTTTGTTTTATCCTGAGATGGAGATTTGCTCTCCTGTAGTCGGTGCCTTTTTTTGTCTTTTTGGTCAGGCATATCTCAACCAGTTCTACTCTCTTGAAATAGAAGGGAGTCATCTTGTTCAAAGCAAGAACAGGAGTCTCATTGATGGCAAACTTCAAGAAATGCAAGCATTTTTTGGATTGAAAGTGACTGGAAAACTGGACTCAAACACTCTCGAGATCATGAAGACACCCAGGTGTGGCGTGCCTGACGTGGGTCAGTATGGCTACACTCTTCCTGGGTGGAGAAAACACAACCTCACATACAGGTAATGCTTCTGTCAACTTATTTGCACCCAATCCAAGGGAACATGAATATAATCTTCAAGGAACAATGAAAATAATTGTTTATTTTACTGAGCACTTCCTATGTGCATGGTACTTCATAGATTTCATTTATTCCATCTTCCCAACAAACCTGTGCTGTAGGCACTACTGTTACAGCCACCTTAAACATAGAGAAACTGAAACAAAAGATTATTTAACATAGCTAGGGTTACACAGCTCTTACCAGGAGACTGACTATAGCAGACATGTTCTGATCTCTGGTCTCTGCCACCTTCATATAAGCTCATGACAAAAAACTGTCATCTGACCACAGATGCTCAGTGGCACACTGTGCTCATGAGAAAACAGGGGAGACCCTGGAGCATGACCAGTTCATGTTAGAGATGTGTGAGCTGCCAACTCTCATATGGAGTTTCCTTCAGACATGTCAAGGAGAAGGAGACTAACTCATTGGTAGGAAGAGGATGAAGCCCGTCCTTGATCTGAGATAGAGCCAATGACGTTGACCACAACTCTAGAGCCTTTGTGATAGTTCCTCCTCCATCATGTTGAGTCTTAGGACTTGAGATAAAAATGAGTTTAGCAAGTTAGGGAATATACACATGAGAAAAATCTTTTCCCAAGTAACTCTTTGTGGCTCTTGAGTAAGACTCTTCATATATGACACATGAGCAGGACTGATTTCCACAAGCCATTCAAGGAAATAAATCTCAATTCTTTTTTTGATATATTTGCAATACATTCATATATAAGCAAATACATACATAAGATGAATGCTGTCCCACATAGGGTGTGATCTCCTGGAATTCATTTAACTTCTTTGAGCCTCCTTTGTTAAAGTGGTATACTACTCCCTGATTCATAGGGAAGACGAAAAAATTGAATCATATAGCATATGTAAAAGTACTTCATTTAAATGAAATGCTATGCAAATGTAAGACGATGGAGCCATACCAGAAGTTCCTGCAGCACATGATGGATAAGCTAGAAATGACTTGTGTGGTATGTGTGTACATGCACACACGTATAACCAGCAATTGACATATTTTTATTAATTTTTAAGATTGATGAACTACACTCCGGATATGGCACGAGCTGATGTGGATGAGGCTATCCAAGATGCTTTACAAGTGTGGAGCAAGGTTACTCCACTAACATTCACCAAGATTTCCAAGGGGATTGCAGACATCATGATTGCCTTTAGGACTCGAGGTAAGGTTTTCAATAGAGAGAAAAGTGTGGCTATTTTTAGTCGCAGACAATTTGAGGAAGCTCATTCTTTTTCCTCCCATGAATTCCATGTCAGTCCATGGTCGGTGTCCTCGTTATTTTGATGGTCCCTTGGGAGTCCTCGGCCATGCCTTTCCTCCTGGTCTGGGTCTGGGTGGTGACACTCACTTCGACGAGGATGAAAACTGGACCAAGGGTGCAGAAGGTGAGTCTAATTTTCTTTATGAATAAAATTTTTTTGTTATAAAGCATCCCTGAAAAAAATAGCTTTTTAACTCTAAACTTCCCAATTTCCCCACAATTTTCCATGGTTCCACGATGACATTGATGGAAGTGTTCAATATCAGACACAACACCCTCATAAAGTTGGCAGTCCTTTTATGATCAGAGCATTCTGCACTTATTCATACATTCTTTCATATGTCCTCAATGCCCGAGGACCCACCATGTGCCTGGAACTATTCAAGGTGTTGTATGGACCCCAAAGTTGGACGAGAAAAGTTTCGGCCCTTCAGATCCTGTGTGATTGATACATAAGGCTTAGCCAACACACCTGCTACGTAAGCCAGAATGTGTTCTGTGTCCTACCAGTGGTAGCAATCATCTGTTATTTGAGGATTGAAAGAAGACTCCAGGGAAGTGGTAATTTAGTTAGCAATTAAAGGATAATGTGTGGATTCATGGCCCATAAATGGGTTTATTTAAAAGCATGAACTTCATCACTTAACTCTTGCCTATCTATGAAGGAATTAGAACCTAATCCTTACATTTGACTTATTCCTTCAAACCAAGTAAGTTGATTTTATTTCTCTTAATGGGCCGGCCTGGCATTACAAGTGTTTTAATACTTTTCCAACAAAAAACCCACAAAACTTAACTACAGTAATAGTGTGTGCATCAAGCAAAGCAGCAGGCTCAGCGGATTCTCAGGTCCTCCCCATTCTTTTTTCTATCACTGACATCTGTCTTCTTGGGTGACAACTATTGGTGGCTTCAAATTGGTGGCTTCTAATTTTTTTAATATCCATTTCTGAGACACTGATTTCAAGCCATTCGCTTACTCTGAGTTATGTTTCTCCATGATGTGACTAATACCAGTTGCAATCACACTCTGTAGAACAATGTTTCAGGCAACAACAGACTGTGTGTATAACAGTGTCCCTAAGACTATGATGGAGCTAGTGATGTCATGGCACGATGCATTTTGCACGTGTCCGAGGTGATGCTGGTATAAACGAACCTGCTGCACTGCCTGTCATATAAAAGCACAGCACACACAATTACATACAGTAATAATACTTGATAATAAATGAGTATGCTACTGGTTCATGTATTTACTATACTATTCTTTTTATCCTTATTTTAGACCGTACTCTTTCTACTTATTAAAAAAAAATAAAAAAGGTAACTATAAAACAGCCTCAGGCAGGTCCTTCAGGAGGTATTCCAGAAGAAGGCGTTGTTATCATAGATCAAAGTTCCATGTGTGTTTTTGTCCCTTAAGACTTTCCAGTGGGACGTGATGCAGAGGTGCAAAACAGTGATAGTGATGATCCTGACCCTGTGTAGGCCTAGGCTAATTTGTGTGTCTTATTTTTTTTTCAAGTTTAAAAAGTAAAAAAAAAAAAATTAAAAATTCTTAAAATAGTAAAAGGTTTATAGAATAAGGATATAAAGAAAAATGTTTTGGACGGCAGTTCAATGCATTTGCTTTTTAAACTAAGTGTTATTACAAAAGAGTCAAAAGTTAAAATTATTTAAAAAGTTTATAAAGTAAAAAACTTTATGAAGGTTAATTTAATATTGAAGAAAAAAATGTTTATAAGTTTAGTGTAGCCTAAGTGTACAGTATTTATAAAGTCTGCAGTAGTGTACAGTAATGTCCTAGAGTCCCTCACCTTCACTTACCACTCACTCACTGACTCACCCAGAGCAACTTCTGGTCAGGCGAGCTCCATTTATACTAAGTGCCCTGTGCAGGTGTACCGTTTTTTACCTTTTATACCTTATTTTTACTGTATTTTTTCTATATTTAGATATGCAAATACTTACCACTGTGCTACAATTGCCTACAGTAATTCAGCACAGTAACATGCTGTTCAGATTTGCAGCCTGGGAGTATTAGGCTCCACCATATAGCTTAGGTGCATAGTAGACTGTGCCCCTTTTGTTCGTGCAAGTACATTCTAGGATGTTCACACTCTTGATGAATTTATCAGAACATATCCCCATCATTCAGCCATGCGTGACTGTATTAGCATTGATTATGTCCCATATAAATGGTGGTACATATATTATAAGAATTATCTGCTGTATATACAGCAAGCCTTTTCTTCATTCCCCTTAGTTACTTTCTAATCTCAGAGGCAGCCGTTCTCTTTTTGATCAACTCATATACTCATATTTTCCCTGTTTTTTATTAAGGATTCAACTTGTTTCTTGTGGCTGCTCATGAATTTGGTCATTCACTGGGGCTCTCTCACTCCAACGATCAAACAGCCTTGATGTTTCCAAATTATATCTCACTGGATCCTAGCAAATACCCACTTTCTCAGGATGATATCAGTGGAATCCAATCCATCTATGGTGAGCTAAATTATAAATCTGAATATATGTGAACTAAATAGGAAGCTTTTCAGAAGGGAAGTTGAGAAAATCACTTCTTGAAATAATATCGTGAAGCAAATATGCGCTTAGGTAAGATCCTTGTGTGGGTGTATTTCCTCATGCCTTCTTTAATTCACTGTGGGATTTTTTTTTCTTATCAAAGGTCGGCCTAAGGTACCTGCTAAACCAAAGAAACCCACTGTACCCCATGCCTGTGACCCTGACTTGACTTTTGATGCTGTCACCACTTACCGCAGAGAAGTAATGTTCTTTAAAGGCAGGTAAACCCATTCCCCTAAACACCTCAACCTCCTATGAGGATTTTTCTTTTCAAGGGATTTGAGGATAAAGAAGGAATGATGGGGGACAGTAAAAATGGGTGACTTTTACTTTTCATTTTATAACTGCTCATACTGTTGGAATGCTTTACCATGTGCATGTATCTCTTTTGATGAATTAATTTTTAAATATCTTTAAGAAATTTTTAAATTTGCCCTATAAGAAGGTGAAGTGGGGTCTACTTTCTGTGACTTCTTGCCCCAAATAATACACCAATCCCAGTGTTGTGCTGGGACCAACTTATGCCTGATTTCAGGAGCCCATTGTCAAATTTTCAGGAAATTTGCAGACCAGTTCACATCACACTGGCAGCTTGAAACTGGCCATGGTTAAAGTATTTACACCCTGGAAATCAGCAAATGATTAAAGTCATGTCTTTTTCCCACCTGGAGAGCCAGTTATTAAACATGTATCAACACAACCACTGATGATTTTTTAATGTTGCATCAATAAAGTGCTTGCTGTCATGGGAAGTCCCTTCTCTCACTATGTAAAACTTATTGGACTTCAGCTGCAGCATGGTGTGTCAGTTATGTATACCATGACCATATTTTTATAGCAGAGTATGAGGACAGACACCATCTGATAAGGATATAGGGGCCAAAGGAAACAACACTTGAAACCATGTTCTTCTTACCCGAAACTACATAGCACTATAATTACCTGCTATCACTACAATGCTCTGACCAGCAGAAGCTGAGAAACTTCTTGTTATGGATATCAGAGACGCAGTGCCTATATGGGGAACAACATGGAATCTAAAGAATTTTTGATTCTCACTCATAAACTCAAAATTTTACAGCCAGAAAGGAAATTCTGATGAAATATTTTGGCATGTCAATGATAACATTTCTTCATGCCAGCAAGCATCAATTCCTCTTAGTAATGCTTGTTGTTGGCTTAGAAAAGTGGGTGTTGCTACTTTGGCAAAAAAATAAATAAAAAGAAAATGAGACCATTGAGCACTCAGAATTATCTGTAATATTTCCATGCAGAGTTTGCCACTCTGGGCACCCAGGAGGGTGGGCACAAAGGCATGTCTTGATCTTGGTAGTTCAAAGGGCAGAACTGAACTCCCACCTAAATTTGCTGGGGAAAATTGTGCTAGCTCTCTAAATTATTTGAGGGAGATACCAATCAATTAGATAGAAGTCAAGCCTAAGATTGCAGTGTTTTTACTGACATGAATAGAAAGGCTGCATGTGTAAAGTGGTTTTTGTTTAACACAGGCACCTCTGGAGGATCTATTATGATATCACTGATGTCGAATTTGAATTAATAGCTTCCTTCTGGCCATCTCTGCCAGCCGATCTTCAAGCTGCATATGAGAACCCCAAAGATAAGATTCTGGTTTTTAAAGGTAACCTTGCCCATTGTGATTCCTCTTCTCCCTCTGGATGCCTGGACTGGCCAGTGGGTATTTTGGCATAAGGAATATGATAATATTCACGTGAGCCAAATGCACAGGGCTTTTGACCTCATTTTAGGTTCCTCTCATAAAGAATAACTATGTAGGGATTCTCTGTGGCCGTGAAGATAAACAGAATTCCAATTGCATAGAGACTAAAAGACACCTATATGATAAAAGCTAAAAAAAACTCTGCTTTTCTGCCAAATAAAAGCAATCACTTTCTCTTTTATGTTCCCTTTTTACTAGGGTTGCCAGATTTGGCAAATAAAAACACAGGATGCTATGAATTGCAGATAAACAACAAATAACCTTATGTTATACCTATGACCCTTGCAATATTTCATATTTATACCAAAAATTTGTCATTGTTTATTTGAAATTCAAATTTAACTAGAATCTTATATTTAATCTAGCAACCCTACTTTTTATACAGATTTCATCAGATTACTAGCCTTTAAGAGCCCTTTAAGGGCTGAAATTTAAGAGAACATGCCCAAACATACATAATTTTTAGAAATTTTAATTGGCACATAATAATGGTACATATTTATTGGGTACCAAGTGATGTTTTGATACATATGTACATTGCATACTTGATTGCTTTGGCTGACAGAATTAAAAGCAATCAATACAGTGGGACCAGGTGGCAAGGGTATGCACACTATTGACCACAGGCTATATTATTCGTATGATATTAGTGATATTAGCCACTAAAGAACTTGGTAAGAATAAATGAAGACATAAAATTACCAAGTCTCTAAGCAATGAAGTTAAGAGGAACTAGGCATCTAATTACTTTCAAACTTCTTAAGACATCTATTTCTCCCTCTAGAAAATAGAGCAGCAGACAATCACTTTCTCTCTTTCTAGGAGAAAACTTCTGGATGATCAGAGGGTATGCTGTCTTGCCAGATTATCCCAAATCCATTCACACGCTTGGCTTTCCAAGCAGTGTGAAGAAAATAGATGCAGCTGTCTGTGACCAAAACACAAGAAAAACTTACTTCTTTGTGGGAATTTGGTGCTGGAGGTAAGTTCCCTTTGTTTCATTATGGGGAAAATATTCACAATAACATCACTTTGACACCGAAAAAAATAAAATGAATCTGTTATTCTTCTTAAGGTGAATTATGTTAAAGGCGATCTCCGATAGATGACATTTACAAAACCAAAAGATGTTTCAATGAGCCCAGTGATTTTTCTCTGACTTAAAAAAAAATACGGATAAGATAAAATAATACAGTTGCTAATGCCAACCAAATTGCCAATTACATAAACACATCCAATCAAAATTTATGAAAGCTCCAAGTTGAGCCCTGTTAAGTGTGACTTAACAATTCCTCAGAATAGCATCAGTCTAACAAATGATGTGGCCTTTGTCCCGGATCGTTGCTTGTTTGCAAGATACCATAAATGATTCAACCAAACATAATCTTCACCATATTTTTAATATTGATTCAATTAGTTTTCGTCTGCTAAGCCTATTTGTCCCCCACATCCTGCTTGACTCTAAGTTGGGCAGTATACTTATTAAGCTCCCCAAACCAGTGATCCACTAGAAACTTCTCAAATCCTTGTATGCAGGTATGACGAGATGACCCAAACCATGGAGAAAGGGTTCCCACAGAGGGTGATAAAACACTTCCCAGGAATCGGTCTCCGTGTTGACGCTGCTTTCCAGTATAAAGGTGAGCACTGATGCCTAAACTATTAGGACACTTGGGAGATTGTATTGACTATGAAAGAAGACTTAAATGTTTTGATCTTAATGTAATTGTACTGCTCGTAAGTATATGAAATAATAAACATTGACCCCCGCAGGCATTATCATAAACTGAATCCAAAAACTCCTGAATTATATTCTCTGTTATACTATTCCAAATCTATCAAAAGTACCAAAATTAGTTTTGCTCATCATGGATGCAAAAAAAAAAAAACCTAAAAAACACCCCAAAAGTATGAAAAACGACTAAGCACATGAACTGAACAATGATTCTCAAACTTTAGTGTAAGTAGTTTAATGTGTATAGCTTGGGGTTTGTGTGCGAGAAACAAATTTCAAAGTATCTGAGGCAGTAGGGTTGTGGGTGAGACCCAGGAATCTGTAGTTGTAAAAGAACCTCAGGGAATCTGATGTACTGTATCTGCAAAGACAATGACCTCCTAGACTATGGAGTAATCAGAAGCCTAAAAATGTTTTTGGGTGACACGATCCATTTTTACAATGAAATCTAATACAGAACCTCAAAACCCAAAACACATAAAATTAGAACAGCACTAAAACAATGAGGACGTAGGGTCCAAGGCCATAGCCATGGGGACCTTCTCTTCCCTGTCACTGGCACACTTTGTTGAAACCTAGTTTGGGATCCTCTGGCGTAGACCACAGTCTGGCTATAAAGGTAGTAAGTGCCTTGAAACTCATACTTTATACCATTGGCTTCCTCCTCATGGAAATAAAAGTAATATTTCCCATATGACAGTAGAAAACTAAAAATGTGTCTATATAATTCCACAAGTTTCTCTGTTTTCCATAATGTCCTTTTATTCTATATTCATAAAATTTAAAAAGTATTAAACCATAATGATTATATCATTATGCCAGATAACTAATCATGATTCTCTGTCTCTAGGATTCTTCTATTTCTCCCGTGGATCAAAGCAATTTGAATACGATGTTAAGGCAAAGAACATTACCCGAATCATGAGAACCAATACTTGGTTTCAGTGTAAAGAACCACTAAACTCATCATTTGATTTTGGTGTCAACAAGGAAAAAGTACATTCAGGAGGAGTGGAGATATTGTACCATAAGAGTTTAAGCTTGTTTATTTTCATTATTATTCCTCTGCTAAAAAATATTTATAGTTATCAATAAATTCATAGACCTGAAATAAACCTCAAGAGGTCTTTTAATCTAAACTCTGCCTCAAAGTAGAATAGAAACATTCGTAAACATCAAATTGCCAGTCCTATGTCTAAATATCTATGGGATAAAGATTCAACAATCATTCAGCTGCCTAATTCTTTTAACAGAAAGTTAGTATGTATTAACAAAATCTCTGACTGTACTTTAAGCCTGTTATATGCTTTGTGAACTTGGAGAAACTAGACATGTTTTATAACTAAATACTAAAAAGCATTTATTAAATCAATCCTCAGCATTTTATTTTGTCTGAACCTTTGGACTTTAAGAGACCCAATAGACTACATTCCTCTTCCCTGTGCATGTTCTGAACCTACTTCCCAAAGAGAAGGCTGAGAGCCCAGATAGATGCAGGGTGTGTTACATTAGAAGTGATCCCCTTACGAGTAAGGAACTAGCAGAAGTAGGAGAGAAGTGTTCCCCCTAGCCTCTCAAACATTGACCAATGCATTTAACCATTCCTTAGAGTATAAAAGCAAGTTTTGTGCACACTGACCTCACATACAAGAAATGTAGGGATTTGTTCTCTGTGTTTGAGATATACGAGCATCACCTGAGCCTATGCTTGGAAAGTAATCCCAGCAATTCAGGAGGCTGAGGCAGGAGAATAAATTCAACTCAGGAGTTTGAGACTAGCCTGAGTAACATAGTGAGACCTCCATGTCTAAAATGTACATACAGGCTGGACGCGGTGGCTCACACCTGTAATCCTAGCACTCTGGGAGGCCGAGGAGGGCAGATTGCTCAAGGTCAGGAGTTCGAAACCAGCTTGAGCAAGAGTGAGATCCTGTCTCTACTATAAATAGAAAGAAATTAATTGGCCAACTAATATATATAGAAAAAATTAGCCGGGCATGGTGGCGCATGCGTGTAGTCCCAGCTACTTGGGAGGCTGAGGCTGCATATTTATTCATCTGAAGAATATCTGTCGAGTGCCCACTATGTGCCAAGCAGTGTTCTAGGAGTCACACATACAGCAGTGAACAGACAGCAAAGCCCCTGCTTCGTAGATCATACATTCCAGTCAATGTAAGAGAAATGACAAATAAACAAAAAAATTCTAAATGTGTCAAGGATGACAAAAATACTCTGAGGAAAAACAGAGCAGGTTGTGCCTGTTTGTCCTAAGACTCAGCCCCCGCCCTGCCAGAGCTGGGAATGGGTGGTGGGTGCTGCCCCCTGTAGGGGGAGCGTGTCCTTCCTGTCAGAGCCTCTGGGTGAGTTCACCCAAAAAGCGGCACTGCAGGAGGCTGGAGGGCAGGAGGGAGGGAGAAGCCAGGTGTCACTCCCTCCACCTCCCTTGGCAGCGTCTGTAGTGGGGCTGGGTCTCTTCTGCCACAGTCACTGCGATTGCTGCTTTGGCCAGGTGATATGGGTGCCTTTGTCCCTCCTGCCTGCGGGGACGGGGCTAGTGGTTTCCTACTGATCCCAACTTCTGAGTCCCCTCGGTGTCTGTCCCCTGTTTGGCTTTGCAGCCTCTGCCATCACACATGTAACCCGTTTTCATTAAATCACCCCTTTATTTCAGATACTAAGAATGATTTCTATTTTCCTAGTTAACACTTGACTGATATTTTGGGTTAGGAAAGAGAGAGAGAGAAAAGAAGGAAAGAGAGAACTGTGGGGTGTTCTTTGCCTAGAGCTCCTGGTGAAGACTTGAGATCTATATCTGAAGGAGCTGAGCAAGCAAAGCTTATCTGGGGAAAAGAGAGCTCCAGGGAGATGACAGTGAGTGCCAAGGCCCTGAGGTGCGAATGTGCTGGGCTTGGTGGCTGGGGAGAAATTCAGGCAAGGGTGGAGCGAGAGGGACAGAGGTCAGGCTGGAAAAGTGCCAAGGAGACAGGTCCTGTAAGGCCTTATTGGCCATCCCATCATGCAGACTTTGGATTTGAGAGAGCTGTGAGCAGAAACAACATTATTTGACTTATATTTTAGAAGAATCGTTCTGCTGCTCTGATGACAATAAACCATAGGAGCAAAAGAGCAGAAACAGGAGGTCTGTTAAGAGGCCACTGCAACAGTCTGCACAGGAGATGGTGGTAGCAAGTGCGAAATCGTCTGAAGTTCTATTTTGAAGACAGAGACAAGATTTGCTAATGGATTGGATGTGGGATGTGATATGAAGACAGGAGTCAGGCATAACCCAACTTTTGTTTTCCTGAACAAGTGGAAGGACAGGGTGTCCGTTCGATGAGGTGGTGAAGTATGTGAGAGGAACAACTTTGAGGAGGAATTCAAGACACCCAGTAGGCAGCACGCGATATGTAGGTGTGTGAAGTTCGGAGAAGAGACTGAATATAGAGAAATAAATTTGGGGGAGTTGTCATTATGTAGACATAGGATTGGATTAGGTCACCTAGGTGGTGACCCAGATAGAGACAAAAAGAAATTGAGACCTGATCCCCAGTGATGACTTAACACATTAAAAGTAAATTTTGTTGTACATTTTTTGACCCCCATAGCAATTCCATTTAACATATAGGCATGTTCTTCCCATTGGGTGCTCATTTTCCCTACTGGGTCACTGAACTCAGTACTTCACCCTGCATGACTTGCCAGGACTCTTAATCCTTCTAGTGGATTCTTCAAACCAGAGCATGGGCATGTTTTGCAGGATGAGAGAGGGAGGGGTGAGAGGGCACTGGCCCCTAACTTCCCAGAGTTAAACAACATAGACCATCCAAAAGCACATGAAATCATCTATGTCAACAATGTAGGCCATGTTTTTATTTTGTAAACATATAAAAAGATCATACATTTTTTATTAATGTAGAAAACTTTACAAAATGAGAAAACTTTGATCCTGCCATCTGAGAAGAGACCCGTTGTCTACAGTGTAGGAGAATTCTGCCTCTTCCCCTGCTGAATTTTTTCCAGCAGAGTTTCTGGCTTTGTGGGCTATTGAGACTTTATTTTAATGGACCTTATAAACATGATGGACATTTTTTTCCTTTTTCTACCAAGAATGAAACTTGTTTTGACAAACAACAAATCAATTTTAAAATTTTGCATTAGAGAAAACACTTCTTAAAAAATAAAATAAAATAAAAACTCTACCATTTTCCACCTCAGTCATTGAGTTCAAATTAGGAAAACACCCTGCTTTGCATGCGTGACTCCTGGTGGCAAGGACATCAGGTTGTCAGAATGCAGTGCCTCCTCTGTGACAGATGGTCACGTGGAAACAGAGTTCCTATATTTTTAAGCCCTTATCTTTACTGCTGAAGACACTTTACCTCCAAGCTAGTTCTAAAACGTCATGATAATAATAACCATTTACTGAACACTTAGAACATATCACAGTGACTGTATGTTACGTCATTTATCCCCATAACAATCCTATATGGGTGGGTATTGTTGTTGCCATTTTACAAATGAAGAAAGATCCTTACATTATTTTTCTTGCACAACGTCACGTGATAAATGTTAGGATTTAGTTCTTAGATATTTACATTGTCCATCTTCTCATGGAATATGAATGCTCTAACATTCTACCATGCCCCACACTCACCATCACCACCACTCAAAATGAAACAAAACAGAAGCAGAAACCCCTTGTACACATTTATCTGCTCACCTACAAAAACCTGATGCTCCTGTTCACCCCAAACTTGCAGCAGTAGCCAGCAGGCTCCATTGCAACGTGTTTCCCGGTTCTTCTGCAACAGATTTCACCAAAGTTCTGATTTCATGACAGCTGTGGTTTATTTTCTCAATAAAGGAGGGGCAAAAAGAAAGAACACGGCACATTCCCCATTAAGCAATCCTACGACACACCAAGTGACACCAAAAATAACCCAGATTATGCCAGCCCCCGTGGCACCTGCATCAGCCCAGGAAATTATCCCTGCAGAATGCAATTGTCAGAGACACTCTGGGAACCCAGCCGTGCCTCAACTCTCCATCCTTTCAACCTGGGATTCCTCATTTCACGATAATAAAAATCACTAAAAATATTGCGAGTTATTTGCATAGAACTACCTAAGCAAAAACTGACAATAGTGACAATTTAAAGTTTGTATTTCACTAATTGTTTTCACATTTGTGATCTTATTTGGTTCTCAAGATAACACTTTAAGGTAAAAAAGAAAATTCTGCAGGTGATAGATCCATTTTACCCATTTACAGAGAAGAAAATGAAGATACACAATTACGTGGTAAGAAAGATGGAATTCATATTTAGATACCCTGGCCACTAGTCCTGTGCTCTTTTTACTACAATTCTTTTCTATATAACAGTCTTCACCTTTCCAAATTATATTTTTGTTGTTGTTGAAGATTATCTGTTTTAGTCTTCATAATCCCCTTCTTAAATGTGGGGATCAGGCCTTAGGCATTTTTTCCCACTTTTTCTTGTGTGTGTGTACATTTTTTTTTATTTAAAGAATTTAGGGGATACAAGTGTTTTTTTGTTGCATGGATGAATTGTATCATGCTGAAGTCAGGGCTTTTAGTGTGTCTGTCTGCAAAATAGTGTGCATTGTACACGACAGGTAGATTTTTGTCCTTCACCCTCCCTCCCACTCTCCCCTATTCTTAGTTTCCAATGTCCTTTACACCTCTTTATGACCATATATGTCCCATTTAGCTCCCACTTGTAAGTGCGAACATTCCTAAGATACTTCACTTAGGATGATGGTCTCCAGTTTCATCCAAGTTGCTGCAAATTCAGTCTTGTGTCTGATACCAAAGAGACCTCAAGGAATATGTGTTGGATTGAAATAAACAATCTCTCATACTTTTATGATCTTGTTCAGGCCTTCATGTTCCCTGAATTTATGCCATAAGATACAGCCTAAGGTCCCAGTGGTGGCTTGGAGAATATTACAAGCCACTTCGTTATCTTACATAGTCCAAAGAAGAGGAGCATTCAGTAAATTTAAAAGCTAATACCCAAAGATGTAATCACCCCAAGGATTATTAGACACCGGAAGCAGGCCTTAATGGGAGCCAGTGTTCACAAAATCAGAGCTACAGCTTCCTTAGGATATCATGTCTACGCACAGTCTGTTTCTCATGCACCACCATGCCCAGCTAATTTTTTCTCTATATATTTAGTTGGCCGATTAATTTCTATTAATCTATTTTTTTAGCAGAGACGGGGGTTTCGCTCCTGCTCAGGCTGGTTTTGAACTCCTGACCTTGAGCGTTCCGCCTGCCTCAACTTCCCAGAGTGCTAGGATCACAGACATGAGCCACTGTGCCTTTTTGCAGTGTCTTGAGCAGGCTGATGGCCAGTGCTGATGCCACCCAGCTGCCTGGGCCAGTCCTGAAGCTCTCTCTAGGACTGCCTTCCCCCTGTCCCGAGCTGGGCCTTTCTCTTACTGGCTAACCTGGTCCCCATCCCTCAAGCAGAGCCCTGGAGTCACAAGCTGTGGACCCTGGACTGGGTTGGAGTTGAATTTTGGACTTCCAGGCCTTCCTTTTCTTATTCCACATTTCAGTTTTTCTTGGCTTTGCCCTTACACAGTTAGTAACTTGAGCTTAGCTCTTTGCCTCATTCCTCCCGAGGGAACCTGAAAGTATCATTGACTGATATTGTACCACTTATAACTCCTGGCTTGATTCCTCCCTGCATCCTTCTACTGCTGAAACTCAGAAACCTACCCCTCTTGGGAGGAAAGGGTCATAACTGAGTTATTCAAGTTGAACTCCAGTGAATCCACAAGGAAAAATCATTCATGCCTTTTAATATCTATGCAAAAGGAACCATCTTTTCTCCTGGAAAACAGAAGTGCATTTAACAACCTCTTCCTAGAGCAGTAATTCTCAATTCTGGGTGCACAATGAGAATCATGATGGAAGATTTTTAAGTGACCAATAATTGGGGTCCTCCATGCTAGGCCAATTAAATCTGAATCTCAGGAGGGTGGGGCCTTGGATTCTGCATTTCTACCAAATTCCCAAGCAGTGTTTGTCCACGGACTTTCTTTGAGTAGCACCAACTTTCTAAAATGGTGGCTGGCAAATGCTAGCGTGCATCCAAATTACATAGATTTTCTGATTCAGTTGGTCTTGGGTGGGACCGAGAATCTGCATTTCTAGCAAGTTCCCAGCTTATATTGATGCTGCTGGTCTGGAGTCCACACTGTAAAAACCACTGTAGTACACACTGCCCCTGGCCCACCCCACTCCCCATCCTTTTTTGTCCTTCTAACTCCATTGTGGCTACAAGAGTGAAGATTCTGGGAGCATAAGGAGCTAGACTAAGGAAGACAGGTGGAGATCCCCTAATCCTTTCAGTGTTCTTGGGTCTAATTCCATGAATTTGACATCAAGATTTGGATTAAGGCAGCTAGCCACAGCCCATGCAGCCTCCTCTGTCCAAAAGTCCCCATTTGTGTGCCACATGTTCATCAGACAGGAGCCTCACATTCACTCAGGCCTCCTCATAAGCAGCCACTCGGTCCCTAAAGAAAATAGGCACCTCCTTTGGCCGGGCTAGGGGCTTGGAACACTGGAGTGAGCGCTTACAGCCAGTTGTGAAATAGCTTTCCCAGAAAAGCCCAACACCTGAACTCTGAGGGTCCAGGAATCTGTCTGAATGATACAGATCCTCATGAAATCTACTTGACAAACTACTTGGAAAGATAATTTGCTCACACGAATGGTCTGGGGACACAGACAGCATCCTCTCTCTATCAGGACGCCTGATGTGACTGTCCAGCTGGCCAGGGGAATAGGAAGTGCCTGTTTGTGAGACAATTCATGATTTATTCTTCTTGCCCAAGGAGGGCTGCCATTAATTACTTCCCTTGCTTTCACCCTCGGGCTCTGAGTGAAGGAAGGAGAGGGCAAAGTAAATATAGTTCCACTTTATATGGAAGGCCAGAGTAGAGTGAGTGACTAGCCAACTGTCAGTGCTGGCCGGGCTTAGCTTGGAGTGGGCAGTTACCAGAGAAGGTGATTCTATCAAGGAGGGTCACAACTCACATTCCTAGAGCTTGATAGCAACTAGTCAGGTTCCACAAATCTCCACAGGGTTATTAGAGGAAACTATCAGGATTGGCCAGTGAGAGAACATTCAACCCGATGACCAGAAGGAAATATAACAAAATTACAGAGCTAGACATTCTGTGGTCACTTCCTCCTAAACACAGACCTGAATTAGCTTCCTCCTAACCTCTCGTCAAATTGATCTTTAGCTGACTGGACCCAGAAGGTCAAGTCTGGTTTTCACAATTTTCTGAATCTAAAAACTTCAAATCTTAAGCATCATTTAAGCAATGCTTAAGCAAAATCTTAATTGAATCTTAAGCAAAATTCTCCATGCGCCACCTAGTGAAAACTTCAGTGAGCTGAAAAGGTGCTGTTTTATCTCTCCTGTAGGGTCTGTACATTGCTTTGGGGTTTTTTGTTATTGTTTTTGTTTTTGAGAGAGTGTCTCACTCTGTCGCCCAGGCTAGAGTGTAGTCGCCTGATCATAGTCCACTGAAGCCTCAAACTCCTGGGCTCAAGTGATCCTCCTGCCTCAGCCTCCCCAGTAGCTGGAACTACAGGCTTGAGCCACCACACTCAGCCTGGCCATTGTTTAATAAAGGGGAAAACACAAACGTACACAACCTACTCCAGTGTTTCACTAATTTTAATATGCATATGAATCACTTGGGGATCTTGGTAAAATGAGGATTCTGATTCAAGACGTCCTTGATGGGGCCCAAGATTCTGCACGCCTGCAAGCTCCCAGCTGATGCCCATGTTTAGGTTCTCCAAACAACACTTCAAGTAGAAAGGACCTATTCCACCTGAACTGGTATTTTAGATTTACAGCTGTTAAAGTGCCAAAAGAAAACATGGGAGAATTTTTTTTAACATTTTTCTTTCTACCTAAGTCATAAACCCAGCAGTCACACAGAAAAAAATTTGACCAAATAAAAATTTAAATTTCTACATGGCAAAAATACTATAAACAAGGCCAAAATGGGAGAAATATTTGCTTATGGAAAGGGATTGTTTATTTCTTTAATGTTAAAAGCTCTTTTAATATCAGCAAGAAAATGACTAACCAGTCGATTAAAAACAACAGTCAAATGATAGGAACAGTTTTCATGCCCAGTGGAAGGAGAGCTTATATACGGATCTATGCCCAACCTTACTTATAATTAAAGAAATAATACAAAAAAATGGAGATTATCTTTTAACCTCTTAGATCTCGAAGTTGTTTTTTTTTTAATGTCATAACATGTAGTGTTGATGAGAATATAGGATAAGAGGTGTCTTCTGTCCTGCTAGTGCAGATGTAAATTGTTGCAATATAGTTGATGAACAATTAAAACACACACACCTTTCCATCCAGTCAATACCACTCCCAAGAATTTAGCCTAAGAGTATATTTGCATATATATACACAAAGTTGCATATCCACATATAATCATTGCAACATTGTTTATAATTCTAAGTTATTGGAAATAACTAAATATATATTAAACAAATCAGTCCTTTATTTATGGACTGATTAAATGGTTAAACATCCATACAGCTGACTACAACATAACCATTAAAAACAGTGACATGGAAACATGGAAACAACCCAAGTGCCCATCAATTCATGAGTGGATAATTAAAATGTGGTATATGCTCACAATGGAATATTACTCAATCCTAAGAAATGACTGTGAGCTAGCACCATTTATGCTATTCTGGATTAAGCTTAAGCCGGTTATCCAAAGTGAGGCGACAACAAGACACGGAAAATGGGTTCTACATCCACTCTCCATCAAATTGGTACTGACTGATTAAAACTATGGTTTTCAAATGGTGGCAATGCTCACCAGGGATTCAGGGGAGGGGGACCCAATCTTAGGGATGTGGCGAGCATTTTGGAGGGGAAGGGCATAACTCTAACCCTTCTTAGGGAGAGGCAAAGATATACAATGTGACCAAAATGTCAAAAAAAAAACAACAACTTTTTATCAGGTCGTGGGCAGGCGGGAGGGGGGAGGAGGAAAGGGGTATATGCTTTCATAACGTGTGTGGGGGATTGGACACATCAGGGGGAGGGGGGCAGGGGCAATATTTGTAACCCTAACAATACTTGTACTCCATAATATGATAAAATAAAAGAAAAAAGAGAAAAAAAAAGATTTTTATAATGCTACTATTTATTTTCCAGTGTTCATAGTTCCACTTTGAATCATTGTTTTATTTTTATCTTGAGTGATTTCATTAAGTTACTTGATTGGACATGGATATAGACTCTGCTAAATTTTAGAAACATGCATTAATTTACCTTGTTTTTTGCCCAATCTGATCCTTTTAAAACTCTGGCTGAATTCTCATCTTTCAGAGAACATAGAATTTTGACATTTTTATAATTATGTTTGTGAAATATGCACAAAAATAAAGGTAGGAATCTTAATAATTGAACTTCTCTTCT
Organism: Microcebus murinus; assembly: GCF_040939455.1. Classification (NCBI taxonomy): domain Eukaryota; kingdom Metazoa; phylum Chordata; class Mammalia; order Primates; family Cheirogaleidae; genus Microcebus; species Microcebus murinus. The sequence continues at coordinate 83,315,216 of NC_134107.1, read as the reverse complement.
ATATGGCTTCTGGGTACCTTGAGAGTCAGTGGACAGAATGGAAGGTGAGGATATAAAAAGTCATTTAGTTCTTGTTCAAAGATAGTAGAAAGAAGAGAGGACTTTTATTGTTCTATTCCTTCAAAACAGCACAGAACTGTTTCAATGTGTTTAACTGTGATGTGGCACAAATGTGGAAGCCCAACAGTGTGGTCCTAATTTTTCATTAAAGCAATACATCTTCACACATACACAAAATATAACTATTAGATGGATTCAGCAAATTTACAGGATACAAAATTAATTGTATTTCTATACACTAACAATAATTTAACCAAAAAGGTATAAGACTTATAGACTAAAAACTCCAAAACGTATTGAAACATGACTGAAGGAAATTGAAGATCTAAATAAATGAAAAAATATCTCATGTTAAAAAAAAAAAAACAGTGACATAGTTGTAGGTTATTCATATAAAATGATCTCCAGAAACTTCAACAAAATCAAAACTTTTGCTCCATAATAGACTCTGTGAAGATCATAAAAAGATAAACTACAGACTGGGAAAAAATATTTGCAAACCACATAGGTAGCAAAGCCTTCATATCTAAAATATATAAAGAATTCTCAAAACTCAATATAAGAAATCCAAATGGGAAATGAGCAAGAGATATGAAGAGGCATTTCACAGAGGAGGCTATTCTGATAGTGAGTAAGTACAGGAGAAGATATTAAATATAGCCATTAGGAAAATGCAGATTAAGACCACAATAAGGTATCAGTACATACCTATTAGAACAGCTAAAAGAAAAACTAATGGCAATACCAAATGCTGATGAGGATGTTGAGAAACTGTCTCACACATCTCTAGTAGGAATGTAAAACTGTACACTTGGGAAAATAGTTTGGCAGTTTTTAAAAAAAAATAAATAAACATCCTAACCAGCAATTGCACTCCTGGGCATTTATACCAGAGAAATGAAAATTTATGTCCATACAAAGATCAGTAAACAATTGTTCATAGCAGCTTTTTTTTTATTATAATAGTCAAAAATTTGAAACAACCAATATTCCCCTTAATAAGTGAATTGTTAAAGAAACTGTGGCACACCGATACCAGGGGACACTACTCAACTATTAAAAGGGATGAACTGTTGATACACAAAACAATTTGGATAGATCTCAAAGACACTACACTAAGTGGAAAAAGCCAATCTCAAAAAGTCATGTACTGTATGATTTCATTTATATTACATTCTCTAAATGACAAAACTGTAGAGACAGAAGATAGATTAGTGGGAAGATAGATTAGTGGCTGCCAGGGCCTAGGGATGGTGGGAGTTGTGGGGAGAGGGCAGGTATAACTACAAAACGACAGCACCAGGGACATCTTGGTGGTGATGGACTAGTTCCGGCTCTTGATTGCAACGGTGGTTACATGAATCTACACATGTGATAAAATGACAGAGAGCAACATACACACCTTGTACCAATGTCAATTTCCTTGTTTTAATAGTATATTACAATTATGTAAGATGGAACCAATGGGGGAACTGGGTAAAGGGTACTTGGGTCATCTCTGTATTATCTTTGCAACTTCATGTGAATCTATAATCACTTTTAAGTAAAAAGTGTTTTTAAAAAAGCAGCTGGACATTCGTGTTGAATTTAACATTTGGTTTGAATATTGAAAAAAATCTCTAAGACAAACTAAGTAAGAAAAGAAGCAAGATTGAGAATGATGATTAATAATGTGCTCCTATTTTTTTTCTTTTAGAAAGGCTATATATACAATTGCATCTATATCTATGTATGTATGCATATATATCTATAGAAATTTCCTAAGTGACATCCAAGAAACTAATAGCAAATTTACCCCTGGGGAACAGGCTGGGAGAATCTAGAGCACAAGATATTTTTAAAGGAAATAGAGGACTCTAATTGCACAGAGACGACAGGCATTAGCAGGGCCAAAACTGGGAAAATGAGTGCGTATAGTCACAGATAGTATGCATTGTTACTGTCTTTTTTCTTCCTTACGTTTTTATCTATCTTGTGCAAAAAAAAAAAAAAAAATGTTCATGGTGGACTAAGTTATTTGTATTAACCCTCCTACTGAAAAAAGAAAAAAGAAATCACAAAAACAGTTTTAGAATCATGTTAACCCATCAAATATATGAAAAGACATCATCTTAAAATAATACCTGTAAATCACTCAGTGGTCAACAACCAAATGCCAGCCAGGCCAGGCAGGTAAGGTAAACCTATGAATTGGGCCAGGCATATTACTTAGGGAAAGGTTGAAATTGTGGCAAACTGGAAAGAACACTCAGGCAAAGCAGTAAAAATGCAAATGTTTGCTAGATATGGCCTTGGCCAAACAAAATGCATGTATGTCCTGCCAGTTCCCAATAGCAACCCATGCATGCTAAGGCATCTTGTTCCACTGCAGACAAGTCTAAATGCTAGAAAGTTCTTTAGGCTTAGCTGACATTTACCCTTGGTAATTTCTCCCTATATATCTTAGGCCTGAGCATTTTCTTCGTAATGAAATTTAGTTGATTTGGTTTCAGATAACACATGCTGATGTTCCATAAGAACTCGTTCCTTTAGTAAATGTTCAAAGCTACCTACTGGTAGGCATTGTAACTCAAGTTTGTCAGAAAGATCAGGGTTAAATCCTAAAAGCTCTAGGACATTGGAAAGGTTATTTAATCCTTAGAAATCTCTAAATTCAAAACGAGGATAATAAAATGCTCACCTTGCAGAGTTGCTGTGAAGATTAAATGTGGAAACATGTAAAATGCCTAGCAGATGTCAAATGAAGTCTTCCTTCAGAAAACAATTGTAATGAAAGTTATTTAGGGCTAATTCTTCAACTTGCTTGGATTGTTGTGAGAGTAGGAAATCAGCAAATTTGCAGAGTAATTTCATAGCCAAGGACCGAAAGTTGAGCTCAATCACCTTAAAGAAACTTCCCCTTTCCCAGCGGGCAGATGTGTTTCCTCACTCTGCCACTAGATGGCAATTGCTTCTTAGAGTATTTGAACTCAAAAAAAAGTAAAATCCCCCAGGCCTCAAGTTGGATCTTCATGTTATATATAAATCAGTCCTACAGCTACAAGCTAGGCAACAAAATGTTTCACTTAGTAACTAAGACATTCAGAGGCCCCTTCCTGAAATGCGAGGGGGTGGGAGTAAGGGGTGATTACCCAGAAGAGCAATTATAACTTTTTCTGCAAAGGAACTAGTTCACCTGACCTTTGCACTTACCAACCCATCTTCCTATATCCTCTTTATGTATTTGTACAGAGCACTCTTTTATGCATTATCTTAGTAACTCTCTGCCTCCATAATGTATTATAAGTACCAAGAGAGTAGGGGATGTTTTAGTTCCCTACAGCAGCCCCAACCTCAAAAGATATGCTCACCACATACTAAGTGCTCAATAAACAGTGGCCAAATAAAGTTAAGTGAATTCCCAGGAGTCTCAAAAGTTGCTCATCCACTAGCTTGAACAACAACCATTTCTTCTCCTCAAGAAAGCAAATCAAGACGCAAGTGAACAAAAGACATGAGCTGTCCTGCTGGCATCGGGCTAGGAACCAGTAGACTAAATTTATATGCCAATTTTGAGAAACTGGCAATGGCTCTCTGGAATGCTGTGTTGAACACAAGAAGAAATAATGTCATGCTCTCTGTACCCCTAGACCCAGGAGGCTGGGGTGAGGGGAGTTGGCCATTCTTCATCTTCTCCAACCCACTCAGCTTTTCAGCGGTGATGCCCCATCAACTTTCCCTTCCTCCCACCACCATTCCCTAGCTGGACAACCAGCAGAGTTATATTTTACCCAGAGATAGGAGTGAGTAACAGAGGATGGAAACTGTGCAACTCTCCATACACTGCAATGATGGTACCTTGGGAAATGGCGGACCCCAAGCCATGAAGAAGGCAATGAAAAGGGGGGACAGACGATGTGCTGGACAGGACACTCAGTTGAGGAGGGGCATAAACACCCAGGAGCTGTAACAACCAGACACAGTAGGATCCTGGCAAGTAAACACTATTTAATGTGATAACTGCGTATTAACCCTGCAGTCAGCACTTAGCCCCTGTCAGTGAGCCGGCAGGAGGTCTCTAAGTGCTTACTGGGGCTCTTGCATGTATATATTTTCCTGCTCCAACACATACTTAAGGCAGACACTAGGTTGTGGTAAGGCATCTTTTTTTATGGCTATTTACTTGGGCCAACTTGTGATGTACATGTGGACAAGCCTCTACTTATTTGGTCCCCTTTGAAGGATAAAAAAGAAATTCTCCTACGGATTCTCTCTCTACAATTCTTCCTATTCTTTCTGGTATTGAAAGGAAGGGATGTTTGTTCGGTTGTCAGGATCTCTCCAGAAACTACAAAAGAAGGGTCAGAGGCCCTTCCTCTTCTGGCGAGACCAGGTCTCTTTTTCAGAAAAATGTCTAAAGGACTATGGTACAGAAAAGAGTCAGCATGGCTGACCTAAACTGCTATCCTTAGAAAGCCCTGCCTGCAAGGTTGGCTCTTGGCTGGCATCCGGAAACTTAGGTCTCAGAAGGTTCCCACCATTCATTGGTAAGAATGACTCACTGTGCCTAAACTGTTCATGCAAAATATGGTTTATGCTGAATACCTGCTTTCCTTCTGGGAGTCTGGAATTGAAGTCACTGTTAGACAGAGGTAGAGGGAGTGTGACACCACACCCCAATAAAAAACCTAGGCACTGAGTTTCTAATGAGTGTCCCCGATTGGTTACATTTCACAGGTGTTGTCACAACTCAATGCTGGGAGATTAAAGAGTATCCCACTAGGAAACTTGCACCTGGCTTCCCCTGGACTTGGCCGGCCCCAAATGTACCTTTTCCCTTTGCTGATTTTTCTCTGTATCCTTTCACTGCAATAAATTGTCACTGAGAGTAACACTACATGCCAATTCCTGTGAGTCCTCCCAGGGGATCTTGGAACCGAGGGGCAGATGTGGGGAATCCACCAGCACAAGCACTGAAATAAAGTACATGTTTACATAACTTTTTTCCTAATTGCAAAACACAGCAAAGCACAAAGGAAAGGGCGCAATAGAGATGCATGACCCTTGTACGTCCACCCCAAAATAACTGGTTCTAGTATTCAGGTCCCTGTCCTAGAAAGAAATTTTTATTTTAAAGAAAAAAGAACAACTATATTATAATAGGTTCTACTTGCAGAAAAATTAAGAAAAAAAAAAGAATTGGGAATTACAATTTCAACAGAAGAAGTGCTTGAAATTTGACTTTGACTAGAAGAACTAGAGGTGGGAAAGACAGAAAATTAGATATAATAATCATGTTTCCATTTTAAAACGTATATTTCAAGTAAGGATCCAAATGCTTCAGATATAACATGGCCAAGACAGAGTCCAAAAAATTGAAGAAAGGCTGTCTGCGTGTTTATTCACCTTGATTCTTTGTTAATATGAGGTTAGGCATCTGTACACCCTTTAGTTATCCTACTTAGCAGCTGTCAGCAGAATCACCGCACAGGTGAAGAATCAGTGCTGGGAATTTATTTTCCAATCTTTATATATATTTACAGGTCAACATATGCAGGTCTTTCCAAGAGGAAGAGAACTCATAAGAAAAGATCTCGGTTCATAGATCTCATAAGAAAAAGAACTGTGCTTACAAGACTATTAAACTCTGCGTTTGGCCAAATAGTAGATCTAAATAGGTTTCAGGTGCCTAAAAGAAGTGTATGCTCCACACACAAAAAGGGGATGGGGTAAAACTCCTACCGAACAACAACAACATTCTACCAGGCACCTGGCTAAAGGACTGGAATTTACTCCAATGGTTGGAAACCTAGAGAGGCACCTACAGTGTTTGAAAGAAACTGAAAACCTGCTCTGCCAGAGAAAGTCCCAGTTCTGCCATTTCCCAACTGGTGGCCTTTGCAAGCTATTTCACTTCTCCAAGCCTGTTTTCCCATCCATAACATAGGTATGACAATGCCCACCTTGAAGGATTAAAGTCTGAGTAATTTAGAATTCCTGGCATATAATAAATACTGAATAAATAAATGATAGCTCAGAAGGTTGTTATGGGCCGGGCGCGGTGGCTCACACCTGTAATCCTAGCTCTCTGGGAGGCCGAGGCAGGCGGATCGCTCAAGGTCAGGAGTTCGAAACCAGCCTGAGCAAGAGTGAGACCCCGTCTCTACTATAAATAGAAAGAAATTAATTGGCCAACTAACATATATATAGAAAAAAAAAATTAGCCGGGCATGGTGGCGCATGCCTGTAGTCCCAGCTACTCGGGAGGCTGAGGCAGCAGGATTGCTTGAGCCCAGGAGTTTGAGGTTGCTGTGAGCTAGGCTGATGCCACGGCATTCACTCTAGCCTGGGCAACAAAGTGAGACTCTGTCTCAAAAAAAAAAAAGGTTGTTATGCTGATAAAACAATATATGTGAAAGTACTTTGTAATGTGTATAGTTATCTGAGAATGGAAGGGAACAGAAATCTTACCGGAATGCTAATGTTTAGAATTGAGGATTACACTTAATAGGGGCCTCATAGGCTAAGGGAGGCAAACAGATTTCACCTGGAGGGACACCTGCCTTCTATGAGGAGCTGTTGTCTCGAGTGCTGCATTGTAAAAAAAAAAAAATCCTGAAGCCATGTGTACAGAAGGGAAATAGCAGTATAGCACTCATGCCAGGTATTGCCTTGTAATCTAAATGAGTCCTTGTTAGAGTTCCAGCAGGAACTTACAGACAAGCACCCTCCCTGCACCCTGGCTCCCTGATCTGCAGCTACTCCACTTAGTGTTGCAGAAAAAGGTTCCATGAACAGAAAACAGTAATCATCAATATCAGACTTGTAAGATGTATACAATTTTTTTCAAGTCTATCTAAATGCATCATCTCAAATTATTGGGTATTAGCAAAAAAGAACAGGAAATCTTCCCACCCGAAATCCAAGGATAATATCGAGCATCAGTTTCCACCAAATATGAGGATACTTAGAGTTCTACTTCCTGGAGTTTTTATGAGGAATAAATTAGGTGAAATACATAAAATTAACTAGAACACACCTTGGACATGGCAAGCTTTCAATAATATTTAACTGTTATTATGAGGGTAAAGATTTATCTTTTGTTTCAATAATTTATAATATGATTTGGGATGAGGTTATAAAATTAATGAGTAATAAAATACTCAGGTCAAATCAAAATTATTTTTGAATAATTCTTGAATTGGCAAGACCTGAAGACTTGGATGGTACAAATTCATTTATAATTTTCCTTAAGAATTAAATCAGGCCGGGCGCAGTGGCTCACGCCTGTAATCCTAGCACTCTGGGAGGCCGAGGCGGGCGGATTGCTCGAGGTCAGGAGTTCAAAACCAGCCTGAGCAAGACCCCGTCTCTACCAAAATATAGAAAGAAATTAATTGACTAACTAAAAATATATATACAAAAAAAAATTAGCCGGGCATGGTGGCGCATGCCTGTAGTCCCAGCTACTAGGGAGGCTGAGGCAGTAGGATCGCTGAGCCCAGGAGATTGAGGTTGCTGTGAGCCAGGCTGACGCCACGGCACTCACTCTAGCCTGGGCAACAAAGCGAGACTCTGTCTCAAAAAAAAAAAAAAAAAAAGAATTAAATCAAATAGTATTAAAAGACTTAAAGTTGTCTTCTACTATGCCCTAGTCTGACAACTCAGAGGCAACTACTGTAACAGATTTAATTGTCTTCTTATATTCAACGTCATTTCTCTAAATAATTTATTTCTTGATTTGTGTGTTTGATACATCATCTAGTGACTTCTAGATGATAAGAAGCTGTTATACTGTATTTAGTTGTTATACTCCTAACCCTCCACCCCTTTTCCTCCCTACATTCCTCTTTACTCAGATCATATTTTTTTACTAAATCAATAGCACTTACATTTTTACTTATGTAAATATTATTTACTTCTAAGTTAAATAATTTAAATAATTAAATTTTTCTTTACTGACAACTTTCTGATTTTCCTAAAAAGGATTTTTTTCTTCCTGAAAGTTAATAATTGCTTTATTTATCATTTCTTGGTTTTCTAGGTGCCCTTTCCAAGTTTTTTCAAATGTGTCAGCTGGTTTGATGTGAACCTATTGATAATTATTTGACTCAATAGTAGCAAACCATTTAATGTAGTTATATTTTTTTCTCCTTCAGGATGAAGCTGTCCATTCAGTTCTAATCAGAACTGGTAGCTTACTAGCCCTGATGCTCAGCTGTGTATCCTGAAAATTCCACTTCACTTCTCTCCTATATGGGGTCCCCTGATTCCTCAATAGCATGTCGCTCTCTTTCTTGTTTCACCCCATCAATTTGCTGAGCCATATATTCTGCAATACCTTCCTGAGAAAGGATATATGGAAAATTTGTCTTTTAACTTCTCATGCATCTTGATGGATAGATTGGTTGAGTATAAAAACCTAAGTTAAAATCATTTCCACTTAGAATTTTGAAGGTATTTCTCCATTGTCTTCTAGAATCCTATATTCTAGCCATTTGAATTCTCATCCTTTGATTATGACCAATTCTTTCTTTTTTTACCTCTGTTTTTCTGAAATTTCAAGGTTATATTGCCTTGAGGTGGGCTATTTTCATTTGTTGATCTGGGCAATCGGTGGACCCTTTCAATTTAGAAACTTTCAACCTTCAATGAAGAGAAATCTTCCTATATCATTTATTTGATAATTTCTTCCTCTCTGTTTTCCCTTTCTGGAATTCTTGGCTGTATGCTAGTTCTCCTGGTTTGATCTCCAATTTTCTTCTTTTTCTCTCCAATTTTTTACCTCTTCATCTTTTCGTTCTATTTTCTGAGCAATATCCTTCACTTTATTACTTACATTTTTAATAAAATTAACTAATTTTTTTGTATCAGTCAGAGTACTTAGTTGCAGTCATGAGAAACAGACTCTGGCTAATTAAGTGGAAAGAGAATGTACTTAAAACACTTGGAGCAGCTTATAGAATATATGAAATGAAAGAACAGACTTACAGGCTATAATATCCAAGAATCCTAAATACCCTACAGAATTTGTTCTATAAAGACACTACTGTCACCATCACTGAGCATAGTCAGCACAGCTTGCACTGTCAGTGCTACCAACACTGGGTGTTAGATGGTGTCACTAAAATCTCCACCAGTCTACCACTGGAAGTGAAATTAGTTGCAACCACAACTTCTAGACTTACAAGAATGGACCAGTGTGGGTACCTGAGTCTTGCTGTCACTAAATGCTAATTTAAAGTCTGGAGAATCTGACCAGGCCCTAGTAGCAAACAAATGCTTGGCATTTTCAGTTTTGAAAGTGGAAGCTGTCTCTGCCTCTTAAGATATAGAATCCCTCAAACATAGGGTAAGGGTTCAAAGGCTAGGCAATAACAAAGGATAAAAATGTCCAGTGAAGTCCACCCTTGATCCATCCTATACCAATATTCACACTTCTTCTCTATGTATACTTCTTTTAAAAATGCTCTTACATAGCATAATGAAACCAACAATCCTTCGTCCAACTGAAAACATGGACATCTTTTTCCCTAATGTTAAAAAAAGGGGAGCAGGGGATGGGTATATACAAACACAATGAGTGAGATGTGCAACGTTCAGGGGATGGTCACACTAGAAGCTCTGACTCGAGGGGGGAGGGGAGGCATGGGCAATATACATAACTCTAACATGTGTACCCCCATAATATGCTGAAATTAAAAAAATAAAAATAAAAAGTGGCCAGCCTAAAGTCTCATTATTATTTGTTGTTTCCATTCCAAGACCAGGATTTCTGAGTGATGTTCATTCTCCTTTGGTTGTGTCCTGATTCCACTTCCATTCAATATCCTGTATTCCGTGAGTTAATTAGTAAATTTAAACATAGTAAACAAATATAAAGTAGCAGGAGATGGAGAAGAAAGGAAAGAAAATAAAATAATTTGTTCAACTGTTTAGGATACAGAATTCAAGAAAATATTGGTAGATGCTATTGTCCTTATTTCTCTAAATCACTGCAAAGCTTGTGGTGGGCTGAAAAATGGCTCTCCAAAGATATGTTCACACCCTAAACCTTGGAACCCACATATGTTACCTTACTTGATAAATGTCTTTGCAGAAGCAATTGAATTAAGGATCTTGAGATAAGGAGATGATCCTGGGTTAGCAGCGTGGGCATGAAATCCAATCATGTGTCTTTATAAGAGAGAGACACAGACAGACAGAAGAGAAAAAGTCAATGTTAATGTCCCCACGGAGGCAGAGATTGCAGTGATGTGGCCACAAGCCCAGGAATGCCAGTAGTCACCAGAAATTGGAAGAGGCAATGAATGGATTCTCCCTTAGAGCCTTTGGAGGCAATATGACCCTGCTGACACGTTGATTTTAGCTAAAGGAAACTGATGTCAGATTTCTGGCCTCCAGAACTATAAGAGAATAAATTTCAGTTGTTTTAATCAGCCAAGTTTGTGAGAATTCGTTACAGCAGCACAGATAATGAATATGAGGCTGCAGTAATTCATAGGATTTCTTTTGTCTATGATCACGCTTAGAAGTCTGCATTTCTCAAATGTTCCTCAGGAGATACTGGACGTTATTTAGATTTTTAAATTACTGCTCTGGTAGCGGCAGCATCTGCTAAAGGAGTCACTCCTTCACCACCCTCAATATTTCCTTCTACAGGAAAAAGCTCCTGTAGCTTTAACACTTCTGATCTGCCCACTTCCTCACTCCTTGGTGACTTTGGAAAGAGAAGGTCTTTTCTTTCCAGAGCTAGCTGCCTGCATGGAGGTTTTCACAGTTGGGCTGTTGGCTTTTAACTGCTGCAACCTGAACAAGAGGCTTTTAAGTCTAGGTCACACAGTGTTGTGACTTTTGTGGATGATTATAGGTCAAGGAGGCTAATTCCACAGGCAGAGCTTGACACTTGAGTAGTTTCAGAGAAATGGCAAGTGGAGGCCACTTGGGCCTCAGCAAAGACACTGAAGGCCACACGTCTCAGCAAAAGCACCGGGCAGAATGTTTGGTGGGGTCAGGGGACCTCAGCTGGAGAGAGTTTACACAGGGGCTGGCAAACAAACGTGACCGCTCTGTCCTCAGCAAATGTATAGGCCTGTAGTAGGCGCAGGTAGCCTCGCAGTATTGACAGAAGCAGTTCAACCTTTAGCTACACGTAACACACCTGTGTGGGCAGCAGGCCCTTTGCAGATACCTTGGAATACGGTGGGAGGCCCAAGTCGACAGGAACGTGAGACAAGGGTTCAGTCATAGGGCAATGCAAGCCTTTCTTCCTATAGGCCTTTTAGACGTTAATGGTAGCACACTACCTGTGTTTTTTTAAAACTGAAAAAAAGGTAAGTTCATGTGCACTGAGGAGGTTCTAGCTTCCTATCATTCGTGCCTGGCCTACGTAAGAAGTGCTAAATCAGCTGTCCCAACTTCCATTCTACGTTCCCAATGGGAGAACTGCAACAAGGTTTAACCTTGAATTAATGAGTCTTGTACATGGACTCAAGAATCATTCCCACTCCGTACTACCCCATTTGATTAATCCCATGTGAGGAAGAAACCTTCCCCAGGAAGCAGTTTTCTCTGACCTAAACAACCCCATAGGCAGAGGGGGTATGGAATTGCTACTGGGCAAGATCTGGAGCATTTTGAGTTTCAAAATAAATAATAGTAATATAACATAATTGAATAAAATAGGACTACTGCCATTTATTTTGATACTCAAAGTGCTCCAGATCTGGCCGGCAGGAGCCCTTCAAGCTGGCTTCTGTGTCCTTTTGACATGTCCCCATTAATCTTTGAACACCTCCTTACTGTCTAGACAAACAGGCTCGTCTTGCACTTTTTCTTTCCCATCCCTGGATCATCTATTTCTCCAAGGAGCTCTGGTCCCTTTGAAGAGACAATGGTACTTAGAAACCAAGATCTGGATGCTGGTTGTGTTTATTGCTATTGGAATGCCACTGCTTCCAGGCCCTTCATCAGATCAAGCTGGGGAATATATGTCTATACATTATATGCGCACCTGAAGACAGTCATGTATGTGAACACACACAGACTTTCACATCTAGACTCATTTATCTCTCTGTATATACATTGAAAACCATGAGTCTACACTAATACCCCAAATTCCAACCCAACACTTAGTTTTCTCTTTCCATACTTATAATGCTGCCTCTGATAGTAAGAAACCCACTTCCTATTACCCATATGATATTTACCTATTGGAGCACTCCTCTAGTATGTGCCAAACCTCCTGTGTCCCTGGATGCCCTAGACCCCATGTAGATGCCCTGGTCATACCTCTCAGACTCCAGCACCCTCACTGGTTGCCAACACCCACACCCCTGTGTGGACACCCTCCTCACCCTACTTCCTGCTCTGGGACACTATGCTAGACCCCCCCTACAGCAGGCAACCCCTCGCCCCATTTTGGGCTCTAATACCCCACTCTCTGCACATCATAGCCTTCCTCCCACAGCCTTCCCCCTACTTTTTCATGACTTTGCTTAATATCTTTTGGAGCAAATCATTTTAAAAGGAAAGAAAAGAAAAGAAGAGGAGAAAGAAAGACATTTAATCTTTAACAACTTGATTTGATCAAAAAATGTGAGCAAATAGATATTTAAAATCCCTCAAATTTTGTTAAAATGTGGGCAAAATGTTTAGATATTGCATATCCCAACTGCAAATGAAAAGGACTCTATATTTGAAATGTAGCATGAATATACTCTGTATTTTTTATAATTTTTTTATTTTTTTTTCCTTTTTTATAAAAAATTTTAATAGATGTAGGAGTACAAGTTGAATTCAGTTACATGTATTATTATATAGTGGCAGAGTCTGGGCTTTTGGTTTGCCCATTAATTGAGTAATATACATTATATCCCATAGGTAATATTTCATCCCTCGTGCCCTCACACCTTCCTCACTTATGAGTATACAGTATCTATTAGACCACTCTGTGTGCCCTTGTGCAGACATAGTTTAGCTCTCACTTAAAGGTGAGAACATGTGGCATTTATGTTCCTGAGTTAATTCACTTATGATACTGGCCTCTAGTTCCATCTAAATTGCTGCAAAAGATATTATTTCATTCTTTCTTATTGCTGAATAGTACTCCATAGTGTGTATATATATATCATATATATATATTATATATATGCTACATTTTTCTTAATCCACTCATCAGTTGATGGACACCTGGGTTAATTCCATGTCCTTGCGATTGTGAATTGTGCTGCAATAGACATATGAGTGCAGGCATCTTTTTGACATAATGATTTCTTTTCTTCTGGTTAGATGCCCAGTAGTGGGATTGCAGGATTCAATGGTAGATCTACTTTTAGTTCTTTGTGAAATCTCCATAGAGGTTGTGCTGATTTACATTCCCACCAACAGTGGATAAGTGTTCCCTTTTCACCACATCTGTGCCAGCATCTATTGTTTTTTTTTACTTTTTTGATAATGACCATTCTAATTGGAGTATGATGGTACCTCATTGTGGTTTAAATTTGCATTTCTCTAATGATTAGTGATGTTGAGCATTTTTTCATGTTTTTGTTATATCTTCTTTTGAAGAATACCTATTCATGTCATTTGCCTACTTTTTAATGGGGTTGTTTATTTATTACTTGCTGAGTTATTTGAATTCCTTGCATATATATACACCACACTTTATCTACTTATAGTTGGTGGGCACTTAGGTTGGTTCCATATATTAGCAGTTGTAAATTGTGCTGAGATAATTTTCCCCAAGTTGAAATGTGTTCCCCAGTGCTGGAGGTGGGGACTTGGGGGAAGGTGTTTGGGTTATGGGGGCAAATCCCTCATGATTGGTTTGGTGCCATACCTGTGGTAATGTGTGAGCTCTCTCTCTATTAGTTCACTGGAGAACTGGTTGTTTGAAAAGATCCTGTCACCCCCTCCTCTCTTGTTCCCTCTCTTGTCATGTGACACACCTGCTCCCCCTTCACCTTCTGCCATGATTGGAAGCTCCCTGAAGCCCTCACCAGAAGCAGATGCTAGCACCATGTTACTTGTACAGCCTGCAGGACCATGAGCCAAATAAACCTCTTTTCCTTTATAATTTACCTAGCCTCAGGTATTTTCTTCATAGCAATGCAAACAGACTAAGACAGTGGTATTTGGCAAACTCCAGGAACTGAATAACCAGCTCTTTCAACAATCCATGAATGCTACAATCTGGAGTGGTCTGGCCTTTATAAGAACCCTGTAATCAGCTATGGACCTAAACCTAGATGATGGCTATTAACCTGAGCAGAGGACCAAAAAGAGGAAATAAGGTTGTATTTCTGGAAAGTAAGCACTATGTTGAAAGAATGGAGTCATTTATTTAGAAGAGTACATGAAAATGTAATAAGATGAAGAAGAATCTAACTTATCGAAATCTCTGTTAGGGAAAGCACTGTATTTGTCCTGAAATAAACATTTTTATTAACCACTAATGGTTAAGGGTGAGAATCACCCACGCCCCACAGGTGAAAGCTCAAGAAACAAACATGGGTTGCTAAATTATTCTGCACAGTAGAGAGGTGAGGAGTTTTTATTTGAAAAGAGAAAGAGAAAAGGCAAAAGGTTTGTGCTATCTGAAGAGAACCAGAGTGTTAATGTCAACACTACCCAAAGGAATACACAGACTAATTGTAATCATTATCAAAATTTCAAAGGCATTTTTCACAGAAATAGAAAAAAACAATCCTAAAATTCATACGGAACCAAAGAAAAAAACCCAAATAGCCAAAGTAATAATGAGAAAGAAAAACAAAATTGGAGGCATCACACTTCCTGATCTAAAATCATGCTACTAAGCTATAGTAATCAAGACAGTATGGTACTGTTATAAAAACAGAAACATAAACTAATGTAAAGAGATAGCCCAGAAATAAACCCAAATATATATGGTCAATTAATTTTTAGCAAGGGTACCAAGAGGATACAATGGGGAACATATAGTCTCTTCAATAGGAAAACTGGATTTCCACATGCAAAAGTGTAAAATGGGACCCTTGTTTTATATCATACACAAAAATCAACCTAAGATGGATAAAAGACCTAAAATGTAAGCCTTGAGACCATAAAATTCCTAGAAGAGAACATGAGGGAAAACCCCCTAGATGTTGATCTTGATCTCCCTTATATGTGAAAATTTTTTAAAAAATCTCAAATACACAGAGACAGAGAATGAAACAGTGGTTACCAGTGGAGTGATGGGGAAATGTAGGTTAAAGGATACAAAATAGCAGATGTATAGGATGAACAAGTCTAGAGATCTAATGTACAACATGAGAACTACAGTTAATAACATTGTATTGTATTAGTATTTGTATTAAATAAGTACATTTTAGCTGCTCTTGTCACAAAAAGTAACTGTGAGATGATGGATATGTTAATCTGCTTCATTATAGTAACCATGTTATTACCTATATGTATCCCATGACATCATGTTGTAAAACTCAAATATACACTATGAAAATCATTAAAAAAAAAAACAAAAACAAAAAGACATCAGAGAAAGAAAACTCCTGGAAGTGGCAAAAAGAAAAATAACAGGAGAATAGATATCCCAGATGGTTAAACCATTACTGGAAAAGGCTTCAATAAAATATTATTTATTTTAAAAATGTTTGGACTTCTATGTGTCCGTTCTTTCCTGGATATTTTAAAAGAAAACTATAGGGTAAGCAAATGTTTACAACAGTTTAAATTCATGTCTCCTTAGAGACAGGAACTAAAAGACCTTTTGAGACCTTCTTAGTCTTGTGATTCTATGACATTTCATGGAATCAAGAGCATGATTAACCTGAAGAACTATAATAAAACAAACCTTACATGTAATTACAATATCCAAAAGTGCCTGCTTCATCTCTTTTGCTGCTGCTGCTGCTGCTTGTATTTTTACCTAAACAGCTTCAAACTGCAAATTAGCATTTTTAAAAAGATCCTGGGCTGTCAAGAAAAAAAGAAAGAAAGAAAAAGGAAGTACTTCTGAATTCAGAACATGATTCTGGTTCCAGGTCAATATTTTTGCGGCTGCTATAATTTCTTAGATACGACAGATATTTGCTAAACTGTTCTCAGCAGTTTGTATTAGACCTTACGGGGATGGGGAATTGAAAATGAGTGAAATATAACCTCTGCTTTTGAAATATAACCTCTGCTTTTAGAAAACTCATAACCTAGTGTGGCAGACAGAAATACAATAAATAACCCAAGTAAAAGCAGATAAGTGCAGAAATGGAGTTGTGTGAAAATGCTACCTAATAAAAAAAAATTATTATTTAAGACACGGAAAAGTATATCCATTGCAAATCTTTAGAGCTGTTCTTTGTAGTACTCTCATATCCTATTATCTCTCATATTAAAACTCAAATTAGTCTTCTGGACACAAACAATAAAACCATGACAGATGATAATGCCACGTAAAAGAAAGAGTAAGGCTCTGAGCCCAGAAGTTGTGTAGTATAACTTCATAAAGGCTACTAGCTTGGTTGTCAGATTATTTCGCAGTGAAAGCCAACATGTGGCCTCATCATTCAAGGGTCACATAGAGTGAGAAGATACAAGATACCCTAGGCAGAGTCAACCCTTAGGAGTTGACACTACCACTGCCACCATTTCATTCAGATGAAATCAGGTTAAGATGGACATCAAGGAGAGACAAAGAAATCATAAAGGCAATTTGCCATCTTCCCAGGCTGGTCTGTACAAGTAGAGAAGAGCTTCAATTTGAGTTGATGATGATGGTCTTGGGGGAGCAGCAAATGCTTCAGATTATTTGAGCCCACTAGCTAAGTCGTATCATGCCCAGCACCGTCAGCTTGACCTTGAGACTTGAAGACCCCACAAGGGGACCCCCACCCCACTATTTGCTGCCATCTGTGGTTGGCCCTAACCTCTGCTCCTCCCACCAAAGACTCTAAAGCCAACTAGCTATTTGCAGATAAAGAAACTACATTTCTTGATTTAAAGTCAATGATCAACATCTGTATGTAGGCTTTCTGGAAGGAAAAAATTTAACAGTACTTAATAATCTGAAAACACAGTAGAGTTTGCTTTTCTAATTTAAAATATGCATTATAATTAATGTATGAAACCACATTAAATAGAAATCACTCACTGTGCTTTTCTTTCTCATTTCACTTTTTATTTATTTCTCTTCAGTAAAATTTGGGGGTGGGGGAGGGCGAAACCACATTTTAAGTGACACGTGCCAGAATTTTTTTCTAATTCAGTGCTCCAAGGAAATATGAACACATATTTTAAGAAATCAAAGAAAACTGTGAAGATAAATTACAGACGAGGGCTGTAATATATAAATCCGTGAAAAATTGAACAACCAGTTACGAGGGTAAGCAAAGCTAACTGCAATGACAAAATGAAAAATAAAAGCATTAATAAGATTAAATTTCCCTTGAATTCAATCTCCAAAATGAAAGAAAGAAGAAAAGAATCCATTGAATATATAGAACCTTAGATAAAGTCCAGGTCATCATCATCTTTGCAGTGGCTGCTAAAATATTTATTGTAAAAATGGAAGAAGCTACTTTTACAGTAAATATTGCAATATTGTATTTTTTACAATACATATTGTAATTATTTATTATAATAAATAAATGGGTTGAATGATTGTTTTTCTCACTTTCATAGAATAATCATACTTAAAGGTCAAAAATTTTCTTTCGAAACATCAATAAGGGAAATGAAAACATGAGAATAAAATCTAGAAACTTCTCACTTAAGTAGAGAATAAAAGACGATAGTAAATCATTACAAAAGTAAAAATAAGCTCTGACAACCCAAAAGAAACGCACACCTGCGCAGAGAGAATCCAGTACTGCGCCGGAAACTCAGACCTAGATGCAGGAGGTGAAGAGAATACATCGCAGCTTCTTTCTGTTCCCTGTGGACCCCAATTTCTCAGGAATACACATTTTCAACCAGAGCCAAGCATCCATTCTTGATACTAGAGGCAATAGAGGGAGGTAAATCCCAACAGGAAAAGCCAGGGAGTTACAGTTGAAAGTGCAGGCAGGTCGAACCCCTCCATGTTTATCTCTGGCCTCCACACGCTGGAGTCTGGACTCTCGCTGTGGCACAGAAGATGCGCCATGGCCTGACCCTGTGGCCTCCTCTGCCTTGTCTCTTGCCACTTTGTCATGCTCTTATACAAACCAGGCATCTCACGCTGTCTCACTTCCTAAAGCACCACCTTATTTTCCTTTGCCTGGTTCAGGGCTGCCTGTCCTGTCACGCTCAGGAAGGCCTCCCTCACGTCCCAGTAATCCCAGAACAATGACATCCCCTCTCAGCCCTTGCCCCTGCTTTGTAATTGCTCTTTTGCATGACTGTCCCTCGGATCGGCTAGTGAGCTGGACAGGGCTGGGTCAGTGTTTACTATTCATACAACATCACTGGTGCCGGGCATGTGGCCATTTGTTAAGTGAATGAGTGACTGGGATATTTGCAAACTTTCATTCAGCCATTTTTTAACTTTTGCTGGCAAAATCTTCCTAAGCCATGTTTCAGGAACTGTGGAGATGACTGGGGAAAAGGAAGGAAGGAAGGAAGGAAGGAAGGAAGGAAGGAAGGAAGGAAGGAAGGAAGGAAGGGAGGGAGGGAGGGAGGGAGGGAGGGAGGGAGGGAGGGAGGGAGGGAGGGAGGGAGGGAGGGAGGGAGGGAGGGAGGGAGGGAGGGAGGGAAGATAGGGAAAACAGGAAGGGGGGAGGGAGGGAAGGAAGATAGGGAAAACAGGAAGGGGGGAGGGAGGGAGGAAAGAAGGAAGAATCCACAGTAAGCCCTGTGTCCTTAAAGGGAATTCGTTTGAATTGTGGAGTGGTTGGACAGGGGTAGGGTAGGTAAACTTAGGATGTGTTTAAAAGATTGGGAAAGAGAATATTATGAAAGAGAAAAAAACCAGAGTACTCTCATAACCACTTGTTAAGCTGGGCATATTTTCTTGGCAATTCTAAGCATGCTTGAAGGGGTACAAGTGGAAAAGGAGTGACATTGAGAAGCTTTGCAGATAAATTATATCTTATGATTATAATAATGACTACATACATAGTAAATATTAATTGTATGTTCTATATGCATATATAATATATAATGCTGTGTAATAATAATTTATCCAATACTCTCTACTTTCCATCCATTGTGCCAAGCATTTATACCATCTCATTTAATTCATACAACTCAATGTAGTTAAGTCTTAATATCCTTATGTCATAAAAGAAGAAACCAAAATTTAGAAAAGTTAAATAACTTGCCCAAGATCACACAGCGATAGTGCCTATTTATCTCGCACATATATAAGTAATCAAAAAGGTAGGTAATTTAATTAACTAAAATTTCCCATCACTATCCATAAATGGACTTGTCCAAAACAGGAGCTGTCCCGGAAAGAGCTTTCCAGGATTTTTGTCTTGTTGCAAAAACATTGCCTATGTCTCAAATGCACCAATAATTCCTCCCCAAAATGGAATGTCACCCTTGTTTAGATTCTGATTAATTGTAAATGAATCATAATTGGTGAATAGTTTCCTTTAAAATTGTCTCAAATATTAGGAAAAGGGTTTATAAAACAAAATTGATGCTTTATTTAGCCATTATTTGCGTTTCAGGAAAACATTTATTGACATACGTGATTTGGAATTACAAATTAGAGAGTTCTAGGGCTATTCTCTCTTAAAGATGAAAACAAACTATTTAAGAAGCTTGATAAATGCAAAATTTTATTTGCTGGGAACACTGAGCAGGAAGTTCTGTGGTGGTTTTATTGTGTGTTCATGAATTGCTATGATTATGTGGTTTAGGACAACTAGCCTTTATTTATTTACATATGTTTCTTTTAAATCACTGCCATCCACATTACACTTCATTCATCATCTTCCTTACCTAAAAATGCAAATATTTATGTTTAGTGACTTCTTAATTCTATTAAAACCCTCTGTCTGAGACTTTTGAAATGATTGATTTTGTAGAATTCAGTATTTGAAATCTTTTTTTATTCTTTACACTGAAACATTAAATGTAAAAATGGGCACTGATGAGCAATGAAACTAAAAGGCTAGAATAAAATTGTTTTAAATCATTATTATCAAATTTATTTTCAATTTGGTTTGCAATGTAAGTTTAATTGAGATCTACTCTGTCATTCCTCATAGAACATTATGGCTAATGGTTCTGACATCATAAGACCCAGCTCCCTTCTGTCTTCCTTGGACTGCTCTTCCCCAGATGAAAAGTCTTTAGTTGACTGATAGCTTCCAGTATTCTGCCTTCAGAACTATGTCAAAGAAAGAAAGTCCTGTCCACCTGACTCCAAATTGAAAGATTTTGTTGTTGTCGTTGTCATTTTATTGCCTTTGAACTCATTGGAAAGGTTGGATTTGTGCCTCTGGCTGACAAACCGTCTATGTATGTCTACTGGAGCCTGGAGGATTTCTAAGAAATGTGCCCCTCCCATTACTACACTCAGTGATGGAGTCCAAACCATCTGGGTCATAGTATTTGTGAAGGTAGTGGACACTACGGCACAATATCTAAATGCTCTCCACCCCGGATTAAAGGATGTATTTCCCCCTTTTCTGAATTGCCTCAACTGAAGAGAGTTTACCTCTCCCCAGGCCATATCTGCTTCCCAGGGCAGACCACATCCAAGGACTGATACGTGTGAAAGTAGTAAGGCCTATGAACCGTGCTCCAACTCAGGGCAACTCTGAAGAGCCATGTCACTCCAGAACTGGGCATGGGGTGCTGAGACCATCCTGAGACTACATTCCAGCCTAGCTTCTCCCTCTGCATATGTCTGCTTTCTTCCCTTCCCTTCCACTAATGGTGGTCCCAAGAGCACTTCCCAATAACTTCCTATAGTCTCAGGATCCTCTCCGAGTCTGCTTCCAGGGGAACTTGATCTATGACAACAAAACCTCACTCTGACAAATGTATCACAAAACTTAGTTTGCTAAATCTTTCAATTCTAAACCACCTCATGTTTAACTTTTTTGACACAGACCAATGGAACAGAGTAAGAGAACCCAGAAATAAAACCACATAGCTATGATCAACGGATCTTCAACAAAGCAAACAACAACATATACTGGGAATTAAAGGATTGTTTGAGGCCAGGAGTTCATGATGGTGCTGGGAAAACTGCATAGCCACATGCAGAAGAAAGAACCAGGACCCCTATCTCTCACCATATACAAAAATTAATTCAAGATGGATAAAAGATTCAAATATAAAGCACAAAACCATAAAAATTCTAGAAGAAAACATAGGAAAAACTCTTCTAGACATCAGCCTAAGCAAAGCATGTATGACTAAGACCCCAAAGGCAAATACAGCAACAACCAAGATAAATAAATGGGACTTAATTAAATTAAAAAGCTTCTGCACAGCAAAAGAAATAATCAACAGAGCCAATAGACAGCCTACAGAAAGGGAGAAAATATTCACAAAGTGTACATCCAACAAAGAACTAATATTCAGAATCTACAGAATCTACTCAAATAAATCAGCACACACAAAAAAAAAAAACATCAAAAAGTGGGCAAATGGCCGGGTGCGGTAGCTCACGCCTGTAATCCTAGCACTCTGGGAGGCTGAGGCGGGCGGATTGCTCGAGGTCAGGAGTTCAGGAGTTCGAAACCAGCCTGAGCAAGAGCAAGACCCCGTCTCTACTATAAATAGAAAGAAATTAATTGGCCAACTAATATATATATATAAAATTAGCCGGGCATGGTGGCGCATGCCTGTAGTCCCAGCTACTCGGGAGGCTGAGGCAGCAGGATTGCTTGAGCCCAGGAGTTTGAGGTTGCTGTGAGCTAGGCTGACGCCACGGCACTCACTCTAGCCTGTGCAACAAAGCGAGACTCTGTCTCAAAAAAAAAAAAAAAAAAAAAAAAGTGGGCAAAAGACATGAACAGAAGTTTTCCCAAAAAAGATTGACAAATGGCCAACAAACGTATGAAAAAATGCTCAACATTATAATCATCAGGGAAATACAAATTAACACTACAATGAGATACCACTTTACCTCTATCAGCATTGCCATTATTAAAAAGTCCAAAAACAATAGATGCTGGCATAAATGCAGAGAGAAAGAAATGCATATACACTGTTTGTGAGACTACAAATTAGTACAACCTTTATGGAAAACAGTATGGAGAGTTCTCAAAGAAATAAATGTAGATCTGCCATTCAATCCAGCAATCTCATTGCTAGGTATCTACCCAAAGGAAAGGAAGTCATTTTATTAAAAAAAGACACCTGCACTTGAATGTTTATCACAGCCCAATTCACAATTGCAAAGGTGTGGAATCAACTTAAGTGCCCACCAATTCCAAAGTGGATAAAGAAAGTGTGAGATATATATATATATATATATATATATATATATATATATATATTACAGAGTACTACTCATACATGAAAAAGAATGAAATAATGTCTTTTGCAGTAACCTGTATGGAACTGGAGACCATTATCCTAAGTTAAGTATCCCAGGAATGGAAAACCAAACATGATATATTCTTACTAATAAGGGGATGCTAAACTATTGGCACACATGGGCACAAAGAGATATGATGGACATTGGAAACCAAGAAGCGGAATGAGGGATGAAAACTTACCTACTGGGTACAATGAACACTCTTCTGGTCATGGGCACACCAAAAGCTTTGACTTAAGCATTGTACAAGGTATCCATGTAACAAAAACATTTGTACTTCCTTAATATTTTGAAATTTTGAAAAAAGACATTAAATAAAAACAGCCAATACCCTATTACATGATAACATGGACAAAGCACTAAATAAATATTGATTCACAACAAGAAAAAAAGGAAATCATAAACATACATTTTATTCTATTAATAAAGATCATTTTTATGTATAAATGAAGATTCATAGGCCAGGCACAGTGGCTCATGCCTGTAATCTCAGCATTTTGGGATGCTAAGGTGAGAGGATTGCTTGAGGCCAGGAGTTCATGATAAGTCTGGGCAACATAGGGAAACCCTGTCTTTATAAAACATAGAAAAATTAGCTGGGTGTGGTGGCACATACCTATAGTCTCAGCTACCGGGGAGGCTAAAGCAGGAGGACCACTGGAGCATAGGAGTTCGAGGTCACAGAGAGCTACAACCACATCACTGCACTCCAGCCTGGGCGACAGAGCAAGACCTCGTTCCTAACAAAAATAAAAATAAATGAAATAAAATCAGATTCATTGTAAGTACTTGATGGATCACAAATTTTTAACTTATTTGGATTTATCTTTTATTCCAGTTTTTCCTTTACACAGTTAAGTAAAACTAGACTTAATTTGCCTGGGTGTGATTCTACAGACTGTTTATAATACTTTCAAAAAAGTGTTTTCTAGTTTGTGTGTTTTCATAGTAATCCCTAATTTTCTAGAATATTTATTCTTCTCTTTGGTTGACATAACAATTTAAATTTACAAATAACTTTCACACTCTTTCACTAGCCTGACAGGGAAGAAGGTAGTCTGAGTCCTATTTTTCTAGTATGGTAAATTGAGCCTGAATGATCTAGATAATTATTATTATTTTTTTTTTTTGCAATCACACAA
Organism: Microcebus murinus; assembly: GCF_040939455.1. NCBI lineage: Eukaryota > Metazoa > Chordata > Mammalia > Primates > Cheirogaleidae > Microcebus > Microcebus murinus. The sequence goes on along the minus strand of NC_134107.1, from coordinate 83,291,573 downwards.
GAGGAGGTTTATTTTCTGGCTAGCCAGGGTCCAAGCCCCAGAGCGCCAACGCAGTGGCCACTCTCGCAGGCAAGGACCCCGACCGGAACAACGGCATGCCTTTTATCCCCATGGTGCACAAGCTGCGTACAAGCCGACTACGCATGGATCATGCGTTGACCTTTAAAATGATTGGTTGCCCACTGTTGCCTTTTGAAATAATTGGCGGGTTGGTTGCCCTCTATTGCCTGATGGGCCAGTCGCCCGTGCTTCAATGACCTCATCCCATAATTCCCCTTACAGCGGTACAGCAAGCAAGCAATGACCAGAAGCAAAGGTTTGCGGTTAGCTCATTGCCCCACCCAAGTAAATTCCCGACAATTGGAAGAATTCCTCTGCCCTTCCTCTGTCCTACAAATTCCTCTGCCCTACATTCCCCCCTTTCTCTAGGTAGCAGACGAGCACTCTTGCTCATCCTCAAGGTCTCTTAGGTGCTCTAGTTCTATAGCACTTGACCGTAGCTGCTGATATTGTTGTTGCAATACTAGTAGCTGGACAGTGTTTATCTGTTCTTTCACAAAAGCTACTAGTCTATTAGTTACACATGGCGCAAAAGTAAGGACTAAGATTAGCATAATGAGTGGGCCTAGTAGGGTGGATAGTAGCGTTGTTAACCAGGGGGAACTGTTAAACCAAGACTCAAACCAACCTGCTTGCTGTTCATATTCTCGTTTGCGGCGGGCAAGCCCTTCCCTGACCTTAGCTATAGATTCTCTAACAACTCCCGTATGGTCTGCATAGAAACGACATTCTTCTTTCAGGGCAGCACACAGTCCTCCTTGCTGGAGGAATACTAGATCTAACCCCCTCCGGTTCTGGAGCACTACCTCGGATAGGGAGGTTAGTGACTTGAGTATTAAACCCTCTTTGCCGCATTGCCAGAGAAGAGATACTAGTTCCTGCTCCTATTGCCCCTAAGCCAAAAAGAGTAGCCAGAGTTATGGCTGTGAAGGGCTCTCTTTCTTTCAAAAATTAGGTTGGTGACTCTTCGCCCTACTGTGCCCTCATGAGATCCTAGCCGAGACCCAGACGACCTGTAGAGACTTGAAGGATCGCCCCCTTCCAGGTAGCGACCTGACCTGGTTCACAGACGGAAGCAGTTTCATCCGGGACGGACGCAGGTACGCAGGGGCGGCCATAGTAGATGACCAAGGTAAACTTGTCTGGGCGGCATGCCTTCCGCAAGGGACATCTGCTCAGAAGGCAGAACTAATAGCGCTGACGGAGGCTCTTAGCCAGGCCCGAGGAAAAAGGCTGACGGTGTACACTGACAGCCGCTATGCCTTTGGGACTGTGCACATACATGGGGCCCTCTACAGGGAAAGGGGCTTCATTACGGCAGAGGGAAAGGAAATTAAGCACATGCCTGAAATACTCCACCTACTAGAGGCCGTTTTGCTGCCAAAGGCAGTGGCGGTAGTCCATACCCCGGGACACCAGAGCGGGGATTCCGTGAAAGCACGGGGCAATCAGAGAGCAGACGCTGAAGCTAAGAAGGCTGCAGAAGACACTCCACAGCCAAACATCCTACACCTTAGCCTGCCACCCCCAGGCATGGGACACTTGCCTCCTCTGCCGGACTGTAGATGAGGTCTGGGCCTCAGAGCAGCTACGTGAAGATGGCTGGTTGCAGGACGAAGGGCATCGCCTAATAGTGCCAGAACTCTTAGGACGCCACCTGTTAGAACACCTGCATCAGACCACACATCTAGGGAAGAGAAAGATGCTGCAACTGCTGGACACTGCTCAACTAAGGTTCAAGTCACAAGGACGGGTTCCAGATGACATCGTCAAAAGTTGCCGAGCCTGTCAGGTCATGCAGCCGGGGAGGACCAGAGGGACCCATGCAGGTACAAGGGAAAGGGGGAGGCAGCCAAGACTATTTTGGGAAGTGGATTTCACAGAGGTCAAGCCTAGAAAATACGGGTACCGATATTTACTGGTCATAGTAGATAATTATTTTTAAATGTTTGTTTTAAAAATATATTTAATTTTGAAGCAGTTTCAAACTTACAGAAAATTTGCAAGAATAATACAAAGAACTCTCACCCGGAGAGCCCAGTAGAGTTTTTTGGATTGTACCAGTAATGTCTTTCATGGCAAAGGACCCTATTGCCATGTCTCTCTAGTTTTCTTCAATTTGAAACAGCTCCTCAGTCTTTCTTTGACTTTCATGACCTTGATATTTTTTAAAAGAATAGGCCAGTTACTTTGCAGAATGTCCCTCCATTTGGATTTGTCTAATGTATTTTCATGATTAGGCTCAAGTTATATATTTTTGTCCAGAGTATCACAAAAACTTTCTCCTTTTCTTCCCAACATACTGGTGGCACACTATGCCTATTTATCCCATTACAGGTGATAATAACTTTTTTCCCTGGTGGTTAATACACATGTTGTGAGGTGATACTTTGTAACTATGTAAAAATCCCTTTCTTCACCCCACTTTTACCCACTAGTTTTATCATCTTTTGATTTTTCTTTCCCGACTCAGTTATTACTAAGATTGTTTCCAAATGTGTATTTTCTTTTTTTATTGATACATAATAATTGTACATTAATTATGGGGTACATGTGATATTTTGATACATGCATACAATGTATAATGATCAAGTCACAGTAATTATGGTATCCATCACCTCAAATATTTATCATTTCTTTGTGTTGGGAACATTTCAAATCTTCTAGCTTTTTGAAATATAGAAAGAATTATTGTTAACTATAATCATCTTACTGTGCTGTCAAACACTAGAACTTATTCCTTCTAACTGTATTTTTGTATATTAATTACCCTCTCTTCAGCCCCCTGCCCACCCTTCCCAGCCTCACTTATTTCACTTAACATAATGATCTCCAGTTCCATTCATGTTGCTGCAAATGGCAGGATATCGGAGTTTTTTATGCCTGAATAGTATTCTATGGTGTGTGTGTGTGTGTGTGTGTGTGTGTGTGTGTGTGTGTGTATGTGTGTGTGTGTGTGTATATATATATATATATACACACACACACACCACATTTTTGTATCCATTCATCCACTTATGGACACTAAGGTTGATTCTATATCTTGGCTATGAACGGTGCTGCAATAAACATGCTAGTACAGGTATCCCTTTGATATATTGATTTCCTTTCTTTTGGATAAATGCTCAGCGGTGGGATTGCTGGATCATACAGTAGCTCCAGTTTTAGTTTTTTGAGAAACCTCCATCCTATTTTCCACAATGGCTGTACTAATTTACATTCCCACCAACAGTGTACTAGTGTTTCCCATTCTCCACATCCCCACCAGCATCTGTTACTTTTTGACTTTTCGATAATAGCCATTTTACCTGGAGCGAGATGATATTTCACTGTGGTCTTGATTTGCATTTCCCTGACAACCAAATGTGTATTTTCCAAAGCCATCATTCTTTCTACATTTATTTATTAGTTGGCTTTTAACTATAAGGAAGGGCTTTCTCTTCTCTCCTTATTTGTTTGTTTATGTCAGTGCAGACTCCTGTATTTTTATTTCATTGAATGGAATACAACCCATTACAACCATTATGTATTTTGATGCCCAGAGAGTCCTAGATTGGGCCAGAGGAGGCTCCAACAAGCTGTCCTGTGCTGGTGTCCTTCAGACACGCCCCTGTCATTCTCTGAGCACTTCCCTACTACCTGGCATCACAAGATGTTCCAGGTTTGTCTCAGTGCATTGGAGCTGCCACAACAAAACACCATAAACAGCATGACTTATAAACAACAAAAATTTATTTCTCATAGTTCTGAAGCCTGGGGCATCCAAGATCAAGGGCTCTTTTCATGATGCATAGATGGTGATTTTTTTTGCTGTGTCCTCACATGGTGGAATTGGCAACGCAGCTCTCTGGGGTCTGTTTTATAAGAGCACAGTCCCAATCATGAGGGCTCAGCTTTCATGACAAAATCACCTTCTGAGGCTCCACTTCCTAATACCATCGCCTTGGGGTTAGGATTTCAACATATGAATTTGAGATGTGGGAAGGGAGGCGGGGATACAAACATTCAGACCGCAGCACTAGGGGTGTGTGTGGCAGATCCTTCAAAACAGTTAAATTGATTTTGTGTGTAGACAAAACTCTAGAGGAAAAAAATGGAGACTCTCAAACGAAACTGCTGGGCAAACTATCGACTTCCAGAAATCGCTGATTCATACACTGAAACAGGCCTATAATTTAGTGAATTGACTCACATAAACAATTGAGCAAGTAGAATGTGCTCTAATGGGACGTTTGACATCCTGCCCTCTACACAGGCAGCTGCAAACACATTTACTAACCAACCTCAAATGCTCACATTGGTGATCATTGCATTACAGGCCGGGGATTTTACAAGAGTAAACAAAACGCAAACTATTTATACCGGCAAGCAGGCCTCCCATAACCCACCCCTGGGTGCCCCCCCACCTCCACCCCCTCCACTCTATGCTGCACGCTCCTTTCGGAGCAGTCTGTGTGTACATGCAAACCCCATCATGTCATTGCTGGGGAAGAAACCCTCCAGTGGTTTCCCGTCACAAACCCTTAATGTCTAGATGCCTTAGCCTGGCACAAAAGGCTCTTATGACGTTGCCCAGCCCACTCCTCTCCAGCCGCTTAAATAAGCCTTGCAAGCCTTCAAAAGCCCTGGCTGTACTCTGGCTGCTCCAGACGTGTTCCAGCCACTCCACCTCCTTTGTTTCGCTGACCTTATTCCAGTTCTCCACCTTGGATCCGCAGCTTGGGCTAGAACTTGCTCTCTGGCTTTCCCTTTTGGCTGCGGCTCACCCAGCAACTGACTCCTGGCCTCTGCCTTCCTGTTTCAGTCACTGGAATTGTGGGTGAGAGGTGTCCTTCAACAGACAGGTCTCTGCCTTCCTTTTCTGCCCGGTCCTGTTGCTTCTCCCCAATTGCCTTGTGCATAGAAATACCATCGGTTCCTCCAGAACAGGTGCTCTTTGACATGTCCTCACCCCATAACCTCCTCAGCTTGGGATTTCTCCCTTCCTGCTTCCTGTTGCCATCCCTCTTTCTCACCTATCTCCTCTCACTGTGAGCTCTAACTCTGCTGGCAATTGGCACTCAACTAATGCCCCACGCCATGGAAAGCCCACCCCGTGCCTCCTTCACTCCATTTCATGCCCATCCTCAACTGCTTAGGCAGAGATGGGTTTTCCCTCCTCTGCCCTCACTTGGACCCTTAAATACCTCTGTTATTCCAATAATTATACTGTAGGATATTTTGAGTTTACCTCTGAGTCCCTCCCTGGAGAATCTAAGACGCTGGTAGGTAAGGACAGGTTATTATTATCTTTTGTACTTCCAGCACCAAGCTTAGTGCCAGCATGCAGAATAAATGCAGGTCTTCTAGACTGAGTGAACAGATGAAGTACACATGAACAAATGAATGAGTAAAATATGCCACTGAATATAGCTATTTTATGAATATAGGTATTTTACTTATCACATTAATATATAAATTATATAAATATTTATAAATTACATATAATACATATGAATACTCGTCACAGTATGTCTTCTGTTTTCTCAAATGCAGATTGAAAGCATGCATCGATATAGTCGCTCAAACTTTCACTTGCTGCTTTCAAAAATTGCATGGTAGCATTAGAGAAAACTGTACAACGATTGTTAGGTATAAGGCCATACCACCTTCATACCACTGCTTTTATTTCTTGAGATTTCCTTCCAACTTTTTTGCTGATATGCTTTATTTGGTAGATATAGAATCAAATTTTGTGTAATTTTGTATTTGCTTTTTTTGGTTAAACTAAATTATGTATCATTAAGTTGGCATAATTTATGTAACCACTTCCCTATATGTTGTTTCCAGATTTTTACTCTTATAACTAAGCATAAAATAAACATTTTTGCTTTTATTCATCTAAATATTTTCTTAGTGAATATGCTTAGGAGTGGAATATTGCCTCCAACATATGAGCCCTTTTAAAGTTGTTGGTATGTATTGCATAATTGCTTTATAGAAGGATTCTACCAGTTAGCAATGGAAAGGCACATTTTTTTTGGTCACAAAAATTCAGTCAATCTTTATCTAAGATTTTACTTGAAGTTCAATGTTACTGCAGTAGTAGATTTTGAGCTCTTGGAGTGTAAAGCCAATGTCTCATATCTCTGTATTTTTGGCACCTAACAAATAATTAATGCCCAATACATATTAATTGAAAATGTGAATGAATATAGGTATTTTACTTATTGCATTAATATATAAATTATATAAATATTTATAAATTATATATAATACATATGAATAAAATTTGGCAGTCATCTAATCTAGTCTTTCCATATATATCTGAACCTGAGCAGACAAGCAGAACCTCACAGAGCCCAATCCCTTCTGAAAGTATGGTCCTCTGCCCTGTACTCAAAGACTTCTGAAGACAACTGCACAAACTTCTTTAATATCTCATTTTAATGCTAGCAATTGCTGGATCAGAAGGTTGTTTGCTTCCTTCTTTCTAACCCAAATCACCTATCATACAGCATAAATGTGTTTGTTTCTTTTCTTCCCTCTGCTCCCCTTCTCTCTTTCTTCTGCTGTCCTTGGTAAAGATAGACAAGTTGGCATCCGAGCACAAATTAGCCAGGCCTTCTCTGAGCTTCTCACTCTCACAAGTAAGGTAAGATCATTTGCTCACTTTCCGTCTGAGATTCTGAGGGTCGTCTTTGGTTTTAAGTACACTTTTTCTTTCTTCTATTTTTATTCCGTCTGATTCTAGAATATATGTTTACCTAGACATTCAGAATATCAGTTCGTGTTATTCTATATTCTTATCAAATTTTTCTAAATTTAAAAAATACCTCTACCCAAACAGAACATGATAGGCTTTACAAGTTAAATAAAACACTCTTTTAAAAGCCAGGCCCTCAGAAGTGGTGTATATTTACTAGAGCCATTTGGAGGAAGGGCTGCTGCGGCCAGGCTGGCTATGGGCTAAGAGGTAGGTGATGGTTGATGACTCAGAGGCCTGCCTCACTGGGAGGCATTCTTTACCTTGAAAATTTCACCAGGTTCTGACCAAGCTCCTTGGAAATCCAGAAATGTAGTCATTTATGAAAGTTAAATTCATTAGAGATTGAAATGTAGAAACCAGAGTAACAAAGAAGTGGTTTGCAATGAGAACTACTATGGTCAGCCAGGGATCGTGGGCGGCCTGGGCAGCCCAACTTCTAGGCAGGCAGGACACATGGGAGCGCCAGGGAGCTGCACAGCTACTGGAGTCGGCCGTGGGCTCTACCTGCCAGCCAGCTAGAGGGTTCCCCAGGGCACCGCTGGCGTGGGCACCAATGTGGCTTCCTGTAACTGTTAAGAGCACTGGCTTTTCGAGGTCTAACAGATCTGGGTGAAAATCTTGGGGCCACCACTTCATATCTATGTGAACTTCAACAAATTATTTATCTTCCCTGAGCCCAAGTTTCTTCACTTGAAAACCGGGGTGTCATAAACTTACATGAAAAACAGGCATAAGGTACTTGGCTGAATATCTGGCATATAATAAGCATCTAATAAAGGTTCTGATTCCTTAGAGCAGGCGTCCTCAAACTACGGCTCGTGGGCCACATGCGGGTGTTTTTGTCAGTTTGGTTTTTTTTACTTCAAAATAAGATATGTGCAGTGTGCGTAGGAATGTGTTCATAGTTTTTTTTTTTAAACTATAGTTCGGCCCTCCAACGGTCTGAGGGACAGTGAACTGGACCCATGTTTAAAAAGTTTGAGGACCCCTGCCTTAGAGTAATGCTACACACCCTCATTTGATCTATTGTATGGGTTGATTTAGAATTTATCCATCTGAGAACAATATTCTTTTTCTTATGTGCATCTTTAATCATTAATGGATCACTCAATCATGCATTCATTTATTCAACACCTGTTTATTGAAAACCTATTTTGTCTCAGGCACTAGGGATATTGCTGTAAGCAAAATATATGGAGTCTTTATCCTCATCTTTACATTCTAGGGGTGAAAGACAATAAACACATAACAATATATAGTATGTCAAGGTAGACATTTAATGATGTCATGTTTATTTTTTCTCACAACTCTTATTCAATCAATGGCCAATTTTATAACCAGTGATGTCATAGAAGTAAGAAAATGTCATATATTTATTTTTATTAATCTGCCATAACATTTCTGGAAAATTTTTACAAATCATAGCAAAAAGTGATTCTGAAATCTCCTGCTTATGAACTGGACTGAGTGCCAAACAACCATTAGCCATTTTCATCCTTCCAATGTTCTTCTAATATAGCTGTGACTATCCTCAGTCTTACAGAAGAGGAGGTAAAAGTTTAGGAAGGTCACTGATTGTGTTGGACATTTTCTAGGTTTGGTTTTGATTGGTTTTGATGTGTTCCTTTGTCAGGGACATTTCCCATTACATATGTTATTGGTGGTGTCCACAGAAGGTGTCCTGCCTTCTCATACAGAAGCCAAGTAGGGGAGGTCCTCCTGCTTCTTGCCTCTGGACATCAGGGTGAGGACACATGACCCAGGCCCAAACAACAGACTCTCGCACCCGGGACTTTGAATGCTGAAAACTCCCGCAGCAACAGCTTCACTTCTCGGCTGGAATATTGTCTGGTAATAAGAGGCAAGGGTCTCACCAGATCATGCCTTGGCTTTGGTTTCTACTGCCCTTGTTCCTGCTGATTCCCCCAGACTGGGCGTCCATCTTCCCTGGCAATTCTCTGAGCTACCTAATATCCTCCCACCAAAGTATTGATCCTCTTAAATTAAACCAGGGCTGGTTTCTGAAGCTTGAAATTTAAGAACATTGATAACACATTGGAAATATAAGAAAATGGCCAAGTCAGTGTTTGATTCTATTTCTGCCTAAACAAAGCCTGTGCCCTTTACTTAAGTAAGACAAATAGACAATCTGTCACTTATTCAACAATTATTCAGCAACGTATCACAGCATGGCAGGTGCAATCTCAGAAACCAAAATGTTGAGGATTTACTAAAACTTCCAAGGAATTCAATTCAGCTAGAATATAGCAAAGAGAGGTTCTCTGTAAAATCTTGATATTATAGTTTAAAATCCTTATTCCCCTGCATTAGTGGCACATGGAAACTTAGGTTCTGTTCAAAGTTTCTAAGAAATCTACAGAATCCCCAAAGCATCATCCCTGCCTGGAGGCTACCAATATCCTGTCTCATGTATATTATTTTTATCATCCAGTTTTTCTACAGATACTACGTTTTCCTTATTTCTCTGATAGGGTCCCTCATTTCATTTCCTTGGAGTCATTGACTTGCTTTGATATGATCTTTTTAGGTTTGAATGATTGGATTTAAATTTAGATTTGATACAAAGAATAATTGAAAGGAAACAGACTTTTGCCCCCCCATGAAGAGAGAAAAATCAAGAAGAGGAAAATTCTATCAGGACACTACCAGGCATTGAGTCTTTCATTCTCTCTGTAAGAGTCAAAGGTGTTGCCTAGTATTGACTGTGAGGGAAAATTTTTTCACACTATCATTTAAGTGACCTATAAGAACATAAATTGCTATTCTTCCTCAAAATTTTTGCACTTAACAATTGAAGTTTTGCACTTGGGAATATTAGTATTGATTGCTTTCTTGTGTTAGAAGAGTAGATATTGGAACCTTTGAGAAGTGTCTAGATCCCACCCTATAGGCAGTTATTTACTTCAATCTACCTCCAAAAGTGAAACTTAGAATACTCTTTAGAGTCCTTGAAGTAAGAATGTAAGCTTCAGAATTCCTTCCCCTCCAATGCCCACCTCCCTACCTGCCTTTGCATTAAGATTGTCATGATGAACATTTGGGGGAAAAAAGGGAAGAAGATGACCAGTTGGAGGGAAGTTTTGAGGACTCAGCCCTTGTTCTTCAATTTTGGCAGCTGCTGTGAAGGGCAACAGAGGATAGGAGAACATAGAAATGCAAAGTTTTAAAGATTATTGTAATATCCTTTTCTTTTTCAGAGACCAAAAAGTGACAATTAATATATCTCATACATTCATTCATTCAACAAACTTGATTAAGTGACATTTTTATATCACATAGTCTTCAAAGAGCTTATAAGTTAGTTGAATGAGTCTAATGAATCTGTCTTTCTTTTTTTCTTCTGAGACACGTTTTGTGCATCTCACAGTATGAAAATACCACAGTTAAAAGAGATAAATCAACCTGCTCAAAGTCATATGGCAGATGTCAGAATTAGGACTTGAACCCAGTTCTAATGGATGCTATGTGGCGCTAGTAGATATCATGCTACATGATAGGTTACCCCATAACCTTGAGGAGTTTACATATGGTGGTACTAGATTATTAAGTATGGAATGTCTGATTTCCTTAAATACTAAACTTGACAGTTGATGTTGCTGGCATTTCACTTTAACACTTCTTTCTTTTCTTAAATTGTAAAGGTACGCCCTCATTCTTCCAAACACATATTTTGGCTTGTGATTGTCTTTCAAACTTTTTTAGAGCAATTTTTGTGAAATCATAGATAAGTCAAAAATTCATGTTATTTTCAAATGTGAGTTCCATCGTGGAACAGCTCAAAGTATCAATGAAGTGTTTGGGAAGGATGTAGCTAATGAACATACAGTAAGTTGATGGTATGAGAAGTTTCATTTTGGTGATTTTAATCTTAAGAATGAGCCATGTATGTGTCCTGAGACCAAGGTGGATGATAATGAGCTGAAAGCTGTAGTGGAAGCGAATCCATCTCAACCCATGTATGAATTTGTAGTAAGGTTTGACATTACTATTCCAACAATATTGGACCATTTGAAACAAACAGGGTAAAGGAAGCTGGATAGATGGGCACTGCATGAATTAAACAAGTGCCAGCAGAGAAATCATCTCAAAGCTTGTCTTTCTTTGCTGTCATAACATAAAGGCTAACCATTTTTACACCGTATTGTTATGTATGACAAAAAGCGGATTCTTTTTAACAATTGCAAGTGTTCTGCACAATGGCTGGACAAAGATGAAGTGCCAAAACACAGTCCCAAACCAAATATTCATCCAAAAAAGCTAATGGTGTCTGTTTGGTGGTCCAGTGCTGGTATTATCCACTATGGTTTCATGATACCTGGGCTGTCGATTACAGCAGATGTCTACTGCAACCAACTGGACAAAATGATGAGGATGCTTATGATTAAGCAGCTGAGATTGGTCAATAGAGACAGGCCAATCCTCTTGTAAGACAATGCTTGACCACATGTCACACAAACAATGCTGCTCCAACTGCAGCAACTGGACTTGGAAACTCTCTGTCATCCACTATACTCACCAGACTTTGCGCCAGCTGACTACCACTTCTTCTAGGCTTTGGACCATTTCTTGCAAGGAAAAATATTCTATTCTCAACAAGCTGTGGAAAATGCCTTTTGTGATTTCATTACCACTCACTCTGCATGCTTCTTTATTGCTGGCGTAAGCAAACTACTGTTGAGATAGCAAACCTGCATCGATAGTTTAGGCACATACTTTGATTAATTGTGCTGCTGCTTCTTTGAGATATGACAAACTACACTTTTGAATCAAAATCAGACATTTCATATTTAATGGCCCGATATTATTGTCAGTCTTTTGCAGATTGAGAAAACTGATGTTCACAGAGATTAAATAACTTGTCCAAGGTCACATAGCTAGGAAGTATCTTAAACAAAGTTTAATCTCAGTTTGTCTGACTCCAAAATGCTTTTTCCACCATGCATCACCATTTTTCCATGCAATCTCTAGATCAAAATCCATCTTACTTGGAGCCAGAAAAAAAGAATATGACTTCCAATTAACCAGAGTGCACAGAGAATGGGGAGCTCTGCCTGATGTTTTGGTTCACTAAGGTAACTCTTGTGTTAACTTATTGAAAAGCTTTCTAACAGTACCAGCTCACTTTCCACCCTAAGTCAGCACAGTATAATATAATGTTACCTTGATGATTCAGAATTTTATGTGTCTCAGAACCATCATTATGGACAGCATCTCTTACTAGAAATGTCGAGGCAGATACAGAAGATACAGGCGATTGGGTTGAATACACAGGCAGCCCAGGATTACTGTGAAGGTAAATTCAGTTATGTTCTAATCATTCAACTTTTCTGCAATCAAAATGGAAAAAGGCCCCCAAGCTGAGACTAATGAAATGTTTCAGCTGAGTTGGGTCCACACCAATCAAGTTTACCCCAGTTCCCCAATTCGTGTCAGTAGCTGACAAACTCCATTAAAAGGGATTGGTTTTCTCCTTTTGCCACTTGGTAAATCGCAAAGAGTGAGGCTTTCCTGACTCCTGCGTACGGTTCTGTTACCCCATCATCAGGCAGCTGTGTAATTACCGTTTGAGACATGAATCATCCCTGCTCGGAGGGCCCAGACCCATTTGACTCTATAAAAGGAGCTCAGGGTCGAAGTGCAAGTGTGCACTGTCTGCCATCCCCCGGGGTTGATATAATTACCGAGCCACGGTAAGGAGATGAAGGTGCTCCCTGCATCTGGCCTTGCTGTCCTCCTCATCACAGCCCTGAAGCTTTCCACGGCAGCCCCCTCCCTATTTTCAGCCACCCCCAGGACCTGGAGGAACAACTACCACCTTGCACAGGTTTGTGAACCTTCGCCCAATTCCCTCTTCCTCCTCCTGCCCTGCAAAACCTAACAGGGCATAGTGAGAAAATATGCAAAATATCTATTATACTTTTTAAATCATTTTATAAGTCCACTGAAGTCTAATCAGTGTTATCTCCTGTCCATCTAAGATTAGTATTAGGTGCATATGAGGTGCACGCGATGCATGACTGAATCAATAAATGAATAAATATCTATCTAGGTATCTTGCTTCATACAAAATTGGAAGTGGCTTGCAAATAACATGCAATACAAAAAGTCAAAGCAAGTATTTGAGGAATAATGTAAGAAGAAAAATAGAGGCAGAGAAGTAAACACCAGCCGGGTGCGGTGGCTCACACCTGTAATCCTAGCACTCTGGGAGGCCAAGGTGGGGGGATTGCTTGAGCTCAGGAGTTCGAGACCAGCTGAGCAAGAGCAGGACCCCATCTCTACTATAAATGGAAAGAAATTAGCCAAACAACTAAAAATAGAAAAAAATTAGCCGGGCATGGTGGCGCATGCCTATAGTCCCAGCTACTTGGGAGGCCGAGGCAGGGGGATCGCCTGAGCCCAGGAGTTTGAGGTTGCTGTGAGTTAGGCTGATGCCACAGCATTCACTCTAGCCCGGGCAACAAAGCGAGACTCTGTCTCAAAAAAAAAAAAAAAAAAGAAAGAAAAAGAAAAGTAAACACCAATATGTAAAATGCACACACTAGAAGCAGGTTGTGAATTTAGGTCTAAGCTTTCTAGCAGTCGCAGCAAAAAGATTAGTTGTGTTCACACTTTTTTTTTCTCGCCTAAATTGGTCCCAATGTGTTCACATTTTTTAAATGGCTCTTGTATTCAAGGTAACCTTGGTCAAAATTTAAAGTGGATGAGGGCCTTTCCTCTCTAAAGCATATTCCCCAACTAACCTGCTTTGCTTACACTTCCTGTATTTTTCCTCTTTTAAGATCTCTCCCATGTGACTGATGGAAAGAGTCTGATATAAATAATTCATATCAGTATTTTTGTAAAGGGTATGTGACTCAAAATGAGTCAGGATATCTATGCTTCCAAGTGTTTTTGCATTTAAAAGGGAGGTGGTAATCCTTAACCTAAAGAAATGGATTTCTAATGATGGAATTTCTGACATTAGGGAAGAGTGTGCAGAGGAGATGTTTTTGCACACTGGCCTCTCTTTTGAGGGTCTGTCACAATGGTAGCACCTCTGTGGTGACCAGCTCTGCCTCAGGGTTGCTTTCCTGCAAGCCAGGCTGCGCCTGTGCCCTGCTTGGCCATTGCGTCGTGGAGCTCATTTACACCCGTGCACTCTAGCATGTCCCTACCAATGTTTCTGCCACTTGTCCCTTCTAACTGGTCAGTCCCCCTCCCACACCAGTCCTTAAACATTTTGAATATTATCCCTGCATGTACGCAGATGCCCAGTACAGGCCTGTTAAATTGAGCTTCTTTTGATTTGAGCCCACTTCTAGAGGAACTAAATTCAAAATAACTCAGAATACTGCTACCTATTGAAAATTGTATTATACCGGTGCCATCTAGCTCTGGGTCCCTTCTTCCCAAAAGTCATTTCCTCTCACCCCACCTCACACCCTCTGATTCAGAACGTACAGAGGTTTTGTGACCGACAGAAGGAGAGCCATGCTGAGGCTGGAATAGATCTGAGGTGGCCAGAGACCCTGATTCTATTCCGGGGTTGAGGCAGACTACAGCCCCAGGGCCAGACCTGGCCATGTCTGTAAGATTGCATGTTGTCTATGCTGTTTTTATGTCACAACAGCAGAGGATAGCCTGCAAAGCCAAAAATACTATGAGTTCTTTACCAAAAAAAATGAGCCAACCCCTGACCAGTCTATGCAGAAATAAGGCCAGAAAGTCTTGGGTGAAGCTATTCTTGCTCCAGTCTGGGGTCTGCTAGGGGGGGTTGGAAAGAAGAGGATGACCTTGGACTGTTGGGGACCTTCAGTGATTCCTTACTTCTTCCTTTCCAAAATAAGTCAGTCCTCCTCAGTCTTCCTTATGACGTACTCTCAGAAAGGCCTTAGACCAACAGTTTCCAGTCATCAGCTCTGGGCAGGGATATTCATCACTCTTTAGAAGCCTGGAATGATCTGGGCAAACCTCCAAAGTGGATCCCAGCAACTAGAGAGAATTAGGTCCACCTTACAGTTTATAGAAATGTCATGTAACAACCTCGTCAGCCTTATAAAATCACAAACAAAAACATGACAATAGGCAGCTTAAGTTCACTTATTGAATGCTTGCTGGTGTGCTGGAGAGACATGAGTGAACAAAACAAGTCAAGTCCCTGTTTCAGCGTCCTTTCCATGAGGATGATGGGACAGGTGGGAAGGTGCTTGGAGGAGATAAACAAGTCAACCAAAAAGTGCACAAGATTACTCCAGAAAGTGACAAATGATATTAGAAATAAGTTAACCAGGATGATAGCGAGTGACTAGGGTAGGCACTGAGGGGAGACAGGTACTTTCAATGGAGTAGTCCAGGGAGGCTTCTCGGAGGAAGCAGCATTGGAGCTGAAACTGAACTGCATGAAAGAGCCACTCATGCGAAGACCTGGAGATGGGGTAGTCCAGGCAGAGGGAATGGAATCTGCAGCAGCCCCGGCATGAAGGAACTTGGAGTTGTGATCATCACACCCATGTGACAAATTGAGAGACCAGGAAGAGGGTCGTGAAGGAGTCCCAGGGACAGAGGCTGGCAGGTCATCTGGGGCCTGGTGGCCTGGGTCAGACTAAACAGAGAGAGTGCTTAGAAAGATGCTTTATTCTTCTAGATCGCTTGCTAAGAGAGAACAAATGGCAACTTGTGCCTGGAAACACCAGAGAGTCTGTATTTCCAAACATCATACACCTCTCCCTCCCAAACCCATGGATGCAAAAACCTACGCTTGAAAAGATAAACAAAGGCCGGGCGTGGCGGCCAGTAATCCTAGCACTCTGGGAGTCCGAGGCGGGCGGATTGCTCAAGGTCAGGAGTTCAAAACCAGCCTGAGCAAGAGTGAGACCCCATCTCTACTATAAATAGAAAGAAATTAATTGGCCAACTAATATATATAGAAAAATTTAGCCGGGCATGGTGGCACATGCCTGTAGTCCCAGCTACTCGGGAGGCTGAGGCAGTAGTATCACTTGAGCCCAGGAGTTTGAGGTTGCTGTGAGCTAGGCTGACGCCATGGCACTCACTCTAGCCTGGGCAACAAAGTGAGACTCTGTCTCAAAAAAAAAAAAAAAGAAAAGAAAAGATAAACAAGTTCTTAGTTAATTTATTTAATGTCCACTTGCTTCCTTTAAATTCAGGTTTGCTATTTTGCATAAAGTCTTCAAAAATGACGGAATGATAAAATGCTTACCTATTTTCATAATCCAGGGTTTTATTCTGGCTTTGTTTGCTTAAAAAAAATAAGTAGTATCAATATAACATTTATTGTTTTATCTACTAAAGGTATTTTATTCTGTATAATGCTTTCTGAAGCAGAAATGTAAGAGACAATAAAATAATGCTTTTTTCATATTCATACAGATAGGACTATAATGAAAGGTTGTTTTCTGTCACAGGCATAACTCTGAGCCCCTTGATAATAAAACAAATGTTTTCTGGGACCAAGGGATTTATGTGCAAAAATCATCTTCACAATGCAAACTTTGTCTGAAAAACAAGGCTCTTGTTTTTAAAGGAGGCTTGCTAGTATCAATATAACATTTAAAACAGATTGTTTTAGCTGTCTTTAAAAACAACAAAATCTTTCATTATCACATTATTACAAACTCGTAATTAAAGAAAATAAAAATAAAACCTTTCAAATACGAATTGTTAAAATCAGGTATTTTTACTACCATTTTACTTTCTGGGATAAAGACTTTTTAAAATTGTCATTGTCTTCAAAATTTGGTTCTTACTTTTCTATTTTGTCATAAGAAAATTTTAATTTTTATACTATTTTTATAACATTATTTTAAATAGTCACAAATATTCCAGAATATAAATGAGTTATAATTTATTTGACCATTTCTTTTGTTAAACAAATAGATTATCTCCATATGATTAATGTTTCTATAAGCATCTCTGTACATCGCCCTAATCTAAAGGATTATTTTTTAGGATAGGTTTCCAGAATGAAGTTAATGAGTAAATGGGTTTTTAAAGACTTTTGATATGTTTAAAAGCATTTTCACATTGAGGACCTCTTTGGATCCTTACACTGGTGTGGTCAGTAGGACAGAAACCAACCTGATTCTGTAGGGGTTTCTTTTGGTTTGGGGGGAGGGATATGTTTGTTTGTTTGTTTGTTTTGAAACAGAGTCTTGCTCTGTCACCTGGGCTAGAGAGCAGTGGCGTCATCATAGCTCACTGCAACCTCAAACTGCTAGGCTCAAGCAATTCTCCTGCCTCAGCCTCCCTAGCAGCTGGGACTACAGGCACACACCACCACGCCTGGCTACTTTTTCTATGTTTTGTAGGGACAGGGTCTTGCTCTTGCTCAGGCTGGTCTAGAACTCCTGGTCTCAAGCGATACTGCCGCCTCTGCCACTCAGAGTGCCAGGATTACAGGTGTGAGCCACCGCACCTGGCCAACCCCAATCTATAGGTAAGAAAGCTGAAACCACAAGAAATTGAAAGAGTTTGTCAAACTTGTTAGTGACACAGCCTGGACTAGAACCTAGGATTTTTCAGACAGCTTTAAAAGTTTTCACAAATCTATTTCTGTGAGAGAGAGAGAGAGAAAGAAAGAGAGAGAGAGAGAGAAAGAAAGAGAGAGAGAGAGAGAGAAAATGAGAGAGAGAGAGAGGGAGGGAGAGAGGAAGGAAGAAAATGTAGCTTAAACTTCACCTTGGCTTTTTAAGAGTTTAAAATCTGAATTTTAAACTCTTAATTCTTAGAGGCCAGGTGTGGTGGCTCGTGCCTATAATCCCAGCACTTTGGGAGGCTGAGGCAGGAGGCTTGTTGAAGCCAAGAGTTTCAGACCAGGCTGGGCAATATAGGGAGACCCTATCTCTCCAAATACAAACAATTCGCTGGGCAAAGTGATGCCCCTAGGTGACAGAGCAAGGCCGTGTCTCAAAAAAAAAATAAAAAAATAAAAACCACCTCTTAGTTGTCAGAAAGAAAAAGGACTAGGAAAGTGCTCTGAATGGGAAGGGTCGGGAGAGAGACCGAAGCTGCTAGCTTGGCTTGCAGGGACAGAATCCCTGGGCCTCCGCTATTTTTATCTGCCAAATACTGAAAGAGAAATAGAGAGAGAACCACCTTATATCAACCCTAAAACTGTGATTAACAATGGGGGACTGGGGAACAAATGATACAATTTTGATGTGTCCTGAAATTTTGAAATATTGTTGAGCCAACTGCATGCAAGTACTAGAGTATATCACGAAAGCAATTCTAAGTGCATATCTAAGTGCTTCATGGAACATTTTGACTTTGGCAAGGAAGTTCCCAGAATTTGGGACCATCTGTTAATTCTTTAAAGAAGCATATTCCCTTTTTTTGCCTAACCAAAAAGAGCTTAAACATTCACTGAGCATCTACTATGAGCCTAGAACTGTGTCAGGCACAAGGACCCGGAGTTGTGAAGCAGTGACAGGAAAGAGCTTGCAACTTAGCATGTGAGTGCCAAGAAATTGGTGGAAAGCTGCAGTTTATAATGTAATATGACAGGTGTTTTGCTGGCATGAGAACCACATCCTATAAGAGCTTCAAGTAGGGCAAAATTTGTTTATATCCTTGCAGTGACCAATTTTTGTTCTCTTCTTAAGTAAGAAGAGTTTCTAATTTTATTTCGACTTCATTAAAATGTACTGTTTTAATCCTGCCTGCTATGACCAGCCATAACTTACAGCCTTCGTGTGCTGTAAGTCTAACATCTCATGCATGTTTTAAAGAAACAGTTGGTTATAAAAATTGTGTAGGTTCATAGTAAAAAAATTGTAAAAACTCCATGATTAAAAAGAAATCATCTTAATTCCAACATTACTGTATAGCCACTATTAATTCCTCAGATCATATCTTTCATAACAAGACTTTTCTATGATTCAGAGCCAGCATTAGGGTGGGGCAAGTGAGGCAGGAATGCATACTGTCTTTATTTTAAATTTGGAAATTTTATCATTAATTTTTTTTGCATTAATTTGGTTTTTTTTAAATTTTGCACTAAGTCTTTGCACTCAGATGTCTAGGGTGACTCAACACGGTTAGCAAAAATTATAGAGATTAAAATTACTCTTTGAATGTATCAATAATTTGAAATATAAAAAAATCCAAATAAATAAGTTTGTATGAAAAGAAACTCCAGTTTTTTATTCTATTGCCACGCTTTGTAAAATCTGGGGTATTTAAAAAATTAAATCCCGAGTAGAATAAAGGGATCGAGAAAAAAGCAAGCAAGTGCAAAGGGTTAAAACGTTATTTATCTTGATTGCTGAGTTTTTGGTAACCAACCACTGGCCTCCTCGTAGTCCTGGTTTATAATGATGAATCGCTTCGTTTATAAACATGGCTCCTAGCTTCATAATAGTGGTAAACATGTTTTCCACTTAATTGACCATGAACATCTTCCTTTCTATGACCGTATTTTGTGAAACAAGAATTAAAATGTAGAGTATAGCAACCTCACAGAGAACAAAATATTTAAAAGCAACTGTCTTAAAAAAAAACACGGAGCATCTGGTGTTCTACACAGAGCTTAACTCTGACGAGCGCATTCAGATGTTGCCACGAGCATGGAATTCTCGCGTAAGCATTAACTTACACGAACAGGAGTGACTCATCGTGTCAACTTCATCTTGCAGAAAAGATCAGCAATATAAAATGCTTATTTAAGATGGTCTCATCAGAGAGGGAACAGAACGAAATAGTCATGGCTTTGTTTCAGAGAAACTCTTCTAGGTTTCAGGGCCTGGCGACCCAGGTTGCCTCTCTCTTTGCCTCCTGTTGGCTTCTCATGTGACCTGAGGTTTTTACAAGGGACGGGAAAGTGAGCTCCTGGCACATGCAGGGCAGGCAGGGAAGGATCAGTTGACTCTGCAGTGAGAAAATAGAGCGCCCTCTCCAAACACATGAGGAAGACTTGCTCCTGTTTATTTTTTTCCTTAATGGTCCCTCTTGTTGTATAAAACTCTGGGATGCTGGAAAGAATAAAGAAGAAATTAAGTCATCCATAATTGTCACCCCCCAGACATAATCAACATTAATATTCAGACATACCTCCTTTCATTTGTTATTGTGTATGTGTGCGTATTTGGTTTATTTATAAAATTATGATTATAATCTTATAAAGATTTCTCCTCTGCTTTTCTCAGTATATTGCCATTATATCAAGAACGTTTTTCTGTGCCATTAGTTTTCAAAACTGAGATCTTATTAGAGGCCTACTATTTCCTGACGTGAATATATAATAATATAGCTTAACAAATCTTCAATTGTAAGATACTAAGTTCACTTTTAATTTTGTATTATTTTATATGTATATTATTAAATGTGTACATAATATGTAAATAAGTAATTTGTATAATGTATATATGATAAGTAAATATATGGTTGCCATATATGTAAGTAATATACAATTATATCTAATAAACAACTTATATACAATTAAATATAGTTAGCTTTTCATATCCAGCTACATTCAACCAACTAGGAATCAAAAAAATTAGTGGAAAAAAAATAGATGGTTGTGTCATAATGAACATGTACAGACTTTTTCCTTGCCATTTTCTCCCAAGCAATACAGTATAACAACTATTTACATCGCAATTACAGTGCATTAGGTATTATAAATAATCTAGAGATGATTTAAAATATACAGGAGGATGTGCGTAGTTTATATACAAATACTGTGCCATTTTATATCAGGGACTTGAGTATCTGTGGATTTTGGTACCCAAGGGGGTCCCGGAATCAATCCCACACATACCAAAGGTACTGTATTTATAAATCTAGAGCTGCTCTTTGATTATATTCCTGAAATAAGTTAGGTAGGTGAAATTCATGGGCCAAAGACAGGCCTCAACCTCATATTTGCACAACCCTGACTCATTTTACCCTAATCCTAGCCCTGAGTCATGAAAAAGTGTTTTGAACTATATATACTAAGGGATTATAAGTGTTTGCGTGTAAATGAAAGCCTTATAATTTACAGCTCATTTTACTTGCCTCAAGGGCCAAAGAACCTGGCTAGGAAACCTGCCCATAGAAACAAACTCCACCCCATGTACTGATCACACCTGAACTGACTTCCAAAGTAGATTGACCCTCTACCTTTGTAAAGAATGAGAGACTGGAATACAATACCTCTGAGGCTTAAAAACATACTGATCTTACATTATGCATAATGAAAATATGATGCCAATAACTGTTTACCAAAGCAACCAGATGGCTTTTGTCTTGCAAATTGGGTAAAGAACTTCAGTGACAAATAATTGATCCATGAAAAAAATGTTCGTATTAGTTTCTTTCCATTACTTTTCTTTAAAAAAAAAATTAAAGCAAAAATGCATATTCATTGTGTTCATTGTAGAAAAATGATAAAATGCAGGTGGACAAAAGAAAATTATTAAATTATCTAAATTCCCCACGACCCCCAAAATAATCAGTTAATAATTTGGAACATATCTAAGTTTTGTCTATGCAAATGTGTCTATTTTTTTTTCAAAAAATGGGAATATATTCTACACACTTTTTAAAAAATATATCAGGAATAACGTTCCCTGCCTAACTCATTGAGCATGAGTATTTCGCAGACCACGTGGTAGACGCGTCAGCCTGCCTCTCCATTTCAGGCGTATCTTGACAAGTATTACACAAAGAAAGGGGGACACCAGATTGCTGAGATGGCTGCAAGAGGAGGCAATTCCATGGTAAAGAAGATTAAGGAGCTGCAGGCCTTCTTTGGCCTCCAAGTCACCGGGAAGTTAGACCCGACCACGATGGACGTGATCAAGAGGCCTCGCTGCGGGGTTCCGGACGTGGCAAACTATCGTCTCTTCCCAGGTGAACCCAAATGGAAAAAAAATACTTTGACATACAGGTAATGAGATCGAGTCTTTCCAAACTCAGAGAGAAACACCCCTGCCCTCTTTTTTTTTTACTTTTCTTTTAAAAATATCTTCCTTCTGATCTGTATAAAAATCCTGATTCCTAACAACCATATGAAAGAATAAGAACTTCTTAATAGCAACCATTAGGCGATGACAATGGCCAATTCACTGTGATCTCGGGACTGTGGTAATGACTGGCCATCTGGGGCATTACAGACAATTTTACCAGTTAGAAACAACACCTTGATCTTTAAAGAAAAGTAATCTAATCTAGGATTAATGACCTGACAGTACAAAGCAGTTTTCTTAAAAGAACCCATTCAGTAAGAAAGATAAAACTCACCTATTAATAAATTCATTTCATTGACTCCAAAAATCATTTATTGATTATTTATTCACCATCAATACATGTATTCCATTTTGGGGATGTAAAGGTGAATAGATGACCCTTCCTGACCTTAGGGAACTCACGGTCCTTTGGGGGAGGCAGACATGCCAGCACATAGCTAGCGGCTCTGTTTGAGAAGCAGGAAACCACAGGACTAAGCAGAAAGAGTTACCAAGTAGCCCAGGGACCGAGCAATGACATCTGATTTAAAGCTAAACAGAAGCAGTTCCACCCTTAGCTCCGGGCTACCCCCAACCTCTCCCTGCAGGCTTCCCTCCCCTCATCCTCTGTCCTCATCCTGTATAGACCAAGGAGACACACCCAGGGGAACCTTTGTCCTTCCCCCTGTGCCCTGGGTACCGAGGCTAGAATTTCCTGCCCCAGTGACGTGGACCTATTTTGGGGCCAGTGCGGTCCTCCTTCCCCAGGTTTGTCCAACCAAGTGCAGACCATGCTCGGTGGCCTAGCCGACCCTCAGCCTGAGGGTGGCACTGGAGGGGTTGACTGTGCCTACACGTGTGGATGTCACACATGCCAGATGGATGCAGGCTGCAAAAGAAGAGTGGCCTCCATTTGTGGTCTTGCTCCAGGCTTTGCAAATGTTAAGGGATTTCCAAGCAGAAAAGCAGAACAAGCACATAGCAGCAGCGAGGGGACCGGCTAGGGTGCTGAGCAGCATGCCCGCCACCAGAGCCTGGTGCTGCGGCTGGAGTAGAGACTGCAGGAAGGGGAATGGCAGGAAACGAGGCTGGAGACGCAGCTGCAGGGCAGCTAGAATGTGCTGTTGAGGAGTCTGGACTTTCTCTCCAGGACAGTGGAGAGCCAGGCCGGGACCAGGATCAAGTTGCGTATTTAGGATGGGCACATCTAGACGCTATCTGGAGAAGGGGAAAGGCTGCACTAGTCCAAGCCATGGTGTGCTGGAGCTGGCTCCCAACAGCTCACACCTGCCAATCTTTAAAGTGTCAAGAATTTTGCAGCCAGTTGTTAAGCCTCCAAGAATTTTGTGAGCTGGTTGCTAAAATAGCCATTATTAAATCATGCAAATTTGCAATTAAATAAATTATATTTATAAACAAAGGTAATTGAAACATCGCTTTTCATTTTACTTCATTTTATTATTATCTATGGTCATGAGGCTGTTTACATCTGTTTTATCTGCACGGTGGAAACACTGTGCAATGGTACACTATGTGCTCACTTCTTCCCAACCTCAAATTCAGCTTGAAATTAGCCATGGTGAGAGATTTACAACATGGAAACCAGCAAGCCATGCAAATCATGAGGGCTTTTCTCTCCCCTAATAACAGCAGTTGCTAAACTGTTCCAGGACACCAGAGTCCATTTGATGAAATGAGGGCCTGAACACAAGGCGTGGTCAAGATGATTCCATTAGGCCACTTGTCACCTGCTGTAACCCCATAAACCCATAAGGTGGCGCTCTGAACAAAAAAATCAAAGCAATTGGCATCGAAAAAACCCATGCAAAGTTGAACACATGAGTGATTATGAGATAATAAGAGTAAGATAAGGAAAATGTATATAAATCCATGGAATTTTTTTCATAATTTTTTAAAAAATAAATTGTGCCCTGTGTTAGTGTGTGGCTAGGTACAGCACAGACGAGGGGCAGGGAGCCAGACAATGTGAGACACGGGAAGTCTAATATCCTGTGATTAAGCTGGGCAGCCCCAAACCCCCTCAACACAGGCACACTGCCGTCCACACTTGCTCCCAAACAACTGCCCCATCCCCTCCCTACAAAAAGACACTAGAGGCTATCTTAGTAGTCTGTCTGTGTAGCTAACAACTTCTTAAAACCCAGAGGATTAAAAAAGAAAAACTACAGCAGAGTGCTTATGTGCATAAGTTTTGGAGTCACAAAGAACTGGGCTCAAAGCCCGACTGATCATAAAATGTAAATGATTATTATTATTACCTGCCTTTCATGAGCTGGAGTGAGGATTGGATAATATACCACATTTAAAAATGCTTAGAACAATGCCTGGCACATAGTATGTCTTCAAGAAATATTAGCTATGATTACTATTGCTTTATCAATCTCTACACCCTGGGCAGGATTTTCTCCACGTTCTTTTCTTTTCTGGTGCTGTCCCTTTCTGCATTCTTGTTTCCTCCAGCCCAACACACATAGTCGGCCCAAAAATCCACCTGACATATTAATAAAGGAAGGGAATTTCAAGGTACTAACTATCCAGACTTGTGATAAATCACAGATTAATACTATACAGTGGGCTTGGCATATTTTGAAAGCATTTAATCATCCCTTTAAGGGTCTTTTTGGTTTCCACCATCAACTCTATGGCTCCCTCCTCTTGGTCCCAACCTCTGGGGTTATAGAGCTCCTTGGTCCCTCCCTCTAGAGTCCCAAATTTACTATCTTCTCTGTGGGACACGGTCCTTCCTTTTGGGACCCCAGGATTGCTGCCATTGGTCCCTGGTTGCAGTTGCACCACCTGCATCGGGATAGCCGAGGATATTTGTTAAAACACAGATTTCTGGACCACACCTCTATATTTAACAATCTTCCTAGGGAGTTACCACGGGTCCTAAAGTTTGAGAGCGACTGAGTAGCCCTAAAACAGCTAGCTTTTAGTCTTTAATTCATCATCGTTAAGCATGTGCTGAGCATCTTCTACGTGTAAGGCACTAGACTAGGAGCTGGAGAAAGAGAAAGTAGGCTCAGTTCCTGCTCCCAACGCAGCCTCCCACAGACCCGGCTTCTCCCTGGGCATCCATCAGCCCAGCCCAGCCCCAGGGCCCAGGTAGAAGTTGCTCTCTCCTGCCTTGCCTTTGCACGCAGCCAGAGACCCCAGCCCCTGCGCTCCAGAGCTGAAAGTTCTAGAGAAGCAGCAACTCTGTCTTCACTTTGTCAAAAAAGCTCTACATGTTTCTGCCGTCAGATGTCGTCGTCACACTAGGACTCGCTGAAGGCTCAACCCTTTTTCAGTTCCACTGAGCATCCTTTTTTAAAGTTAGCCCTTCCTCTTTAAGAATGCATTATTTGCAGAAAAAAAAAAATACATTCCCCCACAGCCCTGGGGAAATCCTGATGGCCTTTGAATGAGAATTTGCAAAACCTGAAAACTCCACATTTGTATTTCTTATAATTGCAAACTTTCATTCCCTTCTGGGGAAAAAGAGGTCCCTTCCCTATTACAACCACTTTGTGCAAAATGGATTTTTTTTACGAGTTATCATGTTACACAATCATTATTCTTTAAAATCAGCGGTAGTATAATAATAGTGGATGCCAAACTGTTTCAGTACCAGATTATCTACACTGTCTCTCATTTCTCCCCTTCATTTGTCTTGTTGTTTAATAAGCAGCAATTTAACATACACAAAAGCAAAATAAGAATTATCACTTCAGAGAAAAAAAATCTAAATTGATGATTTATGTTCAACATTTTTGTTTTTAATACAACCTATAGCATAATTCTTGCCTTCTTCACTCACGAGCATTTACTGAAGGGAAAACACGTTCCTTTTATTTTCGCAGAATATCCAAATACACCCCTTCCATGAGTGCTGCCGAGGTGGACAAAGCCATAGACATGGCCTTGCGGGCCTGGAGTAGTGCTGTCCCTCTGAACTTTGTCAGAGTAAATGCCGGAGAAGCGGATATTATGATCTCTTTTGAAACTGGAGGTACTGTGGTATTTCTTGGGGTTCATCTACTAGTTCAAAGGAGACTTGTTCTAGAGCTGTTCCTTCTACACATTTAATCCAAGCGATCAGCACAATCCTCCTTCGCACAGGGTTATAATGGGCAGAGACTGGGACTATGGTAAAGTCATGGTCTTCATCTGGCCAGAAAATAGGGACAGAAGAGTTCTTAGCATTTCTTGCCATCATGAGACCCAGGTGTAGAACGGATTCACTGTAACAAGCTTTCATTATGGTTTTTGCCCCATTTAGGGACAAATTCTGTCAGATTTTGCTTTCCCATTGGCCACCTCATCCAGTCCCATCATGGTGTTCATTGCAGTGTACCCTTCTTCCATATTAGCCAAGAATCTCCCACCTTGAATTCTCACTGATGGAAGTAAATTCCACAGTGACCTTGATGTAGCTTTTTGCCCTTCAGTGATTGATGGTCAGGAAAGTGGTGTTCCTGTCTTGCCCACACTTGCAGACTACCCTTTGGAAGGCACATGGGAGGCCCGCCTCCAACTTGCCCCCTTCTCCATTCCTCACCCACCCTAGTGAGGGGCAGAGGCAAAAGTTCGCAATGGCCTTGGTGAAGAGCTCTGCGCCTTTTTCAGAGAAACATGTCTAGGAAGTAGACAAAAGACAGGCCAAATGGCCCATGAAATTCCTTTCCCTTCTCAGCTTCCTAATAGTCAAGGTAAGTGACAGCCACTGGCTCTTCCCCTCTGCAGATAATGTTTCTAAGTGTCTTTGTCGTTTCAAGTCCTGATCTTAATTTTAATCTGATGTCACTGGGGGAAAGCATGCTTAGGAGCTAGAAGAGAGAAGATCAAGCAAGCCCTGAGCACAAACCCTTTAGAAATGGCCTTGGGTATGCAGCCTGGCCCATGGCAGGTCCTATTTCTCCCAGAGGACCAAGGCCACCCTGGTGAGGTGGCAGGGCCGTGTGACTCAGGACCGTGTGACTCAGGGCAGCTTTGGGGGCCATGGAGTTAATGTCTGGTGTCCTGTCCCTAACACACAAGCTGGCTAGGGACAGTGCTGCCATTGTATCCAGTCCTCCAGGCGTGCAACCTGATTAAACAGCATTGCACTGAAACCTGAGAAAGAGCTTACCAGAACTTTGTTTTGTTGGGTTTTTAAAAAACAAAAACAAGTCATCCTCTCTAAGACTCTAAAAAATTATAAAATATAGCTTTTTCTACATCCTTCATTTTGTTCTTCCTCCTTTTCTATTAAATTTGCAAGGAACTTTTAATTAAAATAGATAATAAAACAAAAACACAAAGCTTTGAAAGTTAGGACTTTATAAGCACCTTTATTACTTTCATGGGTTTTACACATGAAAACATATCAAAATTACAGAGAAATGTGGGTTTGTTTTTTTTTTGACACTTCCTTAAATTGCACTGTACTGTGCTATAGAAACAGGAAGCACACACTGGTTCAAGGCACGACCACCGTCTCAGCTGAATCCTATTTCAAGAGCTCATTCTGACAATAGGTTCACCTGCCAAGCAGTGGACTAGTTTGCTATCCAATGCTCCTTTGTTCTTTCTCTCTTCGTAATCTATGGCATGTGCAAAGTCCACAGTGCGCTGTGTGTCAGTTAACAGATGTCAAAATAAAAACAATAACCAAAAAATGTTTTTTGGGTTTTTTTAATTTTTAACACTTACTCTCTCTGCGGTATAAAATAGCCCTTTTTGTTCTTCAACGGGCAGTTACTCATTGACATGTGACTTTCTTATTATTAAGAAATGAATGAATTATTGAAAAGTAAGTTTAAGTGTCGGCGCTATTCAAAATGTTTATTTCCTGTCATGTTATGTGCCCGTCAGAATTGCTTAGAAGGACTCAATCCTGTTGGCCTCTCTCCCCACTCGTTTAGATCACGGGGATTCCTACCCATTCGATGGGCCTCGAGGGACTCTAGCCCATGCATTTGCCCCTGGAGAAGGTCTCGGAGGAGATACCCATTTCGACAATGCTGAGAAGTGGACTATGGGAATGAATGGTATATATGCACAATTCACCATAACCTGGAAAATATTGTTCCTTCTTCTGGGCCTCCATCATGAAACCTTGAGGTTCAACGTCCCAAGCCACCCTTTAACTAGGGGGGCTGGCTAGGAAAAACAAGTAAGCCAAAAATCCAAAAGGGAACACCATAAGGGAAAAGATCCACCCTCAGTTGTGTTGTAGACGTGTCTGATCTCTGTTCCATAGCACATGATCTCAAGACCCGGCAGGCCCCTCCTCAACACACAGCTCTCTTTTCCTTCATAGTACGTGTTGTTTCTCGCTTGTACTTGGAGATAGGCTACATTCAGAAATGAGGCAGGGAATCAGTACTCTCCTGAGAGGTGTGGTGGGGATGGGTATAAGGCTTCCAGAATATCATGAAGGTCATAGGAAATCTTCAGTGTGAAATGTGTGTGGATAAAAAGGAGGAGGCTGTAATAGCAGGGAACTGTTAAGGCATTTGTGGTCGAAATCTATGTATCATAAGCCAAATATCATAGCCACTATTCACTCCGAGGCCCTTCTTAACCAAGCTCCAAAACACCATTGACAATGAGCAAAATAGATTGATTTCTATTTCCATCCTCCCTGACCCCTAACCCCTTTCTAGCCAAGGGGAAAAGAACCAGACCAAGGTCGGCAAAGCTAAGAGCCAGAATAACCTACTAGCCTTTGAATAACCTAGTTATGAAGAGGAGATGCATTACATTAATTGTGATTTGGGCATAAATTCTCCTGTAAAGACAGAAGATGGAGAAGACAAAAACCCATGTTGATGCTGTCTTTCTCTCTCCCACATTGTTTAGGTTTCAATTTATTTACTGTTGCTGCTCATGAGTTTGGCCATGCGCTGGGCCTGGCCCATTCCACGGACCCATCGGCACTGATGTACCCAACTTATAAGTACCAGAATCCCTACGGGTTCCGCCTCCCCAGCGATGATGTGAAAGGCATCCAGGCGCTGTATGGTACGATCACTACACTTCTTTGACCACTAACCGTGAGAGTGACAGGCATTCAGTCTCCAACTTAAAGAAAATGCATTTTACCTGCATAGGTAAAGACTAAAACTAGAAACCACAGCTCCAACTATGCCTTCTTGTAAAGAGCTCATTTGCTAGTTATGAATATTGCTTTCTTCTCTAAGATGTGTGATTGAATTTTACATCTTTCCCTCAGAGCATATTGGTCCCTGGATAGCCATGGAAAATCCAATCACTTGTCTGTTTACACACTGGGCAAGAATGAATAGATTTTATCGTTCACCCATATGGTACTCACCCATTTGCAGATCGGTGACCTTATCTCCCTAAAAATAGCAACAATGATGATAATAACTCCACTCAGCCATGCACAGTCTGCAGATTACAAAACATGTTTGGATGTGTCGTCTCGCATGAGTCTGTGGGGTGTGAAGAGTTTTCCTCACTTGGGGAGCTGAGGAAGCTGAGGCTCAAAGACAATAGTTATCTTCAGACATTCACAACTACCTCAAGTGCTAACATCCTTTCAAAAAGTAATAAGAGGCCTGGCATGGTGGCTGACACCTGTAATCCTAGCACTCTGGGAGGCCAAGGCGGGAGGATTGCTCAAGGTTGGGAGTTCGAAAGCAGCCTGAACAAGAGCGAGACCCCATCTCTACTAAAAATAGAAAGAAATTAATTGGCCAACTAAAAATATACAGGAAAAAAAAATTAGCCGGGCATGGTGGCACATGCCTGTAGTCCCAGCTACTCCGGAGGCTGAGGCAGGAGGATCGCCTGAGCCCAGGATTTTGAGGTTGCAGTGAGCTAGGCTGATGCCATGGCAGTCTAGCTTGGGCAACAGAGTGAGACTCTGTCTCAAAAAAAAAACAACAACAACAACAAAAAACAAATGTAATAAGAGATTATTAGAAAACCTGTATCCAATTCAAATCCATCATGGCCTGAAAGGTCACTGCCATTCTGGTGGCCACTGTCACTCCTCCAGGAGCCAAAGCACATGTTCTGAAGTGGCTAGTAATACACAGGTAAATGAAATGTAAAAACAGGTTTATGTTGCCAGGGAGCATACATGTCACCAACCCCAGACCGCTCCTGAGCCTCATCACATCTCTGATCTGACCAATTTCCAGTTTCTGATCTTCTCCGGAAGCCTCACCCCACCTTAGATCCTGCCCACATTGCTAACCCCTGCTCCATCCCTACTCTGCAACCACCTCGACCCTTGTCAGGCCCTGAGCCTTTCTCCTTTCCCATGTCTCGCTCCTTCCCTGAATCTCAGCTCTGGGCACAACAGGCTTCATCAGGGAGCAGGGACCTGCCAGGGCAATGGTCCACCCCGCCCAGCCTCACTCTTCCGTGGCTGGCGCCGTCCTCAGAGATGCCGGGTGGGAGCTGAAAACTCACTGACGGCTCTCTCAAAGAGCAGGTACCTGTTTTACAAGAGGATCCACCAAAAGAAACTTCAAATAACAAACATATTCAGTGTTCCCCAATTCCACAAGAATTCACTCCATCTTTCCTGCGTGCCTAGGCTTAGGTCTGGAGTAGGATGCCAAGGAGTATACGAAAATAACAGGAAAACACACAGGAAAGGTATAATCTTATTGAGAAAAAAACAACTTAATTACAAAGAAATAATTCATGGCAATCCTTAAATTACATTTCTAATTTGGAACACCTATAGTTATCAAAGAAGCTGTATATAACAGTAAAATAATAGTGACCATTTTTTGCACACTTACTATGTGCCAAGCACTCTACGAAGTGCTTTACAGGCATTATGTAATTCTCACAACTGCCTTCTGAGATAGGTACTATTATTATTAGCCCTCCTTTTTCACAATTCAGAAAGCTGAGGTTTTAAACAAGATAAATTACTGGCTTCAAATCACACAGCTCAGTAACCAGAGAAGCCCGGATTCGAACCCAGGTCTGCCTGCGCGCAACAGCCGTGCCCGTGATCACATACAGGGCGAACGCGTGCCAGCTCCCCTGGGTCTCTAGAACAGAAGCGCACACACCCCAAGTTCCTGTTACCATTTTGACCGAGTCACCTTGAATCCTAGGACCTCGGAAACCATACCTGGGCAATCCCGCTATGCCCCACGGCCCCCCTCATAAGCCGCCCACGCCCGACCTCTGCGACTCCAGCGCGTCCTTCGACGCCGTGACCATGCTGGGGAAGGAGCTCCTGTTCTTCAAGGACCGGTAAGCCCAACGCCTGCCGCCGGCTCGCGTCGGGCGGCGGCTCCGCCTCCAGACGAACCTCGCTCTCCAGGTCCTTGCTGCGGCCACGCACGAGGATCGCGCAGAAATGCTGTCTCGTGTGGCAGCAGGGTGGGAGGCGGGGGTCTTTTGGGGAGGTGAAGAACTGCCAAACCTGCCATCACGGCCTGGCTGCTGTGCTAAGTGTTTTCCATATTTGTACAGAACTTTTTCTAACCCTTTTCACTGCAGAGATTAGAATTCCCGATATACGGATGGAGAAAACAGGCCAAAGAGAGCAAGCTATTTTCCCAAGGTGACAGTTCAGAGGCTGAGCTAGGACGTCAGCCCAAGTTTACCTGGTGTCTGCTTTGTTTACACTGTTTACCACTGCCGCCCTAGTGGGAGCACACAGCAAATGCTCGATATTCACCGTCTGGTGAATGAGAGTTGGCTAGCTGCATTGAAGGGCAGGTAACAAGTTGGAAGGATGGATGGATGGATGGATGATGAGATGGATAGACAAGTGGGTGCTCAGCCTTCTTCATTAACTCATTTTTATTCAAGGTTTCCTAAGGTTTCCCCTGGCAGATAGCATAGCAAAGGCAGGTCCCTTTTCTGCCCATGGCCTTGGAGCAAGGCTGCTCTCTCCATGACATTGGGAACTGTAACTACTTCTTTCCATGGAGGAAAAGAGAAACAGCAACACTCACCCACACGCCTCCCTTT
The DNA here is from genome assembly GCF_040939455.1 of Microcebus murinus. Classification (NCBI taxonomy): domain Eukaryota; kingdom Metazoa; phylum Chordata; class Mammalia; order Primates; family Cheirogaleidae; genus Microcebus; species Microcebus murinus. The sequence goes on along the minus strand of NC_134107.1, from coordinate 83,259,851 downwards.
GCTGGAGTCAGAATTCAATCACAACCAGAATAGGTAGAGGCAGCTCAGGAATATTCGTGTATGATATTTCCTCTTCTTCATTGCCAAAGTGTTCATTGAACCCATACTGGGCGCCAAGCACTGTTGCCATATCTGAGGATATAAATACGGATTGAAACTCTGTTCCCTCCCCGACCTTTGCATAGCTTGCAGTTACACAAGGGAGAAGGGCGTTCAAAAAGCATTGCAAGACGGTGTGGCACGAGCTCTAAAAGGTAGGGCTGTGATAAGTAGCCGAGACAGTCCGGAGAGGCGATGTCTGAGAAAAATATGATGTTCCTTTTTTATTTTGTACTTTGGGGAATAGATTTTTAAGCTGTTCTTATAAAAGTCCTTTTTGCCCATCAGAACATAGAGAGCCAGGCATGGTGGTTCACACCTGTAATCCCAGTGACTCAGAGGCTAAGGTGGGAGGACCACTTGAGCCCAGGAGTTTGAGTCTGCAGTGAGCTATGACAGCACCACTGCACTCCAGCCTGGGCAACAGAGACCCTGTGTCTAAAAAAAAATTTAAAAATAAAAATAAAAAAAAGAACAGAGAAAAAGTAACAGAATATTTTTTAAAAAGCAAAATCTACCTAGGGTCCCACCACCCAGAGTGTATTCGTCTGCTAGGGCTGCCATAACAAAATACCACCGAGTGGGTGGCTTAAACAACAGAAATTTATTTCTCATAGTTTTGGAGGCTGAAAATCCAAGATCAAGGTGCCTGCAAGGTAGATTTCAGTCTGAGGCCTGTTCTCCTGGTGTGTAGGCAGCCACCATCTCACTGTGTGCCCACACAACCTCTTCATGCACATGGAGAGAGAGAGAGCTTTCTGGTGTCTCTAATAGAGCCTCTGGTAGTCTCTAAGGCCACTAATTCCATCATGAGGACCCACCTTCATGGGAGTCTCATCTAAACCTAATTATCTCCCAAAAGCCCCATGGCATTGGAGATTAGGGTTCAACATATGAATTTACAGGGGCACAAACATCCAGTTCATAACACAGAGTATTCACATTGTCAACCAGATTGTTGTTTATCCTTTCAGGCTTTTTCTCTGGCTAGAGAGATACATATTGTAAATATGGGAGGGGGCAAGGATTTCCACACAAATGCAATTTCACTAGTTGCATTGATTCGCAAACACTTTTCAGTCACAAATATTTCATTTTTTATGCTAATGAATTTTAATTTTAATCATTTATATATTTTATTCCAATAAATAGGTAGATCATTACTTATTTAACCAATCCCATACTTTTAGACATCTAGATTGCTTCTAATTTTTTTTTTTTTTTTTTTTTGAGACAGAGTCTCACTCTGTTGCCCAGGCTAGAGTGAATGCCATGGCATCAGCCTAGCTCACAGCAACCTCAAACTCCTGGGCTCAAGTGATCCTTCTGCCTCAGCCTCCCGAGTAGCTGGGACTACAGGCATGCACCACCATGCCCGGCTAATTTTTTCCATATATATTAGTTGGTCAATTAATTTCTTTCTATTTATAGTAGAGATGGGGTCTCGCTCTTGCTCAGGCTGGTTTCGAACTCCTGACCTTGAGCAATCCGCCCGCCTCAGCCTCCCCACTAGGATTACAGGCATGAGCCACCGCGCCCGGCTGCTTCTAATTTTTAATAATTAGGAACAGCTTGAACCAAACCTTCAACACTGAGTAGAGATTCACTTTTCAAAGGCAAATTAGAGCAGAGCTCAGGAACCCAGGTTTTCACATGGGACTAAGTGGGCTTAAGTTCTGTCCCTACCTCTTACTTCATAAGGTGACCCTGGGTAAATAACATGCAGACACATAGTGTCAAAAAATCGCAGTTACTATTTTGAGGAATGGGAATAAGAAAATGCATTCCATGGCATGAAGGCTTATAAAGAACTTGAGATATTTGGAGAACCCGATTGATTCTTTTTTATTATTATTACTTATTTTTAATTGATAATATAGTTTTTAAGATGTATTGATTATTGATGTTATTTTTATTGATTATTACCAAAAAGTAAAGCAAATGGAATTGGCAGGCAATGACCCAGGAATGGGGGGCAAGGTGCAGGGCGGGAGAAGTCTAGAGCACAGCAGTAGGTAACATAGGCTTCCCCCGAGATATTGTCTGCGTCAATGACAATGACATTGTCAGTGTCTACACTGCCTGCACACTGACATAGCATATATTAATAGCTATATAATTCAGAGATAAAGAAGCAATGCTAGCCATCGTGGAGAGTGCAGCTTATTGTTTTGGTAAACATCAGTGGTTGTGGTAGGGGCAAAGGAAACAGGGAAGTCAAAGATATTATACCATTTCATTCAATGGTCATTGTTCTCTTAAGAAGGCAAAAACAAACAAAAAGAATCCCTCTGTTTATCAAATCATGAGCATTTAGCGATTACTTATGACTATGTGAAGTTGTTACATCTTTTGACATAGTCTTGACTATCAATACTGAGGGTGGTAACAGAATAGCGAGGGAGGCATAGCTGCAAGAGACGCCTGGAAATGAATCAGTAGCGAGGTCCATGGGAAGGAAAGAATGGCCCACATGCACCTGCTTAGCCGACACCTTCTCAGCTTCTCCCATTTCAGATCTGATGAGCTATGAGGGGTAGGACGGGTAATTCCAAAGAACTAGGATGAACTATAAGGAAAGCACGGAGTCAGGAGTGGTTTCTTCTAGCTCTGGATTTGCCACTCACTCCCTTCTCTGTAAAGTGAGAGTGTTGTCTGATAAGAATAGTGACTTTATTATGTTCAGTACTCACTATGTCAGGCACCTTGTTATCCTATCCTTATGAAACCCCCGTGAGGTATGAAGTATGACTCTCTTTTTACAAGGTAGAAAGGACAAGCAACCTGTCCGGGAGCACATGGCTAGGGCAGGGTGGAGCTGGGATCCAAACCCAAACTGTTGTGTTCCAGAGCCCGTGCTAACTGCCCTGACGTACTAACGTCCCATTGAGAGCTAGAATGCCGTGACTCTATTGTGCTGATCTCCCAGCGGTTGCCACCAAAAGTCCCAAAGTGCTTGCTAAGCCTGGACAAAGAACAAAGAATTCTTTCAAGCCACAGTTACAATGGCAACCAGGGAACCACTGATTGTGAAAGAGCTCCCAGCCCGTCCTCTCCCACTCACTCACCAGCCTGGAATTCCCCGTCACCAACAATAATCTGTGGATGGGACGTTCAAGCCGTGGGCATAATAACCACATGGCTTGTTTCCAAAGCAAGATGGAATGCAGTGCCTTTTAAAGTCACCGTGAGATTGTGAGATGTTCTCCGTCATGTGTAAATGCACATTCAAATGTTCTGTTTGAAGAGAAAGAAACTTTAGCCATTAGGAGTTGAAAGGCATATATATTTCTAATGTATAGACATTGACTCTTTATGATAGATGATAAGATATTAAGGCTATCTCAGACTTTCTGTCACTTAGGGGAGAGAAGAAAGAAATGGCTGGAATTGTAGCTATATCAAAATTATATTTGCATATGTCAGATCATTTTGGATTTTACCCAATATAATTTTAAGAATAAAAGCAAGACGATCACAATCAGCTATAGCCCTTAGAAGAATAATAGATTTTATAAATGGAGCAAGCATAAAGGTTGATCATGTCCAAATACTTTATTTCAGAGATAAGGAAACTAGTGCCAGGTCTCTAGGCCTGGCAGACCCTCCATTGCACCCTAGGCCTTCGGACCCCCAGTCCAGAGTCTATCCTGTTGTTAATATAGAAAGTCTTCTGTCTATGAAATGGAACTACCAAGAAAATCACTGAATTTTAACTTGAATGAACCTATGCCTTTTGACTGTTACACATTTGAGTTAATAGGAAAAGCACTTCTGAGCTGTCCCTGTGCTCCCAGGCCCTCTGCCTGCAAGTGGGGTAACCAGCTACAAAGAGGAGGATGTTCTTTGACTTTCTTAGGTTTCCCAAAAATATTTCCTGTGTTTCTCCACATGCCTCTGCTGAGGGATCACTGACTTCCAGCTGCTTTTTCCTTGGTCATTTGCTTTCACTTCTCATTTTAAAAATTAACAAGCAACTCTAGGCGAAGTTAAACCCTGCATTTTATCTGAAGTTTCAGGACACTGATATCCCAAATGACTCATTATGACAGGTAGTAAAGTGTAGTGCATAAGTGTGTAGGCAAACTGAAAATGTACTTTTGGAATTTTCACAGGTGGTAGAATCTTAAAATTACTTCCTAAATAAGCCTTGATTTAGGATATTGTGAGCATTGTGAGAACTAAATTGAAAGAGAGCAGTCGTTCTAAATCAAGTGTGATTTTGTGCACCGGGGGATATTTAGCAATATCTGGTGACAATTTGAGTTGTCACAACTGGGGGTGGGCAGTGCCATTGGCATCTAATGGGCAGAGCAGGGATACCACTAACCATCCCACAAGGCACAGGACAGCTTAACACAAGAAGACTTACCTGGCTCAAAATATCAGTAGTGTCAAAGTCAAGAAACCCTGCTTTAAACACTGTTCTGACATATTACAATGTATACACTGTACACATAAGATAGAAATAAACACTCTCCATCATTTATGTAAATTATGATAAATTTCAAAAAATCTGTAATCATGAAAATTTTCAGTAAATGAATGAAGAAAAATTATGTCTGGTGGGTAAGAAAACAACATACTTAGAGGATTTACATCCTTAGAGCTATAGATTATAGTAATAAATGAAGTCAAATGGACAAAAACATTATAGCAAGTAATCTCCTTATACATCTATTATTGGATTTAAAATGTAAGCGAAAAAACATATATATCTATGAACCTGCTGGGGAAGAACAGCTGCAGGATGTATTGGAACTGGGTTAATGAAAATAGAGAAACAGATCATATCAACAGCCTATAATCTGCTCTTTGATAAAGAGGACAGAACAATGGAGCTTATTGATATTTCAGATTAGATATTCAGCCGCGTATTTATCTTCATGTACAGTAGCTAATGCTGTGCCTGGCACGTAGTCAAGGTCAGTAAATATTTGTTGGCTAAATGAATGTGTGCCAGAGGGTTGAGCAGGACTTATTTGATCAGCGACTTTCGTATTCTCTGAGAGTTTCATTCCCTTTTACTAAAGAACAATAACTGATCAAATTTGAGATTAGGTCACTGATAACCTTCACCTGGCCTCTGGCAGCTCTCTGCTGGTCTCTTGAACTCCCTGTGGGCAGGATCATGTATTAATATGACTCAACTTTTATCCTTGTGTGTATGGTGCCTGGAGCACGCAGGGACTTGATTCATGTTGTTGACTCTTGGTCCTTCTTTTATTACACCCTACCGTCTTCACTCCCCACCACCTGAGCTCACCCCATCAGTCCTCATTTTCAGGAGATGCCTTCCCTCCTGCTGCTGGACCGTCAAGGCAATTCAGCGAAGGAGAGCCTCACACTCTTCCAGATTCTGCTCTTCTCTGTCATCCTGTTTGCTACTTTGGGGATTAGTTTCTTTCTTCTTTCTGTCTTTTTGATGCTCTTGGTTTCCTTGCTGCCCACTCCCCTGAGATCAGGCAATGTGGCGCAGTGAAAGAAACAAGTGATGCTTGAAACCTTGTTTTATCACCAGGTATGTGACCTCGTGTGAGTCCCTTAATTCTCCTGAGGCTCAATTTCCCTCTGCCAAATAAGAGTGAGAATAATAAGGATATCTGCACAAATACTTCAAAAGGATCAATTGAGATGATGCGTATGAAGGTTTTTTTTTATAAACTCTGGACTACTCTTACAATTATTTGCAGATATTTTTAAAAAGACATGTTTTCAGTCTAAAAATGTATTCATTGAGAGTATGTAAAATTTAAACCTAGAGTTTACCGATGTAGCTAAGTTTCCTCCCAAATTTGTTTCACGGGGAACTCTGAAGCACAAACCATCACGTCCTGGGCTGAGAAGCCATTCATTCTGTGGGGATCATTAACCAGGGTGCTTATCTCCCAATGCTTCAGATGCCACGAAATCAGCTATGCATCCTCCACCTCACTGAACCCAAGAAAAATTCGGCTTACAAAACCCATGTGTAGACAGTGGCGTGAATTAAAAATAGTCAAAGCTGTGTATAGCGTTCTTAAATTAAGAGTGTTTCGACCCATCTGAGGAGCCCATCGGGACCTGTGTTCATAGGCCATAACCTGGGAAGATGTAAAGGGGCCCGTCCTCACTCCACAAGTGACAATGCGTCAGGGATCTTAGATCACCTTCTGCCTCTATGTCTGAATTCGTACTGGATTACAGGGAACCAGTCTGAGTAAACACAGTGCTCTCTGTTGACTTTTTCAGTGAAGCAACCTGGCAGCCAGAATAGACAGAGCCCAGGGAGAAAGTGCAGGAGGAAGACTCCTCCTCAGCTGCAATCCTGGGAAATCCCGATTCCAAAAGCGCTAGTGGTCACTGGCCTCGTTGTCCCCCTTCCTACAGCATCTTGCATTTCTTTTTCCCCACCGGCTCCTTTTCATGTCTTCAGACATGACCATTTTCCATTCTTTGGACCCTGCTGCCTCCACCCACTTCCTTTGTTATTAACAAGATTCTCAAACAAGTGATCTGTGTCTACCTCTTTCATTTTCCCCCAGCATTTGCTCCATTTTGCTCTTTAACTGTGACCTGGCTTCCTTCCTCTCTGCTCCCCTGTGGCTATCCTCCTCCTTCATTGTCCTGGCCAGTCGGCCCCTTTGCTTCAGTCTTCAGTCTGGTGACCTCAGCAACATTTTCCACTGCTGACCACTGATCATGAGGCTGCTACCTTCTTTGACGCTCCCTTTTCCATTGTTCTCACCAAATTAGTGTTCCAATCCTGCTGATGAGTCCTTCAGAATGCCTCTCTCCCCACGGCCTCCTCCCCACTGTCACAATTCCCTGACATGCACACCCTGTGTCTTAGCACAGTGACGTGAGCAGAGCCGGCCTTTCAGAACTATGCATGGAATCGAATTAATTGGAAAACACTTGCTTTTCAGCTTCCTCCCCAGTTAATCCAAGAAATAGTTGCTGAACTCTTCTGCTCACTGTGAGGTGGTGGAGACAAAAGAAAAGAGGGAAGCTGTCCTCTTGCCTTCAGGAAAGTCCAGGTCTGACTGGACAAAGGGTTAGGTTATAAACAAAGAAAAACCGGAGATCGCAAAACTGAGAATGAGCAGTGGATGAGACAGGGCGTGTGATGAAAATCGAGACAGCTGGAGTCTAATCCAGGCTCTCCCTGCCGTCAACCACCAGGTGACCCTTAGCCTGGCACTGTTTCCAGGTCTGTTTTCCTTCGGTTACTCTAGATAAGGCTGTGATGTTTTGGGCCTGAGGATGTCTATGGTGGATTCCCAATTAGTGGGTAATTAAGACCTAGACAGATAACAATTTTTTAAATGCACAGTACCTATCCATGTGGCACTTTACAGTTTATAAAACACTTTCAAATGCATTATCTCACTTTATCCTTATAATGATCTCATGAGATTGGCCAGGGAATTATTATTCCCATTTAGAGATGATAAAACTGAGGCTTGGAAAAGCTGGTCAAGAGTGGAGTTGGAACTCTAGCCTGTATCTTCTGAAACACAATGTGCTTTTCCTTCTGCATCAGGATGCCTCTTAGGAAACATGAAGAAATATTTCCCCCTTCTCACTATATCTGTCAGATTTTATTGTCAGCTTAAATTGCCTCATCTGGGACAACTTCATCAAACCCTTAAATGCAGGGAAGTATCCCTCTTGAGTGTTCTTCGAGCATCCTGAACTGAACTCTTCATAGCACTGATCACTCTGAATCATAGTCACCTAATTACTTACCAGTGTCTACTACTTGGTTCTGAACATCTTGAGGGCAAGGCCTGGGACTTGTTCAGTGTTTCATCCTTGATGTCTATAGTGCCTAGTGACAGGTGCTCTATAAATATTTGTTAAATCAACGGGATAAGAAAACTCAACATAAGATTTGGGGGGTTCCTAAGTTACTAGGAAAGTTAAATGTCAAAACTTTATTACAGTTTCCCTGTCCACAAATAATCTTATATATTGATTCTGGGTTTCTATGAAGCCAATGAAACTATTCATGTTTTGTAAAAATGAATTTCATCTCCAAAATGCAAAATAGACCATATTTACATTGATCGACCCAGTACCCTCATGTGTCTACTGCCACAATTTTATGAAAATAATATTGGACAAGTGGATGGATGAGCTGCTAAGCCTTAAATTAATATGTGTGTCCTGGATTTTCTGTTAATTAGCCATCAGGCTCAAAACTGCAAACACTTCTAGTAGACAATGATGTAAGCAATGCCATAATTTATGATTATTAATGCTTTTGCTATTTTTACAGAGACTAATTAGCATCTCCCAACCACAAACCCTTAGTTCATTTATGTACTATTCACAATGCTCACCATCTGGATCATATTTATCTTTGTGAGATTTTAATTTTTAAAAGATCGGATTAGGAAAGAGAAATTTGTATCAAGGGATATTTAGAAGAGGAGGGTGCTCAGCTTAAACGTGTAAATCATTGATGCCATCTCTGTATCCTTCCGTGTTCTGAACACTCTTAAACAAAAGCAAGGCAATCACAGGGATGCTACCACAATGAAAAGAAAGAGGACATTGTTTACCAAAGTCAAAAAACTGTGTTTTCCTTAGAAACGAGGCAAGGGCAAAGGCCATTTAGCAACAGCCTCAGAGTACATTTCAATCCAAGTGTAATTTAAGATCTAAATCAACCCTCGGTCTTGATGTCTTTTGGAACGCCCAATAGGATTTTCTGGCGACGGCAGGTTCACCTGCCATCTGGGATCCGGCCCAGCACCATCACCAGCTCCTTCCCCCAGCTCATGTCCAACGTGGATGCAGCTTACGAAGTGGCTGAGAGGGGCACCGCTTACTTCTTCAAAGGTACCTTGCATGTCCCTCAAAGAAAGAAATGGCAGGGGCACGGGGCCCCATGTCTTTGGAATGTCTAGCACTGACAGCGTTTGTTCTGTGATCCTGGAGCATGTCACAGTTGCTCCTTCTCCTCGGGTTGGGTATGAAATGCCACCCTCTCTGTTGTGACAATGACAGTAATGATGGTGACTTAGGAAACTGTTCTCAGAACCAAGCCTTTTAGCCTAGTGGGGCACTGTGCTAGGTGACAGCGTCCAGGGAGCTAGAATCCTGGTCCCTACGCCCAGCACCTCTGCTCAGAGTGACACGGCATACTCCACGGACAGCCTTTAGTTAGCAGAAGCCAACTGGAGCCCCATGTGGGGAAAACAATACCCTCGGTGCCAGCCCATGCTGAGAAGCAGTGGGGAGAAGAGAAAACCTGTGACTTTGGGAGTTGGACACACACGATACCAATCTCTGGCCCCAGCTCTTTAAGATTTGAGTGACTTCGGGAAGTTACCTAAGTTTTCTCTGAGCCTTTGCAGCTTCCTCTGAAAAGTGATTATAGTAATATCAACCTTGAAGATGTGTTGCAACTATGTATAGTCAATGGAAGTAATCCAATAGGTGGTAACTGTCAGTTTTAGCTTATATTTCCTTGATGTTAAGGGATAAGAGTAGAAGGCCGGTGCCAACTTAAGTAAAAATCATAGCATTTTCATGTCACTTGCCCCTTCTCTCATAGATATATGATGAAATGAGCTTATAAATGAAAGGTATCTTGAAAAAATTGATGTGCTTAATGTACGATACAATTGTATCAGTGTTATTGCTTCTTTAAGGTATAACCAGGGATTTTGCCTCCAGGGAAGTTTGAAGTCTTTTACTGAATTAATTAGAGGCTTCTGTCTTCTATTGGATTATAGCCATGGCAAATATCCCATGAACTAGTCCTAGTTATGATGCTTCACAGAAACCTTTATGAGTGAATTGCATCACTAATTGGTCCAGAGTTTTTGTAAGTGTTGATTTCTGTTTTCAGGCCCTCACTACTGGATAACTAGGGGATTCCAAATGCAGGGTCCTCCTCGCACTATATACGACTTTGGATTCCCACGGCACGTGCAGAGAATAGATGCCGCCGTGTATCTCAGGGAGCCGCAGAAGACGCTGTTCTTTGTGGGAGATGAATACTACAGGTACGGCTTTTCTCCTTTTGACTGTCTAAATATGTTCATGGGGAGCACAAAAAGCCATTCACAGGAAAGAGTACAAGGCAAGTTTGCAATAAGCCCATTGACTCTTTTCGGCCACTGGGGTGCCATGTACAAATGGTTGACTGTCTTCAAGGTATGGAACCACCCACACAATGAGTGAAACATCCACTCAATAGTCCTATTAGTCTCTAGGACATCAAACATCCTAACCTTTCAATGCACTCATTAACTGGACCCCTAGTGGCCTAAAAAAGTGGGTGCAGCATTGCCAAATACCCAACTCTGCACTGGGAATGCCTGATGTGGAACTGCCCCTGCTGTTAGGAGAGTATCAGATACATTCCAGAATATTCTGTGAGGTGGGCAAAATGGATGTGGTCACAACTATGAGGTTCTTCAAAGAAAAGTTCTAATGAAAGGAGAAGGCCTTATGGCTAAGCCCTTTTATTTAGCCTAGAACATGAAGATTCTTCTTCTCTAAATGGAGCCATATAATTTCCATGCCTGTCCTGCAGAAGATTATTATAAGCAGATCTCAATTCAGTGTGATTTTTCATTCAGTCACTGCAAACAGGTCACACCTTGTCTCTGCTACTGAGTTTCTATCCTCAGTTGACACACTTTGAGGAATGAGTGCAGCTCTTTGCCAAGCTCCTTCAAAGACCACCTCTGCCTCTGCACATCTTCCCTTTGTTTCTGATTCTCTCTTTGGTGTTGGCTTCTTTCCCTGAACTTCAAAAGAGAGAAGCAAAAGCAGATTCTAAGCAGGTGACTATGCTAAATACTGTAGGTCCATGATAGGGTCTGGGTAGAAGCAGAATACCCAACTTCAGTCCAAGAGCTTTTATTTTATTTTATATTACCTAGTTTTAATAACCATTTGTGTGGCATAAAAGAAATTTCAAGATAAATGTTTGTCATCTTCTTCCACATGATTGTTAGTATCTCCCCCAATTTAGAGCTAAGAAAGTAATATAACTGGAGCACAGAAATATTCCATGAGAAAGAAAAGTTATTTTGTAAAAAAAAAAAAGAATTTCAAACAAATGTGGCCTCTACTGACCCTTCAGGGCTACTGAGAGCCCTGGAAGTATTATGTGGTGTCATGAGTTGCCACTTGCAGACCCGTGCTTAAACCACTAAGCCAGCTGTTTTTCTCTCAGACCTTCCTTTCTGAAACATAGTGACAGAAATTCGTTTGTTAAGCCCCTAATATCTTCTGGGCAGAGTATGATTCTCCTAACATTGTCTTTAAGAAAAGGTGGTTGTAGTCACAGTGCTGACATACGCAGGAAAATAGATATCGAGAAATCTGGTTTCCCTGTGGATTTTCAGAGAACGAGATCAAGAGAAGCACATAAAAGTGTGTGCAAAAGTGTGAAGCTTTTATGTTAGGAGTATTCAGTTAGTGTTAAAAAGAGAGTGTTCCTAGTCTGATTCTCGTTGGGGGGATTATCCACTTTCCCATTCTCTCTCTCATCCATTTATCACACCATCTTTGCTCTAATCTACCTACCGTCCGCTCAGCATGCTCAGTAAAACATACACCTCCAACCAGGCTGGACTGAGGATTAACAGCTAAAACAAAACATGAGGCAGAGGTTCAAAATTCTCCATAAATTTTAGGGTGGAGAAGGAGAGATTCTCTGATTTTAATGATGCCTGATGCCCCAGGGGAAACAATACTGTTCCTTTCTACCTGGGCCTTTGTGAATGTCTACTAAGAAAAAGTCTTTTGTAATCTAGATAAAACAGATTCATTAAAAAGTTGGTCACATTAACTCAAATATTAACAAGCTTATTTTGCTGGTTAGGAAAGGAAACTATGGTAGGCATTTTTAACCTTCCCGGGTTATGGAGGGTGTTAAGTGGTATAATGCACTCAGAGACAGACACCTAGCAGTGTCTGCACATGGTTGGTGCTCATAGAAAGTAGCTCTTCAGTAACGGTCAGGAATTTATACAGTAATTAAAAATAATTGCTTCAAAAGTTGTAATAACTAACAAATTATTGCTTAAACCTCGTATATTTTTCTGAGCAGCAATGCAGTAAAAGTGCAGGTCAAAGGAAATTTCCTTGTTAAATACTAATGGTCCAAGACATTGTACTGAAGTTACTGCTTTTGAAAATACACTGACAATCTTTCCCAGTGAGAGTCTATCACATTACACACTGACACACACACTGGTGTATGTGCTGAGAAGACAGACAGACAATCTTGACCTACGGCTCAAAAGTTCAGAAAAAAGCGATGTACCAACCCAATTAATAAACCCTCCTGAATTCTGCATATTGTGCTTTGCAGGACCTCATACGTATAACATCTTATTGTCACATCAAGCCTTATCTTGGTTAGAAATTGCACTCAGCCACTAGTAACAGAGACCCTAAAATAATTGTGACTTCAACACATAAAGGTTCGATTTTCTCACATATGTAAAAAGGCTGACGTTCAACAGATTTAGAGCTGGCATAGTGGGTCTGTGGTCACTGGAGCTCCAAGTGTCCTCTGACATTTTGCTCCACTATTCTTTTTTTTTTTTTTTGGAGACAGAGTCTCACTTGTTGCCCAGGCTAGAGTGAGTGCCATGGCGTCAGCCTAGCTCACAGCAACCTCAAACTCTGGGGCTCAAGTGATCCTTCTGCCTCAGCCTCCCGAGTAGCTGGGACTACAGGCATGCGCCACCATGCCCGGCTAATTTTTTCTATATATATTAGTTGGCCAATTAATTTCTTTCTATTTATAGTAGAGACGGGGTCTCGCTCTTGCTCAGGCTGGTTTTGAACTCCTGACCTTGAGCAATCCACCCGCCTCAGCCTCCCAGAGTGCTAGGATTACAGCCGTGAGCCACCACGCCCGGCTTGCTCCACTATTCTTAACATGTGCCCTCCCTTCTCATGGTCACCTCCTGACTCAAGGTGGCTGATGGAGCTCCAGTCATTACATCCCTACTTCAGAAGGCTGAAGCTGGAAGGGAAGGGCAAAGGAAACAAATGAAGTGTTATAGATAAACACTTAACAACACCCTAAAATACAGAAGACCACAAGTCTCAAGTTACAGAATAAGAATTTTATTACACCGACATCCACTGACAATATATTACGTCTTATTTCCCTTAGTCATTTCTCAGGGTCTTCCCTGGTCTCATGCTAGTTCTGTCTGTGACACGAATAATGTGCCAAGGGAAGAAAAGTCTCTCGATGCTCTTGTTACCAGGGGAATTCTCCATGAACACCCAGGGGTGGGATCTGGTGTCAGTGAATGAAGCACCATGAGAAAACGCTTGAGGAACTTCCTCCACGGGGGATTGAAGGTTGCCTTAGAGCCAGGTTGGTTTAGGCTCTAAGAGTAGGAACCCGTGTGTCAGCATCCTTGTAACTTACAGGGAACTGCACACAGAGAAAGTGAAATCCTCAAAGGAGGCTCTGTCACGTCGATGCTGTTATAGACTACAACACAAATGAAGTGTTGGTTAAACTTTGCCAATTAAGGCTACTTCTTTTTACTTTTATTCCTTCCTTTTCTCTTTCTAGCAGGCCCTAATGATTAGGTCAGGTGCTTTTTAAAATATATATATATATTTTTTTTTAAATATATATTTAAATTTTTTAAAAATATATATTACTCACATTTTAAATATATATTTAAAAAATATATTACTTCTACTACCTACAGCTAATTTCTACCTTTAGATGTTCTCCATCTCCTACCAGTAGTAGAGCAGTGGCTACATCAAGGGGTTTCTGGGGGCCTGGAGGGTACTATCACCTCCCCATTTTTCAAGACAGGATTTCTGAATTTTATGTAAAGTGATTTGCAAATCTAGAGGTCCCACCCCTTTTCAATCATATTGCCAACCCTGAATCACTCTTTCTATACAGATAGACTGGAAGCATCATTGCTGCAAAGTAGGCCACATCTTCCACATTCCCTCCTTCCTGAATGCCTCAGGAATACTTAGAAAGAGATTTTTTATTTGAGGATTTCATAGTTAGTCACCACAGAGAAATAAGTAATAGAAATAAAAAAGACAAAGTAGAGTTCACAGTCTTGGTTTTTTTTAATGTCTTAAACTAAAACAATAAAATTCATTATCAAACTACCACATTCAACCTATGTTTACTGAGCAGGATTATGTGTCAGGCTCTGTACTAGGTTCTTGACCTTCAAGAGAAGGCAAAGTTTGCTGGTTAAGAAAGTGGGCAGGAGTGAGAGAGCCCCAGTGTTAATCTCAACTCTACCAGCAATTAACTATCTGGCAGTCTGGATCATCTTTGTGTCTTAGTTTCACCATCTACAAAAGGGAGGTAGAAATAGTGCCTACTTCATAGAGTTACAGAATTGAATGAGAAAAAAAAATGTGAAACGCCTGTCATATAATAAGCATTCAATTCAGATTGGCTGCTAGTAACACCTTCAACAGGGCTTACAGATGACAGTAAATTTATAGGCAAATGATTAGCAGAAATCTATGTACCAAAAGTTCCCTAGTAGAAGACTGCATAGAGATCAATGGACCAACACAAAGAGGAAATGGCCAACTCTAGCAAAGGCATCAGTAAAGAATTTTAGAGGAAGTGATGACTGAGCTCCTTTTTCAGAGTTGTGTAGGAGTTTCCCAGACAGGGGGTGAGATGGGAGTGGGTGGTTTCCAAGCAGAAAGAGCAATTGAAGCAAAGGCACCAGTGCACAAAATACCCTGTGAGTATGAAGAAAACCTTAAGCAGTTCAGTTTGACTAGAACATGGACTAAAATAAGAGATGTGGCCCAAGGAAAGCAGGATATAGATCATGGAGAGCCAATGCCTTTCTATAGAGATCAGCATTTGCTCTGTAGAAAGAGGGACATGTTTAAAAATCTTAGATAAAAGAGAAGCTCAATAAGATGGGTGTTATACAAACAACACCCTGGAAACAATGTGACTGGATTAAAGAGGGACAAGACTGGACACCAGCTAAACTAGTTGGGCAGAAGGCAATGGAAAGCTTATTCAAAGTGCTCAGGGAAAAAACTTTCAACCAAGAATCCTGTAGCCACCAAAGCTATCTTTCAAAAACGAAGGAGAAATAAAGACATTTCCAGATAAACAAAACCCAAGAGAATTTGTTGTTTGCAGACTTGCCTTACAAGAGATACTAAAAAAAGTTCTTTAGGCTGAAAGCAAGTGTCCTCGGATAGTAATGCAAATCCACACAGAAAGCCAGAGAGAACCAGTGAGCGTAATTATGTAATTATAAAAGAAAATATAAATGTGTATTTCTTCTCCTTTCTTCTCTTAATTTAAAAATCAATTATATAAAATAATGTGTATATAAGTGTAGTTTGGGGCTATAACAGGTAGAAATGTATCTGTGAATAATAGCATAAAGGAAGTGAGTGGAACCAAATTGTATTAGGCAAAGTAAATGAATTTGAGATGGTAACTCAAATTCATAGGAACAAAATAAGAAAACCAGAAATGGTAAATAAGAAAGTTAATGTAACAAAAGCTGAAAACATATATTTGCATCTATAGAAAACATCTATATATAGATGAAAACATATATCCTTTCTTCTCTTAGCCTCATTAAAAGGTAATAAACTATGTAAAATAATAATTTTTAAATTATTTTGGGGTTTGTAACATCTATAGGTATAATATGTATAACAATAATAGCACAAAGGGAGAGGAAGGAAATAGAGCTATATAGGAGTAATGTTTCTATATCTTACTGGAATTAAGTTAGTATAAATCTGAAGCAGATTTTTGTAAGTTAAGATGTATATGGTAAGCCCTACATCAACCACTAAGGAAATAATTCAAGAAAATAAAGTGAAAAAATTATGAAAG
The DNA here is from genome assembly GCF_040939455.1 of Microcebus murinus. NCBI lineage: Eukaryota > Metazoa > Chordata > Mammalia > Primates > Cheirogaleidae > Microcebus > Microcebus murinus. The sequence continues at coordinate 83,243,899 of NC_134107.1, read as the reverse complement.
AAATTAAAATGTTACATTAGAAAATTTTCACTAATGCAAAAGAAAGCAGTGAGAAGGAATAACGGAACCAAAAACACATGTGTCATATAGAAAACAAATAGAAAATGGTAGGCATAAATCCAACTTTATTAATAACATTAAGTGCAACTGGATTAAACAGTCTAATCCAATGGCAGATATTGTCAGACTGGATTAAATAAAACCAAGATTCAATTATATGCTCTCTACAGAAGATACATTTTAGATTCAAAGATACTAATAGATTGAAAGTAAAAGAATGGAAAAAAAATATACTATGCAACCAGCAACCATAAAAAAGCTTGAGGGGCTATACTACTATCAGGCAAAATAGACTTTAAAAAATGTTACTAGGGATAAAAAGGGGCATTTTATAATAATGTCCCTTTTTAAATAATATAATAATGATAAAAGTGTCAATATACCATGAAGACATAAAAATTATAAACATATATGAAGCTGACACAGAGCCCCAAAATATGTGAAGCAGAAACTGACAGAAATGAAGGGAGGTATCAACAATAGAACATTAACAGTTGGAGATTTCAATACCCCACTTCCAATAATGGAGAGAACAACTCAGCAGGTGAATCAAGGAATATAAGACTTGAACAGGACCTAACAGATATCTGTAGAATGCTTCACCCAACAAAAGTAGAATACATATTCTTCTCAAGTGCACATGGAACATTCTCCAGAATAGATGATATGTTAGGCCACAGCATAAGTCTCAATAAATTTAAAACAGTTGAAGTCATAAAATGTATTTTTTTCTGATCACAATGGAATAAAGCTAAAAGACAATACCAGAAGGAAAACTGGAGTAGAAATTAAACAACACACCAATAAACAGCTAATGGATCAAAGAAGAAATCACAAGGAAAATTATAAAATACTTAGAAGCAAATGAAAATTAAGAGATAACATCTCAGAACTTATGGGATGCAGGGAAAGCAGTGCTCAGAGGGAAATTTATTGCTATAAATGCCTATCTTAAAAAGAAGAACAATCTCAAATCAATAACTTAAACTTCTACTTTAAGACATTGCAAAATCAAGAGCTAATTAAACCTAAAGCAAGTGAAAGAAAGGAATAATAAGGATTACAGTGGAAATAAATAAAATATAGACTAAATAAGCAACTTAAGAAAATCAAGAAGACTGAAGTTTGGTTCTTTGAGAAGTTGAACAAAATTGACCAACTTTTTACTAGATTGACCAAGTAAAAAACAGAAGATTTAAAGTACTAAAATCAGAAATGAAAGAGGAGACATCACCACCAACATTATAGAAATAAAAAGGATTATAAAGCAACATTATCAATTATGTGCCAATAAATTGAATAAATAAAGTGGATAAATTCCTAGAAAAACACAAACTAGTGAAACTTAGTCAAGAAGAAATAGACAGTCTGAATAGACCTATAATAAGTAAAGAGATTGAAGTATAAATCAAAAACTATCCACAAAGAAAAGCCCAGATGGCTTCACTGTTAGTTCTACCAATACATTTAAAGAAGAATTAATACCAATTTTTCACAAACTCCTCTACAACATGGAATAGAACACTACCTAACTCATTGTATGAGTTCAGCATCACCCTTATACCAAAAAAACAGACAAAAATATCACAAGAAAATAAAACTTCAAACCAATATCTATTACAAGTAGGAATGCAAAAACACTAGCAAACCAAATCCAGCAACATATAAAAAGAATGATACACCAAGACCAAGTGGGATTTTTCCCAGAAATGCAAGGTTGGTTTAAGATCCAAAAATGAATTAATGTAACGTACCATATCAATGGAACAACAACAAAAATATCATATGATCATCTCAATAGATGCAGAAAAAGAATTTGGCAAAATCCAACACCATCTCATAATAAAAACACTCAACAAACTAGGAATAGAAAGAAACTTTCTCAACTTGATAAAGGGCATCTATGAAAACTCATAGCTGACAGTATACTCAGTGGTGGAAGACTGAATGCCTTCTTCCTAAGATCAAAAGACAAAAATGTCCACTTTCACCTCTCTATGCAACATTGTACTAGAGACTCTAATCAGGGTAATTATGCAAATAAAGAAATAAAAGTTATTCGGGTTGGAAAGAAAGTAAAACTATCTTTATTTGCTTATGATATGATCTTTCATATAGAAAATTCTTAAGAATGTTCTAAAAAAATTTTAAATGAGGTCAGCAAGGTTGCAAGATATGAGTTCAATGGATAAAAATCAATTGTATTTTTATACACTTCAATGCAAAGAACAATCTAAAAATGAAATTTGGAAAACAATTCCACTTACAATAGCATTAAAAGAATAAAATTCTTAGAAATAAATTTAACTGAAGAAATAGAAAACTTATAATCTGAAAACTACAAAACATTGTTGAAAGAAATTAAACAAGATCTTAATGGAATAATATATCATGGTTTAAGATCCAAAAATGAATCTTCATGGACCAGAAGCCTTAATATTTTAAAGATGGCAATACTCCCCAAATTGATCTATGTTTTCAACACAATTCCTTTCAGAATAACACTGGCTTCTTTGTAGAAATTGAAAAGCTGATCTTAAAATTTGAAAGTCATAGGACCTGTTATAGTCAAAATGTCTCAAAAAAGGACAAAGTTGGAGGACTCATAGTTCCCAATTTCAAAACTTAACTAAAAGAAATGGTAAATTATACAGTGTGATATTCACATAAGGAAATACACATAGATCAATGGAATAAAATTAGGGTTCATAAATAAACCCATATACTTATGACCAATTGATTTTTGACAAGGTTCTAAGATCAACAAATGGGAAAATAATAGTCTCTGCAACAAATTGTACTGGAAGGAGTAGATAGCCATATGGATACCTACCTCACAGCATATACAAAAATTAACTCAAAATTTATTAAAATCCTTAAATATACGAGCTAAAACTATAAAACTCTTAGAGGGAAATACAGATGTAAATCTCCCTGACCTTGGATTTAGCAATAGATGCTTAGATATGAGTCAAAAATAAAAATTAGACAAATTGGACTTCATCAAAATTAAAACTTTTCTGCTTCAAAGATCACTGTCAAGAAAGTGAAAATTCAACCCAGGAAATGAGAGAAAATATTAGTAAGTCATATGTTCCAGGCTCATGTCCACAATGTGTAAAGGACTTGTAGCTCAATTAATAACAAGAAAAATAGCCCAATTAAAATATGGGCAAAGGATCTGAATAGACATTTCTCCATAGAAGATATACAAATAGCCAATAAGCACATGAAAAGATGACCAATATCAATAGTCATCAGGAAAATGTAAATCAAAACCGCAATGAAATATCTCTTCACATCTGCTAGGATACTATAATCAAAATGTCAAATAATAAGTTTGGCGAAAATATGGAGAAATCAGAACCCTCATATATTGGTAGTAGAAATGTAAATTCATATATCCACTTTAGGAAACAGTCTCCTGTTCCTCAAAAAGTTAAACCTGAAACTATCATTTGACTCAGAATTTCACTCCTGGGTCTATATCCAAGAGAAATAAAAACATGTCAGTACAAAAACTGTATACAAATATTTATATTAGCCTTATTCATGATGGCAAAATGGTGGAAACAACCAAAATTTCCATCAAGTGTTAAATGGATATGTAAAATGTGATAAATTCATACAATGGAAGACTATTTGGCCATAAAAATGAATGAAGTACTGGTACATGCTAAAACACAGATGAAACTTGAAAGCATCACGCTAAACGAAAGAAGTCAGTCACAAAAACTCACATATTGCATGATTCCATTTGTATGAAATGTCCTAAATAGGCACGTTTTACAGACAGAAAGTAGATTAATGATTGTCAAGGTCTAAGTGGGATGGGCAGGGGTGGAGGGTGGAATGGAAGGGGAGTTGGGGACTCATAGTTAAAAGGCATGAAATTTCTTTTTAGGGTGATGGCAATGTTCTAAAATTGATTGTGTTGACGGTAGCACAATTCTGTGAATACAGTCAGGTTTTGCTTAGTTTATTATGAGAAATACGTCATCATACGATTTCATTGTTGTGTGAACATCATAGAACATCTAGCACAAACCTAGATAGTATAGCCTACTACACACCTAGGCTATATGGTACAGCCCATTGCTCCTAGGCTACAAACCTGTGCAGCATGTTACTGTACTGGTGCTGTAGGCAATTGCAACACAAAGGTAAGTATCTGTGTATCCAAACATAGAAAAGGTACAGTAAAAATATAGTATCATAATCTTATGGGATCACCATCATATATGTGGTCCATCATTGATCAAAACATCGTTATCTGGCACATGACTGTATACTAAAATCCATTGAATTGCTAAACAAAGAAGAGAGGTAAACTATTGCAATAATCCTGCCAGAGATGATGAGTTTGGGGGCTGGGAGTAGATGTGATTGCTCGTCAAGCAGTAGAAAACTTAGATTTTGGTGGTGACTACTTGGGAGTCATTTCTCTGACAAATGGGTTTTCAATTTTGCCATTTACCAAGACAATAAACTTAAGAAGTAAAGCTGAATTAGGGAAATAAAAAGCAGTTTCCCATTTTGTATATGTGGAATTGAACTTGCTGGTGAGACCCAAGAATGGAAATAAACAGAAGAGATTTTGGGCATACAGGTCTTGAACTCAAGGGAACTCAGGCTGGAAAGATAAATGTGGAATTCATCACGTAATCAGGTGTTAATTGAAGTGATGTGAGAGTATGAGACTGCCCGGGAAATGGGATTCAAGGACAGCATGTGATGTTTGTTATAGGAAACATGGAAAATATGAAGGGGAAAGAAAGAAATTTCCTCCCACTTGCCAACACTTGCAAGATCTTTTGATAGCCACTTAATATTTTTTCTTCTATTTTTTTTTTCTGGGGGCTTTTCCCATCTTTAAATAGTTAAGTGTACAATTTTGTATCCTGACATTTTTCTACTTAATATTATAGAAGTTTTTCCATGTTGTGACAAATTCTTTACTCTAGAATCTTCTCACAGCCATTTTCCCCACAGGGTCCTGTTTCCTGACTCTCATCTGGACGGTGCATGGCAGCTTTTCACTCTTCTGCCTTCTTGTCCTTTCTGATCACTTTCCCCACTGCCCTTCTCTGGTATAGATCACAAAGGCCCCTTCCCTCATGAAAGCCATGTGATTTGCAGCTAGAAGCTGATTATTAACTTCAAAGAGGAATTTCAGATTTCTATTTCATTGTTCCTCCTAATGGAAATGTCCCCTTGAGGAAACTTCCTGAAATCAACTCAGATAATTTATCAATAAGTTCCCCGTTTTTGCCATTCTTTCTCACATTCTCTTTACACAGACTTTAGCAGACTCAACTCCCCATTTGATCTTTCAAAGGAGGTAGAATGGAATCAGTTATGCCATTGGCATGTGATAGAAACCATCACAATCAACACACCGAAAATGCCTAACAAATCTAAGTTCTAAGCATACGTATTAGGTTAAACAAAAATGCAGGCACTTTATCAAAGTAATCCTCAAGTCCTCAGCCTACAAATGTGGAGAGTAAGATAATATATCTGAAAAACTACATCAGATATCTGTGGCACTATGATATCTCTAGTAAAGTTTAACTGTCAGCAATGATTTATTTAATATCTATATACCCTTTAATCAACATTAAATGATGAAACAAATGCCCGTAAAGAAAATAAACATAGGCCGGGCGCGGTGGCTCACGCCTGTAATCCTAGCACTCTGGGAGGCCGAGGCGGGCGGATTGCTCGAGGTCAGGAGTTCAAAACCAGCCTGAGCAAGAGCGAGACCCTGTCTCTACTATAAATAGAAAGAAATTAATTGGGCAACTAATATATATATAGAAAAAAAATTAGCCAAGCACGGTGGCACATGCCTGTAGTCCCAGCTACTCGGGAGGCTGAGGCAGGAGGATTGCTTGAGCCCAGGAGTTTGAGGTTGCTGTGAGCTAGGCTGACGCCACGACACTCACTCTAGCCTGGGCAACAAAGTGAGACCCTGTCTCAAAAAAAAAAAAAAAAAAATTAAAAAAAAAAAAGAAAGAAAATAAACATAGTTACAGATCATTATTTTTAGTTTGATATTTAGGTTCACACACAAGACTTTAGTGATGAGAAAATAAATGCAATGATTTTAGCAGATGCTTAGTATAGTAGATTCTTAATTAAAAAAATTATTTCTTTTCTTAATATTCAAATTCAACTAATATTTATTGAGGCTTGCTGTGTGTCAGGAATAATGCTAGATGTTTTCTCATATTCTCTCTTTCTTTCATCTGCCTGCTGATTTTAAGAAGTAGGTACTATTATCTACAATTAACAGGTTAAAACATTGTGTCTCAGAGAGGTTACATGATTAGTTCAAGATCACACGGCTAAAAAGTGGTCCATCTGAAGGTGAAGCTGTTTCTCATATCCACTGAATCCAAATCCAAAGGGCCTTCCCATCAACCACATGTATTCATTCTTCAGTTGCCTTCACCACTTATTTATCAACAGTCAAGATGCCCATGATTCTCACCCTACTGTAGAATCTCCTTTTCTCTTATCCTCCTGACAAAATCCTCAACACACCAGCAGACCTTCTTAATCGTGATTCCTTCTCTGACTTGGTTCTCTGGACTACATCCAACATTTTTTAGCCCTCTTTTTTCACCTGTTCTCAACCTTGCCTACACCTGCAAAAGGTTTCCTGACAAAGTGTGCTTAAAGATTAAAGATTAAACTCCTTGATGACTTAGAATCCCAGATCAAACCACCAAGTTCGCCCAGCCTCATACTAACAAGTCAGTCTTAATGGTTCCTGGGGCCAAAATAAACAACAAATTCTTATGCCTTGGGCCTGCCAAGGTGCTGCATGTGCCAGGAACCTGTGTGTATGCACGCGCATGCGTACGTGTGTGTGTGTGTGTGTGTGTGTGTGTGTGTGTGTGTGTGTGTGTGTAGATTTTCTCTTATCCCCATGACCACTTTTCCAGATGAGAAAACCAGGGCTTGGAACTCACAGCACATTCTCCTGATCATAGAGCCAATAGATAACAGAGTCAGAAATTCAAACCGGAGCCCTCTGACTTTCTATGTTGTGTTCTTTGCTCCGTAACAGGAATCTTTAAATATCTGTCTACAAAGGGCTAAATCATCACAAAATTTTCACCAGTTGTCAGCAAAATAAGAACATCACAATATTATAAATGCGAAGAGGTGTGGTCTGTGTCAGCACAAAACAGATTTTTGGCAAGAACTGTCTTTTTATTCTGCGTTCATATCCTTTCTTCTTTTTTGGTGTTAAAAGTTTCATTTCCTTATGAAATGATAATGAAAACAAGTGGTAGTAGGTTTTTTTGATGGTTTGATTGGTAATGTTCTTATGTGGTAAAATGAAAAGTAGGTAACCTCTTATATTAGCTATGTAGGCCCCTGTCTACAAAATGTCCATATGAAAGGCCCAAATGAAATGTTAATATGTTATATTTAATATGTTAATATGTCGGGAGTGTTAGCTTCCATCCATAGACCCAAAGTTCCATAAAGTGGCTCAACCCTCCAGTTAGTTTCAGCCTGAATATTTCTTTCCAAATGTGCCTCCTGCTCCGTATCATGAGAGATTAGTCCCCTGACTTGTACAGTCATAGCCATATGACAGACACATTTCAGGAGATAGTGGGTGTGATCTGCTGCCCCAGGAAACTACCTGGTGGCCCAGACACCAGGAGAAATTGACCTCTTGGTAGGAAAGCGGTGGGATGTCCACCTGGGAATGTCCCCATTTGGAGCTCTATGCAATGAAGAGGGGACTTTCTTCTTTGAAAAGGTGAGAGTCATCTCTTCCTACTGCTGTACAAATCATGTTGACTCATACAAGTCACAGTCTTTTTCACAAGCTGTAATTTAGGTCACAAAGAGGCTTATTAACCAGGCTTGAGTTATCATTGAATGGTGATTGCTGATCCAGAAAAAGAAACCTAATCTACTATTCAGCCCGTCAAACTAATCTTTCCAGGAGACAAAAGCAATGCAATTCAATTAATTTGTTTTCAAAGACAGAGATTCAGTTATTATAGATTTTCTTAGTTCTAATTTACTGATTTTTCACATATTTGTTTATTCATACAATGTACATTATTTTTTCAACTCTTTCTTCATGGGTACACAGTACTAAACCCAGGAATAAAAGCCCCTATAAAAGGCTTTCAATTGTTTGATGAGCCAGGAAATTGATACACAGAGAGAAAAATAATAATAATTATGATAGTAAATAGGGAGTTAAAAATATCTGTAGAGTTCTCTTTGAAAGACAATGTATTTTTTAAAAAGTTATAGGAACATGTTGCTGTAATGTATAGCATGACTAATTCCACACAATATATTTGGAAATTTTTTTAAGAGGCTGTTTAAAACAAGTGACTTCCAAACTAGTGGTACCACAATCATCTCAGGAACATGAGACAATAGCATTAGAGGTCTAGGATCTACTTTTGGTATTTCAAGATCCCAATTTAAACAACAATAACAAAGTGCATGTGTGTGTGTGAGAGAGAGAGAGGCTTATAAAATAAGTCATAAATCAGCTCAGCCTTGGCTGAATATGCTTAACCAGCATGATGTCATCTACAATAGATAAAAATCTCTTATTAACATTATTTATGAAATAATATTTCTCCCAGCTATGATGAACGAAAAAGGAGGATGGAAAAAGACTATCCAAAGAATACTGAAGAAGAATTTTCAGGAGTAAGTGGCCAAATAGATGCCGCTGTAGAATTAAACGGTGAGTGTTTCCACCAAAAACTTCCTTTGTGGAAATTATTAGAGGAAATCTGGACTCTGCTTCAACACAACAGAAAATGGGTTTCTAAATGGCAGTCATTGGTTCTTATTTTTGGTCCTGTGTCCTTTTGTAAGTTTAGCTAACCAGATTGATTATCTACTAGGAAAAAAAAATAGTTATAAAAGGTCTCCATTGTAGCTCTGTCTTTGCTGATGGAAAGTTCTAAAAGTATTCCTCCCATCCATTAGTCAGCTAGATCATAAAGTCTACCCAGGTCAAAACTATCTTTTTCATCTTTAAAATACACAGTCTCAACCTTCTTAGTGCTTTGCCCACTCCATCAGCCCACTCCTGAAATTTAACACATAGCTAGAAAAGTTGAATTGAACTGGGTCAAATAAATTTAATTGGATCTTTTGGAGTAGTCAGTCAACACACTCCTCTTGGGGATGCAATACAGAGCTGGACACTGTTCAGAAATGCAAAGATAGTTCCAGACATGGCTTCTGCTCTCATGGAATAGTTAGCATCTTTGAGAAATGTTATCCATCCAACACAGATAAAATTGCTGGAAAACAGATGATCTCTAATTTAGTATTGAATCACATGGTTAACTTCACAGTAATTACAAGAGGTGATCTGAGAAAGAAAATAAAATCAGAATTGGCAGCAGGAGTTGGAAGTTTCATAGTGGCACTTGGGGTGGGTTTTGAAGGTTGGCTAGAGGCTTGACTAGGGAAAGAAAAGGGGAGGGGGCTTGTTAGAGGAGCAGAGCCTGAGCAGAAGCAGAAAGCATAAGTGAGCATGGCATGTTGGATGACCCCATGGAGAAGGCCTGACCCTGGCTAGAACAAAGAGAAAGATAAGAAATGACTAAGAAGGTAGAGCTGACAGGTTCTAGGACAGGGTGGAGCCATGCAAGAGATGAGATGTCACCTGACCAATGCCCAGTTCCGCTTTGGTGCCACCTCAAGAAAGTTACAATTACAAACCCTCCCATTTATAAATGTGCCAGTCATTTTCGGTAATCACAATTTCAACCTTGTCTCTTTTAGGCTACATTTACTTCTTTTCAGGACCAAAAGCATACAAGTATGATACAGAGAAGGAAGATGTGGTTAGTGTGGTGAAATCTAGTTCCTGGATTGGTTGCTAAATGGAAAAGTCTGGTCTTTCCCAAAGAATGAAGACGACTGCAAGCAGCTTATAACTGGATCTTAAGGACTAAAGCAGAATGTAGGATAGGAATTCTTCCCACGGCCTTCACATCTAAGGGTAATGTAGGGTTCCTTGAAAATAATATGTCAAAATTTTTTCATAGTTGTATATTTAGAATTTGAATCCAAATGAGAACTTTCTATATGGCCAATTTACACAAAATCAGAATCAACACAATGCACTTTTCAGTTAAACACTATTATTTTTTTATTACCTAGCATACTAAAGTAAATTGATGAGTTTGATTTTTATTTCCAGGAAGAAGCCTTCTAGTGGATTCCATGACATATATTATAATTCTTTTAATAAGAAATGCCATTACCATCCAAATTATAATTATTTTTTATAAGCAATAGCTGTTGTGGTCATCATTTGGCCATCATTTGTTATGATAAATATAAATTTACCCAGTTTTACTTTAAACACATAATGCACAAAATCATGCATAAGGTTTGTTTCCTGTTTGTTTGTTTAACTCCATGTCTATGCCCTAGTCTTCGTACTAGTCTTAGTTAGATAAACCCATACAAATGCATTTTCCCGCTAGGCAAGACATAGATACTTTGCAGCAGGGAAACTTTTTAACAAAAGTCAATAAAAATGTTATAGTAGAACAGTTCCTCATTTCTCTTTTCTGTTGATCTTTACTGGCTTCCATAACACTTTATTTGGGGACAAATTCTGTGGACCTGTAGAAAACTTAAACCATAAGATAGTGTCACGAGTACACAGACCCAGAAAAAATGACAACAGTAATTCACTCAGTTTCCTGCTTCCTGTTGATACCCTTATTGAAACTATCTCTGACTCACCTACGTGAATCTCTTCTGAGTAGTTTTTCATTTAGGGGAGTTCATCCTTCTGTTTTAGCTTTTTTTTTTTTTTTTACTTCACACTACACCTTTTCTTTTCCTACCTAGTCATCAGTATAGATAGAATTATGTCTGTCTGTCATTCTTATGATTTTGTTTTAATCTTACCCTCTAGAATGTAAGAATTCTAAAATAATGTAGTGGTTCTAAAATTGAATGATAAAAATACATATAACATACTTTATAGATACATATAACGTACTTTATAGACTATGTGGAACATCTATTGTGTTTAATAGATGTTAGCTACTATTGTTACCATCATTTATTAAATTTGTTTCATACACTTACTTAAAATATTTAGTATTAAAAAGGGATGAGGCAGTTATTCAAGGTTATTCTAAGCTTTCTATTTGGTTTCTGTGACTGAAAGTGGTTATTTACAGCCAACTAGATGTTGAATATTTGTTGAAGACAATGTCTGACATCCTTTCTTTCCAATATCAATGTGCCTCTCTAGAGGAGAAAAGCCACTTTTGCAAAAGCAGTCAGATAAGGAGAACTGCTTACTATCAATAAGCAAGGAGGAAAACAATCTGACAATTCTTTAAAACGTTAAACATAGACTTACCCTATGATATAGCAATTCCACTCCTAAATATATACCTATGAGAAATTAAAGCATGTCCACACAAAAACTTGCACACGAATGTTCATAGCAACATTATTTATAATAGCCAGAAAGTAGAAACATGTCCATCAAGTCATCAATGGACAAATAAAATGTGGTAACTTTAGACATTTGGAATATTCTTTGACAATAAAAAGAAATTAAGTACTAATACATGCTATAACATGGATGACGCTTAAAAACATCATGCTAAGTGAAAAAGCCAAACACAAAAAGGCCACATATTACGTGATTCTATTTATATGAAATGTTCATAATAGGAAAACCCATGGAGACAGAAAGCAGATTAGTGCAGACTTGTTGGGGGGTAGAGGGTAATGGGGGTAATGACTACTAATAATAGGTATGGGGTTCCTTTTTGGGGTGATGAAAATGTTTTAAAACTGATGATGGTGATGGTTGTACAACTCTGTGAATATATCAAAAGCCATTAAACTGTACACTTTAAATGAGTAAATTGTATGTTATGTGAATTATATCTCAATAAAATATTAAAAAAAATAAACAAGGACATCAAATTGGTGTGATGATCCATGAAGGTCATGCATCCTGACAGCTGCAACAGGGACCACAAGGCAATGAAGCATCAGTCTTAAGACACCTGGTGCAGAACACAACCACCAGATGTCCTCCTCATGCTCAGCACCGGCCCAGGAGTAAGCACGTTGAAGACACTCCAGTAAGTCGATGGATGTTACTGAAAGCATCAAAGCATATACTCTGAGGTCTCGTTAACTGGACTCAAACCCAGATCTTCTATTTTTAGCTATGTGATATGGATCAAAATCTATAATCTCTCTCTGCCTCGGTTTCCTCCTTCGTAAAATTGGAATAAGAACAGTTCTTTCCTCCCAGCGATATTTAGAGGCTTAAATATATGAGTCAAAATATGCAACACTCTTAGAGTAGCCCATGGTTCTTTGCAGTTGGGCTCTATAATTATTGTCCTTGCTGCCATGAGAGTTAATTTTGTTTTCAGATATTTTGGAGCATCTGCATTATTTCCCTTGAGATAGCTAAAGACCTGATGAGCTGAAACACCACAAGAATTGACAATCAATGACCTGAACTTTTCCTTTTCGAAATTCTAAATTAAATCAAGAATTTAAAAACATACTGACTGTGGTTAACCCCTACCTCCAAAAAATAATTCTTACTAATTATCATTCCTTTGTTGAGTTGGAGAACTCTTGGCTCCCAGATATAATTAGTGTGCATCTTGGAAAGATATAGTGTCTCTGAAGCAGGAGAAACAGTGACTTTTTTTGTGTCATAACGCAGAGGGCTTACTCTCAGTTGATAAAGAACCTTGTGCAGAAATAATTGATAACACATACTACTCACTTGGCTTCAGAGTGAGTGCATGCAAAAAATATCTTATTAAATAACAGTCTTGAACAAAGTGTGATTCAAGCCCTCCTGTGGGGATCAAGAGGGAGCAGAACAGAGTTCCCTTGCTGATGGACTCCATGCATCGTCCTAGTAACCTTAGTGATGACCATTTGTGGGCAGAGTCTTTGAAAGCACCAGAAAGGCTGCTTACGATGAATGGATTTGCCTGGTGGGGAGCTTCTCTAACAGCTCCACGTTAAAGTTGGTTGAAACCAAGCTGTCTTCCATTTAGCCTAGTCTGCGATGAAGACTTAAATTTTGTCTGTTGGGTCTCGTGTTTCTTTCCAGATGTTTATTTGGAAACACTTTTGCAAAGCAGATGGCCAACAAACTATGAAGCTGTTTATTCTGAATTCTGTGCGTGATATTTTTAAATCATCACAGGGTCTTCAGGGTGCTTTTGTTTATATATTATAAAGATGTTCTCTCCTTATTGCTGTTTTTAGCCATTTTTTTCTGTAAGTTCTATTAAAGTGTCTTGGTGAATATTCATAACTACAATTATCCAGTGAAGTTCCATTTGAGAGGAAATGCCTAATGCTGGTCAACAGGTTAGCATTTTAGACTCCCATCATGGAGCATAGAATAAGCTAAAAGATTTTCTGCATTTCTCCACAGTAGGCTTTGGTAAAAGGAAGAAACAGCATCCTCTGAAAATCTTCCATCTGCCAAGCCCATCTGGTCTCATTCCCATCCCCAAGTGGCTTGTCAGCATCAAGACTAAAACGCATCCTGTTACATTCAAAATGCCATAATCACAGCTTGCTCCCAACACCTAGACTCTTGGAATTTAAATAGGAGCAGAATTGGGAAGCTTGCTGGTAAATAAATTATAGTGGGAAATTAGTGAATGACTTCAGAGTCCAAAAGAGGACTCTTTTTTTAGTGCACATACCCTCATTTTAATCTCTTCTAAATTAATCTTAATCCCACATCCTTTCCTTAATTCCAATACATCATTTAACATTTGGGGGGATGAAAGTAAACTTTTGTTGTGCAAGGCAGCACGTTGTTCTGACAAGAGTTGGAGGAGAGATCAGAAGAGAAAAAGGATGGGAGGAAGTTACTGAGAAAACAATTGTGAAAGACCAGTCAAGAAATGTAACATTTAAACCCATCTCAGATCATCCTACAGTGGAGAAAAGCACATCTGTAAAAAGAATTAACAATCTATTCATTCTTGGAAAGTCCCAGGCCTGTAATGTGAGCTTCGAGTTGGGTAGTCAATGTGTTTACAGCCGCCTCCATAGAGGATGGATGTCAAAAGTCCTATTAGAGCACATTCCATTTGAATCACAGACTGCCCAACGACTGTAGTGTGTCACTTTGTTGAATTTTAGACATATTTCCCTATATGAGTCAGCAATTTCTGGAAGTTAATTTTTTATCAGCAGTTTCTTCTGAAAGCCTTCAACACTTCCCTAAAGTAAGTCCATCTCTACAAATAATCAATTCAGCCTTTTTGAAGGATCCAGCTACCCCACCATCTCCACCCTCAGTATATAGTCTTAATTCATTAAAAAAAAAAATTCTTTAAGCATTTAGTTTGTATTGGCACAAACCAAGGCTTAGCTGCTTTCTAGCATAAACTTCTGCCCTCAAGGAGCTTACCTTCTAACGACAAAGACGTACAACATTCAAATGAATGAAGAGATCTAGATATGACAAAAGATAGTAAAAATGCTTTAAAAAAATAAAGCAAGGAAGGGGATAAAGGATGTTGGAGTGCCATCTTATAAAAGCATATTTGGGAAAAGGATCTACCGAGTCTGGGGTATTTATGCAGGGATGGGGAGGGAAGGGAAGGAGGAAGCCATAGGGGGTCCCTAAGGGGCTCAGGTAGAGGAAGCAGGAAGTGTGAGGCCTTTAGATGGGAAGGGGTTGCAGCTGTCAGGCACAGCAGGAAGCCAGTGTGGCTGGAGGCAGTGAGGGAGAAGCAGAGTAGAAAGAGGTGAGGTCAGAGAAGCAGCCAGCCCAACTGTAGAGAGCCTTGGGGGCCCCTTAAGAAGATCGGATTTCACTCTGATGTGATAAGAAGGGTGTTGAGCAGGTGCATAACATGATCTGACTTAAAAAGACCACTCTGTGTGGAAACAACCAAAGTGCCCATCAATGCATGAGTGGATTAATAAAATGTGGTATGTGTATGTGTATATGTGGAGTACTATTCAGCTATAAGAAACAATGGTGATACAGCACCCCTTGTATTTTCCTGGATAGAGCTGGAACACATTCTATTAAGTGAAGTACCCCAAGAATGGAAAAACAAGCGCCCCATGTACTCACCAGCAAACTGGTATTAACGGATCAACAACTAAGTGGACATATAGGAATGACATTTACCGGGTGTTGGGCAGGTGGGAGGAGAGAATGGGTATATCCATACACAATGAGTGCGATGGGCACCATCTGGGATGGACACGCTTGATGCTCTGACTTGGGGGGGGACAAGGGCAATATACATAACCTTAACATTTGTACCCCCATAATATGCTGTAAAAATAAATAAATAAATAAATAAGATCACTCTGGCTGCTGGGTGGCAGTTTGTAAAAGCACTTGAGTGGCTGCAGGCTCGTTAGACAGTGCCTTTTCTGGGAAAGGGATGACGGCGGCACTGACCAAGGAAGTATTAGTAGCAGTGAAGATGCTAAGAGTGTTGGACTGAGTAATATTTTCCAGGTAGAGCCAAGAGGATTTGTCCCTAGTGTGCATGCGGGATTTAGGGGGGAAAAAAAGAGGAGTCAAAATTGACTATACACTCTTTGGTCTAAGCAAGTAGGAGACTGGCGGTGAAACAAGAAAGACACAGAAAGAGCAGGTTTATGATGGATGGAAATCAAGAGAGCAATTTTGAATTCGTTGAGCTTAAGATGCCTGTTAGACATCCAAGGGG
This sequence comes from Microcebus murinus, assembly GCF_040939455.1. Lineage (NCBI taxonomy): Eukaryota > Metazoa > Chordata > Mammalia > Primates > Cheirogaleidae > Microcebus > Microcebus murinus. The sequence continues at coordinate 83,228,087 of NC_134107.1, read as the reverse complement.
ACATGTCCATATAGAAAAACTTGAGTAGATAGATAGATATAAAAAGCTTAAGTTTGAGGAAGAGTTTGAGTCTGAATATAGAAATCTGTGTGTCATAGCCTTATATTGGTATCTATAGTCCTTTTGATTACCCCCCAAGACTATGTGGAATTTAGGGCAAAAATGGATTATGAAAACATAAGAAGGCAGATAAAAAACAATCTCAAGTTTTCTTAATCATTACTCAAGGTTCAGTCTACTAGTCTATTCTCCCCTTTAAGAACGAGGCTTAGTTTTCAACAAAAATTGCACACTTTTTTTTTAAGGGTTCGTTAAAGAATTTTTTGGTCTTACTTTCTACATCTCATGTTTCTAAAACCAAAGAAGAAATCACAAAAGAAAACATAAAATTTTAAGGATTGCTCTTCTGGAAGAAAGTTGCTGGCAGACTAGGAACTTACTAAAAAGGAAGGAAGAACTTTGAAGATTTAAAAACAGCCATTTTATTCTTATAGTGAAAACAGCTCTGTTTGTAATCTCGCCAAGCCTTACAGAGACAGTGACTCGCAAGGTCCCTAATCAATTCCCCTGAAGTTGCCTAGTAGCTCAACAGCAGCTCCAGGCCTCAGCCATCTTGAAGATTGTTGCCTTCCCCAGTATCTGAATCAATCTTCAAGACAGCTGAGTCCTGGAGCCTCGGTCAAGCCATCTAGTGGGGCTTGCATCAGAAGGGCCAGTCTTGCTCTCCAGTGGGCCAGTCTACTAAGGGCTAGGATCATCCCACCTCTGGATCCTCTATCTTGCCTGACCCCTAGCTATGCTGCCCCAGTGTGTGTGTGACCAGGCCTCAGTTTCCTTTCCCAGTTCACACAGGTTCCTAACCCTGATCACTTGAACTCCAGATCACTTGGCTGGCAACCCAGAATCACTTTTTCCTTCTCGGTCTTTGTGCCTTGGACCCTCCAGCACAATGTTGACTAAAAGAGATTAGAACAGACATCCCTGCCCTATTCCCATTCTTTGAGAGAAGGTATTCAGTCTTTCATCCTTAAGTACAATGTTAACTGTATGTTATTTGCAGAGCCTTTTCTTTAAATTGAAAAAGTTGCCTTCTATTCCTAGTTTAGTGAGAGTTTTTATCATAAATGGGTATTGAATTTTGCCAAATGACTTTCTGCATGTTGAAATGACTAGTTTCAAAAGCCGAATGACTTTCATTACTCTGTTAATACCACGAATTAAATCAAATGATTTTCAAATGTTAAACTAACCTCTCATTCATTCCTGGAATAAGCCTCACTTAGCCGTGATGTATTTATCCTCTTTACATACTGCAGGCTTTGTTTTGCTAATATGTTGTTTAAAATACTTCCATCTATATATCTGGAGGGATATTAGCCTGAGCTTTTCTCTTTTTGTGATTGTTTGGTTTGATATTAGGTTTTTGCTGGCCTCATAAAATGAGTTGGGAAGTATATCCTTCTCCTCTGTTTCATGAAACAGTTTGCCTATTTTTTTTCTTAAATATTTAGTTGAATTTACCAGTGAAACCACCTGGGCCTGGAGTTTCCTTTATGGGAAAGTTTTAATTACAAATACAATTTCTTTAATGTAGGGCTACTCAGATTTTATGTTTTCCCTGTGTCCATTTCAGAAAGTATTTCTGTCAAAGACACTGCCCATTTCGATCGAATTTTTAAATCTTTTGGCATAAGACTTTTAAAGAATATTTCTTTATGATCCATTTAATGTATATGATAAATATATTAATGTCTCCTCTTTCATTCCAGAAATTGGTGAGTTGTACTTTTAATTTTTCTTAATCAGCCTAGGTAAGTGTTTGTCATTTTTATTTACCTCTTCAAAGAACTAACTTTTGTTTGTATTGATTCTCTCAACTGTGTGTCCATTTCCTGTTTTGACTTTTCATGCTTATCTTGATCCACACTTGCACTTAGTTTGGATTTAATTTGCTGTCCTATTTCAGGCTTGTATCTTAATTATGTATGTTTTCACAATCCTTATGTTGCTTATTTGAGCCTTTCTTCCTTTTATTTCAAATCATTTTCTTCTGATGTTTGTTTTATTAGAACCAACATATTATTTCTTTCTTTTTTTTTTTCTTTTTTTTTTTTTTTTTTTGAGACAGAGTCTCACTTTTGTTGCCCAGGCTAGAGTGAGTGCCGTGGCGTCAGCCTAGCTCACAGCAACCTCAAACTCCTGGGCTCAAGCGATCCTCCTGCCTCAGCCTCCCGAGTAGCTGGGACTACAGGCATGCACCACCATGCCCGGCTAATATTTTGTATCTATACTTTTAGTTGGTCAATTAATTTCTTTCTATTTTTAGTAGAGACGGGGTCTCGCTCAGGCTGGTTTCGAACTCCCGACCTCGAGCAATCCGCCCGCCTCGGCCTCCCAGAGTGCTAGGATTACAGGCGTGAGCCACCGCGCCCGGCCCTTATTTCTTTCTTTATTAGTATATTTGCTTTCTATTTCTTTGATTTCTGCATGATCTCTAATATCTTCTTCTTTCTACATTCTTTGGACTTATTTTGTTCTATTTCTTCTTAAATTGGACACATTAATTTTGAGTCATTTTTCTTTTCTAATATGAGATTTTTCTGTTTTTATTAAATCACACAGGTCTTAAAAATTCAGTATTTTCATTATTGTCTAAGTCCAAGTATTTAAAAATTCACAATATAGTTTTCTTCCTTGACACATGAGTATTTGGAAGAATGCTACAAAGTTTTCAAATGTATGGCAATTTTTTCAATTAATGCTTTATATTGACTTCTAACTTAATTGAGAATATGGTCTGAATGATACAAGCTTTTTAAATGTGTTGAGACTTACTTTAATTTTCTTTTGACTTAATACATGATCAAGTTTTTGTAAGTGTTCTCTATGTGTTCAAATATAGGTGCTCAGTGTGTGAACTTTCTTTTGGACATCTTGTTCTCCTCAGATGTCTGACTAATTTCCCCTGTAAGCTCACATTTCCATGGGATCATCAGTTTCCCCTTTAGAGATTGTGATTGAAATACCTCGGGACATGGTTCTCGTTGATGAAGTTCAGACCCAACCCCTTTCATTCTCATATTCTCCTTCACTCTCCTCAGTGAATTCTCTTCTGAGGGACCTCTCAGAAATTCAATGTCATGCTTTGAGCATTTTTTTGCTTTTTTGTTCGTTTGTGTTTGTTTGTTTGTTTACAGACAATGTCTCACTCTCTCACCCAGCCTGGGGTGGCCCAATCATAACTCACTGTAATCTCAAATTTCTAGGCTCAAGCAATCCTCCCATCTCAGCCTCCTCGGGACATGGTTCTCGTTGATGAAGTTCAGACCCAACCCCTTTCATTCTCATATTCTCCTTCACTCTCCTCAGTGAATTCTCTTCTGAGGGACCTCTCAGAAATTCAATGTCATGCTTCGAGCATTTTTTTGCTTTTTTGTTCGTTTGTGTTTGTTTGTTTGTTTACAGACAATGTCTCACTCTCTCACCCAGCCTGGGGTGGCCCAATCATAACTCACTGTAATCTCAAATTTCTAGGCTCAAGCAATCCTCCCATCTCAGCCTCCTGAGGAGCTAGTACTACAGGCACATGCCACCACACTGGGCTATTTTTTTTTTTTTATCTTATTTTTTGTACAGACTGGGTCTTGCTATGTTGCCAGGCTGGTCTTGAACTCCTGGCCCCAAGTGATCCTCCTGCCTCAGTCTCTCACAGTGTTGGGATTACAGGCGTGAGCTAGCTACCATGTCTGGGCCAGCCCTGAGATTTCTGGGGGCTCTTGCTGTGTCTACAATTTTCTAGTCTCTAGTCTGGGGAGGAGTGAAAGAAGAGATTTTTTGGGAGCTGATGAAGCTGACTGCACACCTTGTTATTAACTTCCCATCTTTGTTGGCATCCATCATCACTTCCACATTAATTTATTTAAAAATAGTCAGTGAGCACCTATTTGGCCCTTGGATTATATCAGCAAACAAAACAAAAGCCCTTGTCCTTGTAGAGCTTCCAATGTACCAGAAGACAGGCAATAAGCAGTAGACATAATTGATTAAATTATATAGCATGGTAGAAGATGATAAGTTCTATGGGGAGAAATAATTATAGGGCAGTGACCAGACATTTGGGAATTGGGGGTTGGAATGCAGGTTGTAATTTTAAGTAGGTTAGGTAGAGGCCTTACTCAGAAGGTACAAATTAACATCTTCATGAGAAAGCAAACCCGTTTCTTATTTTAAATTAAAATGTACACTTATATTATACTTAATACCAACACATCAGAGGAAAGACTTTGCTGTTTTTTTTAGAAAACCAAAATTATTAAATAAGTCTAAACATTGGCTAAACATTCAGTGTCATTATGTGGATTTAAAGTCTTAAAATTTTTCTGAGCTAACAGTCCCTGTAAAAAGAATTTTTTAAAGTGTAATACATTTAACATAGTAAAACTTCAGTTTTATTATTTTCTATGAATTTAGGGAATGTTATAATTATATAAGTCCTTGTTTACCTTATAAAAAATCAGATGAGAGCCTCTTTAATTAGAGACATTATAACCTAATTTATTAATACCCTCTAGTATTAATACCTTCCAGAAACTGAAAAGCATTTTCCACTCTCATAATTGAAGCACAGGACCTTTTTCAATTACAGATACTAACACATATAGACAGACAGGTATACAGACAGCTTATGGCTTCAGTCTTTCAATTCAGCCATGAGTCCAGAATAAACACAGAAATACAAAAACTAACTGGTCTAGATCTCAAAAAACTATTCTTCTTCCCAAAGGGCACAACAACCTGAATTAATTAGAGCTCACAAAAATGGATGAACATACAGAAAAAAAGAACAAAAAAGACTAACCAATCAGATTTTCTGTTGTTTCTCACTCAACAAAAAAATTCATTTCCATCATCTACAGAGATTACAAAATGGTTACACCATAAAACCAAATTCCTAATCATTGCAGCAACCAATTAAGAATAGGTTATTGACAAGGGGCAAACCAGAAACAAAAACTAAACACAAAATTACTAGATAGAGAGAAAAAAACAGAGAAACAGAGAGTAAGCAAAACCAAAGTTCTATTAATGCTTGAAATTTACTCAAGAAAAGATGTGCCCAGGTGAGGAAACCATCAGTGAACTTCTTCAGTAACACAGTGTAGGGGAGGAATAATATATTTTCTTCATCCATCCTAGGTTCATGGCTGAGGCCCCTATAACAAAAGACAGATTACCAAGAGAAAAGCACACCATTTATTTAATACAAGTTTCACATGACATGAAAGCCTTCAAAAGGAAATCAAGACCTGAAGAAATGGTAAAACCCATGTATTTTTATGGTAGGTTTGATGAAGAGTGGAGAATTGTAGAGAAATATGATTGGGCAAACAGTATGATCTAATGGCAATAAAAAAAATAATGATAATAAACTGTGGAAAGCTTAGCAAGTCTTGTTCGATCAGATTCTTCTTTGCATTCCTTGTCTTCAGAGAGAAGGATATTCCTTTTCTCCAGGTATAGAGCAGGCACCTGTCACATGAGACTCTTACAACCTGCTTCAGGGAAAGATCAGAAAATCCTTCCTAGGTTTCATGGTCTGCTTCATGGGAGAAGGGCAGGGGGAAGGTGAGAGTGACTTCCCTGCTTCTCAGATTCCTTCAGCTTAAAATATTTAATACGCTGAGGTGCCATATTTGGGGGTAGCGTGTCCTGAACCCCATCAGCAGTGCACTCGGTGCCTTGTCAGGAGCACCCACTTGGGCTTCTCAGCGGAACTTCCAAAACTGCTAAACTGTCATTTTCTAAAAGGTAAAATCGTGACTCTCAAACGAACATGAAATGGACATGTGTCAAATAATTTATTTAATTAATTAGGAAGGAGACTAGGAAAAGAATTTGGAGAATGTATATATGCAATTAGGAATGCTGAAATGATTTTGCTAATAAGCACAAAACTAGTTGACATCCTATAGGTCAATAAAATATAAATTTTACATTTTAAAGATTTATCTCTATGAGACAACATACCTTTGCATGCCTGTGAACAAGAATTGTTTGCATTACTGTGGGCAGGAAAAACCTGCCTTGTTATCAGTTGTCTACAACTTAGTGCCTACCTTTACAGAGCTATAGCATAGCCTAGTCAATCAGAGGCAGTCAAATCAAAGTCAGAGACACACCCCATGGAATCACATACTTGCTGGAAGATCGGCTAGATAATGCTCGGGACCACTTCACTGAAAGAGCACTCAATGCTCACTTCTCTGCCCATTTCAAAGTTTTTTACATGTTTCTTAACATTTAAAATAAATAACGAAAATAAAATTTCCCACATCAGAACTATCTAATTAATTCTTTGTTCAGATGGATCTTGGGTCAGCAGTTTGCTTTCATATATCTGTCTGGGCTACAGAAAACTGAGCACTGGTACATTATATGCACCCAATTGGAGTTAGCCATTATTTGAAAGTTAGTTCTAATATTAGTTCCCAATATTATGGAGAGACTTTGGGATTAAATTTGTAAATTTCTTTTTAAAGTAATTTTTACAAATAAAATCAATGTATTTAAAGTTAAAAATTAAACAGAAAAGAATCCTCTAAGTCTTCAGTCCCTACCCCGGGGCCACAGACTGGTACCGGTCTGTGGTCTGTTAGGAATGTACCACAGCAGGAGGTGAGTGGCAGGTCAGCGAGCGAAGCCTCATCTGTATTTATAGCTGCTCCCCATCGCTCGCATCACCGCCTGAGCTCTGCCTCCACACACCCCCAACCCCTGGTCCTTGGGAAAATTGTCTTCCATGAAACTGAGCCCTGGTGACAAAAAGGCTGGGGACCGCTGTTCTAAGTCAAAACATTACTTTCTCCTCCTGTTTTGTCAAATGCTATTCTTCAGAAAGTTGGGTTCCTGGGTGGACTTAACCAACAGATAGGACATCTGAGTGAAGGGACACTTCCTAGAGCGGGGCTTTTGGGGACAGCTGATGTGGGCTCCAGAAGCTCATCTGACCCCATGAGGGCAGTGTGTGGCATCTGGTAGCTGTTGCTGCTTCCGGTCTGGGAAATGCAGTCAGGTCCAGATCCTCTAAGCAAGGACTGGCAGCTATTCTCCTGCCTGTATGCATGCACTCAGAAACCAGCCTCCAAACCCACACCTGCTAGGTAATCGGATATGTATCTGTCACTGAGGCAGCACAATGCCAAAATAATTGGCTAAATATAAAAAATTTTCGTCAAGTATTTTTGGGTATAACCACAGTTTTATCAAATGTGTAAGAAACTCTTGGCATTTGAGGTTTTGATCATTGAGGTTTCAGCTTTTTGAAAATACAGAATGTCCAAGGACATGCATTTACCACCTTAGCTAAAGCAGAAATTCGGTGCACTTGGCACTGTGAGGTTGGTGACTATGAGGAAAGTACTCAAGCAGTAAATCCTCCTAGCCGCTGGGCATCTACAGTGTATAATAGTACAACTTACAGTAACGCTAGCCAGTGTCCAGGTTCTGCTGCATTTTTAGTTTTGAGGCCTGTGGCCTGTTGGGACACAGAAAACGATATCCTAAAATACGGCACTTTGGCATGCAGAGTGGCTTTGAATTAAAGAAAATCAAAAGACCTCAGAAATAAGCCTCAGAACCAAGGTCTCCGATGTCGCCCTGCCCTCTGTCTCTCTGGTAAAACACTGGAAGGGACTCTCCACGGAACTTCCTTTTCTGACTAACAAAGCTTCTTTCCGAAAGAAACGCAATTAGCTTAAAATCCTCTCCTTAAGAATCGCATCAAATTACTAGGAAAGATTAACCCCAGAGAAGGGACTGAGAGGCCGTTACCACACCCAGACAGATTTTCATCTATTCTTCTGAGGGAAGCCCCAAGAGATTACCTGGGAAGCTTTATCTGGATAATAAGACAACCTTTGTTCACAGTGGAGTTCCACCCCTTGCCTTCCCACTGCCTCCCCCAGAGCTCAGAGGAGCTTTGTCACTTACTCCTGCACCCCCCACCTCCCCTTCTCCTATGAAAAATATACATATGCATCCAGACCTCCCTGCGTTATTGGATAACCATTGTCCTGCAATTCCCCCATGATTATGCACACACATTATAAAAATGTTGTGTGCTTTCCCCCACCGTTAATCTGCCTTTTGTCAGTCCATTGTCAGTGGACCTTCAGAAGGTGAAAGAGAAGCTTTACCTCTCCACCTGTATGAGCCCTTGAGATATATTGAGCTATATTCTTCATTGCATTAAAATTTCTAAAGCAGTTCTGTGCTGTAAGAAAAGACAACTAAGGCTGGGCATGGTGGCTCACGCCTGTAATCCTAGAACTCTGGGAGGCGGAGGCGGGTGGATTGCTCGAGGTCAGGAGTTTGAAACCAGCCTGAGCAAGAGCAAGACCCCATCTCTACTATAAATAGAAAGAAATTAATTGGCCAACTAATATATATAGAAAAAATTAGGCAGGCATGGTGGTGCATGCCTGTAGTCCCAGCTACTCAGGAGGCTGAGGCAAGAGGATCGCTTGAGCCCAGGAGTTTGAGGTTGCTGTGAGCTAGGCTGATGCCATGGCACTCACTCTATCCTGGGCAACAAAGCAAGACTCTGTCTCAAAAAAAAAAAGAAAGGACAACTAGTCTCTGTCAGTTCATTGGAGTTTATTTGACTGTTACAAATAGTGCTATTGTGAATGTTGCTGTATGTAGCTGTTGGTGGAACTCCCAGTGGTAGCTTCTAAAACAGTTCTTAATGTTCCCCACCTTCTGCCATTCATATCCTATGTAATCCCCTCCTCTGGGAGTAAAGTAGACCTAGTGACTCGCTTCTAACAAATAGAATATGGCAAACATGATGGGGTGCTACTTAGGTCATAAAAGGGTGTGGCCTTGGTCTCCCTGAGGGTCTCTCTTTCTCTCTGACCATTCTTGCTGTCACTCTTCTTGCTTGCTTTCACGGATGAAGCCTATTGTCGTGTTGGAAGCTGCCCTGTGAGGAGTCTCAGTGGTGAGGAACCGAGGACAGACTTCTGTGAAAAACTAAGGTCCTCACTCCAACAACCCATGAAAAACTGAATCCTGCCATTAGGGTGTGAATTCGTACTCTGAGAAAGATTTCTCACGCAAAGATGAGGATAGAAAGAAATACAAAGTTTATTTTACCTTAAAGACTAGAAGAGTTTTAAAGAAAGAAATTTCATTTTACTTCCCAAAGGATTGGAAGGGCATGGCACAAAAGAAGGAAAGGAAAAAGTGTTGGCTCTGAGCAGAGGAAGCTCAATATTTTTATGGGGACAAAGAGAAGAGAGGGAAAAAAAATAGTTTTGGCTGTCAGCTGATAACAGAGCAGCTGTGGAGTGGCTATGTTTACTTTTCCTTTCTTTTTCTTTTCTCTGTGAGGCTGGCTTTATCAGACTCCTTGGACTCTGGTTCTGGCAGAGCTGGGAGGGAGTTCACACCCCTGCTGTCCACTTAGGGCTCTTCAAGGCTATAAAAATGAACTTTTAGAGATAACAAGTTGGACTTGAAGACAATGAGTTGGGTTCCAAGTGTTTAATCGAACAAAACAAAGGGGGCAGTTGTGCTGTGAGATTTCTCTTCAAAGGGGCGATTATGTGCTGTGAGTTTATTCTTCTTACTTCCTGTTGATAGTTTATCGTTCTCTGTTAGCTAGTTTATTAACAAGGCCACCCTTTCACCTGTCAACAATTACTTTTGTAAGCTCGGAAAATGATCCTTCTCCAAACTGCCCTGGAGGTGACCACAGCCCACTGATACCTTGATCGTAGCCTCGTGAAATACCCTGAGCCAGAGGACCCAGCTCAGCCACACCTGAATGCCCGACCTACAGAAACTGAGATAATCAATCCTGTTTTTAGCCACTGAGTTTTGGGATGATTTGATTTTAGACAACTAATATGCATGCATTTGGGGGAGTATATAAGAGTAGAACTTTGGGGACATACTCTATGCATATATTCACCTTTAATATATACCACCAAATTGTTTTCAAAAGCAGTTTTTCTAATGTACTCTCCCACCAGAAATGTGTGAGAGTTTTTATTGAGTTTTATTGAATCATCATTTTTCTTGAGCATTTATTATGTGAAAGGCACCCTTTAAGTACTTTACATGTGTTGTTTCATTTAATCGTCACAACAATTCAGTGAGGTGGGTATTATTATTTCCTCCATTTTCAGATTAAATGAACTTGCCCCAGTCCTATAGCTAAAAGGAGGCAGAGCCAGGATTTGAACCCATGTTCAACTTTTTTTTAATCATTAAGCTTTCCCTGCGAAAGACATTAATGCAATTATAGAAAACACATATGAAAAATGCCCCCTCATAATACACAAACGAGCAGCATTTTGTCCTGTGTGTAATTCAACTGTCAGCTCTACACAGGGCTAAAGCTAAAGGCTGATGAGGACAGACAGGAGGCCTCCAGATGGAGTTGGCATGGAAAGAAAGATCAAGAGATTAGGGAGGGAGGGAAGGATGGCTTAGGCCAGGCTGGGAGTTGGAGAACATGAGCGAGGTCAAGAGCTCTGTGCATTTGACTGTCCCTGCCTTCTGCATCTGCGGCCTGCTACACAGGTGTCATCCTTAGCAGTGAGTTGTCTCACCTGAGGAGCTCTCCCCAGAGTAATACAGAGCCCCCAGGGTCCTGAACGAGGAGTGATTTTCACACACATTTCATCTTTCCCAGGGGAGAGCATTACTCATTTGTTTCTTCCTGGAACCCCTCCCTTTGTTCATTCGCTCTGTTTGTTGTTTCAGAGTGAGACTTTCTTCTTCTCTTCCTCATTCCTGCCAGTGCTTATCTATTTACTCACCACCCTGATGGGAATTCCTCTTAAGGTGCTGGCGGCCTCTTTGATGAGCCTCCCCTCCCAGCCTTAAGGTAAACTCCGGGAAGGATGCCCTGAGTCTCTGGCTGTCTGACCTCCTTCCCACAACCCACAAGTGGAGCATTTCGGTGCACAAATTGTCCGTTTTCTCCTCTTAAAACCCTGGGAGATGCAATCTGCCTCTTTGAGATCCAAAATAGGGCCTTGTCTTACTCTTTGGGTGGACACTTCTCCGAGCCAGTTTTGAACATCATATTTTAGCTCAAGTGGCTACAAAGGTCAAACTTTTTTCCCGAAGTTCGACCTTTGTAGCCACACTTTTCTCTTATATCCAAATACAATAACGAGAGACCCCAGCCTGCACTGGGGATCTCAAATTATCCTCTCACTCAACAAACACTGCAAACACACCACCACGAATCCTTTTGAGAACATCCATGTTAGAGGGAGGCTCCCAACCTCCACATGGGCCTCATCATCTCTTCTCCAAGCTCCTTCTCTGAGCACTGGCATGATTGTCTGCACCTTGTCCCCCTTCCTGGGTCTGGGGTCTTCTTCAACGTGGACACAGCTCTCCTCCTCAGCCTCCTACTCACCATTTCACAGTGTTGGCGAGGGCAGCAGATTCAGTGCGGGTTTAAGAGGGAGGTTAGAGCACAGGAGAGAAAACACATTACCACTGAACATCAGCCCTCCCTCTTGCAGCCTTCCCCGGCCATGCTCATCCCAGTCTCTGTTAGAGCCAGAATCCGCAGGGCTGCAGGACAGAGAGACAGAGTCACCGAGGCTGTAATTATCAAAAGGAGCTTTATTGTCTAGCTTGAGCTAGGGTCCAAGCCCCAAGAGTGCCAGCGCTGTGGCCTCTCGTTCGGGCAGGGACTCCCCACGGTGTGCGAGTGAGCTTTTTATACCTAAGCTGTTTACGCGCTGATCATGCATCTGCCTTCTGCAGTGATTGGTGAGCCCCCACCGATCATGCATCTTTTTCCAGCCTCCTATTTATCCTGCCCCTGAATGGCTCTAACCTGTTCCGGGTCCTAGCCGAGAAGCTCCAGTCTCAGCGCTTTTCCTCTGCATCCCATAATGCACCCATAATGCCTTACGGTTAGCTGCGGTCAGCAAGCAAGCAGTAAACAGAAGCTAAAATACGGCCGTTAGCCTAATAGCCCAGTATCTTATATCTCCTGACTATTTGTCACCACAGGCCTGGTCTCAGTTGCTGCAGCTTCTCTCCCTCTTGCCTGTCTTCTCCCTTTTCCCATTTCTCCAAATTCAGCACCCCTTGAATACTTCCTTGGGACCACCAGGAAAACACAGACAATCCCTATTACTTTATTAAGTGAGTCAATTTCACTTTTTTTGCCTCCAATTCCCATTTCCTAGACCTTGACTTTCATAACCAAAGTGTCGCGAATGGCATTCTCAAAAGGACAATGTCCACTCTTGGCTTCCAACTTCAGCAGTAGCCTGGCACTCTGAAATTATTATTTTTTTAACAGCTTCAAAGTTTCCAGTTCTAGTTTCCTCAGCTTCTTGGTAAAAGCACCTGTTCTTTCCCCTCCCAGGAGTCTGTAGGTAGCAGAGCAGTTAACAATCTAGTCTCCCCACCTCCTGGGCAAACATCAGGGCTTAGGCTCTCTTTGTCTCCTCTTTCATGGATAAAAATACTTATCATGGTCTCTTAAAGGGGAATCATAGCTCATCAGGAAAAAGTTCAATTTAAGCATCAGCCCTATAAGAGGATACAAAAAATCTTTCTCTTCCCCACTATTATAGAGCATACACATCAAGATTCAAACTGAGTAACAAAATCTTGTCACATACAAAAGATCTGAAACATACTTCTGACTTCATGGTGCATGATATTTACATGAGAGATTAGGTCCTGTTTCCTATGGTCCATGTGAAACAACCGTTTTTGTTCGTCTACTCTATGCCAAGAGTTTAATTCTCAGAATGGCCCTGGGAGATAGGTTATTACTCTCACCTAACAGGTACTATAACTGAGATTCACAATAAGATTATTGCTTTATTTAGCAGAAATAAGCACAAAAAGAATAATTAAAACCTTGTTCTTCAAATTCCGAGTTCCCCAAAATACAGATGATAAGTCAAACATCCAATTGCCAGTCTAATGCTTAGCACCTGCTTCTTACCTCAAGTACCACCAAAATATACATCAAATGAGGGGACATGAGAGGCAATGGGACAATGAGATATAGAGACAGGTTTCTGAGACAGGAGAGAAGAAGATGAAAAATAAATAAAGCATGAAATACATCACCCTATGCTTATTAAATATATTTATGGCCTGTTAATTCATAAAAGTATCTGAATTATTAATTATTCTTTGCAGAAATCTATACTGCTCTGCTCCTCCAAAATAGAGAGAACAGATATAAATGATAATAAAAAGAACAAGAAGAACAAAATACTGGAAACGAGTAGCTTCAAGAATACTGTGCTGGAAGTACAGGACTTCCGGCCCGACTGTCACAGCCTTTAAGGGAGGAGAATATCAAGTGAAAAATGAGAAGAAAATGTCAGGGTACAGGGGATATAGATTGCTGACCAGTGCATTGTGACCAAGGACCAGATGCCCGAGACAAGGCAGCTTCAGGGCCTCCCCAGCAATCTATGAAATGTCGAGGCACAATCACGATTTTGTAGCTCAAGAGAGCTGCCTGCAGGTTCTCCAGACCCCACTGGAGCTGCTATAGTCCACCTGCTATTGTGAGGGTTTTCATGCTTCACTCCTAGAAGGACGCTTAATGACAACTGTCCCCCTTCTCACATTATTCATCAAGTAATGAAGGTTAAATAACATGCCTATGATCCCACAGATTGCCAAAGGAGAGACTAGAACTCAGACCCAGCCTATGTTCCCAGAATCCAACAGTGAAACAGTGAATTGCTAGGTGGGTAGAGGTTGGGGCTCAGGGAGGAAGGTGGCAGTGACTGCAGCAGGAGCCCACAGCTTCAGGCAGTCCTGTGGTTCAGTGTGCTTTGTCCCACTTTTGCCTTTCTGATGACACACACACCTTATTAATAATGCACAGGGCTATGGGGTCTGTAATCAGGCCAGCAGGAGCTGATTTGGGGAAAATTATTTACTTCTCTAAGCCTCAGTTTTCCCATCTGTAAAATGGGACTCATCATTACAGAATTACTGTTGTAAGAATTGAGATAATCTAGATCAAGTGTTTAGCACAATGCCTAGTTCATAATAAACAATCAAGTAATAATTCACCTAATAAGAGAAATAATTATTATTTCTATTTCCCTTCTGAAACCCTGAGGACATGCCCCATGTGGTGGTTCAACCCATCTTGTTGCCCAATGCCAGGTAACAAGAAATCCGGGCTCTAGTCCAGGTCTCCTGCTGACTAGCTCCGTGTTCTTGGGTGACTTTCTTCATCTTTTCAGACTGGCTGAAACTCAGTCTTCTTTTTATTGTCACCACATGTCAGCAATTCTAAATATCATTGACAAAATCTTTCTCCTCCCAAAATCTTATATGAGTCTATGTTCTAAACAAATGATGAAGTTACTGTTGTATTTAATAATATATATGTATACTTCAAACTGGCACATTTTTATTATTTACCTTTCACAGATATTGTATCCCACATGGAAGTTAATTTGGAGAACTTCTAGCTGTGCAGTTAGCCTTGGACAAGTGAAGACTCAACGGGATGATTGCTCGAGGTCAGGAGTTCAAGACCAGCCTGAACAAGTACGAGACCCTGTCTCTACTAAAAATAGAAAGAAATTAGCTGGACAACTAAAAATATCTATAGAAAAAATTAGCCAGGCATGGTGGCCCATGCCTGTAGTCCTAGCTACTCGGGAGGCTGAGGCAGGAGGATCACTTGAGCCCAGGAGTTTGAGGTTGCTGTGAGCTAGGCTAACGCCATGACACTCTAGCCGGGGCGACAGAGTGAGACTCTGTCTCAAAAACAAAACAAAACAAAACAAAAACTTTACCTATTTGTGTATTGGTTACTCTCTGTGAAAGAAACTTTTCAAAATCAAAATTAGTAAAAAGTATTCTTCAATTAACTATGAGTAGAGCTAGAGCAACACATTTTTTAACATGAATATGCAACCAGGCGTAAAGACACTGGACGGGTCCCAGGATTGTAAAGGACTGGCCCACAGCAAAAGCTAACCTAAAGGTATGTTTTGTTTGAACTGCATGGTGTTGGACCACACAGTCATGTTCTTTTTAAAATGTATTTATCAATTAGTTGAGACTTAAAAAATCAGGATTGTCATGTATTAAAAATAAAAAATTTCGACATCTCTTGAACAGTCAGAAAATCCAGTAACAATCGGCTAGAGCTGAGTAGCAACTCTTTAGCTTGGATGTGGCTCTCCAGTTGACCGAGGTCACCGCCTCTCCCTTTTCACCACCCTGACCCAGAGGCTGAGTTTTGGTTGCCAATTAGCTCTTGGTTTGCAGTAAACCACTATACAAGTCGAAAGTGTCCTCGACTTGCTGTGTCTTTGCTTGAGGCTCAGAGAGGCAACATAGCATCCCTTAGGTTACTCAACAACAAAACTGAAACCACCACCCCAGATCTTCTGACCGGAGTCCCCAGGTTCTTTCCCCATGCACTACCTCCCTGTCTTGAGAGAGAAAGAGAGAGTATGTGTGTGTGTGTGTGTGTGTATAAGAGAGACAGTACCACGTAGCAGGTGTTAGTGCAAGGGTAAGAGGGGTACACTGAAGACTTGGTCTCAGCACATTGAGCTTTTATCTTTGAGAGAAATAATTACTGGATCTTGTTCTGGGCCATATTCTTCTGAGTCCTCCATCCCTCCCTCCCTCCCTTTCTCCTTCCTTCAACAAACACATGTCCCCAACTGCACCTATTGAACACCTCCGATGTGTCAGGCGCTGCCTAATCACCATAACATTTACCTTGCCAACATCCCTGCACATAAATTCTCTCAACGCCAACGTTATCAAACTACATGCTGAGGCAACCTCAGCTGCAAAGGTGAACTCACAGAGTATTTTAAATTTTCAAGGGAAATACAGTGACAATCGACATTTGTTGGGCACTGCACAAACAGTTCACAGTTTTAATACTAGATCATGCTGTGTTCCTTTAAATATCACTAAAGTTGGCAAAGCTAGATTTTCTGCAGTTGCTGTGATAAAAAGCAAGCACTACATGAAAGTCAATATGCACTGATCTTATTCAAAAAATCAAGAAGTTGTACAGTGTACAAAATGTGCACACATTCCCTCAGTAAGGAATCGTAGCTATTTAAAAATAAAAGAAAAATATATTATTTTTACTTTTAATTTATATGTATTCTTTTTTTAAAATAGCTACCAAGTTGGGACACAAATAAGTTGATTTGGACCTAACTACTTAATAAACAGGACTATTGGACATTTCTTTTGGCCTAATGGGCATCATGAAAAACTTCAGTAAGACTCAAGTGACCAGAAACAAGAAAGCTTTAAAACTTCTATATTAACCCATGTTAGAGGTGAGAAATTAGGCCCAGGGAAGCTAAATAACTTGCCCAAGTGATAATTCTAAGCTCTAAATCCAGATGTACCTGATGCCAAAGTCCATGCTCTTTCGACTGCCCTATATTGCCTCCTGCGTGTCAGAAAGCACGTTGGTTCCATGAACATGAAGCAGGGTCAGACTCAGTCACTGCCTCAAGGGACTCGTAAACGTGGCCGTGTGTGTCATGGGTGCTACACCAACCACCCACATTATTTATAACCCACCAGGAAAACTTCAATTATTTCCCCAATTCTCTGTCTGGCTCATAAGCACACACCAAACTCAGGTCCCTAAGGAGAAAGACTGTCCCGTACACAGAATAACTCTGCTCATGAGCTATGGCAACATGATGTCATCTCAGGCAGGCTGTGTGAGGCACAGACAAGGGGCTGGGGGAAATTCCATCGCTGAGGTAGGTCCTAGGAAAGGAGAACTGTCAGTTTCATATTTACCAAGGAGAATCTTCTGACTGTGTGTAAGCACCTTAGGAAATTCTTGGACTAGAATGGCTAGTAAAGACACAATGCTAGAATTGCTGCCAAGGAATAGACTAAACATTAGAGTTCGTTCCTTCACCATAAATGAACGCAGTTTCTTCAAAACAAGGAAGGAGGCAAGAGAAAATCCTGATAGCAAAAGTATGGAATGTATTATTAAATGCCACCAGTGCCCCCCTCCCCAAAATGTAGTGTTGTGCTGGCGAATTTAATCATGATTTACATCAAGAGAAGAAAAACCAAAAATAATCAAATGCAAACTATCCAAAAACAAACAAACAAACAAAAAAACACCAGCTACTAAGTCGAAGGAAAGGTAGGGGACTTTTCAGGTGCAGGCAGGGCTGTCTCCCCCAAGGCTACCTCCTGGGTAGGTGCTTAATAATTATGATTGAGTTGAATTAGACCAAATTATTTGGCCCTAAGCTAATTCCAAATTAGCTTCACCAGACTGAATTTGGAAATTCTACCATGAGCTAGAGTGAAACTCTAAATTTCTTTATTTTCTTTTAAAAACCAACCATCATTAATGGGCGGATTTTATGGTATGTAAATTATAACTAAATAAACTTGTTTTTAAAAAACAATATCTACTAAGCTCTCTTGAAAATTGCAGAGGTTATAATTAGACATTCTCTATTCATTTTGTAGAAAATCACTTATTTTTCATTCACATGTCTTAGTCACACTTTGAAATTTCTCCGGAGTACCTAAGTAACACATATATTTGTGGGGGAGGAAAAATAATAGTCTCTCTGCCTTCACAGTTCTCAGCTGGGATGGAGCTCTGTAATGAAAGACAAATTAACAAGAGGAAAACAAACAAGTTAGTATTAATAATATGTATACACAGGAAATAGGGAAAATGTGTAGATCTCAAAGAGGGAACTTTGAGCTCAGGCTTAAATACCCCCTTCAACTGAAACAAAGGAGGAAGGGTGTGGGGATGGAAGGACCAGGGAGATACCCAGGAAAGCAAGGTAAAGAAGGGTAAAGTTTGTTTTGCAGATTTAAGTTGGTGCCTTGTCTGTTGATAAGAGTTTCTAGTGATTTAAAGTTATCATTCTCTGCCTGGTACAGTGAGAGACAGACAGACACCTTTACAAATAAAGATTTATTTTATAGATGTGAATTTCTCTTACAAAAGGGTCACTTCTACTCTGTTTTCAGAACTTCTTCTGTGTCTTCTATTTCCCAAAATATTCAGCTCAAAATAATCCTTATATTAAAGAGGCATATTTGCATATTCTGGTCTGCTACAGCCATATTTTGAGGTGACATGTTCTGAGCCCCATCATATTGATATAATAATGTTAAAGAATTGAGAAAGCAGTTTGACTGGATAATTGAGAGCATTGTAGTGTCAGAGTGGGTTTAAAACTTGGCTATACCACTTGCTAACAGGTTACTTAAAACCCTGGTGACTCACATTCCTCATCTGTAAAATGCAAGTGATTATAATGATGATGATGATGGCAATAGCTATTTTTTTAGTTTCTATATGTCAAGGACTGTTCTAATAAGTGAACATGTATACCTCAATTAATTCTCATTATTACTTAGGTACCACTCTGGTGCCCTACTACTTAGGTACCACTTTTATTTACATTTTATAGATGAGGAATCAGGGAATTTAATAATTAAGATCATAGTCACAAAACTAGTCTGTTCATAAACCAAGACTTAGAGTTTGAACTCTGGAATATCTATAAGCCAGAAGACCCTACACTTTTAACCACTAGTATCTTCTTCATGGGGTTGTGATTAGCAAGTGAAGATTTAAGATGAAGGTGAAGGTGAAGATTTGAGACAGTGCCTGGCACGTGCAATAAATGTTAGCTCTTATTAATGGTTATGGGGTAAAAAGTGAAAATCTCCCTTGATCTGTTCCAATATCCTCCTTTTCCCAAAAGAAATCACTGTTATACATATATTTTATCTTTAAATATATATTTGTTTCTGTAAATGGAGTAATATTAATCATATTGCTTAGCTACTTGCTTTAAACTTACCTCTTCAGCTTTGGCTACTCAGAGACATTTACATGACAGTGCATAAAGATCATTTAATTTAGGATGAAGATAATGTTTTAATTCAGCAGAAAAGATGAATTATTTAATTCATGGTATTAGCACTACTGGGTTGTCTTTTCTTCCACATGGTCCTGTTCACTGTGCATTGAGTCCAGATGTCTGAGGCATACAAAATATCCCATCCCGGGTAAAGACCAAGCTACTATATCTTCTATCTCCTATCACTAAGAAATAAGCGCAGCAATCTTTCAGCTTTAGAGACAGTAGTTACCATTCTGACCTACCGTGTTTCCCCAAAAATAAGACCTACCCATAAAATAAGCCCTAGCAGGATTTCTAAGCATTTGCGAAATATAAGCCCTACCCCGAAAATAAGACCCAGTGATGGTCGTGGCTACGCAGTGTATCTGCACAACCCATGCACTTCGTCACAGAGCGGTAAAGGACACGAGCAGCCTTTCTCATCTGCCCCATGAAAGCTCTATTGCTCGACATGAGAGATTGGGGCCAATGGTTCTAAAGGAAATAGAGTCGCAAGAAATTCAGGATGGAATTCAGGGTTTGGAGAGTTATGATGATGTTCCAGAAGAAAATGACTTAACTATATTTGAATAAATGTAGATTGTTGTACCATACTTAAAAAAAAATAACACATTCCCTGAAAATAAGCCCTAGGGTGGCTTCTTTAGGAAAAACAAATATAAGACCCTGTCTTCTTTTCGGGAAAACACAGAATTTATTGGATGAATTGGAAGCCTGCCAAATTCTAATAGGGCCCGGATCCAGGAAGATAATTTTATTGCAGATTCAGATCATAAGATCTAGCAAGACCCAATAAATGAGTCACAGCTACAGAAGCCCCAGGATTTTGGAACAAGAATATGCCCTTTGTAGCAGAGATCTATTCACTATTTGAAAGGCAAACATGATAGAAATGGTACATTCAGGACCAACCCAAGCTGGTGAAGGGTCAAGTAAGACCCATGAGTAGGTAGACAAAACTCTCACGTCACTTGTCTTTTGCACCAATGCCTCTCCCCCAGCTGATACGTACAGCCTGTGGGAATTCTCTATGACTAAGGCTGGGTAGAAAAAAATCTTTTTTCCTCTACCCTCCTAGGTTCACTGGCTAGGGCCCTATAAATTAGACTAATAGAAGACAGATTAACAAGAGAAAAACAAACAAAAGTTTATCAATATACACATCAAGCTTACCTGTGGGAGCACTCAGTGATGAGGAACTCAAAGGGGGGGTTAGAACTTGGGCTGATATAGCATCTTAATAAAAAAAAAAAATAATGAATTTTCAGAGAAGTGACAAGACCAGGCAAAAGGACTTTGAGTTTCTAGACCCAACTGTGTGAAGGTAAATATGTAGGGGAACCAATGGAAGATGAAGACTAGTTAGAGAAGTTTGTTATATAGATGTCGTTCATGCTGTGTTCAGGCTGAGAAAGGTCTAGAGTTGTCTCCAGTGAAAGTGATTAAGTTCTGTCCTCCCTGCTATGAAAGGGATGAGAGATCTCTTCCAAATTTGTCACACTTTTAGGCAAATAGGGAAAGAGCGGAGAG
Organism: Microcebus murinus; assembly: GCF_040939455.1. Lineage (NCBI taxonomy): Eukaryota > Metazoa > Chordata > Mammalia > Primates > Cheirogaleidae > Microcebus > Microcebus murinus. The sequence goes on along the minus strand of NC_134107.1, from coordinate 83,207,607 downwards.
CTTTTCTTGTATCTTCTTGTATCTTGCTTCCTCTCAATTGCCTTCCGCTCAAAATAACCCTTATGCCAAAGTGGCGTGTTTGGAGGTGGCATATTCCGCTCCCCTTTATTAACTAACTCCAATAAGTAGGAAGAAAAAAAATTCCTGCCTGGCTGACTATAAATAGACTTGCTGCTGCACTTTATCCTCACACAAGGGTGACTCTGAGAGCCGGGAGGGAGGAGAAATGACTCCAGGAAGCAGAGCATTGAGTACATTCCCCCTTTGATGGTGACAATGAGCAGTGTGGAGGGGGGTGAAGTGATCCAGGTAAGAAGGCACATAGATGACTGGGTAATCACAAGTTGCTGGACTGGTTCCTCACATTCTGGAAGGACCACGATAGCAAGATTATGAGATCAGAGACAAAGATGTTTGGGAAAGTAGCACCTGAATGAACTTAGGGAATAAGCACAAAATGCGTGGATCTTTGTGTCTTGCATCAATGCCTAAAAGAGAACTTCTACTGAGGAGGAAGCGCTGAGTACCTGTGTGAGTAGGATGTGGCAGTCAGCCAGCTCTGTCCTCTACCCAGTGACCCAGTGAACACGACAGGCCCACAAGCAGCACAGCCGTGGTAAAAGGCAAGGAGGCTATTTGGGAGTCAGCTACAACTGAGCTAGTTGTTGCTGCTGCTGCTGCCGCCACCAAAGGTCTGACTTGTCAGCACTCAGGACTGAATCTGAGCCCTCAATATGCTACCATCCTTCAAGGGGACCCACCAGTCACTTGGTTACAAGTTCATTAAAGCAGATCCTTTCCACTCTGTAGGGGACAGTAATTCATGCTTTTTAGGACTGATACCCATCACAGGCATGGGTTTGCCTTTGTTGGCCTCGTGCATCAGCCACCGAGACTGAGCTAAATGTTTAAATCTTCCCTGTATTTCTTCACCTCAGCAAATACCTTTACCACTGCGCAGACCACATTGCATTTCAGTTTTGTACAACTGTTTCAGCGCACAAAACTTCTGGAGCTTCTTCAGGGCAGACTCCAGGTCTCATTCTTCATGAGTTCCCATTCCTGCTATGGGGTCAGACCATGTAGCACAAGCTTTACAAATATTTGGTAAGTAAATGAACAAATAAAAAACTCATGCAAACTCAAACGGGGGATACCAAGAGCCGTCAATAGGGCAGTGGCACTGGGTTTGGAGAATCCTCTGTCCTTTGTCCCCCAGGGGATACTCCTATGGGTCGCCACACCAAGAACAGGGAGCCATACATAACTATGCAGGCTCAGGATAGAGGGAGAATCAGACCATAGAACAATTCAGTTGGTAAAATTATTTTATTAGCTATTCATTATTAATAATTGTGATCATCACAGTGACACAAAAACCTAGTATTAGAGATCTGTCATGAGCTTCTACAGTCCTAGCACTTAGCATAGTACCTGGCATGACGCATACGCTATTTGTAGAATGAATAATAAATGTCTGGATTCCTGAAGGAGAAGTAGCATGGAATGTTGAAAGAAGTATGGGCTTAATAGACAAGCAGGCTTGGATTCTGTCAACGGAAAAAAAAATGAACTCAGGCTGGGAGCGAGGGCTCATGCCTGTAATCCTAGCACTCTGGGAGGCCGAGGTGGGCAGATTGCTCGAGGTCAGGAGTTCGAAACCAGCCTGAGCAAGAGCGAGACCCCATCTCTACTATAAATAGAAATTAATTGGCCAACTAATATATATAGAAAAAATTAGCCGGGCATGGTGGCGAATACCTGTAGTCCCAGCTACTCGGGAGGCTGGGGCAGGAGGATTGCTTGAGCCCAGGAGTTTGAGGTTGCTGTGAGCTAGGCTGATGCCACGGCACTCACTCTAGCCTGGGCAACAAAGCGAGACTCTGTCTCAAAAAGAAACAAACAAAGAAAAAAAAACCAAACTCTGTAAAATAATTTTAAAGAGATTTATTCTGAGCCAAATTTGAGGACCACGACCCAGAGCCACTCCCAAGAGGCCTTAGGCAAGTGGACTTGGGTTAGGTTACAGTTTGGTTTTATACATTTCAGGGAGACAGGGGTTACAGGTGAAGTCATAAATCAATATGTGGGAGGCATACATTGGTTTGGCCCAAAAAGGTGGGACATCTCGAAGGGGGGCCGCTTACAGGTTATAGGTGGGTCTAAAGATTTTTTGGCTTGTAATTGGTTAAAGACATGAAGCTTTGTCTAAAGGCTTGGAATGTTTTAACATAAGGAGCTGTTATCAGAGATACGCCACCAGACATAGATTTGTTGTGTAAATTGAAGACCTGCAGGTTTGTCTCTAATACCCTTAGGCCTGTGAATGGGTCACAAAGGATGTTTCAAGAAGGGAGGGGGGCATAAGGCATGTCTGACCTCCTTCCTCCTGGCAGACAATTTAATTTTAGGATATTCCTTTGGCCACAAGGGGGTCCATTCAGTCAGCCGGTAGGGATTGAGCCTCAAAATTTTAGTTTACAATTCACATCTGAGCTCTATCCCTTGTTAGCTATGTAACTTGGGGGATAAACTAGATATAACAATAACTTCCTGTATCAGGCAGAATTTGTTTGGTTGAAAGTGTCATAAAACCAACCCAAACTAGCCCAATCAATAACAAAAAGTGTGGGAAATTTTATCAGCTTGCATAATTGGGAAATCCCAGCAGTATAACTGCCTTCGGGTCTGGGTTAAATAAAGAGACTCATTTGCTCACTTATGTCATGATGTTAAAAAAAATTAAATAAATAAATAAAGAGACTCAGATTATATTATTGGAAATCTAATGACCTCCGCTTAACTTTATTCTCATACAGATTTTCTCCAGGTGGTAACGAGATGGCCACTATGTGTTCCAAGTTTATTATTGTCCATATTACTCACGTTCCAGGAAAAGAACAAGATCTTATCTCAGCCATTGTCTACATCAAACCCAGGAACAAATACTGTGTGTGTCATACGCAGGATGGAGCAGACGATATGAGATAATTCCTGCCTTCATGGATTCAGAATCTAGACAGATGTGCTAAGGTTTCAACCGTGCTTTGGTGAGAAGCACGCAAATACTGAAATATGAATGGTTTCCTTGGAACGTGGGGGTCATCCAAGAAGAAGCAACATCTAGGGTGTTGTAGAGGATGGAATAGACTTCTCCAGACAGTCAAGTTATCTGGGCAGCATGCAGTGGACAGGGTGGCAAGGAACTCAGAGGAAAAGGCACAGTATGACGCATTCAGGGTGTCAGACGTAGCTCGGTATTGCTAGAGCATTAAGTAAAAAGAGGAAGCAGGAGAAAGTGAAGCTAGAGAGATAAACAGTTATCAGATCCTAAAACTCCATTGACGCCACATTAAATACCTTTGTCTTTATTCTTAGGTTCCAGCTTCCCAGATTTAGGGCATTCATACCTTTGTGGGTGAGTGGGAGGTGGAGAAGGGCAGGTAATGGAGAGACATGGCAAGAGCACAGTCTTACCTCTGGTTAAGACTCAAAGGTAGCTAAGTCTAGATTCCTAAACTCGGGAACCAGATCTTGTCTGGGTTTAGATCCCAGCTCCAAAAGTCAGTAGCTCATGAGACCTTGAGCAAGTTACTAAACCTCTCTGTGCCTCAGTTTCTTCATTTGTAAAATGGGCTTAACAACAATACCTACCTCATAAAAGTGTAAAGATTAAATCATATAAAGCATTAGAATACTGCCTCAAATAATAACAATGTTAGTTATCATTATTCCTAAAATGATGGTATCATTATTCTTATCATTCATTCCTAAAATGAAGTATCAGTTTGTTAATCCTTTTACTGTCTATTTGCTTAAAGATTTAGTAAAGAAAGTTTTTTTATTAAATAAAGACATATCACCAATTAAAATGCAAAATTTGTGTGAATCATTATAAATGAAACATAAGATATCAAAGACCTTTCCCCACCTACAGGGAGAGACTTGAGACCACACCCTTAGAATATCCAAGGGTACCTGAGGAGAAAGGTTTGAGAAGCACATTATAGGCAATAAAAACTAATGACAAGACTCCCTTGAGATGACAAAGGCCCAGAGGCTGAGTAACACTGTCCCCAGGCATTGGCAAAGTAAGGAGGAACTGAATGGAGGTAGGGACAGGCAGGAAGGGCTCCCTTTCTTCCAGAATGGCTCTTACTTATTCACTGATGCCTGAAATATCTTGAAAAGGACATGACCATTCTCAGAGACATAGGATTCAACTGATGTGCCTTGGGAGTGTTACTGAAGACTAAAGATCCCGGTGAGGTGTAGATGACCTATGTAGATCCCAAGAGTTGATGAAGGAAGAATAAGCACTGAGGAGCTTGGAAGTTGAAGAGAGTGGGGGCAATGACAATAAACTGGACAGAAAGGGCTAGAAGAAAACAGAAACCTCTGGTTGATCCTAGAACTGGCTCTGATCTGAACCCAGTCTTAAACTAGCAAACTCCCTCAACCATAACCACATGAGAAAACTGAGCGAAGACACCACCCTTGGTGAACCACAAATTTGGCATCAAAAGAATCCAAGGGTGTGGTCCAGCCAGAACCCAGGGGTTGCCCTACATATGGACAGAGCAGCTCAGACAGAGCAAGTGGATCCAGTGTGGTGGGTGTCTCCATCCCTCCTCCCAGGTCAGCCCAAGTCCTGGGTGCTTGGCTTTCTTCAAAAATTATCGCTGATTTTAGCTTTGCAAACTGCTTAAACCTATGGCTACAAACAACACAATAAAAAGTCACAATAACTGTTCTGGCTCTAAGCCTCAATCTAATTAATTTTCAATGTCAATCTAAACATGGGAGGAGAGAGGATGAGGAGGTCAAATATTCTGAGAGTAAGTGATTGAAAGCCAAAAGCATTCTCAGATACTGTGAGTAATGACTCAGAGTAATTTTTGTCATCACAGTTTTAGACATGATCTGAAGTAAGTTATTTGATTCTAGTTTAAAAAAAAAAATCACAAAATAAAATACACTCATAGCTGTGAATTCCCTATATCCAGACTCTCAGTGGAGTTCATGTTACATGTTACCTGATGCAGCTCAGGGGCTAAGTTCTTGTTTAGCCAGGAGGCAAAGAGCTGCTCTAGAGAAATAACCATCTCTGTTTAGAAAAATACCTTAATAAACTACTTGGCAATGAAAAGGGAGGCCCTGAGAGCTTGGATCTGGATTGTAAAGAAACAACCTAAAGATTACAAAAGGCTTCCTAATTTTATTACAGGAAAAAAAAAAAAAAAGAAAGAAAGAAAGAAAAGAAAAGAATGAAAGTTCAATGAAGGGACTGGAGGCAAATGAAATAGGAAAATGCAAGCAGCAGGACAGGAGGCAGAAAATCTGGTTGGTGAAAGATTTTTTTTAAGGACGGGGAAGCTTAGCATTCATTTTATAAATTATCTACAGTATGACACTGGGCTGAAACTGGCCTTCCATCACCCCTACCTTCCAGTAAGATCTGTTTTCCAGAGCTACTTCTGTGAGTCCCTGTGGAGGAGGTCGAGCATACAGCATGATGTCCTGCTTCCGGGGATGGGCTGGGACAAAGGTAATTACTTCCCTTTCTTTCTGAAGTGTAACCTGTAAAAACTGGCATAATGGAAAAAATGCCCAGCCCCATTTAAAAGTTTTCCTGCCCTTCCTCTTGCAGGCAGGGGAGATGCACCTGGTCAAGTAAGGTCCAAACTCTTTACAGGTTAGGGTCTGGTGGGAAGAAAGGGATAGAAAGGAAGAATGAACGGTTTTGGTTTTACCTTCTCCCTTTGGTACTAGAGGAAGCAAGCTTACAGAAGAATGGCATCTAGCAGAGGCTGCAGTCACTAAGACCATCTTTTCCCTCACTTTCCTCTCACTTCCCTTTCCTCTTTGTGCTCCTTTCTCCTCCAGATTCCCAGTTCTAGAACATTCCACCAGCTAATGCATCTGCCTCAGGGCAGTGGCAGCTTCACTGAGAGGCAATGTTCTTGCTGCAGCAGTTCACACTTCCCTTGTGAAAGGTTTAGATGTCACCTTGTTTAGTTGCCTCTCACCCAAACATAGTGGGAGAGACACTCACGCCATCACTAAAGCATTCCACTGCCTTCCTTTCCTCTGCATAAATCATTCTTCTCCTGAAGATGTCTCCATGCATTTAAAATTACAATTGTGTCACTTGTGCTAACATCTGATTTACCCTAGTTCAATTTTTATGACATTTTCTTCCGTGAATATGTTCTGTCATTTATGAACGACAAAGATTTTATTATGCATCCAAAGATCTTATTGATAAAAATCTTGTGCTTTCTTGTGTAAAAAGTTAATAGCTTCCAGGATGAGGAGATTCCTTTGGTTGATTATTATAACACATCTTGTAACATTTAAGCTACTTACTTCCTCGTGTCTCAGAAAACATTGGCGTTAACTGTATCAATAAAATTATTGGAACAGAACCATTTAAACCTTCTATTTTGTTTATACTTATCTGATCTTCATGGTAGGTTCAAAGATGTTACGGGAAAGGATATTACACTACATAAAAACTCCCAGTGTAATGACAACAATGACATCAAAGAGAAACTGGCACTTACTGAGCTCTTATTATGCTCCCCAAACACTAAGTCTTTTATACATTTAATTCTTTCATTTAATCCTCACCACAACACTTAAAGACACTATCCTCATTTTTCAGATATGAAAGCTAAATTTCAGAGAAGTTAAATATTTTGTCACTGTGACACAGAAAGAATCTAACCAGGCCTGAATAACTCTCCTTTAACATGATTACAAGTCAGTCTGGTCAGCTCACCAAAGCAGAAAATTACACTATAGCAATGGAAGATCAAGGATATGAAAAACAAAGCTATAAAAAACAAAGTATGTGGATCAATGACCTAAATATAGGAGTTAAAACCACAAAACCCTTAGAAGAAAGCATATATTAATAGATAAATCTTCATGACCTTGGATTTGGCAGTTGATTCTTAGACCAAATTTAGACCAAACACCAAAAGCATGAGCAACTAAAAAAGAAATTAAAATAAAATAAATTGGAATTCATCAAAATGAGAAAACTTTGTGTATCAAAGGACATTATCAAGAAAGTGAAAAGACACTATACAGAATGGGAGAAAATATTTGCAAGTGACATACCAGATAAACATTTAATATCCAAAATATAAAGAATGCCCACAACTCAGCAACAAAAAGACAAACAACCCAATTAAAAATAAGAGCAAAGAACTTGAATAGACATTTCTTTGAAGATATACAAATGGACAAAAAACACATAAAAAGATATTCAACATCTTCCATTAGTCACTGGAAAAATACAAATCAAAACCACAATGAGACACCAGTTCACACCTTCACATATGGCCATAATAATAATTTTTTAAAAAATTTTAAATAAAACAGAAAATAATAAATATTGAGGAGAATACAGAGAAATTGAAATCCTGGTACATTGCTGGTAAGAATGTAAAACGGTATAGCCACCATAGAAACCAGTTTGGTAGTTCCTCAAAATTTAAACCTAGAATTACCATATGACCCAGTAATTCCATGCCTAGTATATACCTAAAGTAATTGAAAACAGAAATTCAAATAGATATTTATACACCAATGATCATTATACAATTATTCACAGCAGCCAGAAGGTATAAACTGCCCAAGTATCCATTGACGGATGAATGGATAAACAAAATGTGTTCTAGCCATATACTGGAATACTATTTAGCCATAAAAAGAATGAAATGCTGATACATGCTACTACAACATGAATTAACCTTGAAAACATTATGCTAAGTGAAATAACTCATACACAAAAGGACAACTGTTGTATAGTCATATAGTTATAGTTATATGAAGTACCTAGAATAGTCAAATTCATAGAAACAAAAAGTAGAACTTACCAAGGGCTTGGGGGGAGGGAGGAAAAGAGAGTTATTATTTAACGGGTACAGAATTTCTGTCTAGGATGACAAACAAAGCTCTGGAAATAGATAATGGTGATGGTTATACAACAGTGCAAATGTACTTAATAACACTAAATTGTACATTTAAAAATGGTGAAAATTGTAAGTTTTACATGATATATATTTAACCACAGATGAAAAAAAAAATGGTTTCCTTCATTAAAAATAAGTCACTCAAGTCAGGCACAATGGCTTATGCATGTAATCCCAACAGGGTGAGCTGAAGCAGAGGATCACTTGAGACCAGGAGTTCAAGACCAGCCTGGGCAACATAGCAAGACCCTGTTTCTAAAAAAATAAAAAAAATAAAAAAAGTAAGTCTCTGGTACCCTGTATCTACAGACTAGATCACTCTTATGAACATCATACCTGATTTCCAGCTGAAACCTCAAACTCAATGTCCAAAATTGATGTCATTACTTTACCACAACCAAATCCCTGTTCCTCTCCCCAAATCCACTCTTAGGTCCTTCTCCTGTGAGCCGTGTTTCCATAATGACAGCACCACCATCTGCCATGTCTATTACACTCCCATCATCCTTGATTCTCTCTTCCTCACTCCCACAGACAATCAGCCCCCAAGTTTTGGATTTGTCCTATTTTTATCAATCCTACTTTCCAAATATGTCTTGAATTTTCTTCCTCTTTTCCATCCCTAAAGGCACAGTCTTAGTTTAGGGCCTCATTCTACCGCTTTCACCTGGATTACAGTGTTAACTTTTTGCTTGGTCTATCTGCCTCTCTAATATCCCTCACGGAGAGTCATCTCTCTTTCTACAATCTGTCTTCAGAATAACCAGTAACACTGTCTTACAACATTATAAATCTGATCATGCTGCTTTCTTCCTATAAAATACCACTTGATGTCATTTAGGATAAAGTCCAAACTCCCAGACATGCAAGGTTGGCTTTCAACAATGTGGTGCCCAGCTGCTCTCTAGGCTGTCCCCACCCTACACGCTAGCCACATGGCCTGATCACTCTACTCACACTCTTCTCTTTCCACATCCTCTTCCTAGAATGCCCTTTCCCAAGAAAACTGCTAGTTATCCTCCAAAATCCAGCCAAAATGCCACTTCCTACATGATCCATTCCTCAATCCCGTAGGAAGGGTTAGCTGCTCCCTTCGTTTTGGTAGCGTTGCATATTACAAGCATGCATCACATTGTGTTAATAGTATTTACTTTCCTATGTTGCCACCCCAGAGCATGAGCTTCTAAAGGCAAGAACTGGGACTTGATCCCACTAGGTTGTTTTTTCACTAAGCGCAATTTAGATGAACAAGAGACTTCTTTCTCCCTATCCAAATTATTCAAGGGAGTTAATACAATTCATTTAAAGTGTTTGTGATTTCTAACGTATTTTGAATTACTAAAAATAAACAGAAACGCAGGATACAAAATCTAGAAAATGCCTTTTTTTAAAGACTTCATTTTTTTTAAAAGCAGATTTAGGTTCACAGCAAAATTGAGAGGAAAGTATGCAGATTTCCCACATACCTCTTGCCCTTATACACACACATCCTCTGCCATTGTCAACATCCCCTTCAGAGTGGTACATTTGTTACAACTGATGAGCCTACACTCACCCAAAGACCACAGTTTGCATTAGGGTTCACTTTGGTGTTGTACATTCTATAGGTTTGGACAAATGCAAAATGACATGTATCTACCATTATAGAATCATGCAGAGTAGATTCACTACCCTAAACATCCTCTGTTCTCTGTCTATTCATCTCCCCCTACCCCACCTCACCACACCCCCTACACACAGTTACTGATCTCATCACTGTCTCCATAAATTTGCCTCTTCCACAATGTCATATAGTTGCATACACTATGTGGCCTTCCAGATTGCCTTCTTTCACTCAGTAACATACATTTATCATTCCTCCATATCTATTCATGATGTCATACCTCATTTCTGTCTAGCACTGAATAGTATTCCGTGGTCTTGATGTACCATCGTTTATTTATTCATTTACCTACTGAAGGCCATCTTGGTTGCTTCCAAATTTTGACAATTATAAATATAACTGCTATAAACATCCACATGTAGGTTTTTTTGTGTAGACATAAATTTTCATCTCCTTTGGGTAGATACCAAGGTGTGCAGTTGCTGAATCATAGGATAAGAGTGTGTTTAATTCTGTAAGAAACCATGGAACAGTCTTCCAAAATGGCCGTATCATTTTGCATTTCCACTAGCACATTCTGCTTTGGTGTCGCCAGTGTTCTAAATTTTGGGCATTCTAGTAGGTGGGTGGTGCTATCTCATTTTGGTTTGCATTTCCCTGCTGATATATGATATAGAGCATCTTTTCATAGGCTTATTCACCTTCTGTATATCTTCTTTGATGAGGTAACTGTCGAGGTCTTTAGCCCATTTTTTAATCAGGTTGTTTGTGTTCTTATTGTTGAGTTTCAAGAATTCTTTGTACATTTTGGATAACAGTCCTTTATCTGATGTGTCTTTGCATATATTTTCACCCAGTTTGTGGGCTGTCTTCTCATTCGCCTAAGGAAATGCCTTTTACTTGTAATTTCAGTACAAATATTACTAAAAATCTCATATGTAACTTCATTTTCAGCTGATCCAAGTAAAATCTATAAATAATCATTGATTCCACAAACATTTATTGTGCACCTATCCTATGCATACATTGACTAAGGGTACCAAGTACGCAAGTATAGTTAAATTGTGGCCACACAAAATCAAGTTATTTCTGCAAAGAGAGCAAATTTAATTAATTGATCTGAAAATGTTACCTTTGGTGAAACATGGTGCACCAGATAATTTAAGAGATATCTGAATAATTAAGTTTTTCAGCTCCAGCATGTTTGAGGTGTTTCCCATGATGTATTAGGCTCAAAAGCCACACTGCTCTCCCAAGAAATGTACAACATAATGAAGGAGAAAAACCTGTTACAAAATACATAGAGAATGTAGTGTGATCAAAAAAGAATGTACTGTGATAGAAAAAGTTAGTAGTCCTGATGACTACTAACTCACTTTGTGACTTCAGGGAAGTAAGTTATTCTGTAATCTTGGCCTCGGTTTCCTTTTTGGTAAAAATGAAGTAGTTGGAATAGAATCGGTAGATAGTGGGTCCTTATTGCTATACATAGAATAAGCATTACGTGTATTGAGGGCCAACACAGCCCTACCTGTAAGTGGGTAGCAGCCGGAGTTGGAGTGAATGGAAGAAGGAGATTAGATACAATGATTTCCAAGTGGAAGGTCTAGCTTTGGAGAATTGCTTTACTATAGAATGTGAAAGCAGGACAGTGGGACAGATGAACAGTCAAGCTCATGCTTGAAGATTTTTGTTTGTTTGGTATTTTTTCATGTAATTCAAGAGGAATTAGGAGCAGTGTTGACCATTAAGAAAGGAAATAAATGGATTAAAAGAAGAGCCAAAGAAAGGAATTCTCACTCTCTTGCTAAGGGATGGGGAAGATGAGGAGATGGAGCAGAGCTGTCTAATGGCCACTAACCGAGCCAGAGCACAGCATTTCCACCTGCCTCCTGCCATCTTTCCCCTCTATAAAGAACCATCAACTTTGGTGATGTTTTGTTTCTTGACTTTGGTGACTGTTCCAGTATTTGCTTGGTAATTGCTTGATTATTTGTCTGTTTCCTGCACTTTTCCATACTTTTCCATTTAAAAAAATCTTTTTAAGATACATGGTAGAAAAATGTCCTGAATAACGCTCCCCCCAATTTTTTCCCTTTTATTTCATCATATTATGGGGGTACAAATATTGTTAGGATTACATATATTGCCTCTGCCACCCCTCCCCCCCACATGCCAGAGCTTCAAGTGTGTCCAATCCCCAGGTGGTGCGCACCTCACCCATTATGTAAGTACACACCCTTCCCCTCCTCCCCCCTCGCGCCTGCCCACCACCCAATAAAAGTTTTTTGGGTTTTTTTTCGACATTTTGGTTACATTGTATATCTTTGCCTCTCCCCAAGAAGGGTTAAAGGTATGCCCTTCCTCCTCACAATGCTCGCCACATCCCTAAAGATGTGGATCTCCTCCCCAACCCCTGAATCCCTGGTGAACATTAGCACCATTTGAGCACCATAGTTTTAATCAGTCAGTACCAATTTGATGACGATCCCCCAAATTTTTTAATTGAGAAGATCTATGTAAGTAGTAATTTGATTCTGGCAAATAAAAAAAGTTTTCTCAAGTGAAGTATCCCAAGAATGGAAAAACAAGCACCAGATATATTCTCCAGAAAACTGGTATTAACTGAGTAGCACCTAAGTGGACACATAGGTACTACAGTAATAGGGTATTGGGCAGGTGGGAGGGGGGAGGGGGGTGGGTATATACATACATAATGAGTGAGATGTGCACCATCTGGGGGATGGTCATGATGGAGACTCAGACTTTTGGGGGGAGGGGGGGAATGGGCATTTATTGAAACCTTAAAATCTGTACCCCCATAATATGCCAAAATAAAAAAAAAATTAAAAAATTAAAAAAAAAAAAGTTTTCTCATGGATTCTATTTATACAGCAGACAGAAAAAAAAATCTTTTGAAAGACAAATACATTGTGTGCCTCCTGCCAATAAGGGCATAATACTTCCTCGTTTTCGTTAATGAAAAATAACATACACTTTCAAAGTGCTGTAGACACTGAAAAGAAAGAAAACACTCAATGAGTCACCTATTTCCACATTTAGGGCTGAGGAACTGTATAAATTTCTCCAGCCTCTAGCAGAAAACGCCAAACCAATCGTAGGTCTGGACACACTCATCTCTGGAGGGCAGCTATGCAACTCACCCTGCTGTGCGCCGCCGTGTGTCTGCTGCCCAGCAGCCTGGCCCTGCCGCTGCCCAGGGAGGCAGGAGGCATGAGTAAGCCGCAGTGGGAACAGGCTCAGGTATGTCGCAGTCCACTTACCTAAGGCTCCATGATCCCACCATCAGCATTAGGAAATGTGCTTTTTAATTATTTCTCCTACCGTGTTAGTATTACAATGAATTTTTTTTTGGGGGGGTGTACTTTTTCTGATTATAAAAACAATATATGTTTTCATCAAGTAGCCATTAAGAGCATGTTTTACAGCCTGTTCAAACTGAGTTCGAGTTCTAATTCTTCCATTCACCAGGTAGATGAACTTAAGAATGTCATTGAACTTCTCTGAGCTTCAGGTTTCTAATTTGAAAGTTGGAGATAATAATGGTATCAACCAAATGGGGGCTTTGTAAAGCATTTAACACAGTACCTAGCCCGGGCGTGGTGGCTCACGCCTGTAATCCTAGCACTCTGGGAGGCCGAGGCGGGATTGAGGTCAGGAGTTCGAGACCAGCCTGAGCAAGAGCAAGACCCTGTCTCTACTAAAAATAGAAAGAAATTAGCTGGACAAATAAAAATATATATAGAAAAAATTAGCCAGGCATGGTGGTGCATGCCTGTAGTCCCAGCTACTCGGGAGGCTGAGGCAGAAGGATCGCTTAAGCCCAGGAGTTTGAGGTTGCTGTGAGCTAGGCTGAAGCCAGGCACTCTAGCCGGAAAACAAAGCGAGACTCTGTCTCAAAAAAAAAGAAAAGACACAGTACCTAAAACATTGTTTATACATAATAGATTGAAGTTATTATTATTATTTATTGTCAGTTGAGATTCTTTTTATAAAGTGCACAGAATGTTGCCTCTTAAGATGAGGACTACTTGTAATGGAGAAATTTGAAGTCAGAAAACATTGGTAGAAGTTACAACTCTCCCACAAGCCAATGACAAGGCATTAACTTTTGACTGTTTTCTCATGTGTCCAGTGGAAATAATAATACTATGTGTTTTATACCTCCCAGGGTATTCTAATAAATAACTGAGGTGATAACAATACCGACTAACACATATGAACAATTATATAATCTTTAATTACAATTAAAGATTATAAAATACTTCCATATACATTGTCATTTAACCCTTAGCTCTAGCTTGGAAAAAAGAAGAACTAAAGTCAAATTGTTTCACATTCTTGTTAGTGGTGGAGACAGGAATGAAGGAGAAGTGTTTCTAGCTCAAAAATCATGTTATTTCCAATATACTACTTAATAAGCAGTCTAATAAGTATAAAGAATTATTATTTGGTAAAATAATGGGGTGATTACTCATAAGTATTATTTTAAATTTAGGCTCTAAGCAAAAGAAAAGTCAAGTTTTATTTCACTTTAACATTTAAAAAGTTCCAGTAATATGTTAAATTGAACCATATGCAACAATTATTAGGATTAAACTGTTTTTTACCTCCAAAACAGTAATTTTATATGGTTCCACCTAATGGATTATCCAGAAGGAGTACTTTGCATGAATATTTAGTTCCTTCTCTTAGGATGCAGATTGGCAGTAAACTAGAGGGAAGTTAGCTAGATTTAACAGAAAGCAGGAAAAGTCATCTCAAGAATGCAGGATTTCTTCCAGAGGGTGTCTTAGTAAAATCCACAGCTCTGGAAGGGATAAAATGGGTTATTTGTTTTTATATAAGGGATTAATTCCTAATTGTCATGGATGAACAATAAGTATTTGTTGTATTTAATGAAACACAATCATTGGTTACAAGAAGAGAGTGTGCAAGATTAATAAGGTTACTTATGTAAAGGGCATACTCCTGAAAGGTTCTGAGACAAGTAAGTATTGTCATCTACTCCAAAGTAGACTGCAAATTAGTGAGTTAATCTTTAAGTCATTTCAACAACAATACTATCATGCATTATATAACCCAATATGTGTTTCTAATATGGAAATATGGAAATCAGAACACTTGAATTCAAATACTGGCTCCTTCAGTCACTCACAGGGTGAACTTAGGCAACTTATTTCACTTTTCAGAGCCACCTTTCTTCATATATAAAGTAGGGATAACAATGCCATCCCTACTTCGCAGGGTAGTTACAAGGTTTAAATGAGCTAAGTAGGTAAGTACCTAGCACTAGTAAATGCTTAAAAACTGTTCTTATGAGGTTGCTACCATTGTTCGTTCATTCACTTTTTACTTTTTTGTATTTAGGTTGCTAGATTTACATCCTCATATCCAGACACTGGGAATCTCTAAGAAATTCCCAGGGACCCAACTATGCTTGGAATAGATCTGGGAGATCTGTTTTATCCTACAACTTCCCAGAGTGGGTTTTACTAGGGATTTAACAGTGAGTGGAAAGAAGGAATGGAAGTCAGCAAATTCAGGTCCACTTCTGCTGCTAATTTAATGGGTGAACCTAGCAAATCATTTAGTTTCTATGAGCTTGGGTTTCTTCACCTAAACAATTAAGGTAAACTAATTAAACTAATAATCTCCTAATATTCTTTCCTAGAATTAAAATTTTAAGACTTTTTTGTTTTGTTTTGTTTTTTTTGAGACAGAGTCTCACTTTGTTGCCCAGGCTAGAGTGAGTGCCGTGGCGTCGGCCTAGCTCACAGCAACCTCAAACTCCTGGGCTCAAGCAATCCTACTGCCTCAGCCTCCTGAGTAGCTGGGATTACAGGCATGTGCCACCATGCCCGGCTGATTTATATATATATATATATATATATATATATATATATATTTTTTT
This sequence comes from Microcebus murinus, assembly GCF_040939455.1. NCBI lineage: Eukaryota > Metazoa > Chordata > Mammalia > Primates > Cheirogaleidae > Microcebus > Microcebus murinus. Next base: position 83,192,084 of record NC_134107.1, on the reverse strand, counting down.
TTTTTATTTGGTCAATTAATTTCTTTCTATTTTTAGTAGAGATGGGGTCTCGCTCTTGCTCAGGCTGGTTTCGAACTCCTGACCTTGAGCAATTCTCCCACCTCGGCCTCCCAGAGTGCTAGGATTACAGGCGTGAAACCTTTTAACCGTTAGCTGGAACCACATCTCAGCCAGACCTTAGACGGGCCTAGCTGGCTTCAGATCCCCACCGAGGGCCTGATGAGGGAAGGGCTCCGTTGTCCCCATGGAGGACTCACTGGGACACGCTTCCTAATTGCTGTGACAAACAAGTCTAGGCTTTATAAAGTGTACAATGTACCTCTCCTCGGAACACTTAATGGGACGAAAGGGAAATTGAGATTCTTCTCTTTTGCTGATGAAACACATGCCAATGCTTCTTTATTGGTGTTAAATTTTCTCCTCACTAACACCCACTTATTTTATGCAGTGACTATGCAATTATTCTGCCTTCAAATCCCTATTTGAATCCGCAGGAACCAAAGGCAAAAGAAGTGTAGACTTCTAAGATAAAAGAAGGCAATAAACAAACAACAGCTACAGATTAATTACTCTCTTTTTAATAGGACTATCTTAAAAGATTTTATTCCTACGACTCGCAAACAAAAATTGCCAACAGTTTAGAAGCCAAACTCAAGGAGATGGAAAAGTTCTTTGGCCTGCCTATAACTGGAGTGCTAAGCCCCCGCATCGTAGAAATAATGCAGAAACCCAGATGTGGAGTGCCAGATGTTGCAGAATACTCACTATTCCCAGAAAACCCAAAATGGACTTCCAAAATAGTCACCTACAGGTTAGTTTTGCTTTGGCTCGTTTTGGCAAAAACGATAAAGCCCTTTCCCTGAGAGGTTAAATATTGTTTTCTTGTTTGCTACTAGGATCGTATCATATACCCGAGACTTATCATCTTTCGCAGTGAATCGATTAGTAGAAAAGGCTTTAAACATGTGGAGCAAAGAGATCCCACTGCGTTTCAAGAAACTGCGGTGGGGAATTGCTGATATCATGATTGGCTTTGCCAGAGGAGGTAAGAAAGATTTCTGTAGGCTAATCCTGTGTCCTGCTTTATTTGTTTATTATTTATATCAGTGCTCTCCTCTTTTCAGGACTTGAAACTCTGAATAAGAGATAAATAGATATTTAGCAACGGTATTACAATTTTTATAATCTGTTGATTTAGAATCACTTTTTATAGCAGGAGTTAGCAAACCACAACCCATGAACCAAATCCAGCCCACCATCTATTTTTGTAAATAACATTTTACTGGAATACAGCCAGCCTTCTTCATTTACCTCCTGTCTATGACTGCTTTGGGGCAGTCTCCAATTGTGACAGAAGCCATCAAGTTTACAAAGCTTAAAGACTTATTGCCTGACCCTTTATAGAAAAAGTTTGCCAAAAGTTTGTAGCATGAACCATTATATATATGTATGTAGTCATGCATCTCTTAACGGTAGGGATACATCCTGAGAAATGCCTTGTTAGGCAATTTTGTCATTGTGTGAACAACATGGTGTGTACTTAACACAGATCTGGATAATAGCATAGCCTAATACACACCTAGGCTATATGGTCTAGCGTATTGTTCCAAGGCTACAAACCTGTGCAGCATGTTACTGTACTGAGTATCGTAGGCAATTCTAACACAATGGTAAGTGTCCGTGTATCTAAACATCAAAAATGTAATTAATTGTGCTATGACATTACCGCAGCTACATCACTAGGCAATAGGAGTTTTTCAGCTCCATTATAATCTTATGTGTCCACCATTGTAAATGTGGCCTGTTGGCCAGGCACAGTGGCTCACGTCTGTAATCCTAGCACTCTGGGAGGCCAAGGCAGGAGAATCGCTCAAGGTCAGGAGTTGGAAACCAGCCTGAGCAAGAGCGAGACTCCATCTCTATTAAAAATAGAAAGAAATTAATTGGCCAACTAAAAATATTTACAAAAAATTAGCCGGGCATGGTGGCGCATGCCTGTAGTCCCAGCTACTCGGGAGGCTGAGGCAGAAGGATTGCTTGAGCCCAGGAGTTTGAGGTTGCTGTGAGCTAGGCTGATCCCATGGCACTCTAGCCTGGGCAACAGAGTGAGACTCTGTCTCAAAAAAATAAACATGGCCTGTTGTGGACACAAAGGTCGTTATGCAGCACATGACTATATGTTTAAAGTGATCTATTTAACATCAATATTAAACCAACAGAAGGGGTTTCAGCTTCCAAAGGTCTCAAGTGGCCCCCAACAAGTGGGGTAGCGACAGGTCATAAACCTTCATGTCGCAAGAAAGTAGAAAATAGACACTTACCTATTAAAGGACTTAAAGAGATATAACTCATGAACATGAACTACTCTTAATTGTTAGTGTTTCATGGGGCAAATTTGGAGAAAAATGTTGCTCATTTTGGTCTGTTCTAATGTTGAACTGCTCGGGTACTGTGATTTTAGCTCAAATTTGAACTTCAACCCGCAATGTTGACAACACTGAAAAAAAATGTTCTGGAAAGCACTCATCATGGCACTACAAGTTTTTTAAGAGTTAGATAAACTGAGTATGACCTGATATCAACTTGAAGATAAATAGCACTGCATCACAAATAAAAGAACTATCAAAAGCCATTTTAAGAGTCCTTGAGCATGGTTCTCCAAGGGATCGTTCACTATGCCCACAAAGAATAAGCTAGATTTCTAAAGAAAAAAATATATATATGAAATAGTACACAAATTACCTGCTCAATGCAGTACTCACATTCATTCTGCCTCCCACTACCATTTGGCCAAGCAAAGTGGTCAAATTTAACAAAAGCTTCAATGCAAACAGAAGTTAGATGTAAATGCATTTAAAGTTGCTTGTCTGGTTAGTAAGCCTTCAATGTATGCTGGTTACCAGGGATGGGCAGTGGCTCTGTGAAAGGAAAAAGTGCCTGTGCCTAACAGGCATGCAAACCACCTTGTGCGTGCACTTGCAGTAACAGTCCCAACCTCTTCATCGGGGCTGCTCCTTCTGGCCTGAATACTCATATAAACTGAAAAGATAAAATGTCTGGAGAACAAAATTAGTCACTAAGAATAATCACCCCCATTTTCTTTTAGCTCACGGGGACCCCTACCCATTTGATGGTCCAGGAAACACGCTGGCTCATGCCTTTGCACCTGGGCCAGGCCTTGGAGGAGACGCTCACTTTGATGAGGATGAACGCTGGACTGATGGCAGCAGTATAGGTATAGCATCCTGTGTCTCTTCTGCTCCACATCCTTTTAACAATCCTGAACTTATAATAACTTTAATAATTACATTAAATTATAATAAGTATTGAGCTCTTGCTAGGTGCCAACCATTGTACTATATGCTTTAAATGCATTATCTCATTAATATTCATAATGCTACATACAGGTACAAAAGATGGACGCTCAGGCTACACAGTCAGGCAGCATTGGGTTCAATTTGCTGTACCTCCACCAATTACTCCCTGTGTGTCCTTGGGCAAATTATTTAACTTATCTGTGCCTCAGTTATCTCATCCGTGAAATGGGAATATAAATAGTTCCCACCTTAAATGGTGTTGTTTAAATTAAATGAGATAATGGGCCAGGCGCGGTGGCTCACACCTGTAATCCTGGCACTCTGGGAGGCCGAGGCGGGCGGATTGCTCAAGGAGTTGTTGTCAGGAGTTCGAAACCAGCCTGAGCAAGAGCGAGACCCTCGTCTCTACTAAAAATAGAAAGAAATTAATTGACCAACTAAAAATATATATACAAAAAATTAGCCAGGCATGGTGGCACATGCCTATAGTCCCAGCTACTTGGGAGGCTGAGGCAGAAGGATTGCTTGAGCCCAAGAGATTGAGGTTGCTGTGAGCTAGACTGATGCCACAGCACTCACTCTAGCCTGGGCAACAAAGTGAGACTCTGTCTCAAAAAAAAAAATTTCACAGTATAAAGAGGGTACAAATGTTTTTGGTTGGATGGATCGCTTTTGTAATGCTTGAGTCATGGCTATAAGTGTGCCCATCACCCAAATCGTGTTCATTGTGCCTGTTAGGTGCTTGCCCCTCCCCTCCTTTCTCCCCCTCTCCCCCCTGCTTGATTTCCACTAAGTTTTACATCCCACTGTGCACATGTGTGCTCATCAGTTAGTAATTGGATGGGAAACCCCTCCCCATTTTTGAAAGCCTGGAAACAAATAAGTAAACTACAGAGAACTAGGAGTTGGGTATTTTTATAGTTACTTTATTTTTTATTATGATATTATGTATTATGTTACATATAATATTGTGTTATTTTTATAGTTATTGTATGTCACTTCTTCCCTTGTAGGAATTAACTTTCTATATGCTGCAACTCATGAACTTGGCCATTCTTTGGGTATGGGCCACTCCACTGACCCTAATGCCGTGATGTATCCAGTCTATGGAAGTGGAGATCTCCAAAATTTTAAACTTTCACGTGATGACATTGAAGGCATTCAGAAACTATATGGTAATACTTATGATTTTCAATTGGGGGGATTCTTTCACATTTTCTTTTGAGAGTAGGCTTGGATGATAAAAGCTGGGAAATGGCTACTTACCTGGAAAACCATACTGGAATTTATATCAAAAAACCTATTGAGGGGAGAAATTTGAGACATTAGATATTCAAAATGCAACCAGACTATTTAATACTATGAAGGTGTTGCTTTTAAGTTTCAGTAATATATTATCACATAATGAAATTATGAAAATGAAGCTATTAAGGCTTTCTTCAAGCTGTCACTTATTGCTCTTCCTTAGTTCAAATACTTCACACTAGTCTCCCCCTGTAGTAATGGACAGAAGAAAGAAAACACCTTCCGCCATAGCTGCCCACTCCCAAGGATTCAGCCCTTGGTGATTGAGAGAGACCCAATTTTTCCTGTTTGCATATATGTGTAGGGAAAATGGTTAACTACGGACAGCAGCTGCTTATAGTTGCTGGTCACGAGGGTTATCAATATCCCATGTCGCAATCTACACTGCTTTGATTTAATCAAGTTCCAAATTCAGTTTTAAAAAACACACTGAATTGTATCTGCCTGGATCAAGTCAGTCGGAAATAGTATTTGAGAAAAAAATCAAAGGACAAGGATAAAAAGCTGTGTCTCTGGATAAAGATTTAAAAAAGTAAGGTTCAAAGAGTCTGAGTGAACTTCTCAGGGTCATGTAGCTGTCAAGTGCTTGAACAATGATTCCAAGTCAGGACTGTGTGATTTGATACTCTTTCTATGACATATCCCTACCTAGTAATCTTTTATAATAAAAATATTCTGGATAAGAAAATACAGAATGACATCTTTAAGTCGGCAGATATAATGAACACATTAACTGCCATGTGAGCTATATTTAACTCATGCTAGTTTTAAGCCTGGGGTTTCATGAAGCATATGTAACTCAAACCTCTTTTTACCTTTACCCTTACGAACTATTTTTCAGGTTGCATATAACTCACACACAGAAAACAATAAAAAGTAGCAACTTTTTTTATCAAATTAGAAAGGATCATTTTGTTTTCTAAGTTTTTATTCTGTTTTTGTGATAAAACACCTTGACCCTAGGGAAAAAATTTTTTTTGAGTGTGGCAGTTAAGCCTTAATGTGTTAAGCCTATCTGACAAAATATCAAGATAATAAGAATACATTGATAAAAGATCACAGAAGAGTATTTGAATGATCAAATGAGCAGTGAAAGTGCTTCCACATAATAGAATACTGTTCTTAGAGGAAAATTATTCCTATAGGATAATGGATTTAAGATATCAGTTGAACCTAGATCTTACTATTACATAAATCATCATTTCCCAATCTGTGTTCCCAGAACTCTAGTTCTACAAGATGATTCCCAAAAAAGGATGCTATGGAAAAATAAGTTCAAGAAACACTATATACTATATTTCCGTTGCATAGGATGATAAAGAGTACTAAAGAAACATTGTTTAATCCAGTGTTTCCTAAATTATAATCCTTTTTATAGAATGCCCATTGAGACCCATAAAATAGCACTTCAGAGAACACACTTTGGAAAATGCTATGTAACTGTCCCCTAAAAATCCAACTGAAAAAACTGCTACTGTCCAAAAGACTTACAAAATACTGACTATCGTTGGTAAAGTTATTACCAACAAAACAGAAAATGCTACTCTCTCAACGCACCTTGCAGGGGTGGGGAACCTGCAGCCTTAGGGCCACATGTGGCCTTCTGGATCCTGAGTGCAGCCTTTCAACTAAATCCAAATTTTTTAGAACAAATCCTTTTATTAAAATGGGTACAGCAGAGAAAGATGAAGTTTTTCTTGCCTCCTTTGGTGCTTAGAAAAGAAAAATCTTGAAATCAGAAGGCCACAGGTTCTCCACTCACAGGAAGAAAATAGACTGGTACATTAAATCGTTAAGAATTAGCCAAAAAAGAAAAGGCACCACCAGTCAAAGTTGGAAAGAAGAAACTTCTGGACAAGTGAAAGTAGGATTTTCTTATGGAGGCTGTAAATATAGGGAAGCCATTAATCCAAAAAGTAATATGAGCAGAAAATGTAGATTGAGAACAATGTGATTAAGCTCATACATACAAGAGTACTAATGCTCTTTACAGAATAATAAAAATAATAGCCAAAATGCATTGAGTACTTGCCGTGTACCGAAGCACTTCACATGAATTAACTCATTTAATCCAACAATCCAATGAGACGTTATTATCCACACTTTGCAGATTGGTAAACTAATGCTAAGAGAGGTTAAGTATAACAATACCATACCAAGGTCACACAGCTAGTAAACTGGTAGAAACAAGACACAAAGAAATCTGACCCCCTAGGCCACTACTGCCTTCTCAACCTTTGGAGGTTGTTCTTCAGAATCTTTGTCCTAGATATAGAAAACTGGGCTGAGCTAATGACAGATTGTACAGACCATGACATTTCCTTTGTATAGTCTTAAGATTTTTTTAAAAAGCATTTTATACTATATCAGAATGTTCTTATTTTTTGCTTAACAGGAAAGAGAAATCATTGAAGAAAGAACTAGAAACTTCCAGGAGAACATCCATTTATTCATTGAATTCTGTATCATTGTTCCCCAACCAGAACTGATAAACACTATTCCTGTACTCCCTTTAGCACTTACTTCATCCTTTCTTGTCTTGCGGTTGGGTTTTGCATGGATCTTTCCCTCTGAGGACAAACTCCTTTATGGCATGACTGTGCTTACTCATCTATGACTCTCCTTACGCAGTTTGCAGTTCCTAGATGTCAATACATATTATATATGCAAATAAATAAAATTTTTATTCCAAAGTGAAATCATTTGTGTTGGCAGCACTGTTTCTATGGCAAGAGAAGACATACTGTAAGATGAAATCAAAGACTAAAACAACAACAAAAAAATTTCCAGCATATTATCTTGGGGGGTTCAGCAGCACTTCATCCTATCCCCAAATGAGGAAGCGGAGAGCTCCACTTCTTTGCTCATTAGTGGAGCCCAAAGTGACACAACCATCCTCTGATCCTTTCAGCCCAAGCTCTCACTCTGAGTCTTCTGGGAAGTCCAATTATCCCCACAAAATGTCTGTGAATTCCCAAGGACTCACACAGTCTCACAGTTACCTGCAGCTCCGTGTTCCCACCACCCAAACACACTTCCCGATCATCCTGTATCTCTCCTGCCCCAGCTGTTCTCCAAGCTCCTTTCCCTCCGCACCAGCCAGACACTGGTCTCGCCCTTTTCTCTTTAACTTTCTCCAAACCAATCCTGCAAGGCTTTTGTGTGAGTGTAGATGTTGCTGAAGATTTGCATCAACAATGAGATTTTAAAAATCGGCCGGGCATGGTGGCACATGCCTGTAGTCCCAGCTACTCGGGAGGCTGAGGCAGGAGGATCGATTGAACCCAGGAGTTTGAGGTTGCTGCGGGTAGGCTGACGCCACAGCACTCTAGCCTGGGCAACAAAGTGAGACTCTGTCTCAAAAAAATAAAAAAAAAAGAAAGAAAGAAAAAAACAAACAAACAATAACAACAAAAAAAAATGAGATTTTACACTGTACAAGAGCAATGTGATTGAAAAAACTAAAATTGGGTATTATCCCCATCCCCAATTTCTCACCGGCCACGTACTTCTGCAGGCAGCAGCCTCCTGCCACCTCTCTCCCCAGTCCTCCACGCCTTATGACATCCCCAGAAACTCGTTTCCCTGATGTCCTGCAACCGGAGCCCTCCTTTTCCTCACAGAGACTCACTAATGCGTTCTCTGAATGAAGCAGTCCCCACGTGGGACTTAACCTTTAGCAGGACACACAGCTGCCACTTCAGCCTTCCCTTTTGTCCTCCTCCTGCACTCCCCACACTAATGCATGGTTTTCTCTATACAAGAGAGAAATGAACAATTGACACTTACTTTCTTTATTATTATTATTATTATTTGAGACAGAGTCTCACTCTGTTGCCCGGGCTAGAGTGCCGTGGCATCAGCCTAGCTGCAGCAACCTCAAACTCCTGGCCTCAAGCAATCCTCCTGCCTCAGCCTCCCAAGTAGCTGGGACTACAGGCATGTACCACCATGCCCGGCTGATATTTTTTCTATATATTTTAGTTGGCCAATTAATTTTTCTTTCTATTTTTAGTAGAGACGGGATCTTGCTCTTTCTCAGGCTGGTTTCAAACTCCTGAACTTGAGCAATCCTCCTGCCTCAGCCTCCCAGAGTGCTAGGATTACAGGTGTGAGCCACCGGGTGCCCGACCTGAAATTTACTTTCTTACTGACACAAGTTATGCCCCCCCACACACACATTTTTAAAAGATGCTTTTTAAAAATTTCACACAAAGACTTTTTTCACTCAAAATATATCAATATCCTAAAACTCAGAACTAACACCAGAGCCATTAGGAAGCCATTCCTAGGATAGATGAAATGAAAGGAAAATCCACAATCCAGGCAAAATACAAAGTATATGAGAACAGGAGTTCAAATACTTTTTTAAAACACAAGGGAACATGTCTATCATGTTAGAATGAAAAGGAAGTTAGAAGTCATTAATTCAAGTTCCTCATTTTGTAGATGACAAAACAGACCAAGAGAGGTTAAATGATTTCCATAAAGTTCAGAGAAGCAAATGTAGTTGTGAGTTAAGCATATTTGGTTGGTTTGTGTGCTTATCTGTGTGTATTTTGATTCGGGCAGCAGGAGGCAGTATCTATCTTGCAGCTGAAGTAGATTTCTGTTGTTCTTACCTGCCCAGCGTCCCTTCGCCCTAGTTTTGGAAGCAGGGAACTGCCTCTCTGTGTACAATCTTCATGGGACATTACTTAGGGTGCCACACACGGTCTGCACTGAGAGGAGAGTGCAGGTCCCAAGCTTGGCCTATCAGACATTCTCTCAAGAAAACACTCCAGGCCAGGCGCGGTGGCTCACGCCTGTAATCCTAGCACTCTGGGAGGCAGAGGCGGGTGGATTGCTCAAGGTCAGGAGTTCAAAACCAGCCTGAGCAAGAGCGAGACCCCGTCTCTACTATAAATAGAAATAAATTAATTGCCCAACTAAACATATATATATATATATATATATATATATATATATATATATACACAAAATTAGCCGGGCATGGTGTCACATGCCTGTAGTCCCAGCTACTCGGGAGGCTGAGTCAGGAGGATTGCTTGAGCCCAGGAGATTGAGGTTGCTGTAAGCTAGGCTGATGCCATGGCACTCTAGCCCAGGCAACAAACGTGAGACTCTGTCTCAAACAAAAAAAACAAAACACTGCAGGTGGATTCATCGTGGCAGGACTTCTCTTCCAAATTTTGCAACTTGACAGCATAGCCTTCCAATAAATTTTGCCTTTTTTTTTTTTTTTTTTTTTTTGAGACAGAGTCTTGCTCTATTGCCCTACTAGAGTGCAGTGGCGTCATCATAGCTCACAGCAACCTCCAACTCCTGGACTCAAGTGATCCTCCTGCCTCAGCCTCCTGAGTAGCTGGGACTACAGGTGCACGCCATCACACCCAGATAATTTTTTCTGTTTTTAGTGCAGACAGGTCTACCTGTTGCTCAAGCTGGTCTCAAATTCCTGAGCTCAAGTGATCCTCCTGCCTCGGCCTCCCAGAGTGCTAGGATTACAGGCGTGAGCCACTGCGCCCAGCCAATTTTGTCTATTGCTTGCGTTAGCAGAGTCAGTTTACGTCTGTTGTTTGCAAATCCCTTGCACAGTAGCTTGGCTGGCTCTCCTGTGGTATCTGCACATACGGGCTGCTCTGTATTTCACCACATACTTCAGTGTTAACAATGAAGCTAAGATCTAACTGAGCGTAGAAGTAGAATTTTCGTATTCCAATCAAAATAGCTTAAGACTGAGTGGTAAATACAAATTTTTCCTAGCAAATAAGGGCCCATGTTCTTTATTTATTAATAATTGTGGTAAAATACACATTAACAAAACATTTACCATCTTAACCATTGTTAAGTATACAGTCCAGTATTGTTGTGTATTTACTCTGCTGTACAAGCAAAAGTGTTATTAACCTCAGCACTATTGGCATTTTGACTGGATAGACCACTGGGAGTGGTCTTATGTATTACAGTATGCTTAGAACTTGTTCCTGGCCTCCTCTACCCACTAGATGCCAGTAGAACATCCTCGATTGTGGCAACCAAAAATATCTTGGTATTGCCAAACGTCCCCTCAGAGGAAAAATAGCCTCTATTTGAGAACCATGTAGCTAAAGAAAATAATTTCTTATTTCACTGCATTATACTTATTATCCATTCCACCTTTTGATTCACCCAGGACCCTGCCATCCTCTACTGATGTACCATCGCATGGGAAAGGAAAGCCAGGAAAAATTTAATGTGACATTGCCTGTTTGGGGCACTTACTTGAGGAAAAGACTGCCATATTTTAAGGAATAAAACCACCTGTATGCCAAAGCCAAAATACTATGTATGTGTAGAAGTTCACAAGATTTGTTTGTATTTTGCAAATTACTTTTAGTGCTACTTTTTCTAATTTTAAAGTCAACAAACTCCAGTTTAAGAAAGTGGTCTGAGCAGATATTAATAAATTTGTCTTCCCTCCGGTCAAAGATTCCATTTAAGTAATGACGAAGGATAAAACAGAGTAGGAGGAGTTGGCAATGGACAAAGGATTGCAATAAATTTCTGGAAGACCAAATACAGCCAATCAATGGAACATATCACCCTCAGCCTAGGATGTGTAAAGAGACTGAAAATGAAAATGGGAGTTCAATTGCCCGACTCCAAAGAGGCTTTGAAATCCCAGTTGGAAGTTTTAATGAAGGCAAAGTAAAAAATGAAATCAGGAGATTCACTGTATATATGTATAATATAATTGACTCCATCTCATTTCTCCAAGAAAAATGACAGAGAGCCAGACATTCACTTCCAGGCAAAATATCAAATAATTCTTTGTTAAATAAATTTTAAAATATTTTGGGAGAGAACGGGACATTTAAAGTGGGTTCTGCACCTTTTTATAAAATATCCACATTTTGGCTTTGAGGTTGAGAGTAGGGAAGACTCCATCTGCTCATCCTAAATTCAATGTACCAGTGAACAAGATTCACCCACAGACACCAAACTTCTAGTCAGCTTTTTTATTGTCCCTATGTTGAAATTAAATGGGGAACCAAATACTAGATAATTGAGGAAATTAGGAGGGCAGCAAAGAAATTTATCCCAGATGAAACAGAAATAATTCAGAGAACAGAAGAAATTTAAGGAAAAAAATAGGACATTCCCAGGGAACTTGGAGAAAATATTACATGCATAAACAAAAACAAGATGTTGTAAAAATGAACAGAGAATAAGCTAAATGTTGTAAAAATGAACAGAGAATAAGCTAAAGCTCTTGAAAATAGAACTTATGATTGCCAAAATAGAAATATAATAATAAAAAAAAAAGACCCAGGTGCAGTGGTTCACACCAGTAATCCCAGCACTTTGGGAGGCCAACGTGGGAGGATCATTTTCAGGTCAGGAGTTTGAGACTAGTCTTGGCAACATAGCAAGACCCCATCTCTACAAAAAATACAAGAATTAATCAGTCATGGTGATGCACAATTGTAGTCCCAGCTACTGAGGAAGCTGAGGCAGGAAGATTGCTTGAACCCAAGAGTTTGAGATTACAATGAGCTGTGATCGAGCCACTGCACTCCAGCCTCAGCAACAGGCTCAAAAAAAAAAAAAGTTAGAAGATAGTAAAGAAAGCCACTCTGAATGAAGAGCTAAAAGAAAACAATTAGGAAATATGAAAGAAAACATAAGAAGAAAAGATCAATTCAGGAGGTCCAAACCCCAACTCTGGTGGCTTTGGAATATGTCAACTTGACTAAGCTGAACTTTATTTCTCAGAATTCCTTTCCCTATATGTTTCTAGTTAGAGTTGGTCACAAGAGAAATCTGCATGGGATTTGGAAAGTGAAAGTAAAGCAATAGCTCAGCTTGCTCTACCAGGGTTGATAAAGGTCTGGTGGTGTTGCACCTCATGCACAATTTCACAGATCTGCCAATTCACATTTGTGGACACAAAGTACTGCAGAGCCCAAGACTCCACCTCTCACATAATCTCTTCTTTCAGCTTCTCCAAATCCTGGGCCAGACCTGAGTGTGACTCCACAATAAGAATACCAGAGTCTCCCACAGGTCATCCACAGTAGCAAGATTAGACACTTAGCAACAGGGAGAAGCCATCACAAGTGCCAGTGATAGAAGGGTAGAGACTCCCACTTGTTTCCCATGGGTCCCAGCTGTCCTGCTCTCCCCACTTTACATCTATCTTTTAACCCCCAACACCTGTCTTGTAACTACAAACTCAGCACTAGATGCAGAAGAAACAGCTGATCTAAGATTGTTTTACCAGCTCCCACAGTGATCTGAGGTCAAATCCCTATAAAATGGCCCTGATTTTATGTCATTCCTAGTGGTTTTGCCTCTCTGATTGAACCCTGTCTGAAACAACAGCCAATAGGATTTCCAAAAACAGAAAATAGGCAAAATAAAGCAAAGAAAATTACTAAATAAATAATTGAACATTTTCCAGTCCTAAGAAGGGGTAACTGGGAAGACACACATCTTCAAACAAAAGAGTCCACGTCATGTTGAAATTTTAGAACACCAAGAATAAAGAGATTTTAATAATGCCCCAAGATTTTTTTTAAAAAATAGGACACCCACAAAAAAAAACTATAATTAAACTGATATTAGATTTCTCATCAGCAAAAATTATTCTAGAGTGGAGCAAAGTCTTCAAAGTTCTAAGGATGAATTATTTTGATCTTAAGACTGCTACACCCAGCCAAGCCATCAATCTAGTGTGGTTGCAGGGTGAATTATGTCCCCCAAAAAGATATGTTGAAGTCCTCATCCCTGCTACCTCTGAACAGGACCTTATTTAGACATAGGATGTTTGCAGAAGTAAACAATTTAAAATGAGGTCATACTGAATTGGAGTGGGTGCTAAATCCAATGACTATTGTCCTTATGAGAAAGCCATGTAAAGACACGGGGACACAGAGACACGCAAGGAGAGTGCCAGATGACAGTGGAGGCCAGAGCTAGGGGTAATACAACTGCGAGCCAAAGAATGCCAAGGACTGCTGGCAATCACTCAAACCTAGGAGAGAGGCAGGGAACAGATTTTCTCTCAGATCCTCTAGAAGGTACCAACTTTGCCAATGACTTTCTTGTGGCCTTCTGACCTCCAGAACTGTGAGACAATAAATTTCTGTTATTTTATGTCACACAACTTATGACTCTTTGTTATGGCAGCACTAGGAAACTGATATAAGTGTGAAGATGAAATAAACTCAATCCTGTACAAGAGTTCAGAAAGTCTACCCTTTATGCACTCTTTCTGAGATAACTGATTTAAGATGTATTGCAAATACACAGGATTAAATCCAAGAAAGAAGATATAAGATATAGAAATGGATCTCAGAGTGATAGCTATGCACCAGGGCTAGAAAGTAACCAGCCCAAATTATAACAGTAAATCAATGGGATCTAAAATAAAGGATTTTATGTTTTTAAGAAAAATGAGATTGCTACTAAGCAATACATGGAATGATGAGTAAATATCTGGAAAATATTTAGGATGTGGTAAAGGGACATAAACTTCTTCTCCCAAGAGAGAAAAAAGACAATCAGATATTCCAAGGAAATTAGGAATTATAATAAAAGTCATAATCCAAATATAAGGCAAAGTCAAATGTGACATGATTTTGAGTAATGAAAGGAGTGAAAGAAAAGATAATTCAGCCTTTCCTGTAATATCTGGAACAAGACAAGGATGCCCACTTCCACCACTGCTATTCAATATACTACTGGAAGTTCTAGCTACATCAATCAAACAAGAGAAAGAAATAAAGGGCACCCAAGTTGAAAAGAAAGAAGTCAAATTATCCTTATTTGCAGACAATATGATCTTATAGCTATAGAAACCTAAAGAGTACACACAAAAAATATATTAGAAATGATAAATTCAGTAAAGTTTCAGGATATAAAATCAATATACAAAAATCTGTAGCATTTCTATATGCCAACAGTAAACAAGCTAAAAAGAGAAACCAAGAAAGTAATCCCATTTGCCATAGCTACAAATAAAGTAAAATACCTATGAATAGACTTAACCAAGGATGTGAAAGACCTATATAATAAAAACTCTAAAACATTGATGAAAGAAACTGAAGAAGATACAAAAATTTAGAAGATATTCCATACTCATAGATTGGAATAATCAATATTGTTAAAATGTCCATACTACCCAAAGCAATCTACAGATTCAATGCAATCCTCATTAAAATACCGATGACATTCTTCAAACAAATAGAAAAAATAATCCTACAATTTATATGGAACCACAAAAGACCCAGAATAGCCAAAACCATGTAGAGCAAAAAGAACAAAACTGGAGAAATTAGCTCACTTCAAATTATACTACAGAGCTATGGTAATCAAAACAGCATGTTACTGGCATAAAAATAGACATACAGACCAATGGAACAGAATAGAAAACATGGAAACAAACTCACATATTTACAGTGAACTAATCTATGACAAAGGTGCCAAGAGCATACAGTGGGGAAAGGACAGTCTCTTCAATTAATGATGCTGAGAAAACTGGATATCCATATGCAGAAGAATGAAACTAGACCATTAACTCTCACTATACACAAAAATCAAATCAAGATGGATTAAAGACTTAAATCTAAGATCTGAAACTATGAAACTACTAAAAGAAAAAATTGGGGAAATACTTCAAGATATTGGTCTGGACAATGATTTCTTGAGTATTACCCCCAAACCACATGCAACCAAAGCAAAATTGGACAAATGAGATCATATCAAGCTAAAAAACTTCTGCACAGAAAAAGAAACAATCACAAAGGGAAGAGACAATCCACAGAATGGAAGAAAATATTTGCAAACTGCCCATCTGACAAGGGACTAATAACTAGAATACATAAAGAACTCCGACAACTCAATAGGAAAAAAAATCAAATAACCAGATTAAAAATGTACAAAGGGGCCGGGCGCGGTGGCTCACGCCTGTAATCCTAGCACTCTGGGAGGCCGAGGCGGGCGGATTGCTCAAGGTCAGGAGTTCAAAACCAGCCTGAGCGAGACCCCGTCTCTACTATAAAAATAGAAAGAAATTAATTGGCCAACTAATATATATAATATAAAAATCAGCCGGGCATGGTGGCTCGTGCCTGTAGTCCCAGCTACTCGGGAGGCTGAGGCAGGAGGATCGCTTGAGCCCAGAAGTTTGAGGTTGCTGTGAGCTAGGCTGATGCCACGGCACTCACTCTAGCCTAGGCAAGAAAGCGAGACTCTGTCTCAAAAAAAAAAAAAAAATGTACAAAGGATCTGAATAGACATTTCTCAAAAGAAGACATACAAATAGCCAACAAGTATATGGAAAAATACTCAACATCATAGGTCATCAGAGAAATGCAAATCAAAATTACAATGAGATATCATCTCACCCAACTTAAAATGGCTTTTATCAAAAATACAGGCAATAACAAATGTTGGCAAAAATGTGGAGAAAGGGAACTCTTGTACACTGTTGGTGGGAATGTAAAATAGTGTAACCACTACAGAAAACAGTAAGGAGTTTCCTCAAAAAACTGAAAATAGAACTACCATATGACCCAACAATCCCACTACTGGGTGTACATACAAAGGAGAGGAAATTGGTATATCAAAAAGATATTTGCACTCTTATGTTTATTGCAGCACTATTCACAGTAACCAATATTTGGAATCAACTTAATTGTCTATCAATGGATAAATGGATAAAGTTGTAGTACATATATACCATGGAATATTATATAACCACAAAAAACAATGAAATCCTGCATTTGCAACAACATGTATGGAACTGGAGAACGTTATGTTAAATGAAATAATCCAGGCACAGAAAGATAAATCTCACTCATATGTTGGAGCTAAATGTTAAAAACAATTGATCTCATGGAGCCAGAGTAGAATGATGGTTACGAGAGGATAGGAAGGGTAGAGGGGAGGGAGGAATAAAGTGAGGATGGTTAACGGGTGCAAAAATATAGTTAGTTAGATAGAATGAACAATATTTGATAGCACAACAAAGTGACTATAATCAACAATAAGGGTATACTTTAAAATAACTAAAAGAGTGGAATTTGAATGTTCCTTACATAAATAAATGATAAATGCCTGAGGTGATGGATACTCTGATTACCCTGATTTGACTAATTCACATTGAATGCTGTACAAAAGCATCATATGTACCTTATAAAGATATACACCTATTATGTACCCATAATAACTAAAAAAAAATTTTTTTTAATTAAAAGAAAGAATTCACTTGAAATTAAGGTAAAATCCTGCTTTAAAAGGCATAAGTCATGTCACTGGAACCAGAAAGAAGGAAATGTGGTTGTGGCTCATGCTCTGTTCTTAGTTGAATAATATTTACATAGTGATCTATTTAAATACTCTTCATTGGCTGTTCAGTATTCAGAATAAGTATACAGATAATACTCAGACAACTTAATTATGGTTACAGAATGAAATGTAAATTCCATCAATCATGACAACGTAAAAATATAGGAAGTTGCGAGGTGAAAGGGGAGAGGGATTCAAAAAAGGGCCGAGGCTTTGAGCCTCATGTTATAACGTGGTGAATTGAGAGAGGCTCCCAAAAACTGATGGACTGAGAAAGGAGATTTAAATAGATCATGTAAAGTTACAAGCAAAACCAATAATGATACAACTCTCAAAACTGGGAGAAAAAGGAAGGGCAGCAGAGAGTAGTGTAAGTAAGCTAAATTCTCTGAAGAGAGGATGCCTGAAACTGATAAAGAAACAGTGATATAAGCATATTACTTAATAAAATGGAGGTAACTATTTTTAGACAACTAAAAATGAAAGAAAACTTATAACTTCTGGTAGGAGAAGGAAGAACAGAAGTTGCTTTTTGTTATAAGCAACTCAGGAACAAGTTTCGCTTTCGTTAAAAATTAAATAAGGGAGTGTCAGGGGAGGGGCAAGATGACGGATGAGAAAAACAGCCAGCGAGTGTCTCTGCAAGAAAGATAGATTTTAGAAGAAAGTGAAAGAAAATAAACAGGCAGACAAACATAGATTGGATGAGGGTCAGAAGAAAGGTTGCCTGAAACTACAGGAGACTCCATGGGAAGAAGTTGCAGAGGAGAACTGGAAGGAGAAAGGTCCCTGAGAGGCTTGGAGACCAACGACAAGGGTAGGTGGAGTGGTTAAATTTCCCATTCCTTGCATCTTGGATGGTGGTGGGCTCTTGAGCAGTTGGAGAGACCTGCTAACACCAGCCCAGAGACAGCCACCGCCAGTGAGCCGTGAGCCTCTTGAGGACAGGGCACCAGGCTCCCAGCTCCCTCAGGGCACCTCCCAACGTGCAGACCCGAGCCCATTGGCAGGCGCCATGTTGTTTAATTTTCCCCCTTCTCTTCCCTACCCACCTCTACCAAGAGAGATAATTTAGCCACCACCCAGAGGCATCTTCAGGGAATGGAACTTTTCCTTTTGGGGCCCTACAGCAGATTAAGGGGTACTCAGATTATAAGCTCCCTACTCGCCAACCCTCCCAGGTGCTGCTTGCCTGGTGACTCCAGGAGAGCAGGGAAAATCCTGAGGCAGAGAGACATTGATCAAGCTTGGGCACCCTGTGGGTGACTTGAGACCAGCACTCTTCTCCCTGGAAGGGTCAGGGATTGACCTCTGAGGCCCAGGGGACAGGCCTACAGACTAGATTCTGAATACCCAGGTCTCAATCGCATTGCTCAGGGGCACAGAATGGATACATGGATACTCGTGAATGAGTCTACTGAGGTGTGAGTGGCTTCAAGGGCAGATCAGCATGCTTCAGGGGCAACCTTCCCCCCACCAGAGGGCCATGCTCCCAGGTCAGGCTGTGATCCTGGGCAGGGAACCCCCCCTGCCCAGGGAACATCACAGCCAGGGGAGATCTGCTGGCTTGAGGTCCTGCCTGCTGGCAGAAGTTGGGGTAAAACCAGGGAATAGGGGAGGGGGGAAAGGAGTGAGGCCTGCTCCAGACTGCAGGTCTCAGACAGCCCCATCCCCACACGCAGACTTTTCGGCTTAGTGGAGCCATTTCAGGCTCTCTCTGGCAGTTTTGCCTGGAAGGAGTCAAAGGTCTCTTTGACCCCTGCTAACAGCATTTGTGGGGCTTGAGGGCAGGCTCACCCAAGCCAGCTCTGCTCCAGCCTCCCTCCCCAACCTGCCCCTGCTGAGATGGAGTATAAGGACACACCTAGAAATCCCAGGGCCCCACCCACAACCTGAGGCACTGGAATGCCTCTCCAGAAGAATAAGAGCTGGTTACAGGACCCAAAAACAACATTGCAGCCTGCTCCTCCCAGCAAGTACTACCTACTAACAGGGAGGTCATTCTTGTGAGCTAAAATAAAATTTTAAGGCTCACCTCCCCTCCTGCCCCCCGCCCCCACTGGCTGACTAAATGGACCCCTTCATGGCCAAAGGAATATCCTAAAACTAAATTGCCTGCCAGGAGGAAGGAGGTCAGACATGATTTATCATGCCCCTGTCCCTTCTTGGGGAAATCCTTTTATAACCCATTAACAGGTCTAAGGGTATGCAAGACAAACCTACAGGCCTGCAAATGTATATAACAAATCTATGTCCAGTGGTTTAACTCTAATAACAGCTCCTTATGTTAAAACATTCCAAGCCTTTAGACAAAGCTTCCTGTCTTTAACCAATTACAAGCCAAAGAATCTTTAAACCCACCTATAACCTGTAATCCTCTGCTTCAAGATAGCCCACCTTTTTGGGCCAAACCAATGTATGCCTCCCACTTATTGATTTATGACTTTACCTGTAACCCCTGTCTCCCTGAAATGTATAAAACCAAACTGTAACCTAACCACATTGAGTCCATTTGCTCAAGACTTCTTGGGAGTGGATCCAGGTCATGGTCCTCAAATTTGTCTCAGAATAAACCTATTTAAAATTATTTAACAGAATTTGGCTTTTTTTTCCTCATCCACATTCTGCACACCCTTTTATTGCATCTACTGATTCATCATACAGGGTGTGGTCAAATTTCACCCACAAACATCACCTACTGGCTCAGAGACTAAACAGGGCATGTCATTATCCAAACAGAAATCTAAAGGTAAGAAGCAGCAGCTGATCCAGATGGGAAGGAATCAGTGAGAGAACTCTGGAAGTAAGAAAAATCAAATGGAAAGCACACCCCCAAAGGGGAACACCAGCTCTCTAGCAATGAACGTCAACCAAATTCAGAACATGAAAATGACAGAAGAATTTCGAACATGGATTGTAAGAAAATTCAATGATATGCAAGAGAAAATGGATAACCAACACAAAGAAACCACAAAAAAAATCCTCCCCAACACATTCTATGAAGCCAACATCACCCTGATACCAAAACTAGGAAAGGACTCAACAGAAAAAGAAAACTACAGACCAATATCCCTTATGAATATAGATGCAAAAATTCTCAACAAAATCCTAGCAAATCAAATTTAGATGCTTATTAAAAAAATAATCCACCACAACCAAGTGGGCTTCATCCCAGAGATGCAAGGATGGTTCAACATACGCAAATCTATACACGTAATTCACCACATAAAGAGAAGCAAAAACAAAGACCATATGATCTTCTCAATAGACCCCAAAAAAGCATTCAACAAAATACCAAAACCATTTTCACAGATCTAGAAAAAATTTTATGCTTTGTGTGGAACCAGAGGAGATCCATATAGCAAAAGCAATCATAAGCAAAAAGAACAAATTGGGAGGCATCAATTTACTAGACTTCAAGCTA
Source organism: Microcebus murinus (assembly GCF_040939455.1). Classification (NCBI taxonomy): domain Eukaryota; kingdom Metazoa; phylum Chordata; class Mammalia; order Primates; family Cheirogaleidae; genus Microcebus; species Microcebus murinus. Next base: position 83,171,702 of record NC_134107.1, on the reverse strand, counting down.
AACTACAAGGTTATAGCAACTAAAATAGCATGATACTGAAACAAGAACAGAGCCATAGACCAATGGAACAAGACTGAGAACACAGATATAAAACCATACTCATATAGCCATCTAATCTGTGACAAAGCAGGCAAAAACATACACTGGGGAAATGAATCCTTATTCAATAAATGGTACTGGGAAAACTGGAGAGCAACATGTAGAAGACTGAAACAGGATCTGCACATGTCACCTCTCACAAAAATCAACTCATGGTGGATAACAGACTTAAACCTAATGCATGAAAGTATAAGAATTCTATAAGAAAATGTTGGAAAAACTCTCCTAGACATTAGCTTAGTCAAAGAATTTATGAAGAAGACCTCAAAGGCAATCACAGCAACAACAAAAACAAATAAATGGGACCTGATCGAATTAAAAAGCTTCTGCACAGCCAAGGAAACTACCATGAGAGCAAACAGACAACCTACAGAATGGGAGAAAATATTCTCATGCTACACATCTGATAAAGGGCTAATAACTGGAATCTATATAGAACTCAGGAAAATCAGCAAGAAAAAAATCAAACAACCCTATGAAAAAGTGAGCAAAGGGCATGAACAGAAACTTTTCTAAAGAAGAAAGACTAATGGCCAGCAAACATGAAAAAGTGCTCAACATCTCTAATCATAAGAGAAATGCAAATCAAAACCACGATGATATATTACTTATCTCCAGTGAGAATGGCCTTTATCAAAAAGTCCCCAAACAATAGGTGTTGGTGTGGATGTAGAGAGATAGGAACACTTCTACACTGCTGGTGGGACTACAAACTAGTACAGCCTCTGTGGAAAGTAATAGGGAGATACTTCAAAGAGATACAAGTAGAACTACTATTTGATCCAGCAATCCCATTACTGGGCATCTACCCAAAATAACACAAGATATTCTATAAAAAAGACATCTGCACTCAAATGTTTATAGCAGCACAATTCACAATTGCAAAGATGTGGAAATAACCCAAGTGCCCATCAGTACATGAGTGGATTAATAAAATGTTGTATATGTATACCATGGAGTTCTACTTAGCCACAAAAAGCAATGGTGATCTAGCATCTCTTGTATTATCCTGGATAAAACTGGATCCCATTCTACTAAGTGAAATATCACAAGAATGGAAAAACAAGCACCATATGTACTCACCATCAAATTAGTATTAACTGATCAACACTTAAGCACACATACAGTAATAACATTCATCGGGTGTCAGGCAGATGGGAAGGGGGAGGAGGAGATGGGTATATACACACCTAATGGGTATAGTGTGCACCATTTGGGGAATGGACACTCTTGAAACTCAGACTTGGTTGGGGCAAAGGCAATATACATAACCTAAACATTCGTACCACTGTAATATGCTGAAATTTTAAAAATTTGAGAAAAAAAGAATTAAATAAATGTAATATATGGTCATGGTGGAAAGTTTTGAAAATGAAAATACATATAAAGAGAAAAAATAAAATAATCCAAAATCAAACATAATCACTGTCAACATTTTTATTGTAAGTTATTTTTATTCATTAAAAATTCAAGGAAATAAGAAAGAAGAAGTCAAGAAAGTTGTTCATACGTAATTCCAGGTGTGCCAAGGAAACCCTGTAAAAATTTCAGTGCTTCCTCTACTTTTATGCAAAAACTCCTTCTATAATTGTTAACAAATTCTTGGGAAAAAAAGGAAAGAGGTAATATGTAGACACAAATTCATACAAAGAAGAAAACAACTGATGCTAATCTTTTCTTGAGGGCACATGAAAGGGTGAAATGATGACTGTCTGAATGGGGGAAGAAAGAAGAGAAAAATCCCAAGTGGAAATGGCCAAGACAAATATCATGTAATTTATGGATTTTCTTAAGGGTAGTTTATAAAATCATAATTTGGAGGTGTTAAAATTATAAACTAGTCTTTCTGTGATTGCTGTTTCAGGAGATTCAATAATTACTATTGTGCCAGGAGGTAAAATCTTTTCTGATTTCCATATATTTCTCCTTTTATTATTGCCTAGCTAAATTCTTTCCACCCTCTCAAAGCCTACCTAAAGCACCACTATTTTGTGGTTAATCTGTGAACCTAAGACACAGGACAACTGGTTGAATTCCCCCAACTATCTCCACTTCGGCACATTAGCAATTTCACAGATTGTAAAACACATATTTTTACATGTTTACATTGCTAAAATAAGGTGGCATCTTGCAATTGCTGCTGGCAGTTCTCCTGGAAGGGATTTTGGTTTGTTTCTGCCAATCATATCAGGCTCTATCAACAGGAGATCGCCCTATATTAAATCATTTGCTTAAGATCGTTTAGGCTACCCTGTTTGTGTGAATTCAATCAGCAAACCTGTAGGGGTACCACATTAGCATTCATATATTTAGGGAGTTTGTTTTTTTCCTCCCAGAATTACAATTAAAATTATGTGTCCTTGCTGTATTTTTGATGTAGTAGGTTTATTTCTCATTTTCTCTTGTGCCAAAAGACTTGTCATTTTTGGTGTCCAAGCTTTAAGTCAAGGTTTCTTATTAGATTCTACTTCTTGAACAACTTTACTTTTTTTAATGGTACACAAAGAAAGGGTTCATCCTATAATAGATGACATTTCAATTCACCAAAACGTGTTAATTGGAATATCAAGTTTAGTACGTGAAAAGGAACCAAACTTTATACAGTAATCTTTCCTTGTTTTAAATGTCACTTCTCTAGAACTGTTGGGTGCTTCCCAGTCTTTTAGGGACAAACATAAATAACTCACTTTTGAGTCATTGGCCCCCTCCTTTCTGACAGCCTTTCTTCTCTGATAAGTACCCGTGACGTATAGCAGGTCTTGCTTCCACGGTTGTTTGAAGAGAGGCAGACACCTGACCTAGTCAGGACCAATCAGGTACCTTCTCCAGGGAATTGTGGGGTTCCACTCACTCACTCATTTAATATTTACTATTTACCATGTTCCACTCACTGCTCTAACCTTAAGGATATGATCCCAAATGAAGAAGCTCCTGTGTACACATAGACCTCACAAATTCACCATAAATAATGAAGGCAGAGACTTTGAGACTGGGAGCTCTGAATCAAGTCTTGTTTATGGTGAGACTTCACAGCCTTGTTTGTTTCTGCTGCTGAAGATCCCAGAAATGCTATAGAACTTTCCTTTCCCAAGGCCTGGTTGTTCAACAGGTTTTTTTGGATTCCATAACGCATTCTAATGTTCTTCTAATAAATTCCCTTTTTGTCTATGCTAGGACCAAAACAAATGAGTCCATCTATGAAGGGAAAAAAGAGAATATAGTCATCTTCCTTTGCTCATTGGCATTATTCCCCATTTTTGCCATGGAACATTCTAGAAAAATAGAGACCAACAATGCAGAATGAGGACCAGATCAAAAGTGACTGAAGTGGTATAGACAAGATAAATATCACACAAAGTATCTTCTCTGACCACACTGGGATGAAGCTATAAATCAATAACAGAAAGAAAACAAGAAAATTCACAAATTTGTTGAAATTAACACACTCTTAAACAACCAATGGATCGAAGAGGAAACCACAAGTAAAATTAGAAAGTAAAGAGGAATGAAAAGCACAACATAACATAACAAAACTTCTGTGGCACAGCAAAAGCAATGCAGAAATAGAAATTTATAGCCATAAACACACTAAAAAACAAGTAAGATCTCAAATCAATAACCTAACTGTACACCTCAAGGAATTATAAAGAAAAGAACAAATTAAACCCCAAACTAGCAGTAGAAAGGAAATAATAAAAATTAGAACAGAGATAAATGAAATAGAGAATAGAAAGATAATAGAGAAAATCAATGAAACTGAAAGTTGTTTCTTTAAAAAGATCAACAAGACAGACCTTTAACAAGATGGGCTAAGAAAAAAAGAGAGAGGATTCAAATTACTGAAATTAGAAATGAAAGTGAGGACCTTACTACCGATTCTATAAAAATAAAAAAGACTAAAAGAGAATACTATGGCTTACAATTATAAGTCAGCATATAAACTAAATTGACAAATTCCTAGAAACACAAAACCTACTAAACCACGAATAAATAGAAAATTTGAATAGACTTATAACTAGTAAAAAAGATTGAATCAGTAGTCAAAAGTCCTCCCAAAAATAAAAGTTTTGAAAATCAATCCTTCTCAAACTTTTCCAAAAATTTAAGAGGAAGAAATACTAACACATTCTATGATGCCAGCATTTCTCTGACATCAAAGTTATACAAAGACACTATAAGAAAAGAAAACTACAGATCAATATCCCTTATAAATATTGATGTAAAAGTGAGACCTCTGTTTCTACTAAAAACACAAAAAATATCTGGGCATGGGAGCCTGTGCCTGTGGCCCTAGCTACTTGGGAGGCTGAGGTAGGAGGATTTCTTGAGCCAAGGAGATTTCTTAGCTCACAAGGTTGCTGTGAGCTAAGCTGATGCCATGGCACTCTAGCCCAAGTGGCAGAGCAAGACTCTGTCTCAAAAAAATCTCAACAAACTGAAGCAGAAGAAAACTACCTCAACAAAATATAAGCCATATATGAAAAACCCACAGCAAACATCATACTCAGTGATGAAAGACTCACAGATTTTCCTCCAAGATAAGGAACACAGCAGGAATGCTGGCTTTTACCACTTCTATTCAATGTAATTCTAGAAGTCTTCTTCAGAGCAATGAGGCAAGAAAAAGAAGTAAATGGCATCCAAACTGGAAAAGAAGAAGTAAAATTATCTTTGTTCACAGATGATATTATCTTATATGTTGAAAATCCTAAAGATTCCACACACCAAAAAAAAAAAAAAAACTGTTAAAACTAATAAATTCAGCAAGCTAGCAGGATAAAAAGTCAACACACAAAAATCTCTATGATAATCATTAACAATCTGAAAAGGAAATTAAGGAAACGATTCCATTTATAATAGCATCAACAACAACAACAACAAAAAACATACTTAGGAATTGACCTCAACAAGGAGAAGAAAGACTTCTACAATAAAAACTACAGAATACTTGAAAAGAAATTAAAGAAAGACATAAATAAATGGAATGACATCCCATAATCATAGATTAAAAGATATTGTTAAGATGTCAGTACTACTCAGGGATATCAACAGATTTAATGCAATCTATCAAAATCCTAATGACATTATTTGCAGAAATAAGAAAAACTCAACTCAAAATTTATATGGAATCTCAAGGGATTCCAAATAGTCAAAACAATCAATGCCAAAAAGAAGAACAGAGCTGGAGAACTCATATATCCTGATTTCAAAACTTGCTGCAATGCTACAGTAATCAAAACAATATGGTACTGGCATAAAGACAGACATACAGATCAATGGAATAGAATAAAGAGCCCAGAAATAAACCCTCACGAATGTTGTCAAATGATTTTCAGCAGGGGTGCAAAGGCGATTCAATGGGGAAGAGACAATTTTTTCAACAAATGATCACGAGAAAACTGGATATCTACATGCAAATGAATAAAGTTGGACCTTTACCTAATACCATATACAAAAATTAACTCAAAATGCATATGACCTAACTATAAGACCTAAAACTATAAAATTCTGAGAAGAAAGCATAGAGCAAAATCTTCATGACATTGAATTTGGCAATGATTTTTTTGATCTGACACAAGACATATGAACAACAAAAGAAAGAAATAGACAAATTGAACTTCATAAAAAATCTAAGATATTTTTTTGGAAAATCCCAGTTTTTAGCTAAGAACATTGCCATCCTGAATCAAGACATTATTTCTCAGCCTCCCTTGCAGCCAGGCAGCAAGCAAAGGCTAATGGCAGGAGTATAGAAATGTTACATGGGATTTCTAGGAAAGCTGAAAAGGAGTTGACTCTATGTGTCTTCTGCTTTTCTACTTTTCTTACATCTTGCAGCCTGCACAGCTGACTGGAGAGGAGCTTGATCAAGGTAATATTTTATTTCTCTTTCATATAACAGTCCAGCTGTGAGCAGACCTGGGCAGGTGGCACCGCCCTGCCCAACACTCTCCCAAGCTTGCTCTGTTTGCCTCCATTTCCCAGCCAGCAGTCAAGAATATAAAAGACAAATGAAATTCTATTTTGTTTTAAGCCACTGCATCTTTATGTTAAAGAAGCTTAACTTATGCCCTACTGATACAGAAAGTTGTCCTCAAAGGACTGCACGGAAGAGGGCCCCTGCTGCTTTGGAACCACAGCCCAGGGCTCTTCTCTAAGGGAAAAATGAACTACCTTTTCTTTAAGCCATTTTGTTTCAGAGTCTCTTCATTCTAACTAGTGCGTATAGCAAATAGATCAGGCGCACGTATCTTGAACCAGCAGGAAGAAGGCCATGAAATTTGAACAGCATTTTACAATAGAGAATAATGACTACAGGACAATAGACAAAGAATTCGTCACAGAAAACAGAACAAGCTCTAACCAAGAATGCATTCAATCTCCAGGGCAAGGAGTCTGTTTTCCTTCCCAGTAGAATTTCACCACTGTTATCCACCCTTGAGTCGTGTGCATTTCCCATTTTTCCATGTCTGAGAGAGAGATTATTGTGGATATCCCATTCTACACCATCATTACATTTTGGATGTAGGTGTCAGAGGTAAGAGCTATCTTGACCCCTAATGGAAAGGGTAGCACATGCCCCAGATCCCAGACTTGGAGACGGATCAGTACCTGGAAGGGAGTTTGGGTTGTTAGTAGGTGGTGATTATGCTCGTTTGGTGGGAAGAAAGGTGAGCATGGCCACAGGAGTGGCCAGAGGAGCAAGCTGTGAAGGATTACTATTTTCTCCAGTACCCATTCTTTCTTTCATCTTAATAATAGAACCATTAAGTTGTAGCTACACACATGGTCAACAGCTACAGACCAGGATTCCCTGCCTCCCTGGTCTGTTCCTGTGACCAAGTCCAGGCCAACAGGATGTGAGTGAATGTGATGTGTGCAAGTTCTGGGTCATCTCCATAAAAATGAAGCGTTGTCTTCTGGACTCAATCATTCTGCCTTCCCAACAACTGGAAAATTGCAACAGCTGGGTGTGGGGAGAGGGGTAGTAAGAAGCTGGAGACGGCTGGGCGAGGTAGCTCACGCCTATAATCCTAGCACTCTGGGAGGCTGAGGGGAGTGGATTACTCGAGGTCAGGAGATCAAAACCAGCCTGAGCAAGAGCGAGACCCTGTCTCTACTATAAATAGAAAGAAATTAATTGGCCACCTAATATATATAGAAAAAATCAGCCAGGCATGGTGGCGCATGCCTGTAGTCCCAGCTACTCAGGAGGCTGAGGCAGCAGGATTGCTTGAGCCCAGGAGTTGGAGGTTGCTGTGAGCTAGGCTGACACCATGGCACTCACTCTAGCCTAGGCAACAAAGTGAGACTCTGTCTCAAAAAAAAAAAAAAAAAAAAGAAGCTGGAAACATAGGCTGAGAAAGGCCTAAATAAATTGGAAATTTTTAATTTGCAACTAGTGATTTCCAACCCCAGATACACAGGCTGGTAGCAGACAGCAAAAGAACAAAAAACAATAAGGATAATGTAGTAAATTTATAATCTGTCTCTGTCCATTCCATTTTTAGATTCTGAGATAATCTTTTTTTTTTTTTTGAGACAGAAGTCTCGCTCTATCACCTGGGCTAGAGTGCCGTGGCGTCAGCCTAGCTCACAGCAACCTCAAACTCCTGGGCTCAAGCAATTCTCCTGCCTCAGCCTCCCGAGTAGCTGAGATTACAGGTGCATGCCACAACACCCAGCTAATTTTTCTATTTTTAGTAGAGATGTGGTCTCACTCTTGCTCAGGCTGGTCTCAAACTCCTGACCTCAAGCAATCCTCCGACCTTGGCATCCCAGAGTGCTAGGATTATAGGTTTGAGCCACTGCACCTGGCCAGAGTCTGAAATAATTTCTTCCTTACTTTTTGTTATGAACATAAGTCTTTCTTTTGTAAAATGAGGGTAATAACAGGCAATATATTACTCTTAATGGTCTTGCTTTACAAAATAAATGTCAGTGTCTCAATTTTTTAAAATGATACTAACCCATGCAATCCAACAATCTGGGAGCCACTGCAAGGGAGATAATGACAGGGAAGGCTTTAGGTACAAAACTCACAAGATCAGATTTCTTCTCTAGGAAGTCAACTAAAATATCAGTCTTGTGAACCATGAATTCTCTTATCCATAATCCTGTTAGGAAAGCGTAGGAGATCAGTGGTAGTGGACAAGATTATAAAAAAATGTTTACTAAGATAAAAATAACAAAGTACCATTACAGAAAAATTCCTAGCTGTCTTGTGATTTTCTCCACCATTATTTACAAGTCTATTTACAACACATTTTTAGATGTAATTGGTATTCAGAAATTGTATCAACAATGAATTCCTTATAAATAAATCCAGAGAATTACAATTTATTATGAAAACTACATAAGAAACATGATTCAACCGTATTCTCAGTCAGTCATTCAACAAACTTTGACTGAGCCAGGATCTTGAGGATGGAAGAAGGATACAAAGCTGGAAAACATACCTTTCTCTTGATGTCTTTGGTAAAAAATAAAAATAAAAAATAAACAAGGCTGAAAAACACATAGACCCTGCCTTCAAGAATCTTAAAGTCTGATGAATAAAGCAGCTAGGTAAGAAATAACTATAATACATTTTAAGAGTTATAACAAAGAATTATACAACTGGAGAGGGAGACAGTCCTAACATTGGGATTCTATTAATATGAGTTATTTTGATGAGTTTCTGAGCTACTTTCTACCAATTCTAGCATGCCATACACACAGGTCCAAAACTCCAGGTTGATCATAAAGAATTTTGGATCAGATTCTTTCTGACAGACTTGGAGACTCCCCACCAGTCTGGCCAAAACTTTCCTAGAACTGTGATGTAGTCTAAGAATCTTCCTGCCTGGTCCTCCTTCCTTCAGACTCCAAACCCACATCATGATCTGAAGGCTCTCACTACCTACTCCACTCCTTCCCCCTGTATCCTTCATAGGCCTTTGCCCAGAAATCTCCTGGGTGTGTAAGTCCATCTTAATATCTTCTTTTGGAGGACTTGAACAGACACCATGAGTGTCCAGTTATCCATCATTACATAAAAACTATCCTACATGGTAGCTCAAGACAACAGTCATTTTAGTATATCTCATGATTTTGTGGGTCAGGAATTCAAGCAAGGCTGCCCTGGGAGATTCTTTTGTTCCATGGGGCAGATAGTTTGGTTTGGAGGGTCTGAGGTGGCTTCACTCACTTGTCTGCTATATTACTGAAGGTGGCTGGAAATCTGAGCTCAGCTGGGACTGTCAACTGTATATATTGCCTACACATGACATCTTCAGCGTGGAGTCCTTAAGTTGTGTGGCTTTTTAGATATATTAATAGTCTTAGAAGTGATAGCAGCACTTCTGCCATATTCTACTGGTGAAAGTAATCATAAACATACCCAGAGTTAAAATGAGGCAATACGCACCCAACCTTGAGGCCAGGAATTCCAAAGGATTTACAGTTATGTTTCTAAACTGCCACATGGGGTCACCCTTCCTCTTATGAAACCATAAACCATCCATCCTCTTAAGAAACCATCAGGTTTCACAAATTTCCTATGAAACTGTCATTTAAAACAGAAGAGATTTATTAATTCTAACCAAAAGTATACTTGATACAACAAAAAAATGCTGTGTGGATCAGCAAAATTTCAATTTATACCCTCTTTTTTTTTCTTTTTCCCCCCTTTTTTGTGTTTTTCTTTGTTTTTTGGGTTTGTTTTTTTTTAAGCTCACGAAGGCAGAATCTACCCTCTTTTGTTATTACAGCCCAATTGTCAATGCCCCAATCAATAAAAGAGAACTTAGAGCTAGTGTTTTACTCTCCAGATGACATGAATCTATAGACCATGCCCCTGGTGATCACAAGAGTTTCTTTGCTGGTAAATTTTATATTTTATACAAGTATAGAATGCTGTCTTGTAACATGAGCCCTCGCCACTGACTTACTGATAATTCTAGACGTGTGAAGCAGTTACTCCTTTTGATAAGGGAAACCCCCATCTATTACTTGGCGCAGCAGGCAAAGGAGACCCCACCTGAAGACTCACATCAGTATGATACTAACCTGTTTCCTGGCCCATCAACTAGTCTATTGCCTGGCATCAGCATAACACTAAATCTATTGCCTGGCGCATCAACATAATATGAACCCATTACCTTACACATCAACTAACCTAAACCTGCTATGCCACCCGTGTTGCCCAGGCTGGAGTGAGTGCCATGGCATCAGCAACCTCAAACTCCTGGGCTCAAGCGATCCTACTGCCTCAGCCTCCCGAGTAGCTGGGACTACAGGCATGCGCCACCATGCCCGGCTAATTTTGTCTATATATATTAGTTGGCCAATTAATTTCTTTCTATTTATAGTAGAGACCGGGTCTCGCTCTTGCTCAGGCTGGTTTTGAACTCCTAACCTCGAGCAATCCGCCCACCTCGGCCTCTCAGAGTGCTAGGACTATAGGCGTGAGCCACCGCGCTCAGTCATTGCTGTAACACTTTGATTTCCAGCAAGCATGAAGAGGTTAGTAAATGACTCTTTGGCCTGAACTCCAGCTAAGGGAAAACTGTGACCTCTGTTGCCTTTTCCAACTTTAATTGGTAAGGAAGAAACATGGAGCTATGATTACCAAAAGCTAGTGAATTAAACTTTTAAAAACCAACACAGTTTTTTACCCCTGTCATCTTTTGCTAAGGTATCTTCATAAGCATTAAGCACTTTAGGACTAAGAAGCAGTGGCTTTCCTTGGTTACAAAGTAAGGATGAATTTGCCATCCTAGGCATTGATAGCAGTGAATGTCAAGTTTGCTTTATGTGCATGTACACATGCTAAACCAGGGGTCCTCAAACTTTTTAAACAGGGGGCCAGTTCACTGTTCCTCAGACCATTGGAGGGCCGGACTATAGTTTAAAAAAAACTATGAACAAATTCCTATGCATACTGCACATATCTTATTTTGAAACAAAAAAACAAATGGGCAAAAATACCCGCATGTGGCCCACGGGCCATAGTTTGAAGACGCCTGTGCTAAATGTTTACATGAAAGAAAACTTGAGAACTACCTTACATCATATGCGTACATTTGACAGGCTTCTTTGTCTTGCCTCTACAATAAGCAAGTTTATCTAGCCTTGAGTAAAAGCAAGCAGCTATATAAAAAAGTTTGGGAAATGTTAAGTAATGAATTGAATTTTATTCAAACTTAATACCTAAGTGTACTTTTTAGTTATCAGTAACTAGGTCATCCAGGAAAGAATCTACCTCAAAGTAAATAGATTACAATCTCTTAATCTAAGGAATTATTGTGTTATAAAAATATGATCAAGCCAATGCATTTGTCTTCAAGTTTCTCTCCTCTCTCATAATATCGATATGAAAAGTGGAGGTGTTGGCAGAAAAGCCAATGTCTCTGTCTGAATTGTTCAAAGTTAGAAACTTAATGCTTAGCATAGTCTAGCACATAAAAGTTGTCCAACAAATATTTGTGGAATGGTTGGTTGAATGAATGAATATGTATTTGTGTTAAATTACTCAATTAAAAATTTCATTTCACACATCTTCCAGAAAATGATGGTATAAATAAAAAATGACAGGTAAGATAGAGGCTAATTTAAATTTTAAATAGCTACTATTCAGCTTATTAAGGATTAATACTTAGAAAGATGATAATTATAATTTAGACAGATTTCCTTTGAACTTCATTTCTTACATGCTCATATCAGACAATTAGGCCTTTTTAGCTAGACCCTAATATTTAGATTATCTTAATAACCATTACATCACCAACAATGATTAAAAGGTATCAACTTAATTACTTTCAGGCAAGGAATTTATCTGCCTTGTTCAGCGCTAAGAAGAGCACGTGACACAGAGCAGGCACCCATAAAATACCTGCTGAATGAAGCAATTTATTAATTAAAATAAACTCCATTTCTCAATGGAAGTAGAAGACAAAGAATGTGCAACCATATTCAATCAACCCTACATGCTTACATTCTGATCATGATAGCAACCCTGAAAGGTACGTATTATTTCATTCATTTCATAAATGAGGAAATTAACAGCTAGCATGCGATGGCACTTGCATTTGAAGCCATACTTATATGTTCCTAAAGTCTTTTTCTATTGTGCCTCCAATAAGATGATATTAAGGATATATCTAAAACAAAAGCAAACAAAAATATTTGGATATATAACTTTGTGTCTAGATTTAGTCATTTGCCACATGTTTGTCCCTCAAAGTCATGTTGTTTATAGAATTGATCAATCAGGACCTCATGTTGCTTTTTGGCTCCAAATTATGCCCCTTCAGATTTTTCCATCAGTTGTTGTCAACACAAAAACCACCCATTCCCTATTCAGCCTGAGTTTCCTTTCTTTTCACAAACAAGACAATTGTTCAGCCACCAATACACAGGCAGTCCTCCGTTTTTCTTCAAACGAAGACTACACCCACCTGAATTAACCACACAGATTTCAACGCTAGGCTAATTTGCCCTTATAACCCAGTCACTTTCTCTGATGTGTCCTCAGAGAATGCAAAATAATTTATTACTTGCCAAATGATTCTAATTCTTCTCTACCCCAAATCCTAAAGATATTCTATATTCTCTTCTAGCAGTTTTAATGTCTCATATTTAAGTCTTTATTTTTATACTTTTGCCTGAAGTAGTAGTCTAATTTATATTTTTCCATATAGTAAACTAATTTTTCCTATGAAATATTTAAATAACACAAATTCTCAGGTGCCAGTTTCTGGGCTCTATTCCATTCCATGGTCTACTTGTATGTTCCTGTACCAGTACCACACTTTTACCATGACTGAGTGATATGGGTGAATATCTAATAGAGTGGATTTTCCTCTCTTCTCTTTTCTTTTTTATAAATGTCTTGGTCAAGGGTCAGGGAACTATTAGTCCATGATAGAAACCCTATTCGCTGACTAATTTTATAAGTAAAGTTTTATTGAAACATGACCTCTTGCTTCTTTTGAGCACAATGGCAGAGTTGGGTAGTTGCAACCAGCTGCCAAAGCCTAAAATGTTTAGTATCTGGCCTTTTACAGAAAAAGTTTTCAAACCCCTGGTCTTCATTACTCATGATGTGCATTCTTTTGCATAAATTTCAGAATCATTTTATGAATATTTCCAGTTCCAAATTCTTGATTGCAAGGAACAGAAATAGATTCTAACTTAATGCAAAAATAGAATTTATTGGAAAAGATACCAAAGAGTTCACATAATCAGAAAGAAAGCTAGAGAAATAGGCTCATAAAATGGGCAGGGGCAGCACAGCACCACTCACTCAAGATTTAAGGTCCTGGGAGTTGGGACCACATACTCATACCCCAGCTTCCAGAGACCATAGAGTGTCTGGTTCTTTCACTTCCCCCAGGCAGGCAGGGCCCTGCCACTCATTTGTCTCAACTTCCCTAATGAAAAAAATAAAAACACGAAACAAAAAAACCTTACTCAATGGAGGGTTCATTCAAAATATAATAAGAGTGGCAGACTGTCCCTCAAAGGCAGCTGTAACTTTGCTTGGAAATGCACTGAATATGGGAAAAAATGGTTACTTTTAAATAGTGTCTTCTCATTCATGAAGGTGATTCATCTCATTCTTTTTTTTTTTTTTTTTTTTTTTTGAGACAGAGTCTCACTTTGTTGTCCAGGCTAGAGTGAGTGCCGTGGCGTCAGCCTAGCTCACAGCAACCTCAAACTCCTGGGCTCGAGTGATCCTCCTGCCTCAGCCTCCCGAGTAGCTGGGACTACAGGCATGTGCCACTATGCCCGGCTAATTTTTTTTTTTTTATATATATATATCAGTTGGCCAATTAATTTCTTTCTGTTTATAGTAGAGACGGGGTCTCACTCTTGCTCAGGCTGGTTTTGAACTCCTGACCTTGAGCAATCCGCCCGCCTCGGCCTCCCAAGAGCTAGGATTACAGGCGTGAGCCACAGCGCCCGGCCTCATCTCATTCTTAATTCAGTTCTTTGTTTATGCCCTTTGTAGAGTTTCATAATGGTCTTGTGAGTTTTTGTCTATTACATCCTTAATATTTTATAGTTGTTGTTTTGGACAGTATCTTATTTTCTACTGTCTTCTTGATTTCATTATTATTAGTATTGAAAAATGCTACTGATTTTTGTATATTGATCTTACAATCAGCAAGCTTCTTATTCTAAGAGTTTGTTGATTTTTTTTAGTTTTCTATGTAAGTGATTATACACTTACAAATGACAATTTTATTTCTTCCATTCAATCTTTTTTTTTTTTTTTTTTTTTTTTTTTTTTTGAGACAGAGTCTCACTTTGTTGCCCAGGCTAGAGTAAGTGCCATGGCATCAGCCTAGCTCACACCAACCTCAAACTCCTGGGCTCAAGCGATCCTCCTGCCTCAGCCTCCCGAGTAGCTGGGACTACAGGCATGCACCACCATGCCCAGCTAATTTTTTCTATACATATTAGTTGGCCAATTAATTTCTTTCTATTTTTAGTAGAGACAGGGTCTCACTCTTGCTCAGGCTGGTTTTGAACTCCTGATCTTGAGCAATCTGCCCGCCTCGGCCTCCCAGAGTGCTAGGGATTACAGGCGTGAGCCACCAAGCCAGCCTCAACCTTTATATTTCTATGTTCTTTTCTATCCTACTACATTGGCGTGAGACTCCAGTGTGAGGCAGAACATTATGATTACAACTATTCTTATATTGTTCCTAATTTTTCTTTTTTGTATTTAAAGCAGAGGAAATTTACTATAGTGAATTGATAAAATAGGAGATAGAAGATGCTGAGAAGACCACCTGACAATGGAAGGTACCCCAGATGTTAGCAATATCAGGAAGTTCTTGGGACTCTCTGGTTAGAGGGTATTGTCCCTAATCTAACGCAAATGCTTTTAAAGTTTTTCCAGGTAAAAAGTAAATGCCTTTTTGCCATATTAAGGAATTTCCTTTCTGTTTCTAGTTTTCTTCTAACTTAAGTTGTAAATAAAAATAGAACTTTATTGAATGCTTTTAATGCATTTATCGAAATGCCTATAAGTATTTTCTTCTTTAGTTTGTAGTAAATTAATATATTTTTCTAATGTAGAATTATCTCCTTGCATTCATAAGAATTAACTATAGTTAGTCATGCTATATTATCTTTTTAAATCATGATATATTATTTTTTATCATTACCTAATTCAGTTAGCTAATGCACATTAAAGTTCTTGCATCTATGTTCGTAAGTGGGACTGGTCTGTAATCTACTTTTATTGCACTAGTCTTATCAAATTTTGATATTGGCTTCATAAAAGGAGTTAGAAGTCTTTCTTATCTTTCTGAAAGGAAGGAAATAATAAAACTAAGGCTATAAATCAGTAAAATAGAGAATTATTGAAGTAGAAATGATGACAAAAATTATAATTTGTTCTTTAAAAACTTAATAAGAATAGAGAAATAACCAAGTTGACCACACAGGAGAACTCCAGTTTATATTTATAGTCTTGGCACAGTCATTAATAGCAGCCCTTTTCATTCTCATAATGTCACTACAGGGCAATTAATTACCTACCAGGGTGAACCCTCAATAACGAGCATAGGTTTGATGCCATATATTAGCTGTATTACTGTGGTAAATTCACCTGGCCTGTCTGAGCTTCAGGTTTTCCATCAGCAGAATAGTAATTGCAACATTGAGCTCTCTGGGTAATTTGAAGAACAAATGAAATAAAGCAAGGAACTGTTAAATTCTAAAAAAAAAAAAAAAAAAGTTAGTTAATTTCAGCAGCAGCCATCCCCAGCAATCCGTATATTAGAGCAAGGATCTAGTGCTCAGATTCAACCCCAACAGAATTCCAAAGCCAACTTGAATAGAAGCAAGAAAGTATATATGAGGCTACAACACCAATGCTCAGACTCCACCCCTCCACCTGCAGCCCTATCTACTAGGTAACTGGGAATATTCAGGTTTGATTAGGGACCCTGACTGCAGGCTTCTTGCAATGTTCCATTTGGAAACTCTAGAAAGCCCGAACCCAAAGATGTCAGCCACTTCTCGGACCCATCACCTGCCCCTCCAGTCGTCTCATTCATCCAGTCCTTCAGAGGCCTGGGCTCTTCCAAGCACTTGCCATCCTCCTCTCCACTAATATGTGGCAGGGTGTAAATGCCCACTGTTTTAGTGCGCAATCTGAACTGGTTTTGTGTTTCTTTCCTTCTTTGGATGTACTAGAAAGTGAAATACAAATATTTTCCTTCATCTTTGAAGTAGTAATCCATCCCTCCCTTCCCTGGAGCAAGGAGGAACATGTTTTTCAAGTTATGGATTTGATGAACCATGAAAAGAGGAAGAAATTTCCACCCACACTAGAGAGTACTTTGGAGGTGTTGGAGAAGAGAGGTCTAGAAGTAGAAAGAACACAGGCTGTGCTTGGGTCATTACCCCAGAAAGCAGCAAGACTTCAGACAGGCGGTACTTGGTTCATCTAGGGAAACAATGCCCTAGGCACTGGGTTTCAGAGCTTTGCCAAATATTGCAGTGCCCTAAATGTGTCAGGGAAACTGCCAGAAGCTGCCAGACCTGCTGGTTTTGAGCAGACACAGACAATGGGAACATGAGCAGTAACTGGGGTGGGGAGATATCTAATGGCTAGGGAAGGCCTCTGGAGCCTTGGCACAATGAAGGGTGTGACTGTCCTGGGGCACAAACCTGCTGGAATGACTTACCGTTCACCTCCCTACCTATCAGCCCAGTGGGATAGCAGCTTGGGGTCAAAATTAGATGGGTTCATGGGTCACAAAGAAACGAGGTGTTTCTTGCACACTTGTGCTTCTGGGCTTAGATTCAAACTTGCTATGGTAGATCCCTGAATCGGAGTGTAAATCCAGTAGCTGAGGGCTTATGCCCTGGGGGAAAGATCTCTCTGGATGACCCCATCCTTGATCACTCTTCCAGACTTATTATTGCCACACTCCAGCTGTGCCTCAGCCTCTCACACTACACTGCTCACAGCCTCAGATTCTATTGTCAGCCCCTGAATCTGGGCCAGGTTTTCAGGGCTGGGCTTCACTATCTTCTCTCCTGCTGTGTCTTAGTGGGGTCCATCTCAGGGAAGAGACACTCATAGGATACAAGAAGTTTCTCCTCTTTGATTTCACTTTCCAAATATGCTGGGGTGGCCATCTGTCCCCTTGTGACTTTCAAATCTGTATCTCCAACCCCGTCCTCACTACAAAATAGCTACTTGTGTGTGTCACAGTCTACTGGACATCTTCTCAAATGTCCTACACATACCTCAAGTTCCAGATGCTAAAAACAAAACCCATTGGCTCATGTCACCCTGCCCTTTGATGTCTCTATCTCAGTGATTAGAACTGCTACCCGGTTGCCTTCATCAGAAGCCCAAAGCCACTACTTGCTTTAAAATGTTCTTAATAGGCCAGGCATGGTGGTTCACGCCTGTAATCCTAGCACTCTGGGAGGCCGAAGTGGGCAGATTGCTCAAGGTCAGGAGTTCGAAACCAGCCTGAGTGAGACCCCGTCTCTACTAAAAAAAAAAAAAATTTAATTGACCAACTAAAATATATATACAAAAAAAAAAAAATTAGCCGGGCATGGTGGCGCATGCCTGTAGTCCCAGCTACTCAGGAGGCTGAGGCAGCAGGATCACTTGAGCCCAGGAGATTGAGGTTGCTCTGAGCTAGGCATTCACTCTAGCCTGGGCAACAAAGTGAGACTCTGTCTCTAAATAAATAAATAAATAAAATAAAAATGCAATGTTCTTAATTCTCCAACTTCTCCAGTCCCATTGCTTCTGATTTAGTTCAGGGTGTCATCGTCAACAATATGCAGCGGTCTCTTAACTTCTCCAATTCCCATATACCCTCCACAAAGCCAGACCGATCTTTCAAAAACACAGAGTGATTATTACTCTCCTTTCACCACCCTTCAGTGAAGCCTCCATACTCTTATTACATGTCATGCAGAAGGTTTGCAAATTATGACCCCTGCAGCCTAATTTCAGTATGGTCTTCAAGCTGAGAATGAATTTTACATTTTTAAAGGGCTATAGATAAAACAAAACAAAAAATATCCAAAGGTGGCCATGAGTGACCTTCAAAACCTAAATTACTTACTATCTAGCCATTTACAGAAAAAGTTTGCGACCTCTCTAACGTTTAGAGAGCCCCACTCTGGCCCTCCTCCCACTACCCCATTCCTCCCTCAGGGCCAGGAGTCCCCATGGGTCCAAAGGGCTGTTCCTCCCATAGCCTGTGCCCTCTGCCCTTCTAAACATCACTCCTAGAATTCTCAGCCCAAAAGGCCTGAGTCTGCTTCCAGAACCATGCAGCCACTGGACTGCCAGGGCTCACCCTTATGCCTTAGAGGTGGCCCAAAGGCTGATGCTTTCAGGAAGATAGATCAGAGCTTAGACACTCAGGCTGGGCTATTCTCAGATGTGTGTGAGTTTCTTTGAGTCTCAAGAGGGAGGGATAGGAAGACAGCCAGGTACCTGTACTTGTGCTCTTGCCCTGGGCCTCATGTGAGTTGGAAAATCAAAGTTTATTCACTGGCGGGCTCAGAGGGGCCTCACCACTAAATTCTGACCCCTGTCAACCTGATTTTTCCCACCTTTAGTAAGTTGGGGTGGGCTGAGGGGTGGGGTACCAGGTGTAGGTTAGTTGATGTGTCAGGTAATAGGTTAATATTATGCTGATGTACCAGGCAATAGATTTAGTGTTATGCTGATGCCATGCAATAGACTAGTTGGTGAGCAGGGTGATAGGTTAGTATTATGCTGATGTGGGTCTTCTGTGAGTGGTGGGGGGTCTCTGGTGCCTGATACTCCAAGTAATAGATAGGGGGTTCCCTTATCACTCGCAAGTGTTAGGGCAGACCTTAGGATACAGTACTTTAAAATCCCCTAGCTTAGTAACTAAGCCTTTTCATGACATGGTACCTCTGGACCCCACGATCAAGACAAGCGTGAACCAGGCTGACTCTAGCACACTCTGCTGTGTTACCAGCTCCAGGAAACTGGCCTTCCTTTCACTGCTCAACCTCCTGGCAGAATCCACTCATCTTCAAGACTCAACTCAACGATCAGCTCCTCTAATGAAGCCTTTCTTACTCTCTCTTCTCTCATCTCCCATCTTTCTCTTCATTTAGTCTTTATAGCCTCACTGTCCTTACACAAATGTCTCTCACAGCACCTATGACACTTTATTCTACCTAATTTATTGTGTCTGTTTCCCTCCATTAGGCTAGACCCTCCCTGAGGACCAAGACTTGGTCTAATTTGTCTCTGTAACCCAGTCAGTGAAGTGGAGTATCCAGCATATAATATGTACTCAATGATTGTTGAAAGAGTGTAGGTATACTGATCATACAAATAAGTGAATAAGGGCATGGATACTCACATATTCCAAGTGACTATGGTCCCCATGACATTTTTACCTATAGGGAATTATGATCAAACTAGAATCATAGAATTATAGAGAAGGCAAAATTTTACCTCCACCCTCCTGGAGTTTTTCAGCTGGGTCTGAGAATTAAATTTACATGAGACAGATCAACAGAAGAAAAGCATACAAATTTATGTAATACAAGTTTTATGTAGTAAGGGAGCCTTCATATGGAAACAAATACCCAAAGACACAGAGCTAAACACTTAACTCATGTTCTCAAGGTATGAGTTAAAAAAAAAAAGTTAAACAGTGATATACTGAAATGGAGCCCACCTTCCAATTTACAAACTTATGAAAATACGATAAAGTAAAAGGGCTTGGGCTAGAGTAGTTAATTGGGTAGAGAAGGTACTAGGAAAATAAGGGTTAGCTTAACAAGATGTGTTTGTTCAGATTTTCCTCCCTATATTTTGCTTCAACTTCCCATCTTTGATGATAAGGATGATGGTTTCCTTCTGGTACAAGGAAGACAACTTTCCCATGGGAATTTCATCTCTCACTTTTAAGAAGTAGAAGGAAATTCACGAGCCGGGCGAGGTGGCTCACGCCTGTAATCCTAGCACTCTGGGAGGCCGAGGTGGGCGAATTGCTCGAGGTCAGGAGTTCGAAACCAGCCTGAGCAAGAGCGAGACCCCATCTCTACTATAAATAGAAAGAAATTAATTGGCCAACTAATATATATAGACAAAATTAGCCGGGCATGGTGGCGCATGCATGTAGTCCTAGCTACTCAGGAGGCTGAGGCAGAAGGATTGCTTGAGCCCAGGAGTTTGAGGTTGCTGTGAGCTAGGCTGATGCCACAGCACTCACTCTAGCCTGTGCAACAAAGTGAGACTCTGTCTCAAAAAAAAAAAAAAAAGAAGGAAAGTCACAGTGATCTTCTTGCACCTGCTGTTTTTCAAGTGCCTAATAGCCAATATGCCAGAGAAGGCTATTTTGAGGAAGGATGTTCTTAACTCCTTTCTTTCCCCCATCTGAAGCTCCCCTAAAAGTTTCACACGTTAAAAGCTGAGTTGGTGACTGTGGAGAGAAAAAATTGGGTTAGTAGCTGAGTGACAAGAGATCTGCAAAGGGAGAGAAGAACATAGATTAGACCGACTGTAAATAAGCAGAAAAGAACAAATCTAAGCACAATTCCCATATTCCATTAAACCAGTCTCCCATCTCGGAGAATAGGTCAGCCCAATAAAATGGTGAGCCTCATTTATCTGATGGAGAGTGTTTATCTTGTCCTTTAAATGGTGCAGATTAGACACTATTTGACCTAAGCAATTTACATAGAAGCAGCATTCTTCACCAATAGGCAAACAAGCTCCTTCTTGTTGGGCTGTTAGTGTGGTCAGGGCATAAAAGCTTTGGAGTACAACAGAGGCTACACTGTTAACTTCTGATATGTAGTGCTTCCACTCTTTGCATAGTGAAATTGAACTTTTGTTCTATTACTAGGGAAAGACTTAGAACTTTTCCAACTTGTAAGTTCTAAAGCCTAGGAAAAGGAGTCTCAATACTGAAAAGAACTTAGATTGTAATACACAAGTAAGTTGCCCATGATGTCACTTCTAGTACATGTGTGTGGCACTACTTTACAAAAACAGAAGCCCACATTTGTAATTTGGCTGGCATTTAAAGTGGAGTACATGGTGAGAGGAGGCATTAGGTACTCAAGTCTGCAGAATCCTGACAATTTAGGTGGGAACACTTTATATACCTTGATGCCATGTAAGATAAAAATACTAGTGTTGTTCATAGATGTGGTCAGAATGGAACTTGAGATGCCCCAGTCTGGGGTTTGGTACGTCTTGTCACCTGTCAAGTTGGCATCTGCACATCTCCATCTTTCATGTGTCCTTGTCATTCTGTAGGAGCAGAACCATTGCAAACTAACTGATATAAGAGTCCTGCAGTTTGGCTTTGACAGCTATAAGATTTGGTTATGTCATGTGACCAAGTTAGTCTAAATTTTTGGTGTACCTATATATAATCTTTGGTGTTTGGAAGCCCAATTAGGGGAGCAGCTGAGCCACGCCAGATTGTACAGGGCTGGTGTGGAAGCCAGTTAGAATATCTGGTGATTTGGCAAGTGTTTCTACCATAACAATCATTGCCAGGACTATCTAAGACCTTCACGAAAGGTTTGAGGATGCCACCTATGGAATCAAGCCACAATGTTTGATTTCAGTAATACCTCAGTATGTCACCTAGGAAGGGTCCAGCACCATGCTTATTTTTCAATACAAAGGAAAAATTCCCTTCTACTGATTTTATCTGAAAGGATAGCCCTTGATCTTTCATTGGAGGTTTTTTCTTTGTCCAATTAACTCACCCAAAGCAGAAGTAAAGTGACCTTGTTTTCTTGGTCATGGATATTGTACCCTGTCATACATCCATTTTGCAGCATTGGTCCACCGGGTACTTATATTAGCAGGAATGAAAATTACTTTAGGTTCTGTTGCATGATCTAGATGTTGAGATAGGCAGCAATCAGATTAGTTAATGTGGCCAGAGTTGGGCATAAGGGGTGTTGGATTTACACTTAACCTGTTGAGAAAACAGCAAGAGTTGATAAGAAGGAGACACAGTTTGAAAGAAAGCTCATAGTGGAAGATCAGATGGAGAATGAGACAAAGACAAGAATCTCCACAGTCAGCCCTTAAATAAATGGGCAATAAAAGGGGGAGGGGTTGTTAAAAAGGAGAGAGTTTCTTTTGTTTTCTGTTTTTTTATTTTTTGTTTTAATATATTTATTTATTTATTTTGAAGTAGGGAATCTTAAAAGGGGAGGAAAGTAGGTAGAAGCAAAATTTCTTGACCCATGATAGTGAGACAAACTATCTACTTCATGATGTTGTTTACTTCCAAAGCCTAGAAATCGACCCTAGAAATCTTTATTTTAAGGTCACCTCTAGGGATTGTCTTCTAGTTGTCCTAGGAGTGGTGATCTGGGCCTGGTTTGGCATGGTGTGAGTGAATCCAGGAGAATTTCTCTTTAATTTGATGGCAGTTTGTAATACTTTGTAAGGCTTTTCCCAGACAGGTGACAGTGTCTGTTTTCTTTTTAAAATCTTGCTGTACACTGATTTCCAAGTCGAAAGGAATAGTTAAGCTTGTCAGTCAGCAGAGGCCATGTCCCTTTTACATGTTGATGACATGCTCCAAACATACTAGTTAGTTCCTGTGCATGGCTAGTCATAGCATAAAACTGTTCTTTAAGTCCTCATCATGTTCATTCAATCCAGAAATGGAAGGTGTAGAGATGCCAGTAGGCACAGGGTGACCAAACATTATTCCAAACAGTGTTAATCCACGTCTTCTATTTGGAGTATTCCGGATTTGTATATGGACCGATGGCAATGCTTTAGGCCATTTAATTCCAGTTTTTTGACAGATATTTTCTAATGTCACTTTTATGTCTCAATTTTGACATTCTATTTGCCCTAAGAATTAGGGATGATATAGAGTATTGCATTTTAATGAGTTTTTGCAAGCAAGTGGTATATTTCTGCTTTGAAATAAGTTCCTTGGTCTGATTCAATCCATTAAAGGAATGTCAAAATGAAGATTGATCTCGGTTAATTTCTTTACCACTGTTGTGGTGTGACAGGTCTAGTCAAATAACATTCGGGCCATCTACTAAACATAGAAAACAACCCAACAGTGAGAATGACCTAAAGCTCAATGCCTTGGAGGACTTTCTGAGGCATGCAGGTTTCCTCCAGAAATTTGGTGAGATTTATGAGTAGTACACTGGGAAATAATTTAATCAGAAATTTTGTGGATACTGAGGCAGTACCAATTATCTTTTTGTTTCTTAACTATCCCCCATGTGCACGTATAACCGATCTGACAGGAGTTAAGTTCAAGCCAAAAGAGCAAAGAAAAGGGCCACAGGAAGTTGACTTGACCCAATGTATAATCCATCCGATAATTGTCTGGCACTCTTTTGTAACCGTTTGTCTTTTTAAGGTCGTGGGGCACTTGCCTGATAATCTAATTAATACCAGTAAACAATAGAGGCAGGTTAATAAATTGGGTGGAGAAAGGACAGGGAAGAGGTCCTTTGGGGGCTGCTTCTTTGCAGCCTTGTCTGCCCTCTCATTCCTGAGAGGTGTAGGATCTGTCTCTTTAGTAAGAGCTGCACGAGGCACAACAGTAATTTTAATAAGAAGGATGAATAGCCTGTAATAGTATTACAGAAAGTTTGGTACTTGTCCCCAAGGCCAAATGAGCGAGGAAAAGTGATTTGAGGAAAAGGAAAGAGAAGTTTATTAATTTGCCAGCAAATGAGAAGACGGCAGTCTCTCATCTTAAAGAACCATTGTTCCCTCTCTAGGCAGAAATACAGGGTTTTTAAAGGGGGTTTTCAGCATCAGGGTGTTGCTGTTTAACTATAGCATCACCTGAGGATGATCTCAGGACTGTCTAGATAATTCTATTGGGCCATCTCCTGTTGTTTAAGATACTAGAAAACCAAGAACACTCCTCTGCCCCTCTGATTATTGGCCTCAGGCAGGAATGCAGGTTTTAATTCCTCAAGAAAGGTGAGGGGTTTTAAAAAGACAACTCTTAAAACATTTTGCCCTTTTTCAGACCCTTACTTTTGCTACAATAAGGCAGCGATTATGTGCCTGTTGGCAATAGGAGTACCAGCAGAGGTTAATAATCCACCAGACTTCCAGATTGTGTCAACAGCACGGCAGACTCCAAAAGCATATCTGGAGTCAGGGTACATAGTGGCAGCTTTTCCCTTTGCCAATATGCAAGCTCTGGTAAGAACTGTAAGTTCAGCAGCTTGGACTGACTTTACAGTGGGCAATGATGCCTGAAGTGTTTCATGTGGCAAAACTACAGCATAGCCAGCTATGAAATTTCCTGGAAATTTCATCTACAGAAACCATTAGAAAATAAAGTGAGTCTGTTGTCAAAACCTCAAGGGGGTTTTGGCCAAGGTTCCTTTACTTGTCACGCAAAGATCCAATTATTGAGACAACAAGGATTGCCAAGGAAGAAAGTCCTTTTTAATATGACAGACATCTTGCCAGGAGAACAACAGAAGCTGCCTCAAATCCACGCGCCTCTCCGACTAACAGAGTTCATGGGCTTTTAAAGGAGGGGCCATGTGCCTTTAAGAAGGTCATGGTGTAACTAACAAGGGGTTAGTTACCTGCTACCTGCATTGGGGGCAGGTGGTTGGGGATGGTGAATCTTGGCATCAGGAAATCTGCCCAGGGGCATTCAGAATCTTGGCTCCTTTCTCTTGAAGAAAATCCACCATTTCTGGGAAACAACTCAAAAGGTCAAGTAGTTCGTTAAGGGAGAGGATTATATGGGAGTCATTGAAATTTATTCAATGGGGGCCAGTTACAAGCC
Organism: Microcebus murinus; assembly: GCF_040939455.1. Taxonomy (NCBI): domain Eukaryota; kingdom Metazoa; phylum Chordata; class Mammalia; order Primates; family Cheirogaleidae; genus Microcebus; species Microcebus murinus. The sequence continues at coordinate 83,146,803 of NC_134107.1, read as the reverse complement.
TGGATTATCTAAAGGAGTATCTAAGAAGGCTTCCTGTGGTCTTGAGACCGTTTCTACAGTTGCAAGGCAATCATGTGGAGTGGAGCAAGGCCCTACATCATCTGGGAGGGCAGTAGAGCTAACAGATTTTAAGTGTCACAACAGTGCAAGAGGAGGGAGGGGTTGGGGACCGGGGTCTGTTCATAGGTGCCACTGTAGAGAGAGGTGCTGTGTCTCATGAATTTGTAAGAGAACAGATACGAGGCCGGGAGTGGTGGCTCACGCCTGTAATCCTAGCACTCTGGGAGGCCGAGGTGGGTGGATTGCTAAAGGTCAGGAGTTCGAAACCAGCCTGAGCGAGACCCCGTCTCTACTAAAAATAGAAACTAATTGACCAACTAAAAATATATATATAGAAAAAATTAGCCGGGTATGGTGGCGCATGCCTGTAGTCCCAGCTACTCGGGAGGCTGAGGCAGGAGGATTGCTTGAGCCCAGGAGATTGAGGTTGCTGTGAGCTAGGCTGACGCCATTGCACTCACTCTAGCCTGGGCAACAAAGTGAGACTCTGTCTCAAAAAAAAAAAAGAGAACAGACACGGCATGGGGAACATAGAGGTGAATGGAGGGCCTAATGTAAGAGCCCTGGCTTTGTCAATTAGGGTGTGAAGAAAATTAGAAATACTTTTACCCCAAAATATGGCATTTTGACATACTGGATATACTGGAAAAGCCTCAGGGTCTTTCTAACCTTCCCCCCACCCCACCCTCATGATTGGCTCTCCCCAAGTCTTTGAAGTTTCTTTATCTTCCTGAGATCCAGACTCATCTAGGAAAACAATTATCTTTGCTTCCCCTCCTTGTTATTAATATCTTGATAATTAATATCTTGATATCTATAGGGGGGGGGTGAAGGAAGATTAAGAATGCAATCAGACCTGGCTCAATCCATTTTAAAAATAATACCTGTCTCTCAGGTTAATTTAATTTCCAAAAGGAAACATTTACAACTAAATCCCTCCCCATCCATTCATTCTCCCTCATAATCATTTCTTGCCACTCAACAGAATTACCTATATTCCTCATCTCCCCACCCCTCTAGAGTAAGAGTATGTAAACTTCTGGACCCCATTGACATATTGGGTAATCACTCTTTGATTCTCCCCATGTGCATGGTAAATAAATTTGTAATCTCTTTCTCTTGTTAATCTGCTTTATTGTGGGTTGATCTTTTAGCAAACCTTCCAGGGACAAAGGGGAAGGAAGTTTTCCCTTCTCCCCTTCAGGTAGTAGGTGTGTTTTACAGGCATGGGGGTCTAATTGACATGAGAAATATACTACAGGATGTATCTGAGAGGCAAAAAAAAAAAAAATTGTTCTTGTCAGGGTGAGGGGAAAATTTTCCCTTTGTTCCCCAAAAAGTTTGATGAAAGATCAACTCACAATTAAGGCAGATTAATAAGAGGAAGAGGTTTATTTACTGTGCACACAGGGATAGTCATGGAGTATTACCCAGTATCTCAGTGGGATCCAGATATGTTTTTACCCTCCTTTTAGAGAGCTTGGGGAGATGAAGAATATAAGTAATTCCCTGTAGAGGCAATAAATGGCTGCTAGGGAGGGTGAATGAATGGGAGAAACAGATTGACTTGCAAATTAACCTGAGAGACAAATATTATGTTTAAAATTGTTTGGGCCAGGTCTGGTTGCATTCTTGATCTTCTTTCCTGCAATAGAGTGAGATAACAGGGAGGGGAAGGGAAGTCAATTGTTCTTTTGATGGGTTTGTGTGGTTTCTGCAGATAGAGGAAAAAAACCCCTCCCAAAGCCTATTGCTCTCTAAAGGCTTTTAATTCAAAATACTCTTTATACCAAGGAGTCACATTCTCGGGTGGAATTTCCTGAGCTCCTTCATTCTAGAATACCTGCAGCAATCCCATTATGCCGGTGGCAATATAGGTGAAAAGGTCTGTCAAAATTAGGTAAACTGAGAGCAGGGGGTGTGGACAATGTTAATTTTAAGGCTTTGATGGAGGTCATTGCCTCTGTAGGCCAGGAAGTGGGCTCACAGATAGCATCTGGGAGAAGGGTACACAGAGATTTAGCAAGGGCAGCAAAATTAGGAATCCATTGGTGGCAATAACTAGCTGCCCCTAGAAATTCAAGTAACTATATTTTGGAAGAGAGATCCACAAAATTGACTCTAGGCATTTTGGGGTATGCATTTGAATGCCCTGAGTATCTCCTGTCCTACATAAACCACAGTTATTTACACTCATTGAAGTTCTTCTCATTCTCCTTGTTCAGCTAGTGCCTTTAGGAGAATGAGGGAGTTTCTAAGAGCACCCCACTTAGTTTGGTAACAAAGCAAAAGGCCATCAACACGCTGAACAAAAGCACAGCCTTGGGTCAAGGCTACAGAATCTACGTTGTCTTTAAGGACTTGGGAAAATACTGAGAGGGACTCACAATATCCCATACTCATTATCTTCCTCTAAATGTAAAGAGAAATTCTGAGTCAGGGTGCAATGGAATGGAAAAGCAAACTGAGCAGAGGTCAGTTGCCGTAAATCAGGCTGTGTCAAGCAGGGATTGAAGTGAACATGGTAGCTGGATTAGGAAGTAAGGGGCAGTGAAAAAATCACAAAGGAATATTGATCACAAATCGATAAATTTGATCCCCATTTGAAACAAATTTCTCTTCTTTCTTTACCAGTAAAATTAGGATATTACAGGGTAAGGAAGGAAGTGAAGACCAGAACACCCTGCTGCACAAGAGAGTCGACTATAGTTTTGCCAACCTAAAAGGGAGAAGTGAGGTAAAATTAATATTGAGATTTATTTGGACTAAGGTTGAGGACTGCAACCTGGGACACACTTCTAGCTTGCTTGAAGAATGCTCTGGAGTGTTAATACTAGTGAATGCCTAGTATTAATATACTAGTGAAAGCCTAGTATTAATAAGTGCTCACAGTGAAGGTGGAGAAAGATTTCTCATTCAGAGGTTAAGATATATAAAAGTAAATAAGTTTATTTTATCTTCTCAGGAGGATAGAGGGAATAAGAGAGTGAAGGAGAGAAGGGAAGAGTGGGGAAGAGAGCAGGCAGATGGCGTGACATCCCCAAGAAAGAGACGGGAGATGCCAGCAGCTAGGCAGAGTGGCTCCCTGACTTTAAGAGGGACAAAGAGAAAAAACAGTGAGGCTGTCAGTTGGTAACAAAAGCAGCAGTAGGTAGATAACAAAAACTGCAAGGATGTCAAAGCCCAAGAGTTGGCTTCCTGCCTTTCCTTGGAGACGGGATATCACAGGAGATGTGACTCTGTGCTCAAGATATGGTCGAGGCTGTGGCTCACTCTTCTGCTGTTTACGCAGGAACTCTGGAAAAGCAGATTCTCAAAAAACAATTTTGAAAGAGAGAGATTTACATCTCTCTTCTGTTCCTTCAGCTCCTTTCAGAAGTTGTGCAAAACAGAACTCCTACAGGGTGTCTGTTAGTGTGAGAACTCAGAGGATTGATCTTTAACTGTTCCTGGGGAAATTGTAGGATTAGGTGTTTTCCTGTTATTTTCTGCAAGGCCGCCCCTTTCAGGAGAACAAAGGAATGGCTGAAGTTTTTAAAGAAAAAAGGATAAATCAAGAGAGGGGGTTGATTACAGAAGGTCATTGGGAATTCTCACTGGTTTACAGAAATAATATCGGTCAGTGGTTGGCTACGCGTTGTTGAACTACAGGGTGTTGAACTACAGGGTGTTTGGCATTTCATGGCTACTGGGCATCAGTCAGTCTAGAGCCCACACAGCACATGACTTCAAGAGACACTTCCTTAGCTCAAGGGAGAGTGAGAGATGATTTGACTGCTGTTACATTTTAAATGCCTCGCTGGGCCTGATAATTTAAAGGGACTGGGACTCCTCAGATAAAAAAAGGTTTTTTTCTTTCTCAGGTTCCATTTCTTGCTCTCGTGAAAGGAGGAACTGGCCGCTGGCAGGAAAGGTCCATCACCTTTCCAGGCAATGACCACAGGTTCTGCAGGCAGTAGCAATTCAACTTCATTTGCATTGTGAGGCCCACAGACAAGTTGGGACATCTTTTAAGGTTGCATCCTCTTCAGAGCATTTTTAAATTGAGGTGGGTTTCCATTAGGGAAAGTTGGAAGTCCGAGGGCAGGGAAACAAAAATGCCTTTCTCATTACGTTGTATGGTGGCATTAAATTTACATAGCAAATCCCCACGTAAAAGGATTGCTGGTAGGACTCAGAAACTAGAAAGGCATGATGGATGTTTAAGAGGGCCTAAGGGTACTGAGGTAGCCTGAGATATGGGTGATAAAATGGTTGCCCAGAGACTCCAACAACTTGAATAGAATCAGAGATAACAGGTAGACAAAAATCCTCTGAGAAGATAGTAAAGAAAGTCTCACCAGTGGCAATTAAGAACTCCAGTTCTCCACTATGCCCCATAGTCTCAGCTACTTGGGAGGCTGAGGAAGGATGATCCCTTGACCTCAGGAGTTTGAGTCCAGCCTGAGCAACATAGCAAGAATCCATCACTTTAAAAAAAGAAGAAGAAGAATTCAGTTCCAATCCTCTACTGTAAGTTTAATAGCAGGTTCTAGGGTACGATGAAGAGTGGCTGACCCTACCAAGTGTTGGGTTATTGTCTCACAGAAGGGGAAAAGCTGAACTTGTGAAAGTGCTGGGGTCTAGGGATATTGTTATTTAAACTTTCCTTTCTCTTAAGTGTAGGACAGTTGTTTTTCCAATGTCCTAGTGTTTTACAGTATCTGCAAACATCTGGAGGCAAACAGGCTCTGAGATTAGTGAGAAAGGTGAATGGGTTTTGAGTTTTCCCTGGAGTGATGACTTGGTATTTATAAAGTCTCAATTTGCAGAGCAAGTACTGTTAATTTTTATTCTTTTTTTCCTCTTATTTCCCTGCAAGCTATTTTTAAAGAATTGCGTAGCTGCTTCTATATAATAACATTGAGAGACTGACCTATCTAGCCAATGACACTATTTTGGATTTGCCTCTTTATACCAGGGAGAAGATTTCTAACCAAGGCAGAAATTTAAAAATGTTTATGTTCTGGGGCTTCAGAGTTTAAGTCAGTGTGCTTCAGAGAAGTTTGTGTAAAGCATTCCACAAATACCTTAAAAATATTCCCCCTTTATCTGAGTGCATAATTCAACCTTAGACCAGTTCACCTTCGCAGCAAAAGCTTTTCTTGTTGCCCTCCTTAGAGCCCTGAACTGAGCTAATTCCTAGTCAAATGTAGAGGGCCTTGGAGAAGTTCTATCCACCTCTGGTGTTAGGGGGAGTTTCCCTGGAGGTTGTCTGGCCAACTGAGGTCCCTATGAGTAGCCTGTGAAAGGCCACTAATTGTTTTAACTCCTCTCTAAATTTGGTAGGATCTTTTGAAAGAGGGGACAAAAAGGCTTCGTAATTTAAAAGATCAATCTCTGTCCAGGGGACACAAATTCTTTGCAGAAGGGTCCAAGAGACATTGGCAGGGGATACCATATAGGAAGGTCTAGAGATGATGGAATTTGATTACGGAACCCCAGGAAGTGGGAGGAGTTGTAAGGTACAGCAACACGAGCCTGGCTGCATGTTCCTGGGGCCTGTGCCAGGTTGATTTTGTGGCTGTCAGCACTGACACAAGTGACCTGTGTTCCCTGGGCCTAGAGATCAGGCTGGAGTGCTCTCGGTAAATTTTTCAGGGAGATGGAAGCAAAAGCAGGTGATTGTGTGTTTGAAGGATTTTCTGGGGAAGTTGGAGGAGTTTTAGGAGTTAAAGAAATTTGTTGAGGAGATGGGACCAGATTTTGAGGAGGGAAGTTTAAGACAGGGATTCAGAATTCAAAAGATCTTCTGGAGGGTCAGAGACCGGGATTTGGGGGTAAAGGGGAATGTAGGACCCAAAATGTGTCTCCTTGTAATTCCACCCATTGGTCTTGGAATACATGTTTGCCTTCTTCACATGAGAGGTTCTGTTAGCAGCCTGAGAGTGGAGGTTTTTTATAAGTTCGTGGTGATCATCAGCAAAAGAATTTTAGGATGCACCATGTAAGCCAAGCAAGTGACAGCTTTCTATTGAAAGCGAAGGTACATTCTCAGAGGGAAGAGTGGGCAGGCTCAAAAGGGAGCAGCTACCCTGGGAGGAAGTGGTTTTAGATTTTTCATAGTTTTACTGACTGAGGGGAGGAATATTCAAAACCAAGGAGTTGGCTTTTATTAAGAATTTGGGTAGTAATTCTTAGAACTGGATCCCCTCGCATTTTTATACTTTATATGGTTGTCTCAGAATTGTCATGCTGATTTCAAGGGTGAAGAAATTTTAAAATCATAATGTAAATGATAATATAATTAGCGAAAGTTGGGCCGGGCATGGTAGCTCACTCCTGTAATCCTAGCCCTCTGGGAGGCGAAGGCGGGAGGATTGCTCTAGGTATGGAGTTTGAGACCAGGCTCAGCAAGAGTGAGACCCTATCTCTACTAAAAACAGAAAGAAATTAGCTGGACAACTAAAAATATATAGAAAAAATTAGCTGGGTATGGTGGTGCATGCCTGTAGTCCCAGCTACTCAGGAGGCTGAGGCAAAAGGATTGTTTAAGCCCAGGAGCTTGAGGTTGCTGTGAGCTAGGCTGATGCCATGGCACTCTAGCCAGGGCAACAGAGCTTGACTCTGTCTCAACAAATATATAAATAATTAGCAAAAGTTCATGTAAGTGACAGAGATAGCTGACACGCTGGTCAAAATTGATTCTTCCCTGCAGTTATTAGCCCTACTGGTTAGCTTTTGCTTGAGGGTTGTTTACTTTAACAACCCTTATCTGCACCCAATCTGTAAGCCCTTATATCCCTTCTCAGCCCTGTCTCCTACTCTCCTACTCAAATAGTTTTACATATTTTTATAGCAATCTTATATATCTCCCACCTGGAACCTCTTCTCCAAGCTCGACATCCTCAGTTCCTTCAACTCTTCCTAATGAGTTCTGTAGGTAGCAAGACTCTTGGCCCCATAAAAGTTTGCTGAAAAATGACTGACATGAGGCACATTGATTAATTAGAGAAAAAGACACACAAATGTAATTTGACATGTATACACAGGAGCCTACAGAATGACAACTTCTCAATGAGGTACAGAGATTTCAAAAGAATGAGGGCTTGGACTGTAGACAAACAGGTCTTCGGTGGCAAGACAGGTTATGGGAGGGAGAAAGGAAGCCTGACTAGCAAAGGTCATCTTGTTTTGCAGATAAAGCCTCACAGGTAGAAGCCTTCAGAAACAATAGATGATAAGTGCTTCTTTTCAGACCTTTAAAGGTGTCAGACTCTCAGGTAATCTTTCCTAGATTGGGTAACAAAAAGACCCAGCTGCATTAATGGAGATTCTCTACAGATGCAAATTTCCCCCCACAAATGAGACAGCTTTGCAGCATTGTTTTTATCTGTAGAACCCATGGCAGCCACCTCAAAATATGTCAAAGAAATAAATTTTGCAGTAAAATATTTCTAATTTCTTTTGGTTCCCAGACATTTTACCATTTTCCCATACACTCTTGTGGTCAACATCCTTCTGATATGGAAAAAATATTTCAGAAGAGCTGTGAAACAGATGAGGACAACATAATTGAAACTGATTGCCCCAGGCCTAGTATGACAGCTTAAACATTTAAGAGCTCAGGAAATCCCTAAAGGTTATCTGCTTTAAGCCCCTTTCTTCACAAATGCAGAAACTGTCAGAACAATGGTGGCCCTCATCCAGTAGCTAACTGGCAGTGGACTCAAGCCCAAGTTAATTATCTTATTTTATTTGAATTCTTATTATAATGCAAAACTGACAACACCCTATTAGATTTGCAAGATCTAGCTCCTTGCCAGACTATTCTCCCTAGAGGGATGATGAAATTATTTTAGAAAGAAGGCCAAGTGTCCTATTTCTACAGGAATAATTTATAGTCGTTTGATCTGTTTCTCATGAATTACCAGATTCTTGGTAGCCTTTTAAAGAGAGGGTTAATAAAATAATTTATTATTAATACTTATTTAAAAAGCTATAGAAAACCATATTAAATTCTTATATCGACTTAGTATGACTCTTGAATTTTTTTAGGTCAAGAATATTCCACTCTATATTTGAGTTTTAAAAAAATGATAATAATAAAAATAAAATTTTTAAAAAAAGAATAAATTGAATCTCAGTATAAATTGTAAGACAGAGGCAATCCAGTGGAACCACAAAAGGTCATGTCATACTTTTCTTTTATCCCATACACATACAAATGCAGAGAAAAATAAAATTAAAATTAATTTTTCAGAACAAGCAATGATCACCCATTCCCATCCCTATTTATCACTTCTTTTCACCAAACAAAATCAAGTAGAAAATGTCAAATTTTTAGTGAAGACATTTAAACATTTCAAAAGAATGAGCAGTTACATTCCTTTTAAAGGATTCTTTTATTTTGTTTGGAGGAGAAGGAAAGAGGGGTTTATTAATTTGCCTGCAAATGAGGAGGTTGGCAGACTCCCATCTCTAAGTACCAATGTCCTGTTTCTGAGCAGAAGTACAGATTTTTTAATGGTTTTAATTAATCCCACAATCCCATCTTCAGCTAAAACAACACTGTGACCTCCCCCCCAGGTAATTCCCAGAAGCTATCCTATGGCACAAAGAATAAAGGACACTTTCCTGCCTCTCCTGACCACTGGCCTGAGGCAGAGATGTAGGTTTTAGTTCTCGAAAAAGGAGAGGGCGTTTTGAAGGGATAGAAAACATTTTTACCCTTTCTCAGGCCATTCTCTCTGTTACATATTCCCTACTGTTAATTTTACCCTTTCATATCTATAGGAGGAGGGGCAATGTCATCACCAAGCTACGTCCTGCTGAATTGGGGTGATGTTTACATGGAAGGTACAGATTATCAGGTGAAAAAGGGCATAAGGAGTAACTATAATCATGATGATTGACAAGGTGAAATGGACTGTTGCCTTGCACACAATGTCTGATACAGGGCTGGGTTAGAAAAGAAACATGGGACCTCTGAGTGCAGAGCTACCAAATGCGGTTTAGGATAACATACCCAGCAGCAAGACAGATCAACAGAAGAGGTGATAGCCCTGGGAAATCCACACTGACTCGTTGTCCCTCTATCCTACAGAAAAAAAACAAAAAAGATTAGCAAAAATATCAACATTTTCATTTTTTTTCCTTTTCCTCAAACAGATACTTTGATAGCCTAAGGCTGGCCCCTCCACTGGGAGATATACTTTACTTTGGTATGATGGACCCAAGGTTTCACTTCTAACAATTTTAACGAGGTGTGAGTTGTTAGAGGTATTTCATAGGGTCCCCTCCTCTTCTCTGCTTCCAACTGGGGCAGGGACCTGAAAGAACCAAACTCGTGCATAGTGGTTAGCACCTGACCCACTCGTTTGACATATTGTTTTACTCTATTCTCTTTTACTTATGTTTATATTACCATACTTACCTCGGTGTGCTAGGAAGGATCTCTCATAAACTATTTTTTTAAGGTGCTTAACTTAAGCCCGCTTCTAAAGGGCTACCCTTATCCAGATGAGAGTAAGCAACTGTTATATTCGAGATTCGCAGGGCTGCAGGACAGAGAGACAAAATCACCGAGGCTGTAATTATCAAAAGGAGTTTTATTGTCTAGCTCGAGCTAGGGTCCGAGCCCCCAGAGTGCCAGCGCAGTGGCCTCTTCTTCGGGCAGGGACCCTCCTTTGTGTGTTAGTCCCCTTTTATAACTCAGTGGTTTACACACTGTTCATGCATCCGCCCCCACAGTGATTCTTACTTCATCCTGTCCCTGATAGGCTCTAACCTGTTCCGGGTCCTAGCTGAGGGACTCCGGTTTCCGCGTTCTTTGTCTTTCTCCTCTGCATCCCATAATGTACTCATAATGCCTTGCGGTTAGCAAACAAGCAGTAAACAGAAGCTGGAAGGTGTCCATTGTCCTTATAGCCCAGTATCTTACACAGCAACACCCTATCTCACTTTAGGTGGGTTTCCTGTATCAATTCCAGGATGTGTGTGATTTTTAATCTGGGCATAGGGCTTTGCTTACTTGTTGGGTTTACCTCTGCTACAAAGGAGAGTCTATTATCACTCTTGTGAAATGTCCAGGGCTCCACAGAGTGTGCTCCTGGGTCCTGTTGACAATAGGGTATCTCCTGACATCCTTGCTGTAGGAGGAGGAGCTGCTGAGCCACCTCTGTAGTTGTCTGTCCGCAGCGTCCGTCACCAGCATGCCATTCTCTATCTGCTCAGCCTCTTTCCCTGGACTGAACGATGTGTAGGCTTGCTGAGGCTTGAACTTCAGAGCACGAGTTTTTCAGCTGCCACTTGTCTATGGCTGCCTCACTGGCACCTGTCCCCTCCCCTACTGTCCACTCCCTGGCTCACAGAGTACCAGGTCGGCTGGTGCCAGGGATTAGGGTGGCAGCCGGAGGAAGGCCCCACCACCACCACTTCTGTCTACACAGTTTGTGCCAATTAAATCTCAGTTTTGCCCAGGGCCTCCTGGGGGGATATTTGGAGGCAGGGAGCTCCAGGCCTCCTCCTTCACTGTCTGAGTCCTGGACTTAAAAAAACGATTTGCTTTTCCGGAGGCTTCCTGCCACCTGAAGTCATTTACAATTTTGGTCAATGTTCCTTTCAAAGTCCTTCTTGTTTACAAAAAAAAAAAAAAAATCAGTCTGGGGCAGCTTCTTCGCCCTTTCCTTTTCACTGTCTCAAAGGACCCTTCAGCTGTTCTTGCATATTCAAGCCCTCTGATATTGCCATAAATTTCCTGCCCCAGCTATGGGGCCCAAATTGAGTTTGCTGCCAGGAGAGGCCATTCCTAACCCCAAGTCATAATTTACGGGGTGTAGAACTGAAGAGTCAGCTCAGGTGGTGCCCTCCCCAACCCCTCCCATGGTGCCAAGATGGTGGCTGCGACCGGTGTTCCTTCCTTCTTGTTGTAGACCACTTGGTTTGGGAGCTGGTCCTCCCTCTTGCTGGGTCCACCCTCGGGCTGTGGCCCCACCTGGTGCCTCACCCTGGCTGGCTTCGGGGGTTCCAGCAGGGTGGGAGGATCTTATTTATCAAAAATACAAACAGAAATCATTTTGTATACCATAAACAATAAGTGTATCTCAGAGAGCTTGAGACTCAACATTTTAACTCTATAGTGGCAGGTTGACCATTTGAGCTCTGAATTTTAAAAGAACCAACAGCTCATAATGAACCACAGACCATCAACCACCACTTCTCCTCACACTGCAGACAAGTGGTATCACGATAATCTTTAGACATAGGTACGAAAACTTACCAGACAAAAACTCACAATCAAACACAAACAATATAGGGAGTTTCCAACCCAAACCATCTAAAATGCCAGGGCCTATCTATCAAAAGGAATTTTCATTTAACCGCCACTTCTCACACTCCAGCACATGCACTGGACTACAGTAACACCATTCTCTTTACACATAGGTTCCTAGTTATAAGTTCTTCCTAATGTTGTGACAAAACTCACAAATAACAGGCAATACAGGGGATCCTCAACACAAAGATGCCAGGGCTTATCGAACAAATGGGAACCCAAAGGGGACAAATGCCACCCCAAATGGCACCTCTGATGGTGCCTCAAATGCTCCTGCCATACGGCTGGAAGGTTCACAAATGGGAATCCAAAAGGGGATAATCACCACCCCAACTGAAAGGTTCAAAACCCTCCCCAAATAGTGGCCTAGTCCTCCCATTCCCTGGGAACTGCAAATGAGCTCCCAATTCAAACAAGTTTCCCTAGTTCTACTTAATCTCATGACTTCCCCAAAAGGTTCCTCAAAACAAACAAAACCAAAAGGAAAGTCTGAAAACCCCCATGTGGGTGGAATCAAGGTCTCAGCATGCACACCAGGGAACTTAGCAAACAAACGGCCAAGGCTTTCCAGATGTTTCTAGCTCCATTTTCTTCCCCTTAACTCAGTTCAGGTTGTGGGGAGCCATGTCTACTTCAAAGAGACAGAGATGGGAATTCTCTGGAGATATAACAGGCTCTGGCAGCTGCTGGGGCACCTCAAAAAGAAGTTGCTCCTATCTGAGAAGACCCATGGCTTTGACCTAGGGCTGCTCCCTGCCTCTTCCAGCAGTCACGGGGTGCCATTCCACCAGGGTGCTGATGGGTCCATCCAGGGCCACCAAATTCTGTTACTGGAAGTTTGGCTTCCAGTTTGTCTCCAAGACCGCATCAGAAGAACAAGGACAAGCGGTTTGAGGAGAAAGAAAAAGGAGTTTATTAATTTCCTGGCAAATGAGGAGGCTGTCAGACTCCCATCTCAAAGTACCAATTTCCTCAAGAATTCTGTCTTAATATTGACAGGGTAGAATAGTTAAGAAAGGGACTGTAAGGGCTATCTTTGCATTTAATGTGCATAATGTTTACTTGCAAATAAGCCATTTTGCAAATAATTTAGTGGAAGCACTGGTTTTCTAATTCATTTTTCTAAAATTGATCTGCCTATTTGTAATTGAGGACTCCCTGGAAAATGAACAATAAACACATAAATTCTTTACTTTTATGTTAATTACAAACTTTAGCAGTAAATAGTTGCACAAATTATTTTGAGGAGAATCTTCCTATTTGACTTTACCCATCAAAGACTGGTAATTTAAAACAGGTAAATGTACAGTGGTACAGTGCTAGAACTGCACCAGAAAGTGACATGGAGAAAACTCTAGATTTTTATCTTGGAGCTAATTTTTATCTTGGACCATCTTTCTTGCCCTGTAATTATCCTCACCTTTGGTACTGCCATCTACTGAAGTGGTTGTCAAAGTGTGGTCTGGCAGCATGGGTAACACCTGGGAACTGATTAGACATGCAAATTTTCAAGTCCCACACCAGACCAACTGAATCAGAAACTCTGGGGGTGGGGCCCAGCACCCTGTGTCTTAACAAGTCTGCTAGGAGACTCTGGTGCATGTCTTGACTCTGGTGCAGTCCTGGCACTCACAGCTGGGCATTGGTGAAGAACATAAACAACTTCACTGAACATCAACATCAGGTCAGGTCACTTCGTGATCATGACAAAAATAAGCCCACTCCATTATCATAAATATGGACAAAAACATAAATATTCCCCATCCTAGCTAATTTGAGTAGTTCTTGCCTCTTTGCCAATTAAAGCTTTAGACTGTTTATTCCTCCCCCCTTTCAACAAGATTTGTTAAAATACCCAATCATAGAATTGCCCCTGCTTCCTGACATCATCCAATCCCAAGCAAAGCCCCACATCTCAATATTACCTAATACAAGCCCCACGTCTAAAATAAGACTTTCTAACTTGTTCCTACTAAGATACCCCAGGCTGTGTACTCTCCCTTGCTATTATTGACAATCCAAAATGAGTGACTGAGGCAAGGGTCTTAATCAATCAAGGTTTATTAAGCCAGCTTTAGGTCATATCCAGGAAAGACACAAGCTGCAGATGCATCTGTGACTGTTTTTCCCAAAGAGGTTTTCAGGAAGTTTAGTATTTATACGTTTCCTTAAAGAGAGGGGAGTATGTAGGCAGAGGGACAGGTGGGCAGTAAGACGAATGGTTACATTCTTGTGAGACTTTAGTTAGTGCTCAGTAAAGCTATATTTTACATAAGATAAAATGAATATTTGAAGAGAAAAGGGGAGTAAAGGAAGAATCAATTATGTAGACATCTCTGGGTAGGTAGAGGAACGATTGATCTCTTGTCTCTGCTCTGCACCTGGGAAGATAAGCTTGGAATCAACATTATCAGTGTGAAATCGAATACACTTTAGTTTCAGGAGTTAGGCCACAGACCTAAAGCTGCAATTGGCATTTCCTTGGTTATGGGAGGCCAGCAAAGAAATTACTTACGAATGCTCTGTGGGGGCAGTCCTTGAGTTGTACCTGAAGCCTCTTACCTTTCCACCAGGATCCGGCTAATGCCTAATGTAGCAGCTTCTCATTTGGAAGGAGGTGTTGCATGGCTCAGCCTGCAGTCTTGACCTTCTCTTTTGCATAAGGGGTAGGGGGTATGAGATTTTTGTTTTCCTTTACACTATAAACCTAACTTGTTCAATAACAGGTGTGATTCTGCTGGTCTTTGACTGGAGGGCTTTGACAGAGGGATCATTGCACCAGCTCCTGGCCAGTGCTGCTGCAGACCAGTGCCCATCTATGAACCGTTTGTTCCCAGCCCAAGAAAAATACAGAAATTGGGAGTTAGTTAGAAACATTGACAGCAATTTGACACAGTAATTTTATGTGTGTCTGTTGGATCTAAAAATAGAACATTGGCTTGTGTTTTGTATGCCAGTTAGTTGTTTAAATTTCATTTTTCTAGTAATTTATTGGATCTAAAAATAGAACATTGGCTTGTGTTTTGTATGCCAGTTGTTAAACTTCATTTTCTAGTAATTTTGTAATTGCATCTTACAGATGATCTGCAAAAGATTAAAAAAGAAAGAAACTGATTCTTCATTACAAACGGTTTGAGAAACACAGCTCTTTAAGGGCTTCTCCAATACTTTTCTTATTCAACACAGCCATCACATTAAGATTCTTAAAATTCTGTTTTCAATATGTAAGACTCTTTCTCAAGTATCTTCAACTTTCCAATCTCCTCTGTTTTCTAGTCGATCATGGAGGAAACTAACCTTTTTTGTTTTTAGAGGCAGGTCTTGCTCTGTCACCCAGTCTGGAGTGCAGTGGTGCGATCATAGCTCACTGCAGCCTCCAACTCCTGGGCTCAAGCAATCCTCCTTTTTTAGCCTCCCAAGTAGCTAGGCCTCTAAAAGCATGCCACCACACCTGGCTATTTCTTTCTTTCATTTTTTTTTCTTTTTTTTAGTAGAGATTGATTTGGGGGGAGGAAGGTGTGTCTCTCTATCTTGCCCCAGCTGGTCTCAAACTCTTGGCCTGAAGCAACTCTCCTGCCTTGGCCTCCCACAGTGCTGGGATTACAGGTGTGAGCCACCATGCCCAGTGAATCTAACATATTGTGAGCACCTACTATATGCTATTAATTGTGCAAATCTAAACATACCTCAGTACCCATGGTAGAATTTTATTTATTTTCTTGAGACAGGGTCCCACTCTGCTGCCTGGGCTGGAGTGCAGTGGCGTCATCATAGCTCACTGCAACCTCTCTCTCCTGGGTTCAAGCAATCCTCCTGCCTCAGCATCCTGAGTAGCTGGAATTCTAGGTGCAGGCCACTATGCCTATCTAATTTTTTAATATTTTGTAGAAACGGGGTCTCGCCATGTTGATTAGGCTAGTCTCAAACTCCTGGCCTCAAGCCATCCTCTTGCCTTGGCTTCTTGAAGTGCTGGGATTGCAGGTGTGAGCCACCATGACTGGCCCTTAAAATTTTTTTGAAATAAATTGTATTGCGTATGTATATTTAAGCATAATGTTGTGAGATACATATAGATAGTAATATGGTTACTATTGTGAAGCAAATTAACATAGCCATGATCTCAAATAGTTACCAGGTTTTTTGTGGGGGTTTTTTGTATGTGGTATGGGCAGCTAAAATCTAGGCATTTAGCAGGATTCCCAATACAGTACAATTTTATTAACTATAGACTTCCTTGCACATTGGATCTCTAGACTTGTTCCTCCTACATATCTGCTACTTTGTAATCTCTAACCTACATCACCCCATCTCCTCCTTGCCCCCAACCCCTGCCCCACTGCTAGTAATCACAGTTTTATTCTCTATCTCTGTATATTTGACTCTTATTTTTGTTAAGACTCTACTTATAAGTGAGATCATGCAACATTTGTCTTTCTTCCTTTGGCTTATTTCACTTAGCATGATGCCCTCCAGGCACATCTATGTTGTGACAAATGGCAGGATATCTTTTTTTAAGGTTGAATGTTATTCCACTGCATATATATACACACCACAATTTCATTATCCATGATGGACACTTAGGCTGTTTCCACATCTTGGCTATTGTGAATAATGCTGTAATAAACATGGGAGCACAGATATGTTTACAAGGTGATGATTTCATTTCTTTAGGGTATATGCCCAGAAGGGAGATTGCTGGGGCAAAAGAATTTTAGACAAATTATTAATATCATACCCCAAAACCTAGACTATAAGCTCTGGGAGGGCAGGAAATATGTCAGCTTTCCTCATTATGTCCCAAGCACTTAACCAATTGTCACAAATTAGGCATTTAATAAATACTTATTAAATAAAATAACATGAAATAATAAATTGGGATTGTTAAATAAAATCACTCTAAAGTACCTATCACAGAAAAAAAAATCACTCTAAAGCACCTACTAAGTGCTCAGAATATGGTGGTTTCCTTTCTCCCTTCCATGAGAAGACAGGAAAGAGTTAACCAGCTCTACCCAGGGCTTGTTTGTAAGTCACCTCTACTAGAAACTCTTGTCTTACTGACCATTTTTCCCTGTAGCACAGTGCCTGGAATGGAGATGCTTCTACATTAAGTAAGGGGAGGTGTCATAAAAGAGTTAACATTTGAGCTGAAGTTGAGGGATAAAGGTAGGAAGATCATCACAAGCAGGGGACAGACATAGCAAGAACAAAGTTGATAAGACATAGAAGAGCCTGACCAATATGGCTTGAGTTCATTGTACATGGGTGGCAGAGAGAGACGGAAGAGCTGAGCATCATGGACCGGAGGGAGGGAGACCCAAGGCTGTTGGAAGACTCTAGTGACTATTGATTATTAATGACAAAGACAATGGCTGAAGTGTGGAAGGCCAGGAGCAATAACTGTGATACAGAATGGATAGGAGTTGGTAAGTGATTGGCTTCCAAAACAAAAAGGAGAAGAAGAAATCCAAAAGGACACTAGTAACATTTCCAGCCTTGTTGTTATCCAGATTTGACAAGGGTCTGCTTTTGACCTCTTATCTCAGGTGAGTGTTAGCACCTGGTCATCTGGGCTCCTCAAAGATGAAAACCAGAGCTTGGTTTGGCAAATGTCTCCATGGTAAAAGCCAACTTTATTGACCTTTTTGTTTTTCTGCTTTCACTTACGTTTTAGCCTCTGAAAAATCCTAACTTCCTTATCATTTTATTGACTTCTTTACTAAATGTCTTTTTCTGTCTCTAGCATTTTTATGTGATTTCACTGTGAGTCAGCCAAGATATGTAGGCTGCCATATTACCATAAAAATAAGTCTGCAACTGGTAGTTCTATTTACTATTCTTACAGAATTTCACTATTTTCATTCCAATAATGATTCCTTTATTTATGTGCTTTATTTTGTTTGGAAACTATTTTAATTTTTTAGTCTATTTGAGCTTTCTTCTTAAATTTCATGAGTTTTTAAGGTTTCCCAGAATTCTTAAAATGTTAAAACCTTTGGTTAAAGTAAATAAGTGCTCAAGAGTATGTGCAATTCTTATAAGTAATCAGCAGAGCAGAGTCGTTCAGTGCATAAATTTCTGGGCTCAACCTACCTGTGTTCAAGCATTGATTGCCATTTATTAACTGTCGTCCCTATGCCTTGAGCTTCCATATCAGTAAAATGGGTGATAATAACAGTATTTATTAATAACTAAATTAATAAATACATGTACTGCTCTCAGAACATGGTCTGCCACTTAGTAAATGCTCTATAGTGCTCATATCATTAAAATTATAATTATTATTAAATTATCATTATTATTATTACCTGGCATTTGTCAGTGAGAGAACATCTGTAAATTAGCAGTTGTTTTTCACTTGATTTCAGATGCTTGTGCTTCAGTGGTTGGAAAGGCTATAAGAAAACCATGCCCATCCAAACCTTAGAGAAACTAGGAATATTATTTAAAGAAAGAATAACATTTACTGAATACTTACAATGCCGGACACAAGAGAAGAGATTTTTCTATAAATTTTCTCATTTCTTCTTTCTAACATCCCTACAATACAGGTACTATTATTATCCCTCATATTACAGTTGAAAAAATGGAAGTTCCAAGAAGCTAGGAGACTTGCTTAGAGTTGCAGGTAGAGGAAGAGACAGATTCATGGTCAGGTTGTGAGGAGGCACACGGTATGTTTAACCAGGAGGGTGGGCAGCCACGCACCTCCGGTCAGCACACACTCGTGTCCCTTGAATTCATGGGTTTGTTTCTGAGATCACTGTTATTTCTGCAGCTGGACGGGACATTAAAGACTCCATTGTCGTCCAGGTGCGGTGAATCACGCCTGTAATCCTAGCACTCTGGGAGGCTGAGGCAGGTGGATTGCTCGAGGCTAGGAGTTCGAAACCAGCCTGAGCAAGAACGAAACCCCATCTCTAATATAAAGAAATTAATTGGCCAACTAATATATATAGACAAAATTAGCCGGGCATGTGGCGCATGCCTGTAGTCCCAGCTACTCGGGAGGCTGAGGCAGGAGGATTGCTTGAGCCCAGGAGATTGAGGTTGCTGTGAGCTAGGCTGATGCCATGGCACTCACTCTAGCCTGGGCAACAAAGTGAGACTCTGTCTCAAAAAAAAAACAAAACAAAAAAAAACACCAAGAAGACTCCATTGTCAAGTGAAGCCTCCTCGTGTTACCAAAGAGGAAACTGAAGCTCATAAATTTGTGTTTTTTGCTCCACAATTAAAAGTGGCAGAAACAAGGCTAGAAGCCTTACCTTCTAATGTTTATCCATAGTGTTCATCCACTGTACTACAAAGCTGCCTTAATCCTAAATTCAGACATTTTTATTGTGATTTTATAGATAAACTGAGTTAATTGATATGGGGGAAATACAAACTCTTTTATTTATATAGAAATCCAGCAAGTCGAACATTGTTCTCACTTAGGTCAGTTAATTGTTATTGTATTTACAATTTATAGCAAGCAATAAAGTAAGATAATACAAAGCAAAGCCATTTTAATGATATGAACCTTCAAAGAAGTATTAATAACAGGTGTCTAACTAGATTAGATTATAACACCCCCATCATTGGAGCCACACCACCTTTTTAATATTCCAGAGGGTCATGTGAACTAACTGGTTTAAGGTAAAAAATGTTTTTAGCCTCAGAAAAACTCCCTCCTTCAGCTGAAGCATACTCATCTTCTATGAACAGGTACAATAAAATATGATATAAATTAAAAATAATGCTACCCTGAACAAGAATGTGAATTACTACCTTCCTGTAGTCAGCACATCTCACGAGTCCCTTGGATCTCAGGCACCAGCAGGCCACCTGGAGGTCCCTCCCAGCAAAGCTATGCAGGAGGACAGGTGCCCACATGACCCTGGCCGACCCAACTCTTTTACAGAATGTAATGAGAATGCAACATTCGGAGATAAGGAGGAAGGGTCTGGAACACTTGGGCTATTTCCTCCTCCTCCTAGAACAGGATGTTCTGCAATGCTTGAACTTAGCAAGCCCAGTAGCACCCAAAGTATATAAGCCCAGGGTGGAGTACTTTCAGGGTCCTTTAGTTTTGATGTGACTTGGGTACGTGCAGATGAGGCTCCACCCACCCTGGGCAGTTTTCAGCTCACCATGAATCCTAGGCTTTCATCCTTGCTGCTTATCTGTGATAAATCTGTTCAATTAACTTGATGTGTATGAGTGTTCTGTCTCAGTGCACTCATGCAATTGGTAGAGAATCTTTTGCAGGCTAACCCTCATTAACAAGTGAAAATCAGGAAGCCTTGAAACAGATTCAAATCCTGACACACTGCCTCTGAGACTGGGGTACTGATGCATTCTAGCTAAGTAAGTACTTCACTTATCCCAGCTTGTGATAAACTTTAAGTTCCACAAGGAAGAAAATTTTCCACGGTCAATTTTATCTCCCCACCACCAAGCACAGCCCTAATGCATAGTGGGTGGGCAATACCTATCTTTGAAATGTTGTAACAGTTAGATAATAAAGGAATCAATGAGTTAATGGTTGTCACTGTGACTGAAAATCAGAGACACAGTGGTTGAGATGTAGCATGTTCCGTCTGTGGTCACAGACTAAGTCTATGTGGAAACACCAGAAAATTAAAGTTCATTGAAAACTCAAGGTAAACCAATAGTAACATATGGCTGATAAAAAATGGTAACATAATCTTAAGATTGATTTAATAGGAGAGAATAATACTCAGAAGAAAGAAGCTTAATAGGGCATTCTTCACTCCTATGGTCACTTCCCAAGCATCTCAAATTCTATGTTTAATCTAATGGGAGCTGGTCCTTCTTTGCAAGATAGCCTCCTGCCCTTTTGTCCTGCCTCTTCACATTGTTTTCTTCCATCCATGAAAAACCTTTCCATCCTGTCCTTCATTGTCCTTCTTGGAGTTCTCTCCAGTTCCACGAGTCCCCACACTACCAACTTATTTCTCTTTTTCCCTGAACCCCCATGACAATGTCATGGCACTTATCTTTTATATCTATTATTTTAGTATTTATGTACACATCTTCCTTCTCAAAAGAATTTAAACAGCAAAGCACTGATCAAAGGCAAGTGATTTTCATTCTACTTTTGTTGAATGTATATTTCATATCTATTACACCTCTCTGACTTTCTAAAGAGCAAAAACTGATCTCTGCATCTCTTTAAATTATACACTGCACTCAGCTAGTTATTCTGGGCAAAAACCAAATGTTGCTGTTATGACAGTTGACTCTGATATCTATAAGCCACAGTAAGAGGAAGCTGACACACTAGGAAGGAACAAGAACATACACTCCAAGCCAGGATCGAGGTTTTGAAACATCTATTAGTACACAAACATAGATATATTTTCTGATTACATATTTTCATGTCCACAGTTCAATATGAGTTAAGCAACTAAGGATATAAACAGATAATTCCCAGAAGAGGAAATACAAATAGATAATAAACATAAGCAAAGATGTGCCATCTCAGTTAATAAGAAGAGAAATGCAAATTAAACTAAATGAGACACTGTCATTTGCCCACCACATTGGCAAAAACTAAAGAGAAAGATAATGTTCAGTGTTAGCAGGAATGGGAAGATAAATTTAAATGGCACATTCTAATACTGATCAAATTTTTAAAGCATGCATTTTTAATATCTCAGAAACAATCAAATACTGCATGTTCTCACTTATAAGTGGGAGCTAAATAATGAGCACACATTGACATAGAGATTGGAATAATAGACGTTGGAGACTTGGAAGGGTGGGAGGGGGATGAGGGTTGAGAAATCATTTAATGGGTACAATGTACACTGAAAAGTGATGGTGAACATTTTTAGCGATGGCTACACCAAAAGTCCAGACTTTACCATTAGGCAATATATCCATGTAATAAAATTGCATTTGTACCCCCTCAATCTACAAAAATTAAAAATAAAACAAATAAAAAATGTGAAAAATAAATTTAAAAAAACACATATATCATGTTAAAGCTTTAATCGAATACCATAATCCCTAGCTTTTTTTTTCAGGCTGTATCCTACAATCATCATGAGAATTCCTGACATTAATAAATTGTTTTAGGAAAGGATGAAAAAAATTATTCCATAATTACTAACCAGATTAAATCCATTTTTCTCCTCAAAGTTGACAAATTAATATATGACTATATTTTATTATTTAAATGATCACTTGCCTTAGTATGACATATGATTGTATGACATGTATGCTTACAATGATAAAATGTGAACAGAAACAAACAAAAAGCTTGGTGACAAGTGACATTGAGCCAAGAACTTTAATGTTACAGTTTCAAGGTGGTTATGATAAAATGTGCTAGCTCAATTGGAAATAAATAAATAAAGCACACATTCCTTAACTAAACAATCCCATTTCTAAGAATCTACTCCTTAGATCTACTTTTTCCACATTGCCAAGATATGCTCAAGGATATCCACAGTGCCATTAAATTTATATTCATAGAAATGAGAGATAACCAAAATGCCTGTCAAAAATGAGATGTTTAAATAAATTACACCCGCACTCTGAATGCTACATAGCCATCACAATGAAGCATCTCTATCTGAATCAATATGGAATAATGATTATATCATCAAATTTTAAAAAGCAAGTTGCAAAGCTGTATGTTAAAAGTCCTTCATTGTGGGGGGGAAAAAAAGACATGTCCTATGTTTCTATGTTCATATAAATACGTATTCAAATTTTTATACACTGGTGTGTGCAAAAGTTAAAACAAACACATGAACAAAAACAAAGGTCGGGGTAGAAAAACAGCCAAGTGCTAACTGTGGATACCCCTGGGGAGGTAAAACAGGAAGTACGTTTTCTTTTTACTTTACGTGCTTCTGTATATTGTTTAAATTTTTTTCAATGCTAATGGAATACTTTTGACTTTTTTTGAAATGAAAAATAAGACCAGTAGAATCAGAGGTCTTAAAAGTAGTTATAAAATGTTTAACTAAATACTCTAGGAAACAGCGGTCCAACTTCAGGAGCTGCATGCGTGAATAATCTCCAAGCATGCCTTAGAACTCTGTGCTCACAAAATTATTCACACATATTTGTGTCAGTCACAGAAATCTGAAGCTCTATGTGATAGCACAGCACAGTTGTTTTTATATTGTAACGAGCTAAGAAAGGAACTAAAAGAAAAAGAAATTTCTTTAACACTTTAGAGAAATTGACAACCCTGACATAGGGCTCTCAGAAACAGGCTGCCTGATCATTGTTTTACGCTAGGGGCCACAAATTCAGATGCAAGTACTAGGAATTAATGAGGCCAGCTGGGAATAAGACAATAAGGACCAGAGGGACTGTATGGAGAGTTCACGTACTCCCTAAAGGGAGCCCTATTTCATAACTCCTGCTGAGGGCATGGGCCTGGTATCACCAGATCATTCTGCCTTTCAAGAGAAACCAGAAATCAGAATTTTTATATCAATACTCCCAGGTTTGAAATCTTAGCAACTAATTTTTTTAAATACTAAATGCTGTGTTGATAAATACTTCAAAAGCCAAACAAAACTCATCTCCCACCTGGATTTGGCCTGCAGCCTCCCATATGTTGTCTTTGGGTTTTACCATCTTTGCAGAGTTCTAGTGGACAAATTCTCAGATATCCTTCAAGACCCAAACCAGTTCCTTCTTCTTCCACTCATCCTTTCCCCGTGACATTATAGAATATCAGAGTTCAAAGGTATTTTAGAAAGATCTAATTAAGTCTCTCATTTTTATGGTGGCAACATATATATATATAACAAGATTTGCCATTTTAACCAATTTTAAGTATACAATTCAGTGGCATTAATTACAACCACAATGTTGTGCAGCCATCGCCCCAAATAGAAGCTCTGTACCCATTAAGCAATGACTCCTCACACTTCTGCCTCCACCAGTCCCTGGTAACCTCTATCGACTTTTTGTTTCCGTGTGACTTTGCTTGTCCTAGCCACCTCACATAAATGGAAGGATTCGATATTTCCCCTTTTGTGTCTGGCTTATTTCATTCAGCATAATGTTTTCAAGCTTCATTCATGTTGTAGCATGTATCAGAGCTTCATTTTTCACGGTTAAATAATATTCCACTGCATGTGAACCCCGCATTTGTTTATCCACTCAACTTTTGATGTAAAGGGAAAATAAAAATTTTAGGACCCCCCCCAAAAATTCATCAAGCTGAAAGGGAGAACCGAGCGCGAGAACTGAATCACACAAGCGCTGCCATCCTCTCCCCAAGGAGGTACGTGGGTTCTCTTTTAAGAAATGAAGGAGCTTGGAAAATGACTAAACGGGGTTTTTTTTGTTTTGTTTTGTTTTGTGAACAGTGTATGGGAGAGAGAAAGGAAGGTGGTCTGTTATGCAGATAAGCCTCAGGATAACATCCCTCAGGGAGATGAAAACATTTTATTATTAAGAGTGTCAGACACTCAGCAAACCTGGCCCAATTAAATAGGCAGGGCCTGGCTACATTTAACTGGTATTCTCTCCAGAAGCAAATCTCTCCCAGCCTCCCCACCTAGACAGCTTTGCAGCATCACTCCTATTCCCCACAGCCACCTCAAAGTATGTCATAGAAATGTATTTGGGGTAAAATGTTTCTTATTTCCTTTGGCTTTAAAAAAAAAGCCTTCAAGATATACAGGCCCTATAAAATGAGGGCATGTCAATTATAACCTTAGGACAGTAGCCTAAATAAACTCCTAAACGTCCCTTACAAGTTTATTGTCACAGATGCAAACCATGGAAGAGATATGATCACTCTTCTATCCACACTAAGAAGATCACAACACTGACTATTTACCCGCTTTTTAAATCTATGTAGATTTACTGAGCACAGAACAGAACTTCACAGGAATATCGTCAATTTCCTCACTGCTCACCTCCTTCACCCCTCCCTTTTCCCATGCACTCCATTTTTTTCCTTTAAATGCGAAGTTCTCAGCTCCATCTATGGAGAACCCAGTCCACAACAGATACCTTGTGGGCTGTGTTTTCCCCGGGGCACATCCTCAAAATCTTGGCTCACTAAAACTAAACTGAGTGTGACTCTTGTTTTCTATCGCTTATTATTTGAATTAACAGACACTTGGGTGGTTTCTACCTTCTGGGTATTGTGGATAATGTGAAGGGCACTTGTTATACAAGTACCTGTTTGAGTCCCTATTCATGCTTCTTTGGGGTTTATAGCTAGAAGGAAAATTACTGGGTAATGTGGTCATTCTATATTTAACTTTTTGAGGAACCACCAAAGTGTATTCCGCAGTGGCTGCACCATTTTACGTTCCCACCAGCAATACGTGTAAATCCCCCATTTTTAAGATGAAGAACCCAAGGACAAAACTGGTGAGACAGCTTGACCACACACATAGGAAGTCAGCTACACAGCTGACATCAGAAACCAGGTATCAGAACTTCCAGTACAGCCCTCCTTCCAAGGTTAACTTCGCAAAGATTTAAATCAGATGATCAGGCAAATGGCAGGAATGTCTACACAAAAAACTGGGTCATCAGAAGTAGATCACTTGTATTAACTCTCTAACAGAGGGGTTCATTCGCTTGGCTGCTATCGAGTCAATAGACACAGCTGAGTTGGTTATAGCAAGGGGGTTTTTATTACTTGGCACAAGTAAGGAGCATACTAAGGATAATTCCCAAAGCAGTGTGTCCCTGAACAAGGGGGCTGGGCTGGTTTTATAGTTAATGGATAATGAGGCATGATCTGATAGGATCTTATGATGGAGTGATGCCAGAAAATACACTCTGACTGAATCCAGCTATGGGGTGATGCCAGGGCTCAATCGGATTGGATCCTGGATCCTACCACTCAGTGTCCACATCTTAATTCAGTCCCTGCTTTTTGGCCCAAGCACTTTGGTTCCACCTAGGATCACATGGTTGGTTCATCTGGACATGCTCAGGTTACGTGACCTTTAACCTGGAGTGGGAGGTAGGGGACCGAAACTGAAGACCAACTCACAACTTTGCCAAATAAAAGTTAAACCAGATTGGCCTGGTGTCATTCCACTTGATATATTTTGGGGAAAGAACTTAGTAAGTTCTAGGTTTTGGTGTCCATCCTAAAGAGAATTTTGTTTTATTTTATTGTTTTTCTTTCTTGGGCCTAGGATCTAAGACAATATTAAATCACACTTGTCTGTAGCCTAGTACCTAACTGAAAAATAGTCATAGAGACACTTTTTATCATCATTAGACTTACAATTCTAAAATGATGACTTTTTAAAAAAAATTCCTTGAAGCATAATATGTATTCATTTTAGAAAAATTAGAAAACTCATAAAAGTGGAAAGGAAAAAAAAAAAAGATCACCCAGAGAACAGTTAACCAGAAAAATGACTATTAATCTCTATATGCTTTTTTTTTTTCAGTCTTTTTTTCTAAGAATGGTGTTTTGTTTGGTATATGTGGTTGGAATTATAGAATCTTAAAGCTTAAGAAAATGATTACAATTTGGGGGTTAAGTTTAAAAACAGAATAAGGAAAAGAGATATTAAGTTCTAGCAAAGGATCGACCATACATTTAGTGCTCCTTCAAACTGGCAGCCCTCAGAGTCTTGTGATACGCCTTTCAGTGGTGTGTTATTACTTACCTGTCCACATGGAAATGTATCATTTATCTAAATATAAAAGATTCAGGGGCATGGCCACACATTTTACTCTGCTGTTTCTTCTTTTGTGACTCATACAACGCTGCAAATATAGTAGGTGCTCAGGAAAGAACTTTTCAATGATTTTTACTGATTTCATCTTCAAGCTTAGCATCCCTTAGACTCTTCTTTTTTTTTTTTTTTTTTTTTCTTTTGAGACAGAGTCTCATTCTGTTGCCCTGGCTAGAGTGCCGTGGCTGTGGCATCATCCTGGCTCACAGCAACCTCAAACTCCTGGGCTCAAGCGATCCTCCTGCCTCAGCCTCCCAAGTAGCTGGGACTATAGGTATGTGCCACCATGCCCGGCTAATTTTTTCTATATATGTTTTTAGTTGGCCGATTAATTTTTCTATCTTTAGTAGAGATGGGGGTCTTGGTCTTGCTCAGGCTGGTCTTGAACTCCTGACCTCGAGCAATCCGCCTGCCTTGGCCTCCTAGAGTGCTAGGATTACAGGCGTGAGCCACCGCCCGGCCTAGTCTCTTCATAAAAGGTAACCCAACCCAGGCCCTGCAGGTCCCAGTCGTGGCTCTGCTTCACATTCCTAGAAACCTTGTTTAGTAATCAAAGGCAATTTCAAAGTCATTTGAGTCTTTACTTCCATTGGTGGAAGAATATTAAAGAGAATTCAACTTGTAACCCATAATAGTACTTTTTTAAATCCCCTTTGCCCATTCCTCTTTTTTATTATTTTTCCCCCTCATTCATCTTTCTTCAATATGTATTAAGTCCACAGGTGACTTAAAGCCCCAGCCTCAAAATCTCCACCCAAAATTCACTCTAAACTTGATCCTTTGTGATTCTTTTGTCTCGCTTTGTTGTCCAGGCTAGAATGAGTGCCGTGGCATCAGCCTAGCTCTCAGCAACCTCAAACTCCTGGGCTCAAGCAATCCTTCTGCCTCAGCCTCCCAAGTAGCTGGGACTACAGGTATGCGCCACCATGCCCGGCTAATTTTTTCTATATATATTAGTTGGCCAATTAATTTCTTTCTGTTTATAGTAGAGACGGGGTCTCGCTCTTGCTCAGGCTGGTTTCCAACTCCTGACCTCAAGCAATCCGCCCGCCTCGGCCTCCCAGAGTGCTAGGGTTATAGGCGTGAGCCACCGCACCCAGCCCCTTGTGATTCTTGGTTTTGCTTTTCTTCACCTTTCCTTCGACTTCTATTCCTCATTCCTTGCTGCTGGCAAATCACAGAGCTTTGCCACACCTTGGCAGGCATTCTTGTTTCTTCAGCTCTGCCCTTCCCTCCTCAGGCTGGATTCTGATCATGAACACTCAGAAATGGAGTTGGCACACTCAGCCCCTCTCTTGGAAGGAGACACAGGAGTTAGGGCTGCAGGGAGAAGGAAGGGAAAAGATGGGAGAGGATCACAAATGCTTATGATGTAATGTCCTTTCTTCTCATTACATGATGAAATTCTGACATTATTTCTTTGGGGTGGGCTACATGAAAGACCTTCAGAAAAAAATATGGCAATTGTAACGGTAAAACGATGAAATTTTCTTCATGGAGGGAGGCTACTGCTTACCCACCTTCCCCTCTTAAGAGTTTCACTTTGGGAACGTAATAGTCCTGATGAAATTGGTCTGATCTTTTGATTTTACAATGCAAGATGCTTCTGATCCCTGAAACTGTAAACACCTCTGGAATTTGCTCTGAGATCTCTCATAGATGTAATGAGACATCACAAAGTATGTTGTCTTGTCTCTCATAGAGATAAATTTTGACTGTTCTCCTTTTCTGTGTAAGTTTGTGCAGAAATCTCAGACTTTGTAGTTACTTTTGTGTTATCTTAAATGCATGCTATCTCTGATAATGCTTACCCAATATTAAAATTATGGGCCAGGCTCGGTGGCTCACACCTATTATCTCAGCACTATGGGAGGCTAAGGTGGGAGGATCACTTGAGCCCAGGAGTTCAAGACCAGCCTGAGCAAGAGTGAGACTCCATCTCTATATTAAATAATATTTTGAAATTTGAGAGAGAAAAAAGAGAATAATGGATGCCAGTTTTCTCTCTGTTGTGGAAGTACAAATATGGAAACAGCAATGACTAGAATGCACATACTCTAATTGGACCAAAATTGGAAATATCAGTATGAAATATGAATAAATGTGAAGATATAGAAATAACTGTAGATATATGTTTATACATATGTGCATATGTTAATGTTAGCTGTCTTTTATAAGAATGACATACTCATAGTAATAAGCGCACTTAGAAAAAAAATTAGCCGGGTGCAGTGGCATGTGCCTGTTGTCCCAGCTGCTTGGAAGGCTGAGGCAGGAGGATCCCTTGAGCCAAGGGATTTGAGTGAGGTTGCAGTGAGCTATAATCATGCCACTGCATTCTAGCCAGGAAGACAGAGCAAGACTCTGTCTCCGAAAAATAAATAAATAATTAATTAAATTATGTTCCCTCTCTCTTTTCTGTATTGGTGCAGAGGGGACTTTTGTTGGAAGGCCTGTTTTATTTCTTTAACTTTGTAATGACCTTCCAAAAAGTTTCCTCTAGTTACCTATATTTCTTATTTCCTCTCTTCCCTCAGTCCAAGTTAATATCCAAAGTTCATTACTTGTGGGTGAGAGCAAACTTAGGTAACACCTGGTACCACTCAGCTCCCCCTTGCCTATGTAGATCCCAATAGATGACCATTGAACCTTTTTATTTGACCTCGGCTATCTCTATGTGCATTCTTGATGGAGGCTGCTAAGAGAGATTCAGAAATGACAGAAGGACAGCGGGACAGAGTCCAAAAGGGTGCGTGTGAGGATCCCAGGATATGGGACCTGGAACTACCACTCAATTGCTCAAACCACAAACCTAGGAGTCAGCCTTCATTTCTCTTTCCCTCAACCACCATATCTAATTGACTCTATCCTTAATCCACATTCTAAATCCATTCACCTTTTCTGTTTTCACCACTTCTACTCTAGTTGAAATCATCAAACAATAGCCTCCTAACTGGTCTCCCTCTTTCTACTCTTATTCCTCCCTATAGCAGCTGGTGTGCTCTTTTTTAAAAATATAAATCATAATGTCACTTGCCAACTCTCAAATGGCTTTCCACTATCATTAAAACAAAAGTCTAACTCCTCACTTGACAAGCCCCAGCAGTCACCTTGTCCATCTCTGCCTTTACTCTTTACGTTTCAGACACCCTGGCTTGCTTTCTGTTCCCCCAACACACCAAACTGGGTGACATGTACTTCCCCTGGTTTTCACATGGCTCCTTTTAAGGAACCAATTTAACTGTTACCTCCTAGAGAGGACTTTCCTAACTACTTATTCTAAGGTAGCCACCCATTTGTTCTCTACCAAATCACTGTGTTTTCTTGGTGCAACATTGACTTCTAATTGTCTCTAGTGTGTGTGTGTATGTTCAACTGCTCAAACTTTTGTTTAATGATTAGAACAGTAAACTGTACTCCCCCATTTCATAGATGAGAGACAGGAACTATTGATCAGGGCTTACAACTTTATTTCAAATTTTTCCAACTTCTCCACAGTATTTTTATCTTTTGGCAATTTCTCTCTCATGATTAGCAATGAAACCCTTGTTATGGAAAGTGCTTATGTTCAGAGGCAGCAAGAAAGAACAGCCTGGGGACTTGCAACTAACTCTGTATTTAGGCTTGAAGAAATAAAAACACCAAAGGATAGGGGTAAGTAGCAGTGACTTTAAACAGGAAAGAAAAATAGGCTGAATCCCTGTAGTCTCCTACAGAGAAGAAACAAAAAGAGTCAAAGTAGGAGCTGGTAAACAATTTGGGATTTAACAATGGAAAGGCCCATGGGGTTTCCCTATGCCCACCACATGAAACCTCTGAACTCAGCTCTGTCATCTTCCTACAACATAGTCCTGCCTAGTACTGCCACTGAAAACTCACACCACCACCTCGTACCCACCCAAATCCTTCGGATTCAGACACAGCTCCCCACTCCCTTCTTGAGAAGTCACCCTTAAAAACTTCAGTCTACCCAGAACTTTCTTTTCTGACCTCCTTGTTTCAAGAGGAAAATCCAACTGTGTAGTAGTTCATTGTTCTCTGCTTATTTTTGGTTTATCTTTAGTTTTGCTTGTTTTGTTTTTTCTTTTGCTCTTGACTGAATCTGAGAATTCTATACGGTTTTGGACCCAAAGTAGAAACCCAATAAATTCTCTTTGATTGATTATATAGATTCAGAGTTTGGCTGCAGTTTGTTCTCTGAAGGAAGAAGCAAGAATGAAAAACTAAAAGGAGAGGGAAGAAAGTGTAAGAAAAATCGGGGCTCTAGCAAACAGAGCTAGGAAAGGACGCAGAGGTTCAGGAATGGGGCAGAAGCCCAGCAAATCAGCTTTCATTGTGAAGACTTAATCGCAGTTTATAACATGCTGTCAATCCACTAAAATAGGAGTTGACAGGAAATTGGCAGAAACAGGGCAATGGACACAGGCCAATTTACACTCTTTTGTTAAATCTCTCCACTGCCTTTCCTTATTTGCAGCTACTTCAGTCTCAAAGCCAGGCAGATTCTGATTCTTTGCTCATGCAAATATTGATTTATTAACATACTGATTTATACATAGCTAGTAGGTAATTATCTGTGGACGTCAAACCAGATGAGCCTTCTTCTATCACCTGTTTCTTTTTAAACAAACAAAAATTTACTGTGTGACACAAGTAAGTTTCACTTGGGAAACACAAAATCTGTTTATCCTCTGTACAATCATAACAGAAGCAGTTTTTGCCATTTTCATCTAGCAACCAACTCACTTTTTTTTTCTTATCACTATTTTAAAATTTATTATTCATGTGTGGTTCTTTTGGAGGGGTGGAATTTTTAATTGTGGTAAAATACACATAACATAAAATTTTCCATTCTTAGCCATTTTAAGTGTACAGTTCAGTAGTGTCATGTACATTCACATTTTCATGTAACCTTCACCATCATCCATCTTTGTAACTCTTTTCATCTTGCAAAATTAAGACTCTGTACTCATTAAACAAAACTCTCCTTCCACCCCCCTCTTCCCTACCCTTGGCAATCACCATTCTTTCTGTCTCTATGAATAGAAACCAACTCAATTCTAAACCACTCACTGGGGGCTTTTTAGAAGATAGGTAGATATGTGTTATTCCTTGTTGTTTCGCAGCACCTAGCATAGTGCCTGATACATGTCATGTGTTCAATTAATAAATATTGACTTATTGAGTAAGTGAATAGTGATTCCAACCTCTGGTCCACCCTTGGGTGACCCTAAGTCAAAGACTGAGACATACAGGAACCACGGGATGAATAAGAAGAGAACATCATTTAGAGAGAAGAGTACCCATGTTTTGCTGTGCTGTTTATCTCCACCCCAAACTCATTCTACAAATATAAATTAAATGCCTTCTATATGATGAGAAAGGTGTTAGACCCTCTAGTACAAAGATGAAGACATAGACCATGACTCCAACGTCTGCTTTCCCATTGTCCCATCAGAGCATTTATCACACTCTAGTGTAATTGTCTATGTATCTGCCCTGCCACTAAACTATAACTGTGAGGACATTGTCCATCACATAGCAAGCACTGAATAAATATTTCGTAAATCATATAATGGAGATTGTAGCCTGCTAGGGTAAAAAAGACAAATAGTCACATAAAGTCAGGATCCTTAGTTGTGAAAAACAAAAGCTACTGACTCTTGCTGATGTAGCAGAAAAGGAGTGTATTGAAGATATGGAGTAGTTATCAGGATTGTTGGAAGGTGTAGAGATTCAGGACTGAGGCCAAGCCTCCAGGAATACTGCAAAACACGACTGCAGATCTAGCCCAATGAGGAAATGGCTTCCATTGCAGCTCTCCACCCAGCCACTTCTGCATCAGAAACTCAATCTTGCAATCACTGAAAAACTAGTGCTTCTCACAAGTTGCTGCTAGCACTGTCAACAAAGCCAGCCCCCCTCTGCTTCTATTCATGCAGCATGTTATAACAGGAAGACTGGAAACTCTACACACAGCCTGTTTCCTCTGGTTGCTTATACCTGAATTTAATTTCATGAAGATAAGCCTGATTGGTAGAGCCTAGATCACATTCTTGACCCCACTTGCAAGGGAGGCTGTAAATCTGAGTTCTAAAAAAAGAAAGTGATTTACATGACCAGTGTCCAGTGGACTGTAGCAATATGTGATAGGAGCTAGACCAAAAATATACAGTCAGACAGTCTTTTGTTTTCACGGGCCCTCTATCCTTGTAGAAGAGACAAACAAAAAACA
The DNA here is from genome assembly GCF_040939455.1 of Microcebus murinus. Taxonomy (NCBI): domain Eukaryota; kingdom Metazoa; phylum Chordata; class Mammalia; order Primates; family Cheirogaleidae; genus Microcebus; species Microcebus murinus. Next base: position 83,114,495 of record NC_134107.1, on the reverse strand, counting down.
TATAAATGAGCATAATGATGGATAGAGTGCTAGATGCCACAAAGACAAGTAGAGCTGTAAATGAGGAATTTCAAGAAAAGCATTTCTGAGATGAGCAGAAACCCGAATAGCGTGAGGGAGCAGCCCATGCCCAGGCTCTGGGATGGGCACTGACTTGACATCTCTAACTCATCACAAGGATGCTGGAGCTCAGCAAGCGAAGAGGGAGTGAGGATAGAAAGTGAGGAGGGAAGGGCAGCCAAGGACCATGCCACATAGGCCTTGCAGGTCATGGTTTTGGACTCTTGGAGGTGGCAGGGGAATGGCACGATCTGGCTTGTATTTTAAAAGGATCACGCTGGCTGCTGTGTGGATAACAGATCGTAGTGAATGATGGTAGAAGTGAGGAGACCAAGCGGATACAAGTATGAGCAGAGCGATGAGAGCGCTAAAATCTGCCTCGACGGTTGGGGAGAAGATGAGACGTGAAAGGAATCTTGAGAGATGAGTGAAAACTGCCTACAAGAAAAGATCAGAAGGCATCTTGGGCAAAGGGAAGATCAAGAGCAAAAACACAAGGTGTGGGAAGGTCTTGGCGTGTTTGGAGAACTTTGAGTGACCTGGTGAGGTTATAGTCAGGGATCCAAACACAAGGCTGGAGAGAGGGAGACCTAGGCAGCAAAGGGCTGCACCTGCTGTTCTTTTAACCTTTCAAATCACCAAAGAAAATGTTGGTGCATTGATGGAGGCTGAGCCTGAGACAAACTGGGGCCATATCTTCCCCCAGCGGGGGCAGACTTCCCATTAGAGTTCCTAAGATGGAAGAAAGGACACTGTTCCTTGCCCTTTCCTCTCTCCTCAGATCAGAGAAAACACGGCCAAACCATAGTATTGAGCTGTTACTATCAAAGCAATGCTGGGCATACCCACTCACACTGTCGTGTGGCAATCAGACGGCAGAGAAGATCTGAAGGTATCTCTATCAAGGTCAATCCAAGGAAAACTTGTCAACTGCATATCTTATCTTCAACAAGGTAATTTATAAACAACAGAAATTTATTGTCACAATTTTGGGGGCTGGGGAGTCCACTATCAAGGTGCCAACAAATTTGGTGCCTGGTGAGAGCTCTCTCCTTTATAGATGGCACCTTGTGGCCAGTTCTCACATGGCAAAAGAGGCAAACAAGCTCCTGAAGACCTCTTTTGTAAGGGCAGGAATCCCATTCATTAGGGACCCAATCACCTCCTAAAGGCCCCACTGTTTAATATCACCACGTTGGAGATTAGGTTTCAACATATGAATCCCCGGGTGACACAAACATTCAGACCTCTTATTCCACCCCAGACTCTCAGGGTCCATGTACACTGAGCCTTAAAGGAAGTGTTAGCTGTGGGCTAGTGGAGAATAGGGGAGGCATTTCACAGAGAAAGAATAATGTATGCAGATGCTAGGAGCCAAAGAGCACCCTTGTGCACTGGCAGCAGTACCAAGGCTGGAAAGACAGGTTGAGCCTGGATTGTGAAATGCTTGGATGATGGGATAGGTAGTCACCAGAATAGTTTACCGCTAAACCAGATTTCCCACTACAGCAACCAAAACCTAAATAAATATGCAATGCTTGCTTTTTGCCCATGGTAGATGCTAGCAAGTATTTGCAGTTGGCGGATTGAATCCACAGATGGAAGTCTTTGTCAATTTAAGTCAGACTGCCCCAATCTCTGTGATTAGTCCATACTGATGATGTGCCTGAGATGAGAAAGTGTTCCCTCTCATAACATAGTTTTGAGAACTTAAATGCAATGTGGCCTTTATAGCATTAAATCTGGGTCAGGTGCCAAAGATCAGTAACATTAAAAGCTTTGCCGGTGGAGATTCACGGTTGTTTTGTCCTGGATCCTTCAGCCTCCCATTTCAGCTGAGGGTTCCCACCCAAACCAGGATTCAATGTTTATTGTTCTCTGGCATCAGCCTCGGGTCGCTGTCACTATAGAGTTCTGAGCAAAATCAAAACACAGACTTTACAAGCACTGCAAGTCAAGACGAATAAGCATTGGCCCCAAGGGTTTAAGACAAACTTAGCCAAAAACTGTTAAAAACAAGATAAATGCATCCAACTGGGACGGCAGACCCCAAAGAGAGAAGGGGGCTGGGTTAGATTTATGCGCCCCGGGCCTCGGTGCCTCTACTGTACTTCAGTGTGCACGGCTACCAACTCCAGCGCGCGCCCAACCCGCCCACTCCACTCATCTCTTTCCGCAGGGGCACGGGGTGTGTCTTTATCCGGGGATAGCGGGAACCCGTGGAGAAGATGAGGTACAACTGGGGTATGGAGATCTTAGATGTTGCACGTTTGAACTTCCAAAACAAATGTGTCGACCCGGTTGCCTCCCCTGCCCCCTCAGCCTGGGTCATCCCGGGGGCAAGCTCCCACCACCCAGGACTCCTCAGAGGGAATCCCACCCGCTCAAGTTTCTCCTCTCGCCCTCCCTCCTCCTCCGCGGGCCCCGCCTGCAACTCCTCCCCCTCGCCCTGAGCCGCGCGCGCCCCAGTCCCCCCAACCCCCCAAACTACTCTTCCAAGACTTCCTTCCGGGCCCAGCGAAGCCCGGCGCGCTCTGCATTCGGAGCGGCGGCGGCGGCGCTCGCTTTCACCCAGGACGACCGAACTGCCACTTATTTCCGAAGAGAGAGGAAACGGCTCGCGGGTCCGGGGGTCCCCAGGCGCGCGCCGGCGGGCAGGGCCGGGAGGGGAGTCGCCACGCCCCGAGCCGCAAGCCCCGCCCCCGGCCCCGGCCCCGGCCCCGCCCGGTCCCGCCGCCCGGGCTCCGCGCGCGACGCCCCCTCCAGGCCCGGCTCCTGCGCCCTATTTGGTCAAACGGGGGGCAGGCGGCGGGGCGGGGAGACGTGCGCGGCGGAAGGGGACGCGGAGCGGCTTGGAGCGCGCAGAACGGCCGCTGTTGCCACCTCCGTTGGGGACCCACGAGGCCGCCGCGTCCTGCCCTCGGAACAATGGGACTGGGCGCGCGAGGTGCCCGGGCCGCGCTGCTCCTGGGGACGCTGCAGGTGCTCGCGCTGCTCGGGGCCGCGGCGGACAGCTCCGGCCCGGCGGGTAAGTGGCGGCGGGGGCCGCCTGCTCCCGTCCTGGGAGGGAGCGCACCGCCGAGGCTTGGCTTTCCAAGTTGCGGTCTCGCACGGAAAGTTCTGCGTGTCTCTGGCCGGACTGAACGCACGGGGCGGACCCGGAGGTGACCGGATGGGGCTGGGGAAACTGAGGCTTGGACTGGTCCCCCACTTGTCCGGGGGCCGCCTGCTGACGAAAATGCCCGGCCAGGCCCCTCTTTTTTTTTTTTTTTTTTTCTGGAAGCGGCGGGCGCAGGCCAGGAGGGGTGCGTGTGTAACCTGTTGAGTTACCCGAAGGGCGGGCCCTCAGCGGAAGGCTCGAGTTCTTTCTGTAGCCTTTCCCTCAGGTTAATGTTTCTTGTAGGTTAGCATTTATCCAGGGCTTCGTTTGGGAAACAAGATTAGGTGGTTTGAAAAATATGTCTACCGATCCCTGTGGAAACATGTCTCCCAGTTAGTTGGGGAACTGCTCAGGCGTTTCCCCGGCATCTCCTCGTCGAATCGTGCAGTACTAACCAAATGACCTGCAGTCGTTAAGGCGCCCCCGACGCTTAAATTCGTCTTCGGGGCTGATGAGGCTAGTTGGCGGCGTTTAGGGAGCGCGCCCTGCTCCCGCGGCGCAGGTGAGGCTGGTGCTGGGGTTGGGGGGCGCCCTCCGCCTTCCGGTGCCCAGAACCCCGGCCTGGCGCGCCTCAGCCTTCAGGTCGCAGATGCGTGATCTGCAGACGCCCACGACGTCGTCAATAAGGTCCTAACAAAATGATGTTGACACTTCTGTGCAGGGGCCAGTTTGTTTCCCTTTTAGGCCCTTGGCCACTTTTTTAAAAATCCTTTTTGGATGAGGCCAGGAAGCTGGGATTTGCTAGGTAGATCCTGTTTTCCTTTGTCAGCTATTATAAAAGTTGGGTAATGGTCAGTAAAGTAGGGTAAGTTACTTTAAGTGACCCAAGTTTTTCATGGTTTCAAATTCTATTCATCCGTTGTGTGTTTAGCCTCAGCTTAGTTTTATCTAGCAAGAGAACAGGCAGTTTGTAAATCCAGACGATTCAGGCCTAACACCTGCTTTTGCTAGAATAATCTGGGTGAATTAAATAACAATTTTTGTTCGTTTTGCTGAATTTCTTTTTGTTTGCATGTGACAGACTGGCTTTGCAGACCTAGTTTTGAGATCATTTAAGAAAGGAGTGATTGGTAAAGTCATGTTCATTGTACATCTTGGTGTCACTTTTATGCTGGTATTTATGGAGGAAGGTCTCCATTTTTAAAAGTTTGTTGCTTTATTTTTTTGTGACAGTAAACCTAATGAATTACTGGTTAGAGAAAGTGTGAGTGCCCTTGCTCTTTTTTCTTTTGCCCTCATAACACAGATTTTTTTTTTTGGCCCTATTTTAACACTCACTGTTCTGTTTATTAATGTCTCACTAGAGGTTAGTGCTATTTGGAAAACTTGAAATGCTCTACTAAAGATGAGCCCTGAATTCATGAACTAGTATAACCAATGTGAGGTGGAATTCATTTCTACAGACTGTAATGTCACCTTGAAACTAGACTAAAAGAAGGTTCAATAGAAGATTTCTCAAAAAAGCAAGTAACTGTTATCCTATTCTTCATACATATACAGTGTATGATCTATATAAAGTATCATTATAAAATATGGTGATTTTTAACAATCGTACTATAACTTACATAGCTAATTATTACTGGGCACATTTCCTGTCTACTGTACTAATTGAGGTTCAGAAGTCATCCCATTGGATTCCCACAGTATTATCCCTGTTTTATAGATGAGTAAGCTGAGGCTTAGAAGTAATTTAACTTATTCAAAGTAAAACAACTAATACATGTTTGATTTCAGATCAGAATCCAAATTCTCGACCATTTCACCACTAAGCCATGTAGGATCATGTTGGCTTTTGAAATAAAGTTTTTATTTCACAATACTGCAATTGCCTAGAAAATTGTAGAAGAATAAACATTGAAATTCTGCTTTTAAAAATATTCACAGTCTGCTTCATAGTATAAATATCAGTTTGAGGAAGAGGGGGAGACTAAGACCAAGTTAGCAAAATCAGCAAACAGGATAGATTTTTTTGTAGTCTAATTAGAGACAGGAATGGGAGGGGAAGCTACTAGTTACTCTTGGTGGCAAGTGAAAGGAACCTACCTTGAACAACCTTAGGGGAAAGAAAGGACTTTATTGACTTTTGTAACTGTAAAGTCCCAGGATTGAAGTAGCTTGGAAATGACAAGCGTTCAAATAGAGTACCGAGAAATCATTGCATGGAAGTGACAATTATCAGGGAGACAAAAACAGGCCTTTGCTTCCCTCAGTCCAGGCAAAAGATGATAGTGAATGTGAATGGAGATAAGAAGGTGGATTCTAGATCTGTTTGGATGGTGGGAATGAACGGTTGCTAATAGATTAGAAGGTGAGGTGAGGTGAGGAAGAGAGTGAAATCAAAGGATGACCTCTTGGTGTGGCAGTTGAGCAACTGGTAATGCAACAGTTGGGAAAATTTGGGGAGGAGCAGATTTATAGAAAGTCAACAGTTCCATTTTGGCACTCACATCTACTTTGGAATCAAACAGCCTGGTCCAAATACAGACTCTGCCCTTACTAGCTGGGTGGCCTTCTCTGGGCCTTAGTTCCTGTCCCTGCAAAACAGTACTCCTGTCTGAGAATTGTTGAGAGGGTTAGATGAGCTAATGCAGATAACATGCTTCCCACAGGCCTCGCTTGTAGTAAGCACTTCATAATGTTGGCAATTATTTGATACCTGCTGCTAAATACATATGTATAGTCTATCGACTTTGTTCTTTTTCAAGTTTAATCTTATACCATATCCTTTTGTGATAAATGGATGCCACATCAAGAGGAAGAAATTTGCACAAGCAGTAAAGATAGCACCTTCAAAGTTTTACTGCTTTTCTTTGCACTTTGAGAGTTTGTTTTTAGTGGGGGAGGGTTTATCTGTGAAAAGTACACAATAATACACTTGTTCTCTTCCCATGTGGCATATGTATTTAATCATCATTATACAAAGACTCAAGGTGAATAAGCCACTTCCGAAAAGTTACTTAACTAGGGCATAAAATTCTCCTAATTTTTTCCCCTAAATCTTAAAGTGTTAAAAAATTAAAAGAATCATACTGAGAAAGGCTTGCAATTAAATATGAAAATCCTATCCACTTCATCCTTCTATTGTATGAAGTTAGAGATATTGGTGGTACAAGATCTAGAGACACCCGTGAATTAAGGGACCCCTCCTGAAATGGTCTACTCCACTCAGAAGAGCAGAATTGACAGTAGCAGAAATTAGTTCATCCATCACCAATTGCTCTGTCTTCATGTAGGTGAATGAACTTTGGCAAAGCTGTTCCACTCAGTGGCTGGCACATAGTAGTACTGTTTAAGCATCTGTTACATAAATGAGAGGTTTTCTGTGTTTAAAAACCCAATGTTATAGTCCCATATTTACTGACAGCCTCATGATACTTTTCATAGCAAGAGAGGCAAAGGTAAAACTTCCTGTGGAATAATCTACCCTCCCCCACACTACCACCTCCCACAGGCAAAAAAGAACATATTGCCAGTGTTCTTAGTTAAATATTAAATGTTCTTTCATAACAGGATATTTCTTTATTTTTATAGCATCTACAAACAAAGAGAATTCTGTGCCTCAACAAAACTCCAGTGCTAATGCAACAGGTGAGTTTAAAAAGGTTCAAAAAACAAGATTTTCATCTGTCTAGTGTACCTAAAGTAATAACAATCAGGAAAGTACATGTAAGCTGGTACCCTGACCTGTCTTAACCATTAGTTACTCATCTGTGAATCCCTGTAGCCTACTCTGAAGGGCTGCCCATAGTAGGCATTGATAAATAAGATTAGTTGTCTTTGTCTTAGTCTAGCAAAGATGTAAATAAATTCTAAAACCAAAAGCATATTGGAATTTCATAGTATGAATTTTTGAATTACAGTTTTAGATGTGACAGTTTTGTATTCTGACTATAGCTATGAAATATGAATACAGAAGTCTGCAAGTCTTGCCGATGAATCAAGTCCCTCTGAGCTGGTTGGCCATGGCAACCTTAATGAGCCTGGGCTGACCCTAAGGAGACCCTCCGTCCATGTCAACCATCAGTCAGATGTCAGCCTGCCATGTTGCTTCTCTGTGGAAACAATTGGTGAAGCCCTTTCCTTTTGCTTTTAGTTTGAGACAAAGGGATTCTTTCCGCTAGAATGGAAAGATGCAGGAAACAGGCTGATGTAGTACCTGTAGTAAACCATCAAGGCATGTTTCTTGTAAGCAATATTTAAGTTATCTTCTTACTACCCTTATTCTTCAGATTTGACTGAGATGGAAACTAGAAAAAGGTACACCGATCCTATCACTTATTTTCTTTTATATCAGTGAATACTGATTGAATCTAATGTGCTGACACATTCTAGGTTCTAAAGATACAAAATGGACCAAGCCCTGGCTTCTTGGAGTTTTTGTTTGGCTTTTTGTTTTGTATTATTGTGGTAAAAGATATGTAACATAAAATGTATAATTTTAACAATTTTTAAACGCACAGTTCAGTGCCATTAAGCGCATTCATGTTGTTGTACAGCTTGGTGGAGTTTTTGTTCTGTGGACATTCCAGCACTCCACTTAGTTTATCTTCTCAGTTTACTGCTTGTTTTCGATGTCTCTGCCTTTCCTACTGGTATCTGGTGGCATGTAGCTAATATTCTAGTTTCAGTAATTCTACAGAAAACTGTTCATTTGTGGGAAAGAAGACTGCATAGATCATCCCAAAATGTAGTAGTGGTTATCATTGGGTGGTTGTGGGAGGGTTTTATTTTTAAAACATTTTATTAAGCTGTTGGGTGTTTTTTTTGTGTTTTTTTTTTTTTTTTTTTACTGTTGGCCTTTATTAAATCTAATTCTGTACTACTTGAACGTTTAACTTGGGATAAACCAAGGGGTTAGGAGAAAGGTAAGGATAATGATAATAGTATTAGCGACAGCCACCATCTATTGAATACTTACACCTTTTAAGATACTTCTCATACATTTCGTAATTTTAACAGTGGTGAGGTAGGTATCGTTTCTGTTTTCCACATGGGGAAATTGAAACTCAGAGTGGTTAAGAAATGCCCAGGATCACGTGGCAGTAAGTGCCACATTCAGGATTTGAAACCCAATTGGATTCTGAAACCTGGGTTCTAAATCCCTTTATCACACTTCTGAAACCGTGGTGTGGCCTTGCCTTTAAAAGATGCCACCACTGACGTCAACTCTGAATGATTATTAAAAATCAAGTCAGTATTGGGAGGTCAGCTTCAGAGCCAATGGAATGATTTCAAGTGCTCCTGCTAGCACAGGGAAATGTGTTGAGAAAAAAAGAAAGCACTGCCTCAAATTTTTCTAGAAAGAGACAAGATCATAAAACAATTTAAGTTGATTTTTGGTCAGTTTGTAACACTTCTTAATAATCGTTTGATTCCTCTTGTATCTTCTTTGAATCTTGAAAACCCTTGTGAAACATGTTGAATTTGTATGTTTTTATTGGACGTGGTGCTTTTTATTTTTTTCCTTTTTTTTATTTTTGGGGAGACAGGGTCTCACTCTGTCTCCTGGGCTAGAGTACTGTGGCATCATGATAGCTCACTGCAACCTCCAACTCCTGGGCTCAAGTGATCCTCCTATCTCAGCCTCCTGAGCAGCTGGGACTACAGGCATGAGCCACCACACCTAGCTAATTTTTCTATTTTATTGTAGAGATGGGGGTCTTGCTTGTACTCAGGCTGGTCTTGAACTCCTGGCCTCAGGTGATCCTCCTTGGCCTCCCAAAGTGCTAGGATTATAGGTAGGAGCCACCATGCCCAGCCTAACTTTTTCTTTTATAGTAACATAGACCCTTCCAGTTGTTGAAACTTTTTTTGAACATATCGTTTGCCAGTTTATTTGGTACTATTTATTTAGCCCAGTTTATCTGTTGCCAATCCCAATAGGAAAATAGCATCTTTCTTTGGCAAACTCCATTAAGATGCGTATTCTAGGAATGTGCCATTGGAAAAAGGGGGGACTACCTGCAATATCACTTAGAACACTGGGTGCCTATCCCTTTTATGGGACTCGCTGCATTGGATTCAGAGAATCTTTTTTCTCTTATTTGTTTTGGCCTCCAGCTAAGTTTCTTGAGAGTGGGATCTATGATTTATTCATTCTAACACCTAACTCTATACCTGGTACATAGTAGCTATGCAAAATTATATATGTTTTTCATTGGTTGTACTGATTTATGGAACCAAATATGTTTTGTGATTGGTGACTTGCCAAATCAAAGCACTACTATATATATTTTTCAGACATGTACTGGTCCATGCTCCAATCTTATGCATTGTTTTAGCTCTTGTTATTTGTTTACACAGTAATATGGATGCTTTAAAGTCAGAGAAACAGGAATGGGGGTTACTTTCCAATGAATTATATGTACCAGTTTTATTTTTTGTGTGCCCACAGCATTGAGGACAGCTATTCTTCTGACATTCTTGTCTACAGGGACTTCTTTGACACACTTACAGCTAAGAGTGAAAATAATTTTTTTTTTTTTTTTTTTTTTTTTGAGACAGAGTCTCACTTTGTTGTCCAGGCTAGAGTGAGTGCCGTGGCGTCAGCCTAGCTCACAGCAACCTCAAACTCCTGGGCTCAAGCGATCCTCCTGCCTCAGCCTCCCGAGTAGCTGGGACTACAGGCATGCGCCACCATGCCCGGCTAATTTTTTATATATATATCAGTTGGCCAATTAATTTCTTTCTATTTATAGTAGAGACGGGGTCTCGCTCTTGCTCAGGCTGGTTTTGAACTCCTGACCTTGAGCAATCCGCCCGCCTCGGCCTCCCAAGAGCTAGGATTACAGGCGTGAGCCACAGCGCCCGGCCAGTGAAAATAATTTTTCCCTCATTTCATGTATAGTCAGAAGATTTTAGGGTCATGGGTGGATGAATTTACTCTTTATGGTGCAAGGAAGACACATACTCAGATTATTTTTCATAACAGGTTTGGGCAAAGATATAAGGAAACGTGACATGGTCTAGAATAGAGAGCAGATCTCATCAGTAGCCACAACAGCAGCTCAGTATCATTCAGGATACACCCTTCCCCTCGATTACCTAGCATTGATGCTTCCCAAAATAAAGGGGTCTGAGAGGGTCAGTTTAACCACCATCCAGTTTGAAGCTCTTTCTTGGGCATAATTTGCACCAATCCAGTTGCAAAGCAGTTGATCTCCTAATCATGTATGTTCCATGCACACATGGTTGCCTTTGGCTTGGTGACCCATCCTTGGCCTAGTCACTTGGGCTGCTCTAGTAGAGTTTAGTTTTATCCACATTCGTAGTGGGGGACTAGCAGTTTTGAGCATATGGACCTGGTTTGGGCTTGGATTTCTATAGAAGAGGGCAGTGGAGATTTGGGAGCAATTTATTCAGATTGTTATAATCCACTTTTTACCCCCAATCACAACACTGAAAGTCTCACTGAAGTGGAAAGAATTTATCAGGTATATAATGCCATATTCCATTACTACCTTCTTTATTTTGTTGAAATGTTTTATGTATGAAAGGAATATTTGATGAAAACTTCCTGTGAGGTTGTAAGCTACTCTAAGACAGTTGGCCTGACAATTTGCTTTAGATAGAAGTGGTGTTAGATAAATAAATGTAGATACTGATAAAAATATTCATACTGACGTTTAACTGGAGGTTTGATGTAGGAAAGGATTTCCTTAACTACTATGAACTGAACTTCTTTGTAGTTAAAGAATTGCTTCAACTCTTCAGATACTGTTAATTGTGTTCACATGTTTTTGAGATTGCATCTGAAAAGTGCTGGTAATTTTTAACATCCCATTTTGTTTCAAGGAATGTAGTGTTGTAACATCATGCAATATTATGTTTACTTAGTAAACAGATGCTTGTTTGAACTACCCTCTCTGCTAGTCATTGTTTTAGGTAAAAAGCATAAAGTGGTGAATAAGACCCATAAGTCCCTGCTCTCATGAAGTTTATATCCAGTTGCAGAGACTCTAAGGAGATCAGCAACTAAAGACAATTTTGGGTTGTGATTAAAAAATAGGGTAAACAAGAATGGAAAAACAAGCACCAGATATATTCTCCAGCAAACTGGTATTAACTGAGAGCACCTAAGTGGACACATAGGTACTACAGTAATAGGGTATTGGGCAGGTGGGAGGGGGGAGGGGGGCGGGTATATATATACATAAGGAGTGAGATGTGCACCATCTGGGGGATGGTCATGCTGGAAACTCAGACTTGTGGGGGGGGAGGGCATTTATTGAAACCTTAAAATCTGTTCCCCCATAATATGCCGCAATAAAAAAAAAATAGGGTAAAATACTTATCTACCTACATACGTAAACAGGGTAATGTGGTGAAGAATGACTACAGAAGGGCTGCTGCAGATTGGGCGGTCAAGGAAGACCTCTCTGAGCTTAGACCCGCATGACAGGAAGGATACAGCCCTGCAAGTGCTGGGGGGAAGAACTTTCCAGGTAGAAGTCCTGAACAGGAGGGAGCCTTTCGTGTCCAGGGAACAGAGGTCACTGTGTCTGACACGCAGTGAGTGGTGTATCTGTCCTGCAGCTACATTATTACATATAGAAAATTAGAAAACAGAAATAGAATATTTAAGGTGTAAGAATTACGTTTAAACAGCTCAGTCCTTGGAAGAGGAAACCAGAAATGTGGATTCTGGCAACTTAGTTAACTTCTCTGCAGCTTTTATTTTCCTTCATACGGGGGTTAGGTCTTCAAGCATTAAAATTGTATTGTGATTCTAAACCACTATGCATTTCCATACTCTGCACTCCTGAGACAGCAGATATAATAATAAATTGGAACTGGTGCTTTCTTTCCTGAAGCATGCCTCCATCCTTAAGTTGTAATTAGGACCCAAATGAAATGCTTCCAATTCAGATCAAGAGCTGCTGCTATACTTTATTACAATGTGAACTGTAAAAGGGAACTTTTAACATTCTGAACTTTTAGTCATTTTAAGGGTTAGTGATGGGCTGAATAACCAGCCTGTTGTGTGAATTCTGGGAAATCATGTATGTGGGCATGGAATGGTGGGAGCAGGAAGAGGAGATCATAATGGATGGGGATTAGAACAGATAAACAGTGGAGGGAAGTACACAAAGTGAGAAAGCATGCAGAAATCCCAGAAACTGATCTAGTGGTAGGAGGTTATTAGACTTTATTAATATTAGTGTCACTAAAGTTGGTATACACCCCCCTCCCACTGCTAAATTTGACTGGTTTTAAAAAAAAATTCTAGTAATTAAATGTAAAACAGCAACAGAACTAAGAGAAAAACAAAAAGTTTGGAGCATTTTTTATACTTTATTTTTTCTTTTCAAAAGCAGGAAAAATGGCTGGGTGTGGTGGCTCACACCTGTAATCCTAGCACTCTGGGAGGCCAAGGCAGGAGGATTGCTTTGAAGCTCAGGAGTTCAAGACCAGCCTTAGCAAGAGCTAGACTCACTCTCTAAAAAAGAAAAGAAATAGAAAAATTAGCCAAGCATGGTGGCTTATGCTTGCAGTCCCAGCTACTTGGGAGGCTGAGGCAGGAGGATTACTTGAGCCCAGGAGTTGAGGTTGCAGTGAACTATGATGATACCACAGCACTATACCCAGGGCAACAGAGCAAGACTATATTTCAAAAAAGAAAAATGAAAAACAAAATATGGTGTAGAAGATAAAACATAGGTGAAAAAAAGTAGACCTCGGGCAGAAAAGTCAACTACAAAACTCTTGGTTGCTGTTGTCTTTGATAATGCCTGTGGTGGGTCTGGCATGCAGTGGGTTGAATTCCAATTCTAGTTGGAGAATAGCAAAATGGACTCAATTGGGATTGAATGCTTGGCACTTCTTTTTTATTATCTTTCTTTTTAATTAAATACTCCTTTTTCACAGCTGACAGGCTATCTCTGGACTGATGACTTTCAGACTAAAATTGATGGTATACCCCATTATGTTAAATAAATAAAGGTTTCTCAAGAATAATTTTTCCCAGATGTATAACGCTTTTAGGAAGAGACATTGTGTGATGTAATGATTAGAGTTAAGCAGTAATTGGTACTGGACATTAACTGCTTGGCTCTTCATCTTTTTGCTTGTCTTCATCTTTTTTTTCCTTAATATGTAATTTTGTCTAAAAATTACTATAAAAGTAATGCATATACATAATTTAAAAATTCAAATGGTACTTGAAACTATAAAATGCAGAATGTCAGTCTTCCTTGAGTTACATTTCTTTATAAGGAATTGAGAATATTTTTATATTGGACTTCAGGGACTTTATTCTTTTTTAAATTAAACTGCTTTTTTGATATGTAATTCATATACCATACAATTCAACTCATACAACCATACAGCTCAAGTGTGCAATCCAGTGGTTTTAGTATATTCACAGACGTGTGCAACCATCACCATAGTTAATTTTAGAACATTTTCATCACCTGAAAAAGACACCCTGTGCTTTTTAATTCTTACCCCCTTCTCTTCTCCTGAGCCTTAAGCAACCACTAATCTACTTCTTGTCTCGATATAGTTATGAACTTTCAGATGAATAGAATCATGTAGTACAGGCGTCCTCAAACTACAGCCCACAGGCCACATGCAGGTGTTCTTGCCCGGTTTTTTTTTTTTTTTTTTTTTTTTTTTTTACTTCAAAATAAGATATGTGCAGTGTGCATAGGAATTTGTTCATAGTGTTTTTTCAAGCTATACTCTGGCCCTCCAGCGGTCTGAAAGACAGTGAACTGGCCCCCTATTTAAAAAGTTTGAGGACCCCTGAGTAGTATGTGGTCTTTTGTGACTGGTTTCTTTCTCTTAATGTTTATGATGTTCATCCAAGTTGTAGCATGTATCAGTACTTCATTCTCTCTTATAGCCAAACATATCATTGTATGGATATATCAGATTCGTTTATCCATCCAATAATGGACATTTGAGTTGTTTCCACGTTTTGATATTATGAATAATACTTCTATTAATGTTTGTGTACAAATCTGTGTATGGATATACTTTTATTTTTATTGGGTGAAGACCTAGGAGTAGAATTGCTGGGTCATATGGTAACTCTGTTTAATGAACTGCTGCACTGTTTTCCAAAGCAGCTGCACCATTTCACAATACATTTTCCATATACCAGCAGTGCATGAGGCAGGTTCCCCACTCCTGGAGGGTTCCAGTTGCTCCATAGCCTCACCAGTACTTGTTCTTATATGACTTTTTGATTCCAGCCATCCTAATTGTTGTGAAATAGTAGCTTGTGGTTTTGATTTGCATTTCTTTGATTACTAATGATGTTGAGCATTTTTTTCATGTACTTATTGGTAATTTGTATATCATCTTTGGAGAAATGTCTGTTCAAGTCCTTTGCTCATTTTTTAAATTGGGTTGTCTTTTTGTTAGCTTATCTGTGTCTTTTTATTATTTTCTCTGATTATAAAGAATATTATATGGTTCTTGTGGAAATTTTGGAAAATACAGCAAAGTATTTTTTAAAAAATCATTATTTTTTTATTTTTATTTTTATTTTTTTGAGACAGAGTCTCACTCTGTTGCCCGGGCTAGAGTGCCATGGCGTCAGCCTAGCTCACAGCAACCTCAGACTCCTAGGCTCAAGGAATCCTTCTTCCTCAGCCTCCTGAGTAGCTGGGACTACAGACATGCACCACCATAACTTGGTAATTTTTTTTCTATATATTTTTAGTTGGACAATTAATTTCTTTCTATTTTTAGTAGAGACAGGGTCTCGCTCTTGCTCAGGCTGGTTTCTAACTCCTGACCTTGAGTGATCCACCCACCTTGGCGTGTTAGTAAAAATCATTATTCAAAGTATTCCCACCAGAAAGCTATTGTACAGCATAGTGACTATAGTTAATAGAGTTCTCACCATACATGGATGATAGGTTGATTTTAGACAAGCAGGATCACACAACGGAAAAGGACAGTCTCTTCAATAAATGGTGTTGGGAAAACTGTATATTCATATGCAGAAGAATGAAATTGCATCGTTATCTCACACCATATATAAAAATCAACTCAAGATGTGTTAAAGAGTTAACAAAACCCTAAAACTGTATATGAAACTACTGAGAAAGAACACAGAGGGAAAACTACATGACATTGGTCTAGGGAGTAATTTTTTTTTTTAAAGGGTTGACCCCAAAAGCGCAGACAGCAAAAGTAAAAAAGACAAATAGGGTTACATAAAACTAAAAAAGCTTCTACATGAAAAAGGAAACAAGAATGAAGAGACAGCCTATGGATTGGGAGAAAATATTTGCAAGTCATACAAATATGACTGATTATTATATTAACACCTGATAAGAGGTTAATATTCAAAATATATGAGAAACTCAACTCTGTAGAAATAATCTGAATTAAAAATGGGCAAGGGACCTGAATATAGATATTTCTCAAAAGAAGACATATGAATGGCCAACAGATATGAGAAAATGCTCAACATCACCAATCATCAGGGAAATGCAAATTAAAACCATAATGTGATATCCTCTCACACCTATCAAAATGACTATCATCAAAAAGGACAAACTATAACAAGTGTTGGTGAGAAGTTGGAGAAAGGGGAACCGTTGTACACTGTTGGTGGAAATGTAAATTAGTACAGGCATTATGGAAAAGTGGATGGAGGTTCCTCAAAAAGCCAAAAATAGAACGGCCGTATTGATGCAGCAATCCCACTTCTGGATATTTATGCAAAAGATTTGAAATCAGTATTCAAATCTTTTTCAGTATTCTATACTCCCATTTTCATTGCACCCCTATTCACAACAGGCAAGTTGCAGGATCAAAATGTGTGTCAGCAGATGAATGGATAAAGAAAACATGGTATATATACACAATGGAATACTATGCGGCTTTCAGAAAAGAAAGAAATTCTGCCATTTGTGACATCATGGCTGGAATTGGAGAACATTGTATTAGGTGAAATCAGCCAGACAGAGAAAGACAAATATTGCATGCTCTCACTTATGTGAAATCTAAAATAATCTAACTCCAGCTGAGAGTCGATGGTGGTTACCAGAGGTGGAGGGATGGGAAGATGATAGGAAAACCTCAGGAATACATTTTTTTTTTTTTTAGTTCTATTGCTCAAAATAGTGAATATAGTTAATAGTGTATTGTACATTTCAAAATTGCTCGCAGTTTGCATAGTGACTTTTGGGTAAAAATTTTTAAAAAATTAAGTAAATTTCAAAAGTTCTCGCCACAAAAAAATAATCATTTTAGGTGATGGCTATGTTAATTAGCACAATTTAATTATTCCACAAGTATTTGTAAATCATAACATCATTTTGTACCCTGTAAATATATACGACTGTAATTTGCTAATTTACAATTTGAAAAAAAAGTTCTCACTACAAACAAATATGTACGGTAATGCTAATGCATGTTACTTAGCTTGATTTAGCTATTCCACAATGTGTATGTATCTCAAAACATCATGATGTTTTATACATTATACATATTTTTGCTATAAATATGTATAATTTTTTAAAGACTGACATATTCCCACCAACTATTTTTAGTTTTTTTTTTAACTGAAACTTAACCACATAAGCACAGTTCCTAAAATGGAAACTCTCTCCTACAAAACATTTCATTATGGTTACATCTTTATGACATGAAAACAACTAGTTGAAAAGTGATGATTTTAGTCTGTTACCTGACTATTCAGAAAGAACTGGTTTGACGACTTTTTTCACTCCACAATGAATTTGATTCACTGGTTTTAGTGGTTCCTCCCCCCTCCCACACTTGGTATGTGTGTTATGTTGTATTAGGGGGGAAATGCAAAGAGAAAAATAATTGCTTTGCTATTAAGTGAACTTGGACGAGTTACTTAATCTCTCTGTGCCTCACTTCTGTAAAATAGAACTGATAATAGTAATTACAGCTATTTCTTGGGGCCGGTGATAAAACATGTAAAGCACCTGGCTTTAAAATAGCCCCTTGCACAAACTGAGATATAAATGTGTTCCTCCTTGTCCTCTACCTACACTCACCTTTTTTGGTCCCTGCTGTCTATGCCTTCTCTGCCACAGGGCCTTTGCGCATACTGCATGAAGAGTTCTCACCTCCCATCTTTGCCTTTGCCTGACTAACACCCATTTAGCCTTTGGACCTCTGCTCGAGCTTCCCTTTCTTGGGGAACAGCCCTTGACCTCCAGGCCTGTAACTGGGGACCTTCAGGGGACCTTGTGGTTTACATCTGTTTGTGTGATGCTTTCTGTAAGTCTGCCTCTCCAACTAGGAAGTCAGCTCATTCAAGGGCAGCGCTGATTTGACTCACCACCATATCCCCAGCACCCAGCACCAGACCTGGCACGCACTTTTGTTGAAACAGTAAAGGGTGAGTGAATGCTAAGGCAGGAGTAAACCAGTTTTTGTGCTTGCTGCCCCAGCTTTTGTTGCAAGGTTAGTCTGGAGCCCCTTGGTCAGAATAAAAAAATTGCCACCTGCACTCTGGGACTTTCACTTTACAGTTAGAGAGAACAGGACTTAATTGTTAGTGGGAGAATTGCCATAATTATATTCCGTGTGCTTTGGCAGCTCTGTTTTCTTTGTCTTTTTGTTTCCATAAAGATAAAGCTCCTCCGACCAGAAAAGGCCCTGATGTAGGGAGGGGTGTGGGGACAGGCAGGGCAATTCAGAAGGTCAGAGAGGGCTTTGGCTCCACCGAGTGCAGGCTGCGGCCAGTCTTCCCTACTGAGTAGAGCTTGTCTCTGAGCTGCTGCAGGAGATACTCAGGTCGTCAGTTCTGAGGCTCTTTGACAAGGTGGGAGCAGGTGACACAGGAAAAGGTTGTGATGCTTCACTGATGGGGGGACATGCTGGATTCTCTCAGGGAGTTTGGATTTGGTTATAATGCAGCAGGAAGCCATTGGAATATTTTGGGAGGCCACGGGGACTAGGTACAAGATTTGATATTTCAAAAAGCAAGGATTGTTAATTAGTAACCTGTTAAATGAGTCCAAATGGATCATGGGCCAGGTGGTATTGATGAAGAGATTGTGCTGATGGAGTGGGGGTGGCAGGTGAAGGGAGGGAATAGCTGGCAGGGTGTTTTGAATTTGAGCTAAAATGTATTACTGTCCAAGTTAAAGTCAGACATCTGGCCACGCCGTATCTGGGGGATTATTACAGCGGGGGAGAAATTGAAAAAGAGAACAGCTGAGAGATCACAGGAGCCTGGAGGGGAAGACTCGGTAGAGCTAGGTCCATAGTGGGAACGCCTTCTGACAAAAGACAGAGGAAGGGCAGGCACTGTGCCTCACACCTGAAGTCCTAGCACTCTGGGAGGCTGAGGCAGAAGGTATCACTTGGTGTCAGGATTTCGAGACCAGCCCGAGCAAGAGTGAGACCATGTCTCTACTAAAAATAGAAAAATTAGCCGGGTGTGGTGACACTCACCTGTAGTCCCAGCTACTTGGGAGGCTGAGGCAGGAGGATCACTTGAGCCCAGAAGTTTGAGGTTGCTGTGAGCTGGGGTGATGCCACTGCCTTCTACCTGGGACAACAGAGCAAGACTCTGTCTCCAAAAAAACAAAAAAAAAATCAAAGTGGAAAAGAGGACAAAGAATTAGGGGTAGAGAGTGAAGAGATGACGGGGGTGCTAATAACACCACACTTTCGCAGTTTCAACTTCTTTGCATGATCCAGTGATTAAAGAGGTTTCTTGCAGGCTAAGCGGTTCCTTGAATTCTAGACATTTTCATCTAATCATTATATTATCACATTTTAATTTTTTTAAGTATAAAATTTTAGAACTGGAGGAAATCTTAAAGCAATGTCCCTTAAATTTGGCAGCACATTAGAATTACCTGGAATGCTAAAAATACTATTCAGGGCTCCACCTGAGACCAGTTAAGTCTGAGTGGGAGTCAGAGGGTAGCATACAAACAGCCCAGGTGTTAAGCAGCGGCTCAGAGTCACTAACTTAGCCTGGCTGAAGGGGCCACCTCTTCCCAAGTGGCCCGTGTGTGTGGAGTGCGTGGCTGCTAAGCAGAGGGAAAAAGGCTTTTTTTTTTTTTGTAAGGAATTAAGGAACTATAAAATCTTAAACACTGGGGATATGCAGAAAATACAGTGATTCTTATCTTGGGACATACTTCCCAAACCAAGACATTGCAGAGAACTGATTTTTTTTCAGGGAAGAGGTGGGACACAGATGGGAACAGAGTGAAGTAGTTACACTAGTAGTGTATTTTTGTCATCATGATTAACATTGTTTAAATTTGAGAAAAGCCTTTTAGCTGTCAAGAGAGAATAAGGACTGATTCTCCAAAAATGTATAATTTCCTTGAGAGAGGTTTCAGAACCGAAAGACTTACTTACATGAAAAACGAAAGAGTAGTTCAGAAGTCTATTCATGAGACTTATTCTACTTATATCAACTTAATACATGCATTCTTAACAATTGTTCTTGGATCATTTGTTTAAAATTTTCTAAGAGCTAACCATCCCAAATTAGCTCATCCCTGTTAACTCCTTTTATTATACATCATAGTGTGACAAAAGAAAAAAAAGAGAGAAAAAGAAAAAGCAAACAGCAGCTTTACAAATAATAGAATATAAATCATTTATGCCTTTCTTGAGAGTAAATTGGGTTAAAACTTTTATGGGGTACTTCTGTAGTTTTGTCATAAAGATGTGCATATTTTTTTATATTTCACATATACCCAATGGGGACCTTTTAAAAAAATAATGCTGTGATTACACAAAAAAAAATGAGCAATCATTTCTTAATATAAGCAGATATCCAGTCACTGCTGTTTGAATATTTTTTATCAAATTTCTTTCTAAGAAAAGGAGTAATAAAAGCAACTGTATAGTATTTACAAATATAAAAAAAGGAGTGAATTTTAAAAGTTTTTAAAATGTGGGTCTAATTTGCCCACTTCTTTTATAGCTGAAAAGCTGGGGGTTTTGTTTTGTTTTGTTTTTTTACATTGAGTAAACAATTAAGGTATGTCTCCTAAGTCTCAGGAACCGTGCTAGACTCGGATACAACGAAATCCCTGCCTTTCTAGAGATCATACAGAGATAAGAGCAGCCACTACTATGTGATGTTTTCCCAAAACACAGTGAGAAAATAAAACAAGTCACTAACTTTGTCAGACCCGTGGGAATTCACCAGAAGAACAGAATCTCCAAATGGAATAAACAGAAGATAACAGGGGCAGAGCTAAAAAGTGAAAAGCATTGTGAAACCCTTGACCGCACCACTCCAGAAAACCAACTATACTGACCTGCTATCTCTAAATATATTGTATACTCTTAGACTAGAGAGTTGATGATATCAAATGTTATTAAGGTAAAATAATGACTCCTTGGTTTTATTATGGAGGAACCACAGGATTTAGAAAAAGCTATCAGCAGGTCGCCTCACTCATCTTTCTCCTAGCTGTATGATTTTTTTTTTTCGTATTTAACCAATTTGAGCTTCCTTCTCCAAAATGCAGATTACATAATAATAATGCTTAACTGTGTGAAAATTACTTTGTAAACTCAGACGTGCTTAACAATTATTTGGTGAACCATCAAGTTTATCAGAGATGAGAAAGTGCTCAGTTTCTAATTTTTTTTGCCATTGAGTTTGTTTTAGGTAGTAAATTTTCTTACAAGAGTTGTAATTTAATGCAAGTGTTGCCACAACATCCATCCTTTTTATTCACAGAACTCCCGTTTCAGGAAGTAGCCTTGAGATTTGGCAATCTCTGATAACTCTGATACACCAAGGATAATATGTGCTTAAACTACAACGTAATTTTATTAGTACAGGTTATTACATCATATATACAGCTTACGTTATTCCTGTTTCTGAAAAGGAGAAGTTAATCTCCCTACATACTAGGTTTGAGAGAGAATGATTCTGTTTATATTTCTAGGCTCCAGACTGCTCTGACCCAAAATAAACTTTAGACTAACTGCTTTAGATGCTAAGTCCCTATAAATTCAGTGAGTTTTAGCTGCATCTGAAATCTATAATCATTTACAGTAAAAGGTGTTGTGTCCAAGATGTGAAACATTTGCTTGGTAGAATGCTCTGATTTTAACAGTTTGCTTTTGAACTGAAAATAGTCTAGTTGGCATGGCACAAGTATAGCAACACTGCAGCACGCACACAGGCATTCATGGTTCATGTTTGTTAATTGTAAGGAAATGTTTTCTCAAGGCAAGAGTCAAAAGGTTCATAGAGAAGTGCCAAAGATCTTCTCACAGAGGAAGTCTTTTATTTTACTTATTTATTTATTTATTTGAGACAGGGTTTCACTCTGTTGCCCTGGGTAGAGTACAGTGGCGTCGTCATAGCTCACAGCAACCTCAAGCTCCTGAGCTTAAGTGATCCTCCTGCCTCAGCCCCCCGAGTAGCTGGGACTACAGGGTGCACATCACCACTCCTGGCTATTTTTTTCTATATTTTGTAGAGACAGGGTCTTGCTTTTGCTCAGGCTGGTCTCAACGTCCTGAGCTCAAGTGAGCCTTCCATCTCAGCCTCCCAGAGTGCTAGGATTACAGGCATGAGCCACTGTGCCCAGCTGAAAATCTTAATTTCAGAAGTTTACAGGTTGTACACCAAAACTTGCCTTTCATAGTTTCATGTAATGTTCTTGCTGACACGAGTTAAGAAGTACATTCTGTTGGAAAGAAAAATAAACTGAAAAACCATCAGTATAATTATGAAGAAGAGAAAAGAATAGGAATAAAGTACATATCAGCCCAGATTTAAATTTCATATCGTTAAAATTATGTGGTTGGAAGAAACAGAAACCAACTCTAGTTAACTCAGGTAAACAAGGAATTGAACACATACTGGGTCAATTGCAAAATCTAAGGAAGCAAATGGAACAACTTGCCCTAGGGCAGCTAGGGACTTCAGGAATAGGAATTAACAGCAGATCTCCATGGGGGATTGCCATCCAAATGACTGCCAGCCATTTTCCATCCTGGTGTATACCCATAAAATAAGCCCTAGCAGGATTTCTAAGCATTTAGGCAATATAAGCCCTACCCTGAAAATAAGACCTAGTGATGGGCGTGGGTACGCAGTGTATCTGCATAATCCAAGCATTTCGTCGCACAGTGGTAAAGAAGATGAGCAGCCCTTCTCATCTGCCCCATCGTGACAGCTACTATCCCAGAGGTGACAGAAAGGTGCGGGCAGCCCCACCAACAAGGTCTGCTCCCTTGTCAGGTCCTGCAAGCTGAGGCTTTGAGAGGAAAGTCTCCTCAACACTCCGCTTTAGGTATTGTGTGTCCCCAGGGGGAAGAAGGAAAGCTGTGGCTGCCATTTCACTATGATGATGTTCCAGAAGAAGAAGACTTAACTGTATTTGAATAAATGTAGATTGTTGTACCGTACTTTAAAAAAAAATAAATAACACATCCCCTGAAAATAAGCGTTAGGGTGTCTTCTTGAGGAAAAATAAATATAAGACCAAGTCTTATTTTCGGGAAAACACGGTACTACTCGTGTCAGATTCCTGGGACAGTCCAACTGGCCTGATTTGAATCACAGTCCTGCCCATTGACAATCCCTCCAGACCACGTGGGATGAGGAAGGGGAGGTTCCCTAAAGGAAGAGTGGGAGCAGGGCAGGAAAAAAACCAGCAGGTGTTCCCTGCACCAGCCACGGAGCCAGATTAGTAGTAATAATGTTGCCTGGCTCAGAGTAAGTGGCCGATAATTACCATTCTCTTTTCTCTGGAAACATCTGCTCTTGTCAGCTTTGTATCCTATTCATGTATGAGCTGTGGCAAAAATGCTATCCTACTGTTTAGTTGGAGATGAATCATTTCCCAGGGATCTCAGATTATCTTTTCCAGTTAGCTTTGTAAAGTCATTGTCCACATGGCCATTCAGTTTCTGATAGGAGATTAGATTAATCTAGGGGCAAATAAACGCTTCTTAAAAAATGACTTTTTTATTGTGTAGGAGAGTAATGTGTTAAGATTAAATTGTACGATAGTGTACTCAGGATAACAATAAAGTTTGTTGGGTCTGAAATATCTCAAAACATCCTGAACTGAGGAAAACCTTTAAAATTAATAATGATTTTTTTTCTTAGTTAATATTAATAACAGTAGAATGACACTGCTGACAAGGGTGAGGAGGGGACAGTTCAGGCTTCTCTAGACTCCATGCGTGGTCTGGTGGGATTACTTTTCTTATATACATCTCGTTTTTTTCTCCAGCGAGTTCTTATCCTAGAAGTGCCTTGCCTGAAAATTATTATGATATCCCCATAATATGCTGAAAAAATTATTATGATAATTTTATAAGGTATATGAGGGCTGTTTGGAAAGTATCCAGCCATGTAATATGAAAAATTATATTAATAAGTAGCTGGATACTTTCCGGACAGCCCTCATAGGTGTATTTTCTGCATCTCAACAGAGAGAACATATTCTTTTTCTTTTCTTTTTTTTTTTTTTTTTGAGACAGAGTCTCGCTGTGTTGTCCAGGCTAGAGTGAGTGCCGTGGCATCAGCCTAGCTCACAGCAACCTCAAACTCCTGGGCTCAAGCAATCCTGCTGCCTCAGCCTCCCAAGTAGCTGGGACTACAGGCATATGCCACCATGCCCGGCTAATTTTTTTCTATATATATTAGTTGGCCAATTAATTTCTTTCTATTTATAGTAGAGATGGAGTCTTGCTCTTGCTCAGGCTGGTTTCAAACTCCTGACCTCGAGCAATCTTCCCGCCTCAGCCTCCCAGAGTGCTAGGATTACAGGTGTGAGCCACCCCGTCTGGCCTGAGAGAACATACTCTAAATTAACTGGCAGAATGTTTACATTCGCGTTCTCTTTCTTCAGAATTTGTACTCCCTGTTCCTTCTCTCTCACTTCTGCTTTCCACCCTTGTTCCTCATAGTTCTTGGGCATGTCCTACTTCATCAGAGACCTGGGGCCTCCTGTGTGAAACTACATAATCAACAGAAAGCTCAGGGAACAAGTCAAGCCTGAAGACAGTGATTGAGTTCATTTAAATGTGGTAGGATTGTATTTCATGTCAAAAGGCATATATTGTTTAAGAAATTAAAAGCCAATTGTGAACAGCAGTGCTTGTCAGTGAGGTAGCTCGATATGGAGGATAAGTACATAGAATGTGTCCCAGCCACAGACTGGGCTGTGAAAAAGAGAACCATCAAAAAAAATAAAATAACCCTGTAGCTTAATTTCATAGCTTGTTGCTTCTACAGTAGACAATAATACATTCATAATGGAAAACTTCAGTTTGGTTTGGCAACATCCTGACTACTGTAGAAGATCAAATAACTGATGTTTATGCCTGGACACAAAATGTTCTGTCAACTAAATAGCCAGTCATGGATTTTGATCAATAAATGGGGGAGAAAACCAACTCTTTAAAACATTAAGCCACGCGCTCATTCAGTCCATGTCTTTGTATTCCAGTAAGTAAATTTGCTTTTACTGTTAGCAACAACAAAGGCAGACCAAAAAATCCTTGCATACCTTATTTGGTTGTAAACTTTAGGGGTTTTTCCATTGTTATGAAGTCAAAGGCAATTTTCGTAACTTCCTTGAGATAGCCAAAACTTAAACAGCAACCTCTTTTAAGTAGGGATGAATTATTGCAAAGAAATAGATCCTAGGTAATTTTCCGCTCAACAGGTTTTAAACTTTTCATTTGTTTTGTTTTCTTAAAGCCCCTTGTTATGTGCACTTTGTAAATCTAGTTAGCTGCAGAGCAGTTGACCTCAAGCGAAGTGAAGTTCCTGTGGAAGTCCCGTGCCTGTAGAGAGGGGGACAGTTTTGCTTGACTTCTCCACTAGTTAGAAGTAGCTGAAACTTTCAGGAGCTCAGTTGAAATTGATTATAGATGACAGATGGTAGAAAAACCTCTTTTACCTTGGAGCAATAAACATTAATATATATTAAATTATGAGTAGGGAGAGAATGGAAAAGGAACTAGACAACTAACTCCAATGCAGAGGGGTTTTGTGAAGATTCATTGAAGTAGGGCTTTGGAAATTATAATGGGTGCTGCAACGGTTAATAAATTCTCTTTGGCCATTATAGCTTTTTAAAATCATCTACTATTTTGACTGATTGGAGTTTTCATTAGCTTTCCTTTTTCTTGTATAGTTAGAGGGAAAGGAATTATGGTATGGCCTCAAGATCTCTGTGCCTTGGCTTCCTTCTCGCACTTCTTCATAGGATTGTTGTGAGGATTGAAGGAGTGAATGTAGGTAAAACACTTAGAGCAATGCCTGGCACATAGTAAGTGCTGCTGTTAAGAATTATCCAAATATAGTGATCAGGAATGGAGAAGTCAGAGTTTTGATGGGATACTAGAGTTACTTAGATATGAAAACAAAGCTATAAAAATCCAGCTGACCTTTCTATTGATATTTAATGATAATTTTGCTACATAAGCCTCTGATATTCTTTTATTATTATAGCCACTAAACAAATGTGTGCTTTGTACCTTCTATGTGTTGGGCATTGTGCCAGGTACTGTGGGAGCTGCAGAGACTTAACTGGACATGGGTAACCACCCCGAGGGTGGTTGTAATTTAATTGGAAAGGTAGTAACAAAAACAGCTATAATAAAAGAGCAATATGCTAAGTACAGTAATAAAGGGGCAGATAACCTAAGTGAGCACTTAGGAAGAGGGAGAGATTACTTGTAGTTGGGAAAATCTTCGGAGGATATAGCACATGAACTAAGTCTCAGTGGGTATGACTTTCAGAAATGAAGTGAGGAAACACAGACATAGTGTGTTATCAGTATCATTGGTGGACACAACATGAACAGAGGTGACGGGGAAGGAAGTGGGTCTGTGCTCAAAAGCAGGTCCAGGCCATCTTTATTTGCCCGTTGTAAAATGGTGCTGATGGTGATAACAATGGTAGCCATCTGTTGATCGTAATGCTCTTGCCAAGCATTGTACAAGGTATTTCATCCTTACTATTGCACCCCATGCAATAACCATGTGAGTGAAGTGTTATTTTCCCTGTTTTAGAGGTGAAGAAAAAGTTGTGCAGAAAAAGACTGTGCCACAGTTTAAGCACAAGACTGGTTGGCTCCAAAGCCTTGTGTTTCTTTCTAATGTGTCTGGCTCCCTCTTGAGAATCTCAAGTGATTGGGCAGAGAATTAGACATATATCAATATATCCTACCATCTTGAGAGTAGAAATTGATACAAATAGGATACATTCTTCACTTTTACTTGTACATTTTCGATAAACAGATTATCTGCCTCTTCCAGTATTTCCTGGAAACCCCTGATAAAAACACACTTTTGTCTTTCACTAAGACTGGGTTTCTGTGTTATCCCCTTGTCCTAGCAGTGCCTTCCCTGAAAATTATTATGATAATTTTTGTAAGGTATATAAAATACCTTGTTTGGTGAGCATGCAGTCAGTGCAGTGTTGGATGGTCTGGAGGGAACGCTTGTTCTGTTTGCAGTGGCTTGAGGACTCGCAGCTACAAGCATTGAGTCTCTCCCTTTTCACTGTCAGATGAATACACAAAGTTTGAACTCCCAGAATGGAATTCAGGGTCTTTTGTGCTCTGGCTCCACTCACTTCCTGAGTTTATTTTCAAATCTGTAAAATGGCAGTATAAATACTCCAGTGTACCTCAAGGCTTATTGTGGACTAAAATAAAATATGAAGTATGTGGAATACTTTATAAACTATTCACTGCTTTATAAATATTGTTTTATAATCATGGTCTTGTGAGGCAGTTGCATCCTCACAGGCTTCTTTCTAGACACGTAGGGGTCTTTGTTCCTCCATTTGAGTGGCTTCAGATGGCTCATGTAAGCATTTGTCTCCTTTTTTCTGACAGACTCAACTGTCATGTCTTTGTACTGGCATTATGCCTCCCTCTAATAGCCCACTCCTCCCTCAATTTGCTGCTTTTAATCAGCAGTCAACTACGAGACCACATAATAGAACTTGTTAGCAGTGTGTCTAAAATTAAAGTCATTTTGTTCTTTTCTTTTACAAGGGGTAAGAGATTTTTATTTAATCTCAATTGGTTTAAAATTGTTTTATATTTATTTATTTTTTTAAAAAAAATAGGCTTTTAAAAAAATTACAGAAGTTAAGCATGCACTTAATCTTTCAAGTAATACAAAAGCATATAAAACAAAAAAAGAAAGTATCCTGTCCTTCCCTCTCCTTCCCTTCCCAGTACCTCCCTAGAAATTTAATCACTGTTAGCTGGTGTGAATATACAAAACAGGCATATGTATAATGTTCTGCTACATTTTTGACCGAACTATGAATTACTGATTTTTTTTTATGTGCAAGTACATTCTTAGTTATTTATTACTACATAGGAGAACCCCAGAACTTGGTGGTTTAAAACTAATTATCTCATGGTTCCGGTGTGTCAGGAGTTTGGTAGTGGCATACCTGGGGTCAGATTTGAGGTTACAGTCATGAGGCTTAACTGGGGCTAAGAGGGTTCACTTCTGAGGTGACCCACTAACATAGCTGGCTGTTGGTGGGAGGCCTCAGTTCTTCTGCACATGGGGGTTCTCCACAGGATGCTAGAGTATCCTCACAACATGGCGGCAGGCTTCCTGGAGAGAGCTGGGTGGAAGCTATATCCTTTTCATGACCTAGCCTCAGAAGCCATATAGCATTGCTTCTGCCATGTTCTTTTTGTTAGAAGAGAGTCTCTAAGTTAGGTCCCCCTACAAAGGGAAATGGAATGAGGCTTCACCTTTCAAAGGCAGGCATTTCAAAGAATCTATGGACATATTTTAAAACCACCGCAGTAAGTGTAGCTGTATCTCATTCATTTTTTGTGTTTGTGTTACGTTCCATAGTATGGGTAAACCGTAATTTCCTTAACTGTTCCCTCATTAGTGGATATTTTTACTCTGCTAAAGAGTACTACAGTAAAACATACACGTATACCTTTAGTAGCTGGAGCTAGGATTTAGCTAGATTCTAGAAGTGGGGTCAGTAATTGTTGGGTTCTGAGGGCCTAAGGGGATAGATCTCTTATAACTAAAAATCTAAATGTGTACAAACATGTTTTGTCTGTGAGCTCTGTTCTGGGTTTATTGTTCAGAAAGGTATTGGACTTAATCATTGCCTGTAGTCAGACTCATAGAAACATAAAACATCTTAAAACGTAACTCTTAGAGTAAAAAGTTTAAATACTATAAGAAATGAATGCAATAGAGCTATAGAAGTCAACATGAATGACATTCATAAACACATTGTTACGTGCAAATAACACAATATGTTTTACATAGGTGTTACATAAAAATGAAATGTACGAAAAGCAGTATTGTGTTGCTTAGAAATAGTGTGAAGTAAACATAAATATGAGAATGATAAACCCTAAATTCAGATGCTGGTTATTCTTAGAAGAATGCAGTTGAGGGAGAGGCACATTTCGGGGGATTTCATAATTGGTGAAGTTTTATTTCTTAATCAGGATGGTGAGAACACAGATGTTTATATTATTCTTTGTACCTTTTTTATGTTTTCAGTACTGCTTAGTAAAAATCATGAATGGCTCTTGATTTTTCAATTTAAATTTTTAAAAAATCTGAGAAGCTATTATTTTACCAACATTTGTGGTGACATATGTACATTTGTTAATTCGTGGTGATTCTAGTGCAGTGAAGATACTCAGTGGTAAAATTTATACCTTTATCAGGACCTGTAGTTAATACCAAATGTGGCAGACTCTAGTATTCAGGTGGATTTTCATCAGGAAAGAGTAAAATAGTGACAAAAGCACCAGGCTGGAAGGAGTCCAAAAACCTGTATTAAGGTGTCTTCACTGCTACATCTGACAGCAATTTGGCACATTTATTTAACCTTCTAAGTCAGTTTTCTCATCTGTAACTTGGGGGGACCAACCCACCTCTCAGGGCTATTATATAGCTCATGTGAAATTTCTTAAAAACTAAAAATATGAAAAACACCTAGCACAGTAATTACACACAGACAATGTTCGACATTTTCTGCTTTTGCTGATTACTGCCTTCTTAAATCTGGTACCATTACTAACATTAAACAAGGATGTATTTTTAGTAATTGCAAAGTTTGTGTTTTTCCTTTGTCTTGCAAGAAAAAAATGTTCTGTATTAAACATTAAATTTTCTAGTGCCTTTACACAATGATTAAAATTCATTGTGTATTTACTACTGGATACTAAACTGTACAGTTGTCATCTCTGGGGATTTCTTTTGTGCTGACATTTGAGCAGACGGTTTTTTTTGCTGACTGAATATCTCTTTGTTGTGGTGCGTTGAGCTTGTTAATGACCAAATTCTTATGTGGCAGCTGCACATTACACATGCTTATTCCCCATGTTTAGACCATAAATCTTCTGTAACTGAGTGACAGCACCACCTGCACAGCCTTTCAAGGTTGCAAATATAGCTCTAATAATGTTATTTCAGAGTATTTCAGACACATTTTTCTCACACATTTTAGCCCTGCTGTGACAATGGAATGATATTTAAGAGTATGAGAAGTCGTCATTGTTACTGTTTTATGTGGATTTTACAATGGAGACAGATCGGTAGTATTTCTTATATGCAGATTTACAGAACATGGAACATCAAGGGTGTTTGGTACATACCCAGCTGAGGTTTGTAAAATACTTGGAGTCATTCTGAGCAGATTTATGCTATGATTTTGTCTACTTAAAATCTATGCACTAGTTTTTTTCATTCTTAGCCAATAACACGTTCAAGGTTAGCATTGGAGCAATGACACGTTCACCTGCCTGTCCCAGCCAAAGTATCTCAACTTTGTGGCACTGCTCTTTGTGACTGGCAGCCTAATCGTGATGAAATGCAGGACTCTTGACCAAACTGCCTAAGTTCAAATCTTGGTTCCTCCCCTTACTAGCTTGTGACCCTGGGCAAGTTACTCAACCTCTGTGTGCCTTAGTTTCATCTGTGAAGTGAGGGTGACAATAACATCTGCTTCCTAGGGTTACTAGGAAAATTGCTGATGTTTATAAAATATTTAGAAGAGTGTTTGGTGCAGAATGAGTGCTGTTTACATATTCATTGAACTGGTGACACGGACAGTTACCTGTAGAGCACACAGGACTCAGTTTTGTGAGCCCGTTCCAGGCCAGATCTGTGCCTACACAGTGGAAGACTTTCTACTGTCCTTTCAGTCTAACTAGTGATGTGAGCTGGTAAGGATAGTGAGGAACATAAACATTAACAATGATGCTTTCCCTTTGGCCAGACCTGACCAGAAGCCTGGGGGATAAGAGAGCCTGTCACTGCAGTCCCCAAGTGTTGCCTCCCAGGGCAGAGAGCCGCCCGGACAAGGCCGTGGGGGAGAGGGATTCAGAGGGGCCGACAGCTGCTAAGACAGTGTCTTAGTGCATATTTATATGTAGTACAGATACAATGCATGTATCGATACATTCTTCTGCATAAAAATCATTCCTTTCCATTACGTGCCAGCATATTCCTAAGTTTCTACAGAAAGAAATTTGACCTTAGTATATACATGGAATGGAAGATAAAAATCCTCAGAGTTGCTTAAAGTGTATTTCCAGCATTAATATTTCAAGGTATAAAACAAGGGCAAAACAGTTCATTTTTCCTAGCCAGCCCAGAAAAGCCATTCCAAGCATGGTAGAAATATTAAAGAGCTGATTGATAGAATTGATAGTGCTACCTCCCAGGTAGAAATGCAGGCAGAACTACCCCCCAATGTTAATATTGTATACTTCCAATCCACACACTAGTGGTTTCTGTTCATAAATATATAAATTGAATTCTCCTTTTAGGTGAATAAATCTGTTATTCATTCAGCCATCTCATTGTTCTTCTAGTAGAGACCCATTGAGCTCACTCTGATATTCAGATCTTCCAGGGTAGGGAATGCTGGTGTGGAATATACTGAGTAAGAACAGTAGTTAAAAGGATGCTTAAAAAGAGCCACCATCTAATGGACTGTGCACACAGTTGCTCTGGGAGTTTAGGTGGCTAAGAACTGGTGGAGAAGGAGACTTTCTAAATCTCTCAGCAATTTGTTGCTAGAGGACCATTTAAAACTCCCCCTGACCCTTGAGAAGGAGGCTGTCTTGCCTCATGCCATTGGATTAATTCTGTGTCCAGGTACACAAGGTACATGATTAACTCTGGTTTACAGTTTATGTTGGTAGCTAATAAGTGCTTATTCAGGACATAAGGAAACAAGACACTTATTTTGAACTCCTGACCTTGAGCAATCCGCCTGCCTCGGCCTCCCAGAGAGCTAGGATTACAGGCGTGAGCCACCACGCCCGGCAACAAGACACTTATTAAATTGAAAGCGTATTGGAAAATTTTTGTAGCCTCCAGAAAATGCCAAGTATGTTCAGTAAATTCATATAGGAGAGCTTTGGCTTGCCTGTGATTGGGGGCCAATTCTGTTTGCTTTTCGAACTTTTGAATTGAGTGAGAATTTGCTAATACTCCCTCCCATTTGACAGCAAGTTTACTTTTCACACATTTACAAAGCAAGTTCAGCTCTACTCAGAACTCTGGTGTAGGCAGAATCTTAAGATGACCTCCAGTGACCCTCAACTTTTGTATAATTCCGTCCCCTGTGAATATGATGAGACACCATTCTTGTGACTGTTATATGGCAAAAGTGATTTTGCAAATGTAATTAAGGTTACTAATCAGTTGACCTTAAGGTGAAGAGATTAGCTGGATGGGCCTAACGTACACACATAAGCTCTTTAAGAGCAAAGAGCTTTCCCTGGCTGATGGCAGAAGGGGAAGTCAGATTTGAAGCTTGAGAAGGACTGAACAAGCTGTTGGTGGCTCTAGAGATGGAGGGGGCTGTGTGAATGAAGGCGTCCTCAAGAGTTGCCATCGCCAACCCCCAGGACGTGAAACAGGCGACACATCGTCACCTGAGCTCCGCACCACACACACCCCTACCCACAGCACCACACCCCCACAATCCCCAGTTCGTGGGAAAATTGTCTTCCCTGAAATCGGCCCCTGGTGCCAAAAAGGTTGGGGGCCGCTGCTCTAGGGGCATAGAGCTGCTCCAGCTAACAGCCAGCAAGAAAACGTGGACCTCAGACTTACAGACTCAAGGACTTGGATACTGCTGGTAACCTGAATGAGCGTAGAAGCAGATTTTTCTCCCAGCCTCCAGATATGAGCCCAGTCACACCTTGAGCCCAGTCTTTGTGAGACCCTAAGCAAAGACCCAGTTGAACCCACCTGTACATCTGACCCACACACTGTGGGCTAATTAACAGCAGTGTTTTAAGCCACTGAGTTGTAATCAGTTACACAGCAATAGAAAACTAATACTCTGGATCCCAAGTTGTTCTTAGACAAAGCCTTGGGTCTTTTTTTCTTTTTTTTTTTAATGTTGGAATATTACAGGGGGTACAAACATTTTGGTTACATAAATTGCTTTTGTACCGTTTGAGTCAAAGTTCTAAGTGTGTCCATCCCCCAGACACTGTGCATTATACTTTTAGGTGTGAATTTACCCATCCCCTTCTTTCCCCTCCCCACTGAGCCCTGGGTCTTAGAAACTCTCCACCATATTGTTGCGGCAGTGTGTACAGCTAGCGTTACAGCTCTTGTTACAGCTCTTATTCATTTGACCCGGGAAAGAACCGAGCGGCACACGAAGAGTCGGAGAACAGCCTTTATTCTTCTACAGCGGGCTTAACACACCTACTGTTACAGCTCTCTTGGTGTCTTCTGATGCTCTCCCCTTCCTGCCCTTCTGCCCCTGCTTTTATACCCTTAGTAGGGCTCAAGAAGCATCCAATCAACTATAAGCTTTAACATCCAATCAGCAACAGGCTTTTAACATCCAATCAGCAGCAGACTTTAACATCCAATCAACAACAAGCTTTAACATCCAATCAAAAACAGTGGGATTCAAAAATTACCCAATCAGGATCACACAAACAGCGTGGCCAGAAACAGGCAGCAGCACGTGGGCCTGGGGCATTCTGGTACTCAGGGTCCCCACGGCATGTGGGGCATGTGGGGGTCCGGGGTGGCTGTGTGCTTCGGGGCGGTCCCAGCAGCGTGCCTCTAACTGGCCACGCGCAGCACTGGCCCCCAGAGATGCGGAACTACAGGGAGGCGGCAATCGGCCATGTCCCAGCACCCGACATTTTCCGCATGAATATTAAAGTCCTGTTTATTAAGCTTAGGCCAGTAGATCTCCCAGGGAAGATGTCCTTACTCCAGAGTTACTCAAATGAAGGCGCTCATCCTAACTTATTTACCTTTATCATTTATACAGGGGTGTAGTAACTCTTGTATCACTGTGTATGCTGTTTTGTTAAAGGGCAACTGTTTACACTAAATTATGGATCCTTTAGTTTTGCTATAGATTCCATCTGTATGCCCACTTCTTACAGGCTTGGGCCTTTCACACGAATGTTTTACTGTAAAAGTCGACAGATACTGAGCACCCTCATTCATCTCTTGACCACTGTTGTCGCCTGTAGCACCTTGTGGAAAAACTCTTTCAGGAGCCATACAGAATGTTTACTGTTACATGGATGATTTTAGCCTTTGACTCTGGTTAAGAATAAGATTATGGGCTAACCTGCATGAGGTACTCACAAAAAGCAAACATGAAAATAAAAACAAACCCACACAACTGTTTCTTAGTACTAATGCAAGAGCCAGAGTTGGATGGGGCCTCTTGGTGTGGTTCAGACAACAATTTGTGGTTGAGTGAAACAGGCACGTGTCTCTTGCCTAGTCCCACCTTCACCCTCTTTCTATTAACAATGTTTCTTCCTAATTTTGTGCCCTGCAGAAGAAATTAAGTACATGCTTTCCTGTTAGAATAAATAAAGCACTCTCTTTTAGGTAGAAGGCCTCATTTTATCATCATTATTTGGGAGTGATCATAATAGATAGCTGGTTCTTCCTGAATGAACAGCTACAAATAAATGGCTTTAAAATGAAAGTAATTGTTTTGGTAGATGCCTCCCGATTTTTTGTAAATGGCTTATGATGATAATCCTACACAACAGTGTTCTCAGCTCTGACGGCACTTTGGAGTCACTTGAACTCCACCCTAGACGGCTGTCAATGCGGACATGGGGGCGGCATCCGACAGTCGCTTTTCTGAAGCTCCCTGGGGGCCCCTGGGTGACCAGTGAGCAGCTGGCGCTGAGAATGACTGTCATACAGTAAGTCTCCCCATCCAGAGGTCTAGAAACTACATTTCACAACCAGCTTGTCTTGGAGAGAACACCAGGGAGCTAGTTATACTGCTGTAAGCTATGTGCACTGTAGGTTCTTTGCCCAAGAAAAAAATTTATGGCCAAGGTGAGTGTTGGCTAGGCTAAAATTATCATGGGTAGTGCTGTTATGGTGCAGGATCACAAATTCTTCTGTTAGAGAAGACTCTGGTAGTGTGTAATTTTTATATGTTTTATTCTCACAGGAACCTTTATAAACTATTATTATAGTATTAACACATATTAAACAGACCAACAAACTATATCAGGATTTGGCAATTTTTCTGTGAAGGGCCAGATAATAAATGTTTTTGGCTTTGGGGGCTGTATGGTCCCTTTTGTAGCTACAAATCAATTGTCATTGTGTCACAGCAGCAGCCTTAGAATACAGAAGAATGAATGTGGCTGTGTTCTAATAAAACTTTATTTACTAAAATAGATGGTGCCCCAAATTTGGCCTCCAGGCCGTATTTTGTTGACAACCCTGACCTCTGTGGTCTTTGAACATAGGATTAAAGCCTTCTAACATGCAGCAGATAGTTGATTCCTGTATCACAGGAGTGCCTGAGTGTCACTCAGAGGCTCTGTCAAGAGAATCTCATTGCACTCTTGCCCCACCTCTTAGGAAACCCACAAGAACTGGGGGCCTGTGAACATCTTGCTCTGAGTTGCATCTCCAGTGTCTCTAGCACATGTCTGGCACGTAGTAAACTTCAGCAAATATTTGTTGAAATAATGTACACACCACACTTCAGCTAAATTGGGTTTCTTTCCATTCTCAGAACTCTACCCTTGCATATTCACATCCTTGTACAGTTTCCTCCACTAAAAATAACTTTCTCCTTTTCTTCGTCTTGTTTACATCCTTTTCAACCCAAGACCTGTTCGAAAGTCACCTCCCCCATTCTCTTCCTCCTTTCAAACTTTAGTGATTTGTTTCTGTTCTAACTGCATCTATGCTACCTTGTATAAAATATCCTCGGTTATATTTGAATAATAGAAAATGTACATGTCTAATATTCCATACTAGATTGAAAGGTTCTTAGATTTTTTTGTCTTCATACCTTGTGAGTACTTACCATTGTATCTTGTGTAAAACAAGCAGCCAATCAATATATAACTATTTATTGTATAATATAAATGTTAAATGTATGGAATTAAATGGTTGCTGGATTTAATTGAATTCACTTTTAGCTAGGACAGCGTTTTGTTCATTCCTTTTTTGGGGCGCTCTGATTTGTGTCTGTCCCCTCCACTAGACCATGTTCCCCGAGGGCAGGGAGCATGTATGGTCATGTGCCACATAATGATGGTTTTAGTCAGTTGAGTCAAAAGTTTATTTTACCTTTCTTCCTTTCTAATATATGCATTTGAGCTGTAAATTTCTCTCTGAGCATGGCTTGATTTGCATCCCACAAGTTTTTATATGTCATAGATTTGTTATCAAAACATTTTAAAATTTATAATTTTTAACTTTATTGGTAATTGAGAAATATTTCTAATGCTTTGAGAATTTGCTAGTTATCTTTTTATTGTTGATTTTAGCTTACATTCTCTATTCAAAATACATATTCTGTGTTCTTTCAATCCTCGAAATGTATTTATTGAGACTTGTTTTATAATAAAGTTTAGGGTCAGTTTTGGTAAATGTACTATATGCTCTTGAAAAGTACGTGAAGCAGTTGTTACGTACAATGTTCTATATATCAATAAGTCAAATTTGTTAATATTGTTCAGAACTTATAAATTCCTTATGAATTTTCTTTTGGTCTGCTTATTCGTTTTTTTGTTGTTATTGTTTGAGACAAGAGTCTCACTTTGTTGCCCTGGGTAGAGTGCAGAGGTGTCATCACAGCTCACTGCAACCTCAAACATTGGCAGTTCTCTTGCCTCGGCCTCCCAAGTAGCTGGGACTATAGGTGTGCCACCATGGCTGGCTGATTTTTTCTATTGCACAGTCTACAGTCTAATAGAGGCAGGGTCTTGCACTTGCTCAGGGCTCAGACTGATCTCGAACTTCTGAGCTCCAGTGATCCTCCTGCTTCAGTCTCCCAGACTGCTAGGATTACAGGTGTGAGCCAACGCGCCGGCATGGTCTGCTTATTCTTTTGCTTAGAACTGTTGACAGAATTCCAACTTTGGAGAATTGTCTGTTTCTCCTTATTGGGTCTATTAATTTTTGTTTTATATATTTCTCATTTTATATATAAAATATATCTTCCTGTTAGAATTTATTAACTCTTTTATGAAATGTACTTTTTAAAAAAATTTCTAGTGATGCTTTTTGTATATGATATGAATAGAGCTTCATTACCTTTTTTTGTGGTTAGCTATAGGGTGTAACTTTTACTTTCAGTACTTTTCAGCTTTTCTGTATCTTATGTTTAAGATATATTACTTGTAAACAGTTTATAATTTTTTAATCCAGTCTAATAATTTGTCTTTTAAGTGGCCTATTTAGTCTATATATTTTTAATATACCCTTGATTTGATTTTTAGGCTAGGCCTTGAACATAGGTAGAATTTCACCAGGCCGGGAGTGGGTGGGAAGCAGACCATGCACAGGAAGTAACCTAACAAAGCAACAGAAACATCGGTGGTGGAAAGGTGGGTAGATAGATCATCCTGCTGGGGTAGAAGGGAGGGAGGGGCAGAAGGTCAAGCAGCAGAGGGACTAGGGCCTCATCTGTCACCCCTTGGGTACCCATCTAGCGCCTTGCATAGTTTGGAGCGTATGCTAGAAATAATCACGTTTTCCCAGAACTGTGCTTGGTTGGCACTTTGGTAGAATAAGATGGATATGTAAGATGTAGTTCTTGTAATTAGTAACCAGCTAACTCCATTGAACAGAAAGTAAAATGAAAATATAAGACGTAGTTTTAACAAAAACCAGTTCATTCCGTTTAAAAGATAAGATAAGATCTGGGAAAACAGTTTCTCTACACTCATACACCACTTTGGACACCCGATGTGTAGATTTTTTTCCACAGAGAGCAGTTCTTTAATTCAGTGCTAATGCTGCTGGCCTGGAGTTAGCATCAGATCCTACAAGTTAAGGGCTCAGACCCACAATTGCAAGTCTAGTTCCTATACTCCTGACTGGCGAGCTATAAATTAGGGGTTTTCATGATCTTCTTTTTCCTCAGGTTAGATAATTTGCTAGAATGGCTCACAGAACTCAGGGAAACACTTTACTTATATTTACTGAGTCATTATACAGGATATAATTTGGGAACAGCCAAATGGAAGGCATGCATAGGGCAAGGTAAAGGGGGGCGGGTGCACAGGGCTTTCTTTTCTACGCCTTGATGTGTTCACCAACCTAGAAGCTCATTGAATCTCAGTACAAGAGTTTGGGGGATTTTTTTTTCTTTTTTAAGAGAGAAGGTCTTGCTCTGTTGCCCAGTCTGGAGTGTGGTGGCACGCTAGCTTACTGTGGCCTTTAATTCTGGGCTCAAGTGATTCTCCTGCTTCAGCCTCCCAAGTAGCTGGGACTATAGGTGCTTGCCACCACACTCAGCTAATTTTTAAATTTGGTGGGGGGCGGGCAGAGGTGGGATTGGGGTCTCCCTGTGTTACCCAGGCTGATCTTGAATTCCTGGCCTCAGGCAATCCTCCCACCTTGACCTCCCAAAGCACAGGGATTACACTCATAAGTTATCTTGCCTGGGCTTAGTACAGGAGGTTTTTTTTTTTTTTTGAGACAAAGTCTCACTGTGTCTGGGCTAGAGTGCAGTGGCATTAGCCTAGCTCCCAGCAACCTCAAGGAGATCCTGCCTCAGCCTCCCGAGTAGCTGGGACTACAGGCATGTGCCACCACACCCGGCTAATTTTTTCTATATATTTTTCGTTGCCCAGCTAATTTCTTTCTATTTTTAGTAGAGTTGGTCTCGAACTCCTTGAGCTCAAGCAATCCTCCTGCCTCGGCTGCCCAGAGTGCTAGGATTACAGGCGTGAGCCACCGCGCCCAGCCCTAGTACAGGAGTTTTCATAGAGCTTAATGTCCAGCCCCCTCCCCCCTTCCCCTTTCCCAGAGGTCAGTAGATGGGGCTAAAAGTTCCAACCCTCTAATCACTGGGTATTTCTGGGGAGGAGCCCCATCCAGAGTCTATCTTAGGGCCCATCCTAAGTCACTTTATTAGCAAAAAACTCAGATTTGAGCAAAAGGGGCTCATTATGACTAACAAAAGATACTCCCATCATTCAGGAAATTCTAGGGGTTTGGGGAGCTCTGTGCCAGGAACTAGGGACAGAGACTAAATATATGTATTATAACACACAAGACATAACGGTTTTTTTAAGTAACAGTATAATTAAAGAGTTCAGAAGAATGAAAAATAGGTGTTCAGTAAAAAGGGAGATGCCTGGGAAGGAGGTGAAAATTGAACTGGCCCCTGGCGTGCCAAATTGTAACTGTTTCGTTTCCTGGTCTTCCTCACTGGACCACCAACTCCTCATGTGGAGTAGGCAATCTTGCTCTCATTTCCTGGTGTGCTCTTGGCCAAAAAATGACCAGACACACCAAAAGCAAGGCAAGCGTGAAGCGAAGTTTATTAAGGGAGCAGGTTTATCAAGCAAGACACCTTCGCCGCAGACAACAAAAGGGCCCCTTGTCATAACAAAAATGCTCTTGTTATGGTCTGGGGTCTTGTTTTATAATGTCTGCCTTGGGCCCTCCTTGTGGTTCGA
Organism: Microcebus murinus; assembly: GCF_040939455.1. NCBI lineage: Eukaryota > Metazoa > Chordata > Mammalia > Primates > Cheirogaleidae > Microcebus > Microcebus murinus. Next base: position 83,075,392 of record NC_134107.1, on the reverse strand, counting down.
ATGTCACCACTGAACCGCTCTGATGGACAGTTAAGGACATGATAATTAGCCTTAGGTTACTGTAGGTCGTTTTCCAAATCCTGTTGTGCCCAGGCTGCCTGGCCTGCAGGCTGGGGTGGACCTGCATTCTTTTGCAGATTGGTGTGCATTCCATCTTCTCAACCAGGTGTGGCAGTTGCTCAGGGCAGGATCAAGGGTGGGGCAGCACCAAGGGGTGGGTGCACTTGTCCTCCTTCCCAGGTGGGGCAGTTGCTCAAGGCAGCACCAAGGCAAGGTGCCCACCTCACAATCCACCTGACACTGGCAGGTAAGGATTGCATCTTTTCTGTGCAAGCAGCATAGTTCTTGGCTCTGAGTAGGTACTAAAGAGATGTTTGGAAAGACAGTGGAGGAGTGAGCTGCCAGCCTAACTGGAGTGTGTCCAGGAGGAGTAGCAGATAAAGTGAGTTCTGTTCTGTGAAAAGTGAGGATGCCAGGAACTGTCTAGGCTTGGAAGGTTTGAGCAGGAGCAGAGGAAGATAATCAGTCTTTCCTGATGCCCTGTGACTCTGATTCATACCTGTTTTGTAATTAGCAGGGGTTACTTATTGTGGATTGAGTCTTGGGAATAGAATAGAATGGGCAGTACCTATGGCAAAAAGCATAAAGAAGCCTGGATGTTGTCTACACCAGTGGTCCCCAGCCTTTTTGGCACTAGGGGCCAGTTTCATAGAAGACAATTTTTCCACGGACTAGGATGGGGGGTGGGGATGGTTTTGGAATGATTCAAGCACATTACATTTACTGTGCAGTCAAACCTCTCTGCTAATGACAATCTGTATTTGCAGCCGCTCCCCGGTGCTAGCATCACCACCTCAGCTCCACCTCAGATCCTCAGGCATTAGATTCTCATAAGGAACACACAACCTAGATCCCTCACTTGCACAGTCTACAGTAGGGTCCATGCTCCTATGAGAATCTAACGCCACTGACGGGAGGCGAAGCTTATGCAGTGGTAAGAGCGATGGGGAGCGCCTATAAATACAGATGAAGCTTCGCTTGCCTGCCACTCACCTCCCGCTGTTCTAACAAGCCACAGACGGGTGCTGGTCTGCAGCCTGGGGGTCGGGGACCACATGTCATCCAGCCAAACCTGCCCATCTCTTGGCAGTCTGACTGCCCTGAGCAGCCAGCTGTTTTGCTGACTCTCCCTGGTCAGCTTCTTTCCATACACTGTGAGACGGAACAGGATCTCCCTTCAGACCGAATTTCCTTAGACCTGGACTGCATCTCACAGTTGTTAGTTCACATTGTCCTTAAGGCAGATGATTGCTTTGACTTGCATCTTTCAGTTCTTGCCAGAGTAAACAAATACCGTTTTTATATTACTAGAAGATTTAAGTAGAATGAATGATAGTTTAACGAAAATGTGCTAATAAATTTACTGCAGAGATACTGTAACTTAAAGACTCCATAATTGTTATTTTCTGTGATCACACTTACACGGTTGTTTTTCCCTCTTGAAGTTTTAGTTTTCAAATTTGTAAATTTAGGAATTCATAAAATAATTTGGTTTTCAAAAAATGGGCATTTCTGAATAATGGTGAGACTCTTACAAAAAGCCCAGTTTTCTCTTGGATTCTTTTTTCAAATCGAGTTTTGTTTAGATTTTTTTAAGATAGATTTTTTTTTTTTATCTAGACTTTCAGTTCTGTAGATTTTTGATCCCTAGGTAATTTGAATTCAGAAGAATTTTTAGAATGACTATGCACAATGAGGAAAGGCGAAAGGCCTCTGCTTTCTAAATAATGAATGTTTCTGGAATTGCATTGGTATTTAGTTAATGGAGTAAGTTTGTAACATACTGTTCTGTTGGAAAGAGGTCCTTACAGTTTTCATGTTTTAAAAAAATTCCCAGAAACCCCACCCAAGAGTAGTTACTAGTTCAGTCAAGCTGCAGACCATGCTTAGAATCACAGACCCCTCAAAATAATTCTGTGGCACCAGAAATGTATGGTCCATGTCTTATATAGTTCACTATTTTTGACAACTATAATAGGAAACGCAAAACTACTACTGTCCCATTTAAAAATAACTGAGATTTTAAAAACTTGGATGTATATTTTCAACTCTGGTTTACGTGTGTGATACTCTGAGGAAAACAGATCGTCACCCCTAACTTTGAAATATTTAGGTTAAAGGAAAAAAATGGCATGTAGATACTTTGGTACTCAAGGTTATGGAAATAAGGAAAGTTATTTCAACACAGTGGAGTTCTGTAGAGATAGTTGGAATAAATCCAAATTGTGATGAGTACTTTTATTTTTGTTAGAGAAAACAGACTCCTTCGTAACATCCTTGACCTTGTTGCAATAAGATAGATGGCTGGTGTTACCAGAGAAAGGCCTGGGCATCACTTTGTTCTTTTTGGTTATTTGTATTGATAAACTGAAAATACCACAGTAGCATCCTCTTCGACAGGATGTTGTGCAGATGGTAGTTATGATCACCAAGGGAAACGGGAGCTCTGACGGTGCCTGTTCCCCAGCCTCCCACCGGGAACTTTACGGCTTTGGAGCTCTGAAGGGGAGTTAACGTTTGTTGAAACTAATAGTTAAAAAAGAAAATTCATTAAGCACCTCTACCATACCACTGTGCTGTGTGCTCATCTCATTTAACTCTCCCAAACTGATTTATAGATGAGGAAGGATAGTGAATCTCAGAGATTAAGTAACTTGTCTAACGTACCCCAGCAAGTAAATGGCTGAGCTGATCCAGGGCTTGGAGCTGGGACCCACTGTGCTTGGAAAACATCACCAGGCTTGGTGAAGAGCTCAGTAAATAGAAGCTTTAATTCCATCACAGGAAAATTAGGCTGGAGGAATGGTTTTACTAAAAAACAGGAATGGAGAACTGATTGGACTACATGAATATTTTTTAGAGCAGTGTCAAAACATCACTCGTATCCATGTGTGCGTTGTTTGTCCGTTGTCTTTCATTGTGGGCCAAACACTGCAGCTGCGGGGAAGGAAATTGCATGGAGACTGTTATTACAGCCCCTCACTTCATTTGTCCCGTAGTTGTGTTAGTTGAAACCAGAAGTTAAGATCAAGAAGTCAAGATCTTATGTCTCTGATTGAAATCTATGGAAGATCTCAGGTTTCATTTAAGTAAGTTTTGAGAGTGGTTCGACAAGTATTTACTGACTTAATTCATACATAGTGATTAGTTCCAAAGATCTATAAAAGAAACCAGCTCATTACGGCCACTAATGCCAATTATACAATTGCACAGAGGTGTATTTTGTTATAAATGAAAAAAAAAAAAAACTTTAAAGCTGGGTATAACAATTTGCTAGGGCTGCCATAACAAAGTACCAGAAACTAGATGGCTTAAACAGCAGAATTTTACTTCTCATGGTTCCGGAGGCTAGAGTGAGAGATGAAGGTGATAGCAGGGTTGGTTCTTTCTGAGAGCCACGAGAGAGAGAATCTGTTCCGTGCCACTCACCTACCTTCTGGTGGTTTTTTGGCAGCCCTTGGCTTGTGGCAACATCACTGTGATCTCTGCCTTCATCTTTACAGGATGTTCTCCGTGTGTGTGTCAGTCTGTCTGTCTCCACATTTTCCTTTTATAAGGACACCAGCTGTAATGGATTAGGGCTGACCCTAATGATGGACTTTAACTTAATATGACCTCTATAAAGACCCTATCTCCAAATAAGGTCACCTTCTGAGGGATTAGGGGTTAGGACTTCAGCATAAGAATTTGAGGGGCACAATTCAACCCTTACCCCTGAGCATGGACAACTGTGTGTCACATATACCCTCTGCCTGGGGGCTGTGCCCTCCCGCCTACACTAGCTGGTGTTACAGGTAGAATGTCCAGTTTATTGAACATGTTCTGTTTAGAGGGTGTAGCTCCTGTCCAGGATAATACCCAAATAATGAAACTCAACAGTATGATTTGCAAGTGGAATTTCTCCCCTCTGCCAGCCCAAACCTGTGTCAGGCTTAGAAGCCTGTGGTGGGAAAGTGGATGTTATCGGCTTCCCTCCTTGTTCTGCCTCTTCTGCCCTTCACATCTGCTGTTTGTGACCCTCGCAGAATCAGGCCTAGAGGCGTAAGCCATTTGCTTGATGGCCGGGATGCTTTCACTTGGCACAGGTGCCCTCTGGATGGCAGATGTGTGGCTCTCATTGGCAGGTTCCTGGGGGTCACCTGCCAAGCCTCCCAGTGGGCCTCCTGCGGCTGGCCCTTGCTCTTGCGCTCCACCCCTCCGCTGGTTATCCCCACCCCCCCAGACCATGCTGTCTCGGGAAGCTATCTTTTTTAAAAAGGCAATACCCTGCCAACTGTCTTCCATGGGGTCTGGTTTGGTTCATGGGAAAGGAGAACCATTGCTGTTAAGGAGACAGAGGCTACTCCCAGTGTGGCCTTTTAAACTGAGCTAATGGGTAGATAGAGCTTAGCCACAGTGTCTCACCTTTAGGCTTGCTTTTCAGGCTTAAGTCAGATCCTAGTTTCTGTGTTCATATAAGTCCAGGAGGTACTTATCCAGCTTTTCAGGTAGTTCTTTGAAGCCTTTCTAGGTTGGTGTGAAGTGGAAGGGTAGCATTCTCCTCTTTTCCGCCACAGACAGAAGTGCTAGTAGACACACTGTGTACTCACACCCCTTCACAGCATCTGCTCTCCAGACCTTCAACCTCAGCGTGTCAGAGGCAGAAGGAGACTGAGTGGCTAAGAAGGATAGAGTCAGATAGGGGTTCATCCTTTGCAAGTCCTGCTGGATGGTCTATTTCCTATGCTGGTCTTGACTTTGCCTCTCCCAACAGTTAAGGGAGAAGGAAGAAGACCAGACTTGGGATGGTATCATTTGCAGAGGAAAACAAATGACTGTTTACTTATATTACAGAACAAGGGAGTTGGTCATTGGATATGAGTTCTAACCTTAAAGAGAGCATCTTGCTTGCATTGCACATTTAGACATCAGGAGGCACAGTTTAATACAAAACTTCTTTTGCTTGTTTTCCTGATTTGTAGAAATTTTTAGCTTCATTGTTTCTTCAGCACATTTGGATTGACTTAGTGGAGAACTAACCTATTACAGCTTCCCATTTTTGCTCATGTGACTTTGTACAGTATCTCTGAAGAATGTCTAATTATAGCGGGGGCTGGGGAGCCTGTGTGTGTGTGTATGTGTGTTGAATTCAAAAGCAGCATTGTGTTGTTTCACTCTGCAAAAATCATTCTGTTCTAAAGATATGATGCAAACGCTGGTTGTTTGCTGTATTTAATTTCATCACAATAGAATTCATTCAGCAGCTTAAAATGTGATTGTTTTAATGCTAAAATGTATTATTTATATCTCTTTAGAAAATATTCAGAATTGAATAAGAAAAGATTAGTTCAAGTTCATAGCATTTGTATCTTCTACATGGATTATTATTTTATCTGTCTATGTAGCATAAAAGAATTAATCCCTTGGCCCTTTTAAAAAATAGATAATACTTAGTGGAAGGAGACCACAGAGTAGAGATCCAAAGTTGAGAGAAAGTATTGCAGGAATTACACTGGTAAAAGCTGATATGCAGATAAGCATCACTATTAAAACCGACCTGTTTTGACAGTTATGTCAAAAGTAAATACTGGAATCTTTCAAGAATAAGTCTAAAATAGTGTGGAAGACTAGATGATTATCTACGAAGTAATCATTTTTGGTGCATGATGGCAGTGGTGTGTAGGGAGCCTTGAGGGCACTGGTAGTGTTCTCATTGTGGGGGAAAGGAGAGGGCAGGCCCAGGGGTTAATTCTCTCTGTCTTTAGTATTTGGACATAAAGAATAAGATGGGACTGTATAGGTGTCTTTGTTTTATGTTGCTATAAAAAAATATCTGAAACTGGATAATTTATACAGAAAAGAGTTTTATTTAGTTCAGGGTTCTGCAGGCTGGAAGTTCAAGGACATGACTCTGGCTTCCAGAGAGGGCTTCCATGCTGTGTCACAACATGGTGGAGAAGGTGAAAGGAGAATTGGATTTGTGAAGAGAAAACCCAAGGGGCATCTTGGCTTTATAACAACCCACTCATGGGAACCAATCCATCCTCGCAGGAACTCATCCAGTGTGGCCATTCCTGAGGAATCCACTCCCATGATTCAGACACCTAGACCCTATCTTTCAACATTGGGAATCAAATTTCAATATGAGTTTTGGTGGGGACAGACAAACCATAGCAATAGGCAACATAGGAAACCAATACACCTATAAACTTTGAGAGGAAATGAATACAGAGATAAATTATATCATATTAAAGGGGCAAAGATTTATTAAAGGTTTTGTTTCCCTAGAACCTAGACAGTGTATACTAATAAGTACCATAGTTATAACTGTTAGTTGTGGAGTTACAATGATGATACAATATGAAATAATGTTAACACAGAAAGGTTTGCTTTTGGTTATATGGTGTATTTTATACAACAAAAAGAAAGAAGAAACCTTTACTAAATGAAAAACAAAATAGGAGTTTAAGGAGTGTGAAGGAATTGACATGATAAATACCTATTCCTTTTTGTGTATATAATATTATTTCATACCAAAAAAGAAAAACCCAGTTTCAGGTATGAGCTAAGGTATTGAGTTGTTCATTTTAAATCATCACTAATGATCCTCTCACATAAAACTGGCTTTTGGATTTTTTTAAAGCTTTCAGAAATAATTTTAGAAATATCCTTCCAACTGTAGGAAGTTATTATTACCAGTATGAAATTTCCAGCTAGCCACATTTTGTGATGCTTTCTACTTCATAATGCATTGTGAGAAGTTGGTTTTACCCTTGCAGAGAGCAACTTACTCATACTCTCATCCTATCAGAGGGTTAGAAACATACAGCTGCTGATCAGTTGTCTTCAAAGCACCTTAGAAGGATGTGGCAGAGAACTTGTACTTTAAAAACCTTTTAAAATGTTCATTAGTTTATTCATCCATTCAGCTAGTATTTGTTGAAAGCCTGTTATATGATACGAAATATGTTAAGGCACAGAGATGATTAAGACACTGCCCTTGCACTGAAGCAACTCAGTCTCTGGGTTTTTTCTTTTTCGTATCTTCACAAAACTTCCTAACTTTATGTAAATCTAGACATGGTTTTTCTGTTGCATATTTTGGGATATTTTATTGCAGTATGATGTGCAAAAGTATTAATGGGATAAATATCTTGAATGCGGCTGTATTGGTTAGACCTCTTGCTTTATGTGTTGACTGTGAAAGTCCAAGTGAAGTAGAATCTTAATTGCTTAAGTCATAATTCCAGTTCTGATGTTTCTTGACATTATTGCAGAGAATATCCAACATGTGCTTCCCAACAATACAACTAAACATTCCAACAGCACTGTGAAACCAACAACTGCACCTTCCTCAGTCGTGAGCACTATGAAACCCACGGCAGCATCTAAGACGACAACATCAGCGGTGGTCTCAACAAATATGACTTCTACCACCTTAAAGTCTACGCCCAAAACAAATGTTACACAAAGTACATCTCAGGTGTCAACATCCACAGTGACCACAACCCACAATACTTTGGTGACGTCTCTTTCTTCATCAATAACAGGTATGTATTAAAATGGACCTATTTTTCCTATGCTGCCAGTAGTTGTTAAGTGCCGCATTTAGGTGGTCATTCTGGTGTGCAAAAATAAATACAGAATCTTCCTATGCCTAGATTTCCCTTAATTCCCAGTTCAGTGTTCTCAAACAGAAATTCAGCAAGTTTTAGTTAATTATCAATGCAATGTTTTTTAAAAAGCACTAAAGCTCTGTTTCATTTTTTTTTTTTTCTAGTCACAGCAACTATTCATTCTAAAGAAAATAAAGGATCAAAATTTGATACTGGGAGCTTTGTTGGTGGTATTGTATTAACACTGGGAGTTTTATCTATTCTTTACATTGGATGCAAAATGTATTACTCAAGAAGAGGCATTCGGTATAGAACCATGTAAGTTTTGATTGACCAGGACTTTAAAAAAATTATGTCTGTGTATCTTTAATTATCGTGACAAAAGTATCAGGCCAGTGTTCATCTCAGGGATGAATAATTCATAGATTTATGAGTTATATCCCTATTATCCCTCTCTGCCCACAGTAAATTGTTTAAGTACAAGCTTGTGATTATAATTATTTGCAAATGAAAACGGATGTATGTACCTATAACAATGTTTGTAATTTTACTAGTGTTAAACATATTTTACAAGAGACCAAAGTTGAGCCACCCCTTTCACTTGCTTGTATCACTGATCATAGGAAATACCAGGGTCTCATCAGGCCACGGACCTAGTAGGTCTTGTGTTCTGTTGCTGATACTAAGCAGCCTTGGTAAAATACGGTTTTTGCTTTCCATGACTAAGACAAAGAAACTGGAGAATTTCCTTTGATAGCCTCCTTCATTTTTCCTGATAATTTAAACAAGTGGTTAGTATAAATAATATACTTTATTATTTTATCTGTGGTAAAACTGTCTTTTTAGATGAGCTTAAGCAACAAGACCTAATCAGCAAACCATGTTTACCCTACATAGAGCTCTGTAGGTCTCATGGTTTTGGGACGTATCATCTACCAGGTTTTTGTTGCCCCAGTAGTCAGTCCTTTGAGTTTTTGTCCTTTGAGTCTTATAAGTTGTTTTAGTTCTGGCTGGTATAACAAATTATCATAGAGTTGGGTATCTTAAACAGGAAACATTTATTTCTTACCCTTCTGGAAGCTGGAGTCCAAGATCAGGATGCCAGCCTGGTTGAGTTCTGGTAAGGGCCTTCCTCCAGGTTGCAGACTGTCAGCTTGTCATTCATTGTATCCTCGGGTAGCAAAAAGGAAAGGCTTGCTAGCTCTCTGACCTCTTCTTGTAAGGGTGCTAATCCCATTCATGAGGGCTCCACTCTTAGGGCCTAATTACCTCCCAAAGGCCCTACCTCAAAATACCATCACATTGAGATTAGGGTTTCAACATAATGTATTTTGGGAAACACATTCATTTGTGTCCATTACACATTTACAAGAGCCAGTTCATTCTTTTGATTGTTAATGCATATAAAAAACATATAATAGATGACCAGTTTCCCAAACTTTGAGGGTTAACAGTTGTCATATACATATGTGTTCTACACAAAGTTCCTACATCAGAAACGTTTGGGAAATGCTAGCTTGAATAAAGTAAACTATAACTATTTACTGTGAGACTTCTCTAAGCCTTTGATATGCTGATGTGCTTTATGAATTTCCAGAAGGAAATAGAGTGAAATATTTCTCAGATTTTTCACTGAAATATTTGTTGAATGAATAAAATCCCCCCTCCCTTTTCAAGAGGAGCTAGTATTTATTATCTATCTCTTGGAACTAGTATTGTGTGGAATACATTTTTGGGAAATATTGGAAATAAGCCATTGGAGGGAATCTTCTAGTTTTGACACTAGATTTAATTAAACATATATAAAAGCAAATCATACTTCTTGGCACATTAACTAGTACTAAATAACATAGGCTCTGAAATTTTCAATTCATTGACATAAACTTCTAAATAAACATCATACCATAAGTGAAAACAGGATCTAGCAAAGTTATATTACTAATACTTAAAAAAGATATTTAAGAAAAAAATAGATTTTTAAAAATTATAATTAAAAAGTTATATCAAATTTAATTATATTTAAATAGAAAGTTACGTTGCCATATATTCATATCAAACTCTCTTAAAGAATGTCAAGGTGGTAGTTTGTCAGATTAAAGGCATATTCAGAAGCATTAATTCTTTTTTAAGGTCAAACACATAAAAGAATACATAAAGGAAACACTAAGTAGAGTTAACTTAAAAATGCTTTACAATTTGAAATATTTTTTAGTTTTTATATTTTTTCAGAGACAGGGTCTTGCTCTATTGTCCAGGCATGAGGGCAGTGACGTGATCATAGCTCACAGCAACCTCAAACTCCTGGGCTCCAGTGATCCTCCTGTCCTAGCCTCCTGAGTAGCTGGTACTAGAGGCATGTGCCACTATGCCTGACTAATTTTTTCTATTTTTTGTAGAGACAGGATCTTGCTGTGTTGCTCAGGCTGGTCTTGAACACCTGACTTCAAGCGATCCTCCTGCCTTGGCCTCCCAAAGTGCTAGGATTACAGGCATGAATTACCTTGCCCAGCATGAAATATTTTTTAAAATCACTACATTTCTAGAAATATTTAATCGTCTGTTTTCTTATTTAATTTCACCCAAGAAACGGTAGGCAGATTTTTATTATAGTAAATTAAAATGCCATTTTTTATTATTATAACATTTGTTGATATGATTGAGGCTGTTAAATAGTGAGGCAGTTAAACTAAAAAATGTTCTGTTTTTTCATTTTAAACTGCTGTAACTACAAAGTGTATAATTTTAGCTTTATGAGCTAAAAATTTTTTTTCTCACATGTACATGACCCAGTAATGCTATGTGCCCTATGGAAGAAGTCAAAATCCAAGAATCCCCATATTGTATGGGAACTGTGCTGGCAGAGGCATAGACTGGAAGTTTTACAATAAAAGGGAGTCTTATTTCCATATAGGAATCAGAAGATGGTGAAAATACAGTATTTAGTCAAGTCTAAGTTCACCCTTTTTACTTTTTTCCCCCATATTTTAACATCTTTGCAATTAGGATGCACCTTAAAAATCTATGGGATGAGAAAACACTATGTTGGGTGTTTAGTTGCCTGTGATTTTCTTAGTGTACATACAAAAAAAAGTCCATTTTATTTTCTTTTTTTGAGACAGAGTCTCCCTCTGTTGCCTGGGCTAGAGTGCTGTGGCGTCAGCCTACGTCACAGCAACCTCAAACTCCTGGGCTCAAGGGATCCTTCTGCCTCAGCCTTCTGAGTAGCTGGGACTACAGGCATGCGCCACCATGCCCGGCTAATTTTTTCTATATATTTTAGTTGGCCAATTAATTTTCTTTCTATTTTTTAGTAGAGATGGGGGTCTCGCTCTTGCTCAGGCTGGTTTCGAACTCCTGACTTTGAGCGATCCACCCGCCTCAGCCTCCCCAGAGTGCTAGGGATTATAGGCGTAAGCCACCATGCCCAGCCAAAAGTCCATTTTAAAGCCAGTAGTCCTTTGAAGCTATAAAAAATTGTACTGTATAATAAGGACTATATAGAGGGACTATATATATGTCCCACTAAAGAAACTGAGATCATCTATATCTGGTGCATTTCTGATTTTCATTTATTAGATTAAAACACCGATGAGAATTTTAGCTTCTTGTTTCTTAGAGTTACATGAAGAGTCAGTGGAGCGAAATAGTTAAAAGATAGGGCTTGGGACAGATTTAGTTGCTTTTTTAAAAAAAAATTATAGTAAGAACATTTAATATGAGATCTACTCTCTTAACAAATTTTAAGTGTAGAATAGAGTGTCATTAACTATATGCACAATATTGTACAGCAGATCTCTGGAATTTATCTTGCATAACTGAAACTTTATACCTGTTGAAGAGCAAACTCCTCATTTCCCTCTCCCCTCAGACCCAGACAGATTTAGTTTTGAGACTGGTTCTGCTGTTGACTAGCAGGATACCTTCCCATGCTTATATAAATGAGGCAGTGTAGTATGCGTGGTCAAAAGCTCACACTCTGAAGATAGAGTTCACATGCATGCTTAGCTCCTGAGTTCTGAAAAATGAGATAATGAATAAAAATAAATGCCCTCTGCATATTGAATGAGATAGAAGGTATAGCACACCACCTGGCACAGTAAATGTTCAAGAAATGATATATGGGGTTTGAGTGTTTGGGGTTTTTTTTGTTGTTGTTTTCTTTTTAAAGAGGTAAGTTATAATAACTAACTGATGAAAAGTCCTTCAGCCAGGTAAGAAGCAGAGATTTGAGTTCAGGTCTGTTTGATAACTTTAACTACTGTTGAAATCTTGAACCACTACAGAATACTGGATACTTTACTTGGAAACTTTACACAGAGCAATGACAATTTTGATTGTGAAACTTGAAATTGTTTTTTTACTTATAAATACGAACATGTAAGTAGTTTTGATAGGAATACAAAATAATTGTAACTTTTGATATTACAGAGATGAACATGATGCCATCATTTAAGGAATCCAAGGACCAAGGAAAGAAGACAAATTGATTTAGCCCTATCAAATAATTTTGACTTACTAATAGTTTAAAACCATATTCTCTTCTTGAAAATAGTATAAACAGGCCATAAATATAATATACAATGTATTACATAAATATGTAAAGATTCCTCAGGATTACTAAAGGTAAAAAGGGTTTGGTTTGGGTTTTTTAATAAGCAGCTGGAGCTTACAGTCAGTTAATGCAATGGTTACATCCACTTCTAGCAAATTCATAGTAAAACACATCCTGTCCCTTTTGTGTGGCATTGGTCACATAGGACCAGTAATTGAAAGACATCACCACTGAAGGGCAGGATGCCATCTGAGGGTACAAATAAGAAGCCTGCCATAGCACTCAGGATTTTGAATGTCTTTTGTTGCTCACACAAAGAACTTGCAGTGCTTTTCAGAGCTGGATATATCCTAAGTATTAATGCCACACAACAGAATTTATACAATCGAGTAAATCAGGTTTTGAAGTATAACTTAAAGCATCAACATTTTACTTGTTTTAAAGTGTAGTTTTTGGTCTAGAAACAAAACACATCGAAAATTTTTTAAAAAATCTTCAAATAAAACCTGTTTAGAGATCCATTGGACAGCATGTATTTTTTATCAGTAACTTCTTTTGAGCTTTCAATGTTGATATATTTTTTCCTCTGTGTAATTTAGATAAACTGCAATGTTTAGCATTATAATGTTTGAAAGACTTAGTTGTATTAAATAATCCTGGAATTACAGGAAAATTACTAGAAGTTAGATAATTTGCTACTGTGAGAATCTTGTCACCACTGGAAATTGCCTTAGTTCATTTGTTAAATTTTATATTAATTGAATATTTTAAGAAATGTAGAGCTGCTTTCAATATCTAGAAATTTTAAAGAGTGTAAACACACCTAACTTAAAGCCCCTTATATGATTTTCAAAATACCATTTAGAATTCTACAGAGTTAAAACTGTAGTGCTGTGTTTATTAAGCCAAGGATTATGGGGCTTCCCCCAAGCTACTAAACCTGCAGGATGAAAATGACTATTGATTTTATTCAAGATTTGGGGAAATGGCATTTTTATAGTAAAATACCACCATAGTTTGGAATAAATTCTTAGGAAGTTTTAGATGGGAAATTTCCTGTTTCCTTACTTGGGTAGTTCCCCCAGACCACTCCTTTTACGCCACTGCTGATGGGAAGGTCCTTTCAGATATGTTATGTTAATATTAGGAGAGAAGCAGCACAGTATTGTAGAAACACCAATATTAGCCAGTGTATTTTTGGGTGTGTTTTCAGTTTTATAGTTTATATTCCAGCACGCAAAACTCAGGGTCAAGTTTTAACAAAAGAGGTATTTAGTCGCACTAAATATTAAAATACTATTTCTATCTTAGAGGCCAAAGTAAAGCACACCAATTTCTGAAAGTAAAAAAAAATGAACTAAAGCCGCCCTACTGAACATGTACCTACATTTAATAGGAATAAAACAAAACTTTTGAGGCCAGCTTTTGATTTGCAAAGAATGGTGATATCAAGAATTTTCAAATGGATCATTTCTATTGGCTGTGCATTATCACCAATTGATGTGAGGAATATGGATGTTAACAATTATCCAGAAATGTGTATGTAACACATAAGAGTATGGAAGAAATTTTATGAAACACATATGTTTAGATTAGTTTGAAAAGAGATGTGGGCTAATGGGTGAGTTATATGTTACTAACTTGGCCCTAACTTTAGGTTGTGTGCACCCACTGCTTTCATTACTTTGCAAAATATAGTTAAAATATGTCATAGTAATGAGAGCCTTTAAATTTAACTTTTGTCCCCTACTTTCTTGGTATTTCATTTCTTCAGATCAGTTAGAACTTTGTGGACCAGCCTGAAGTTTTGTCTTGAATACTTATTTCTTTAGCACTTTGAAGATAGAAAACCACTTTTAGTACTAAATGTCATTATATGCCTTCAAAGTTTCCTCTGCTTGGGTGTGAAATAATTTAGTTATGTCTTTTCTCTGTATATAAGTAGGATAACTTGTTACTTTCAAATACCAGTACTTTCCATACAGTTTTTTTGTTATTTGCAAAAAATGAGGGAAATGGTGATACGAAACAATATTTTGCTTTGGAAGATATTTCCTAAGCGTAAATTTATCTTCCTAATTGTTTACTTAAGCAAATGCTCGATTTTGTTTGCATTCCTTGAGAATGTGTTTACTTGAAGATAAAAACAATCCAGATGTATGTATGTCTAAATATTAGGCAGAAGCCAGTCTATGATTCTAAAATTTCCTTGGATAATCCATAAAAAGAATAATTCAAATACAGATTAAATAAGAGTTGGCAGTATATTGTAGTGATAATTTTGTATTTTCAGGAAAAAATAAAGCAAACTCCTGTTACTTATTTCCCCTTTTTATTATAATGATAAGCTTTTGGTATTTGTTACCAAGATCTATTTTTAGAATAAAATTTGTTTGCCATCTAAGAGTTGCAAATGTGTGGTTTTGCTTTATTTCATTAATGTCAAGAGAAATAGAAAAAGCCCCAAATAAAAAGAAGAATTGCAGGTGCTGTAAAGCTGTGGTATTCCAAGTATGATTGTTTGGACAAGCAGCAACACTGTCTGGGAACTTGTTAGAAATGCTTATTCCTGGGCCCCAACGCAGACCTGTTGAGTCAGCAACTCTGGGATGGAGCCTAGCAATCTATGAGGAATATGGATGTCAACAATTATCCAGAAATGTGTATGTAACACATAAGAGTATGGAAGAAATTTTATGAAACACATATGTTTAGATTAGTTTGAAAAGAGATGTGGGCTAATGGGTGAGTTATATGTTACTAACTTGGCCCTAACTTTAGGTTGTGTGCACCCACTGCTTTCATTACAAATCTATGTGGTTTTTGACTTTTTGAGATAGTCTTGCTCTGTCACCCTGGCTTGAAGTGCAGTGACATCGTTGTAGCTCACTGCAACCTCAAACTCTTGGGCCCAAGTGATCCTTTCTGCCTCAGCCTCAGTCCCCCAAGTAGCTGGGTACTACAGGCATGTGCCACCACACATGACTAATTTTCTATTTTTTTGTAGATACAGGCCCTTGCTCTTTGCTTAAGCTGGTCTTGAAATCCTGACCTCAAGTGATCCTCCCACCTCAGCCTCCCAGAGTGCTAGGATTATAGGCATCACCCACCACACATGGCTGCAATCTATGTTTTAAACAAGCCTCCCAGGTAATTCTGATGTACACCAAAATTTGAGAACCACTAATCAGATGATTTTCATTTTAAGCTGCTGTATTCTATTGGGCAGAATTTTAAGAATAGTTATACTCATGGTGCAAACAAATCTACCATTCCCTAGATAAATCAGCTACAAATGCACTAATGTATAGTATGGTATTTTCAACAATCATTTTCTTCCTTACAACTAGATATAATTTATATCTGAGAATTAAATACTTGTTGTTACTATAAGGTAATCAAGGTAAAGGGGTCTTAAGGAAAAAAGTAAAAAGTTAAAAATTTTAAAAGTACCCTCCTATATAGGCAGGCTCAGAAGTCAGACTGCTTGGGTTTAAAATTTTTTGTACTACTAACTAGCTATATGACTTTGGGTAAGTTATTCTTATCCTCCACGTCATCTGTAAAATGGGTATGATAGTAGTACTTACTGCCTAGGGTTATCTTTGATACTTCCTGTAAAGTACTTAGGACAATGCCTGGCATAGTGTAAATGCTTTCAAAGAGTCTTTTAAGACAATTTTCTGATTCTAAGAAAAAAGAAAATACTCTTACAGTATTATTTGTTAAGAATTATTCCTCCCTTGCTGTGGCTTCACTCTGGGCAGCGTTTACTGCTCTACCAACTTTAGGTGTGGCTCTATGCCTTACTTTTGATCTGTGAGAGTGGATGTTTAAACATCATATTTGTCCCAGAAGGAAAAAAGGCCCTCCTAGATTTTGGCTAATGACTTTTTTAAGAAGTATGTTATACATACCAAAAACTGCTTAAGTCAGAAGTATACAGAAATGTTGGCAAGTGATACCATGCCTTTGTCCGCTCCCTACCCAAAAGAAACAAATATAGATAGCTACCCCCAAACCAAAATAGCCCTGAGAGGGCTCAAGGGCCCATTTAAGATCTGCAGCAACACAGTAGAGTAGAGCATAACACAACAGAGCATCCACACAGAAATGATTGCTTGTGAAATCAGAATTCTTGAGACACCAGGAGATGGCTAAGAAAAAAGAAAAAGCCAGAGACTATCATTATCAGGCACCTGGCCTGCTCCACAGAGAATAAAAGCATCTTTTGCCACTAAGGTAACCAACAACCATTGCCATAGTAAGCTAGTGTGCACCTGGAGCCAAGGTCGCTCTGTTTATGTCTGCACGCTAAACACTAGCTCAGTTGTCATTGAGAACCCATGCTCCAGACCCTGCCTCCTAAGGCTGGGTTGTCACACCCATACCAAGGACACTAAAGCCACTGCCATAGTGAAGGTGCTCGCACCCTGGGCCCCCAAGCAAAGGTCTCTTGTGTTTACTCTCCTGACACTAGCTCAGCCCAAAACCACTGTAGCTGTACACATGTACAAGCACGTGCTCTCATCCCTGGTGCCCTAGTTGTTTTAAAAGTACCCACACCTCACATACCATTATGAATTTGTCATGTAGGTGTCTGTGCCCTGGGCCTGGTGCCATTACCACCCTAAAACCATGGTCTCTCCACACATGCTGCTCCACGGGTGTCACTCGGACACCAGTGCCATTGCCACCTGAACTGGGCCCAGTGCAAAGAAAGATTCCCCTCAGCCATAACTTCCCCAGTGGGAGAAAAAGATCAAGATGGCCCTACAGCCATAGCCAGCATGGCAGACACTGACAGTGTGATCCCTGAAATCTTCAATAATGACCTCAGCTGCTAGCTGCATGAAGACTACACTGCTCACTGGTGCCAGAACCACTAGACCCTACCCAGTCAGTGCCATCACATTCCTCTGCCACACCAAAACCAGTCTGGAAGAGTTAAATGCTGCACCAAATGCACAGACATCAACATAAGGCAACAAGAAACGTGAAAAACCAAGGAGACGTATTGGCACCAAAAGAACAATTTCCCAGTAGCTCATCCCAAAGAAATGGAGATCAACAAACTATATAACAATTCAAAACAGTCATTTTAAGGAAGCTCAGCAAATCAAGAAAAAACAGAGAAACAGTGAAATCAGAAAAACAAGAACAAAATAAATTTAAGAGATTGAAATCATTAAAAAATTCTGTAGCTGAAGAATGCAATAAAGTAAACAAAAAATGTAATAGAGCGTGTCAACAGCAGAAATTATCAAGCAGAAGAATCTGTGAACCCGAAGACAGGTTGTTTGAAAATTAAGATAAAAATGAAAAGGAATGAATAAAGCCTGTGGAACTCATGAGACAGCATCAAGAGAGCAAAATTCTAAGAATTAAAGAAGGAAAAGAAAAGTAGAAAGCTTTAAAATAATAGCTGAAAACTATATCCAGGTATAGAAACATCAGAAGTCTGAAATCAGATTCAATCACAATAAGACTATACCAAGGGGTAATAAAACTCAAAAAAGAGAGGCTGGGTGTGTTGGCCCACATGTGTAACCCCAGCACTCTGGAAGGCTCAGGTGGGGAGATGTCTTGAGGCCAAGAGTTCAAGATCAGCCTGAACAACACAACCCTGTCCTCAAGAAAAAAATTATATATTAGCCAGATGTGGTGGCACACATCTGTAGTCCCAGTTACTCAGGAGGCTGAGGCAGGATTGCTTGAGCCCAAGTTTAAGGTTGTAGTGAACTATGATTGTGCCACTGCACTCCAGCCTAGGTGACAAAGCAAGACACTGTCTCTAAAAAAAGGAAAAAAATCAAAGGATCCTGGCCGGGTGCAGTGGCTCACACCTGTAATCCCAGCACTTTGGGGAGACTGAGGCAGGAAAATTGCTTGAGCTCAGGAGTTTGAGACTAGCCTGAGCAAGAGTGAGACCTCGTCTCTAACAAAAAGAAAGGAAAAAGAAACCTAGCTGGGTGTTGCAGCACGTGCCTATAGTCCCAGCTACCTGAGAGGCTGAGGCAAAACGATCAAAGGATCTCCTGAGCCCAGGAGTTGGAGGTTGCCGTAAGCTACAATGACACCATTGCACTGTACCCACAGCAACAGAGGGAGACTGTCTCAACAAAAACAGTGCAACTGAACACCCCTCCTCACAACCCACCACTCTTTCATTAAAAAAAAAAAAGAAAAAGGAGGGATCCTAAAAGCCATTAAGAGAAAGGAAGGATATCACATATAAGGGAACTCCAATGCACTATATATCAGCAGATGTCCTTACAGGCCAGGAGAAAGTGGGATAATATATTCAAAGTGCTGAAGGAGAACAACTGCTAAGCAGAATACCTTACCTGGCAAAGCTGTAGTTCAGAAATGAAGGAGAAAGAAAGACTTTTGCAGACAGACAAAAGCTGTAGGAGTTCATCACCACTAAACCTGCCATGTAAGAAATATTAAAGGGAGTTCTTCAAGCTGAAAGAAAAGTATGCTAATTAGTACCAGGAAAACATGAAAATAAAAGTCACTGGTAAAAGTATTAACACCTGGTCAAATTCAGAATACTATAATGGTGGTGGGTAAATAATATATCTTTGGTATGAAGATTAAAAGACAAAACTATTAAAAATAATGGTAACTACAATAATTTATTAAGGGATATACTATATAAAAAGTAAATTGTGACATCAAAAACATAAAATGAGGGGTCTGGCGTAAAAGTGTACAGTTTTTTAATGCAATGAAAGTTAAGCTACCAGCTTAAAATATCCTGTTATGTTTTACATAAGCCTCATGGTAACCACAAAGTAAAAACCAATAGTAGATGCACAAAAGATAAAAAGTAAGGAACCAAAGCATACCACTGCAGATAATCATCTAGTCACAAGGAACACAGCAAGAGAGGAAGAAAGGGTCTACAGAACCACCAGGAAAGAATTAAAGTTGTTCATCTTTGTGGGGATTTCCAAAAAAAAAAAAAAAAAAGAAAGTAAAATTAAAAAAAAAAAAAGAATTAAAGTTGACTTAGGAAAGTGGACACCAAAACTGGAGTCTGGTCTGAAAGCCAACTGAGTTCTTGGCCTTGCACAGGAAAGAATTCAAGAGCAAGCGGGACAGGGTAAAGCAAAGGCAAATTTATTGACGTGACAAACAGAAGAAGGCAGGTTTGCTCCAGAGGCACAGCAGCGGCTGTCTCTCACAGCAACAGAGAGTAGCACTATGTCTGTTTCTTATTTTATATTTTTTTATTTAATTTTATGTTAAACAGAGGGAGGATTATTCATGAGATTTCTGGGAAAAGGTTGGGGAATTTGGGAGATGAGGGTTACTCCTCTTTTTAAATCATATGGAGTTAACTTCTGGGAGTTGCCATGGCATTTGTAAACTGTCGTGGTGCTGGTAGGAGTTTCTTTTAGTATGCTACTGCTTATAACTAGTGTACAATGAGTAGTGAGGGTAACCTGAGGTGGTGGTTTGCTGCCATCTGGACTCTAACTGGTTTTGGTGGTTTCTCTGTCTCCTGTTTTATCAGAGACCTTGGTTTGGGCCTTGTGACTCCTTATGGAGCAGGGCCTGCTGATTCCCTATCTCAAAATGACAGTAGTCCTTATCTAGCAATAATTACCTTGCATGCAAATGGATTAAATTCTCACTTCAAAAGATACAGAACTGCTGAATGGATAAAGGAAAGCCAACTACATGCTGCCTACAAGAGACTCAATTCACCTTTAATGACACACATAGGTTGAAAGGGCGAAGGGATAGAAAAAGATTTCATGCAAATGGAAACCAGATAAGTCAAAAACTGTGAAGAGAGACAAAAAGGTGACTATATAATGACAAAGGGGTCAGTTCTGCAAGAGGATATAGCAATTGTAAATATACATGCACCCAACATCAGACCACCTATAAATACAGTTGCCCCTTCCTTAGCATCCTCCAGGCTTGGTTCCAGGACCCCCCTGCAGATACCAAAAATCCATGCATACTCAAGTCCAGCAGTTAGCCCTGTGGAACCCCACAGAAAACAAAAAATCGGGCCTTTGTATACATGGGTTTTGCATATCACGGTCTTGTATTTTCAATTCACATTTGGGTGCAGACGAGAAACTCAATGACATGAACGGCCTACGGTATTTATTTTAAAAAATCCATGTATACATGGACCCACGCAGTTCAAACCCATGTTGTTCAAGGGTCAACTGTATAAAGAAATAAGGTTTTTTTCTGATTTGCAGGAAGAAATAAAGAGCAAGAAAATTAAAGGAGACTTCAATATCCCACTTTCAACAATGGACAGATCATCTAGACAGAAAATCAATAAGGAAATATTTGACTTGAACTACATGTTGACCACATGGACCCAAGAGAAATATACAGATTCATTCCACCCAAGAGCACCAGAGTACACATTCTTCTCAAGCATACTCAGAACATATTGCAGGATAGATACTGGGCCAAAAAAATAAGTCTTTAAGAGATTAAAATCATATCAAGTACCTTTCAGACCAAAATGTTATGAAACCAGAAATCAGTAATAGAAGGAATTTTGAAAATTCACAAATATGTGAAAATTAAACAACACACATCTGAATAACCCATAGGCAAAGAAGAAATTAAAAGGGAAATTTAGAAATATCTTGAGATAAAAACAACATACCAAAACTTACAGGATGTAGGAAAAGCAGTTATAAGAGGGAAGTTTGCAGCAATATATGCCTATGTTGAAAAAGAAAGATCTAATATAAACAATCTATTCAAGTCCTTTGCCCACTTTTTAATGGGGTTATTTGATTTTTTCTTCCTAATTTTCGTGAGTTCTAAGTATATTCTAGTTATCAGTCCCTTATCGGATGCATAGGATGCAAAAATTTTCTCCCATTCTGTAGGTTGTCTGTTTACTTTCATGACTATTTCTTTGGCTGTGCAGAAGCTTTGTAGTTTGATCATGTCCCATTTATTTATTTTTGTTGCTGCTGTGATTGCCTTTGGGGACTTCTTCATAAACTCTTTGCCCAGGCCGATGTCTAGGAGAGTGTTTCCAACTTTTTCCTCTAGAGTTCTAATAGTTTCATATCTTAGGTTTAAGTCTGTTATCCAGCGTGAGTTGGTTTTTGTGAGAGGTGAAAGGTGTGGGTCCAAAAAGTGGGCAAAGGACTTGAACAGAAATTTTTCTAAAGAAGACAGAAGAATGGCCAACAAACATATGAAGAAATGCTCAACATCTCTAATCATCAGGGAAATGCAAATCAAAACCACAATGAGATATCACTTAACCCCAGTGAGAATGGCCTTTATCAAAAAATCTCCAAACAATAAATGCTGGCGTGGTTGCGGAGAGAGAGGAACACTCCTACACTGCTGGTGGGACTGCAAACTAGTTCAACCTCTGTGGAAAGCAATATGGAGATACCTTAAAGCGATACAAGTGAATCTACCATTTGATCCAGCAATCCCATTGCTGGGCATCTACCCAAATGATCCAGTGACACTCTACAAAAAAGACACCTGCACTCGAATGTTTATAGCAGCACAATTCATAATTGCAAGGCTGTGGAAACAGCCCAAGTGCCCATCAATCCAAGAATGGATTAATAAAATGTGGTATATGTACACCATGGAGTACTATTCAGCTCTAAGAAACAATGGTGATATAGCACACCTTATATTTTCCTGGTTAGAGCTAGAACCCATACTACTAAGTGAAGTATCCCAAGAATGGAAAAACAAGCACCAGATATATTCTCCAGCAAACTGGTATTAACTGAGTAGCACCTAAGTGGACACATAGGTGCTACAGTAATAGGGTATTAGGCAGGTGGGAGGGGGGAGGGGGGCGGGTATATACATACATAGTGAGTGAGATGTGCACCATCTGGGGGATGGTCATGATGGAGACTCAGACTTTTGGGGGGAGGGGGGGAAATGGGCATTTATTGAAACCTTAAAATCTGTACCCCCATAATATGCCAAAATAAAAAAAAAATAATTAAAAAAAAAAAAAAAAAAAAAAAACAATCTAACCTTTTACCTCAACAGAGTGAAGAGAACCTACAGAATGGGATAAAATATTGCAAACCATATAACTGATAAGGGGTAAATATCCAAAAATATATATGAAACTGAAACAATAGTAAGAAAACAAATAACACTTCTAACAAGTAGGCAAAAAATCTGAATAGACATTTTTCAAAAGAAGACATACAAATGGCCAAGAGATACATGAGAAAATACTTAATGTCAGAGAAAGACAAAACCACAACAAAGACCCCTTCACCCGTTAGAATGGCTGTCATGGAATAGATGAAAGATATCAAGTGTTGGTGAGGCTGTGGAGAAAAGGGAACCCTTGCACACTGTTGGTAGGAATGTAAATTAGTGCAGCCATTATGGAAAACAGTATGAAGGTTACTAAAAAAATTAAAAACAACTATCATATGATCCAGCAATCCCACTTCTGGGTATTTACACAAAAGATCCAAAATTAATATGTTGAAGAGATATCTCTACTCCAATGTTCAATACAGCACTATTCACCATAGCCAAAATATGGAATCAACCTAAGCGTCCATCATCAGATGAATGGATAAAGAAAATGTGGTATATATGTATATACTGGAATACAATTTAGCCTTTAAAAAGAAGGAAATCCTGTCACGTGTGGCAACATGGATGAACCTGGAGGACATTATGTTAATTGAAATAAGCCAGGCACAGAGAGACAAATATTGCATAATTTCATTTATAATATGTGGAATCTAAAAAAGTTGAACAACTACAAGCAAAAGGTATAATGGTGGTTATCAGAGGCTGGGTGGACTGGGATATGTTGATCAAAAGATACAAAACTTCAGTTAAGACGAATGGTTCTCTAAGAGCTCTACTGTACATCATAGTGACTATAGTTAATAACAATATATTGTATTTTTTAAATTGCTGAAATTTTAAGTGTTCTCGCTACAAAAAAATAAGTGATATGTTAATTAGCTTGATTTCTACATGTATTCCATTCTACAATGTATACATATATTAAACATGTTGTACACCATAATTATATACAGTTTTTTTGTCAATTTATTACAAAGTACAAAGCTCTCTAACCTCCACTTATGTCAAAGACTAGAATATTACCAGCACTTCAGAAGTACCCACTGATGTCCCCAATCATTCTTCCCTCCTTATCCCCAAAGGTAAAACTATCTGACTTCTAACATCACAGATTAGCATTGCCTAATTTAGAACTTCGTATAGCACAATCATGCTTCTTTTGCAGCTGGGTTCTTTCACTTAATGTTTATGAGATTCATCCACAATGTTATAAGTAGTCATTGATTTATTTTCATTGCTGTATAGTATTCCATCGTGATCACATCGATTTGTTCATCAATTTCATATCTGGGTTTCTAGTATTTGGTTATACGTAACAATGCTGGTGTGAACTATCTTGTACATGGCCTTTGGTGAAAATTACATGCCTTTCATTGGGAATATACCTAGGACTGGAATTGCTGGGTCATAGGGTTTATATGTACCTGCAGCTTTAGTAGATAATGCTGAATAGCTTTTCAAAGCAATTCAATCAGTTTGCATACACATAAGAGTCTGAGAGTTCCTGTCGTTCTATATCCTCACCAGCACTTGATTTGTCAGTCCTGAATGTTAGTCTTTTTGGTAGGTGTGTATTCATATCCCACTGTGTTTTCCCCTGATAACTAATGAGGTTAAATGTCTTTTCACGTATTTGTTGCCATTTGGCTATAATCTCGTGAAATTTCTGTTCAAGTATCTTGCCTATTTTCCTAAATGGTTTTTGTCTTTTTTGTTGATTTGTAGTTTCATATAGGTCCTAGATAGATACAGGTCCTTTGTTAGCTATATGTGTGCAAATATATTTCTCCAAATCTATAATACATAGGAAAACTAAATAACTAAATTTTGTTTTATATAAGGAATTCAGTCTATAATTGAAATAGTATCAGTATGTATTTTCATTAAGTGTTTACAGCAAAAAAGTTTTCCATTATATCCTTTGAAAAATGCTTCACAGAAGTGATATTGTTCTTAATCCTTGCAAGTATTGTGTATGGAAGCTCAGAGAGACTAACAACTTCCACAGAAATAATGCATATAAAAATTTGATAAATATAAACATTTTAGTCTATTCTGCTGTTGTATGACCATACAGATTTATTTATTAGTGGGTTTGCAGTAAAGGATAGAACACAATTTAATAGACTCTCTGGATATAAATAGCCAACAACTTCACAAAGTCTTAAGAGGAAAATGAGTTAGAGATCTGAGATTAAGTCTTGGAAGATTTCTATTATAAATAGAAAGAACTCAGCTTCCTGCCCTGTTCCTGTAGCACTATCACCACTCCTACCTTCCCTCCTAACACACATACACCCCCGTCCATCCTAACCCTTTTTCTTCTCATCATGGGAAAAGATGGACTTTCTGTCCAGAAGTACCTAGATCTATTACTTCCCAACTACTCAAAGACCTTGCCCATTTCTGTTAAAAAAAAAAAAAAAAAGTACCATTAATCACTTTTTAAAAAAATTTCTTAAGAACTAGTTAAAATGCCACCTCTTTTATATGGAACTTTTACGATGCTTCCAAGCCTGCTCTCTCTTTTTCTTCTATTCCTTGTTCTCTCCTGCTACAGCTGCTGCTTCAAAAAGTTGATAGAGACATGGCCTCTCAGAACATGTTGTTCTGTCCTATTTCTTTGCTAAGAGATCAGGAAAGAAATTTCTGGGAATCTTAGGAGCTCTAAACTGAAGCGTATTATTAAAAAAAAAAAAAATCAACCAAGAAGGAACATTTCCTAACTCATTCTATGAGGCATTACCTTGATACCTTGATTACCTTGATACCAAATCTAGACAAACATACCAGAAGAAAACTATAAACCAATATCCCTTATGAATATAGATGCAAAAATCTCCAACAAAAAACTAGCAAACCGAATCTAACAATGTATTAAAAGGATTATACATTAGAGTCGAATGATATTTGTCCCATAAATGCAAGGATGGTTCAACATAACAAAATCAATATATCACCTTAGTAGAACAAAGGGGAAAAACACAGTCATCTCAATTGATGCAGAAAAATATTGACAAAATCCAACACCCTTTCATGATAAAAACATTCAGAAAACTAGGAATAGAAGGGAACTTGCTCAACCTGCTAAATGACATTTATAAAAACCTCACAGCTAATGTACTGAATGTTTTCCCCTAAGATCAGGCACAAGACAGGAAGCATAATTCCATCACTGTTCCAACATTGTACTAAAAGTTCCAGCCAGAACAATTAGGTAAGAAAAAGAAAAGGCATCAAAACTAGCAAAGTAAAACTATATTTGCAAATGGCATAATACTATATATAGAAATTCCCAAAGATTCCACAAGAAGGCCACCAGAGTTAATATTAATAAACTGGGCAAAGTTGCAGGGTACAAGGTCCACATACAAAAATCAGCAATGAAAAATACAAAAAGGATATTAAGAAAACAATCCCAAGTACAATGGCATCCAAAAGAATAAAATAAGTAGGAAGCTATTTAACCAAAGAAGGAAAGACTTGTACACTGAAAGCTACAAACACTGCTGAAAATTAAAGAATTAGCAAACTTCACCACTCAGTCACTGGCAATACTGAAAAAAACAAGACAGGCCCCTGTAGTGCCAACATCAGAGGAGCAGTAAAGTACACTCTATGCAGGCAAGCTGGCTCTCAAAGAAATAGAAGATGAAAGATAGAATTGAACTACTAGACATACCTATGTTTCTCTCCCAAAAGTACCAAGATAAGTGCAGGGGCAAAGAGATCTCCCTCTATGCTGAAGAAAACCTCAGCAGAAAAGACTAAGTGTTCTCCCTTAACACAATTCTTGGATTCATTTTTATAAAAAAAAAATCAGACTAATGGTTACCACCAGTGGTTCTTAAAGGTGTCCATTGACCTCTGAAGGTCCTGGTGATCCTTTTGGGGGCTCTGAAAAACATCAAAAACAGAATTGTTATTTGCCATTTTCACTGTGCTGACATTTGCACTGATGGTGTAAACACAATGGTGGTAAAACCGTTAGGCACCTTAGCATGAATCAAGGTAATAGCATCTAAGTGTACTTGCAGTAAAAAATTTTGCCACTTTCCTGTTAAGAATATCCTTGATGACACAAATCATAATTTAATTAAATCTGACCCTTGAGTGGACATTTTAATAATATGTGATAAAATGGGAAGTATATAAAAAGTACTTCTGCTACATAGCAAAGTATGATTTTCTCAAGGAAAGGTAGTTTTGTGATTGAATTGTAAGCTGAAGTAGCTGTGGTTTTCAGAGAACAGCATTTTTATTTAAAAGAATGACAAAAAAATACTGAGACTTAAGTATTTAGCAGTTATTTTCTCTAAGTCTGAGGAAATAACTGATTATAGCTAATGATAAAAATCAAGTATTTTATCTTACTCAAAATGAAACAGAAATTAAAATTTTAGAAAATTTCTTTCTACCTCTGTGAGTTTGAGCTTTCCAATACTTAGATTTGCCCTAATGAGACCAGTGGTGATGTTAAAAATGTGATTTTTTGATATTAAGTAATGAAATGTGTCAACATTTAGAAAGTCTACATAACTAAGTAAACCAGTATCTTCCAAATGATCAACACCTGATGGTACAAGATTATACATGAATAAAAGATCCATTCAAAGTGCATGATTCACCAGTGGATCTTAGTGTAACAGAGAATAAAAAGATCATTGAACAGGAAAAAGATCACCGGTTTCCATGGGTTGAAGACAGGGAGGGATAAATAGGCAAAATAAAGAATTTTTAATGTAAACTGTTCTGTACAATAATAGTAGATATATGGTATTATACATTTGTCAAAACCCACAGAACGACCAAGAGTGAACTCTAATGTAAACTATGAAACTTGAGTGATAATGACATGTCAAGGCAGGTTCATCAACTGTAACAAACATATTACTGTGGTATGAGATGTTCATAGCAGGTGAGGTTGTGCATATATGGGAACAGGAAGTATATAGGAACTCTGTACTTTCCACTCAATTTTGCAGTGAACCTAAAACTGCTATAAAAAATAAAATTTGGAAACCGGAAGCTGAGTTCTTAGTTCTCTTTCCCATCTTGCAAGATGGCGGGTGAAAAAGTTGAGAAGAAGCCGGATACTAAAGAGAAGAAACCTGAAGCCAAGAAGGCTGAAGCCAAGAAGGCTGATGCCAAGAAGGCTGATGCCGGTGGCAAAGTGAAAAAGGCTAACCTCAAGGCTAAAAAGGTTAAGAAGGGGAAGCCACACTGCAGCCGAAATCCTGTTCTCGTCAGAGGAATCGGCCGATATTCCCGATCTGCCATGTACTCTAGGAAGGCCATGTACAAGAGGAAATACTCAGTGGCTAAATCCAAGGTTGAAAAGAAAAAGGAGAAGGTCCTCGCCACTGTTACAAAACCAGTTGGTGGTGACAATGGTGGCACTCGGGTGGTTAAACTTCGCAAAATGCCTAGGTACTATCCAACAGAAGATGTTCCTCGAAAGCTGTTGAGCCACGGCAAAAAAACGTTTAGCTAACACGTGAGAAGACTGCGAGCTAGCATCACTCCCGGGACCATCCTCATCATCCTCACCGGACGCCACAGAGGCAAGAGGGTGGTTTTCCTGAAGCAACTCGGCAGTGGCTTGTTACTTGTGACTGGACCTCTGACCCTTAATCGAGTTCCTCTGCAAAGGACACACCAGAAATTTGTCATCGCCACCACCACAAAAATTGATATCAGCAATGTGAAAATTCCTAAGCATCTCACCGATGCTTACTTCAAGAAGAAGAAGCTGCGGAAGCCCAGACACCAGGAGGGTGAGATCTTCGACACAGAAAAGGAGAAATACGAGATTACAGAACAGCGCAAAGTGGATCAGAAAGCTGTGGACTCCCAAATTTTACCAAAAATCAAGGCAATTCCTCAGCTCCAGGGCTATCTACGATCTCTGTTTGCCCTGACAAATGGAATTTATCCTCACAGATTGGTATTCTAAATTTTTACAAAGAACCTAATTAAATAACTGAAAGATAAAAATAAAATAAAATAAAATAAAATTTGTTAATTAAAAAAAGATCATTGATATTTTTGATTCCACACTGCAACCACCTTTAAGAAACTCCCACTTACCAAGCTTTGGTGTAGCATCAAATAGAATATCCTCAATTATCTGAAAAATTCTTTTTCCAAATATATACCTCTAGGAGGCTGAATTTTCTTTATATACAAGGTATTTCCACTAAAAAGCATATCACAACAGATTAGATGCAGAAGCAGATATGAGAACCAGTTGCCTTCTCTTAAGCCAGATTTAAAGAGCTTTGCTAAAATGTAAAACAATGCCACTCCTTTCTGAAATACTTTTCATAAATGTTGTATTAACATATTTAATTTTTACTGAATATTTTTAAAATTTAAATTCTCACATGGTAAATATCAAAATATGCAACACACATAAACACAAGCTCTTTGGGCTCCTCAATAATTTTTAGAACTATAAAAGGGACTCTGAGACCAAAAGGTTTAAGAACTGCTACCATGTACCCATAGGTTTATTTTACATATAGTAGGGAATATTCATTGAAACGTTAAGTCACTTCTAGAAAAAATTTAGGTCTGTCTTCAAAGCTGACCGTCAGTTGTCCTTTGACTTATGGAATGGCAATCAACAAGTAAAGGGCCTCTTAGGTTGTTAGTGTGGAGCTGAAGAATGAACTCTATTCAACTGCAGAACTTGAGCTCCTTTGAGAGAGAATGTGAGAAACAAACAAGAGGCCTAACAAATGATTACACAATTCCTCCCATTTAGATTAACCACTTCTGTATGAGCGTCGACTATAGTTGATAGTCACAGATGAATGCGCACAGCAAACATTGACTTTAGCCGACAGCCGTGATATGAAGGCGCATAGCTGAGCGTCGACTTTAGCTGACAGCCATGATATGACTTTTCTAATTTTTCATTTATCAAAATAAAATTGTGAACATTTAAAAATAATGTAATAAAAACATATATGTAGGCCGGGCGCGGTGGCTCACGCCTGTAATCCCAGCACTCTGGGAGGCCGAGGCGGGCGGATTGCTCGAGGTTGGGAGTTCAAAACCATCCTGAGCGAGACCCCGTCTCTACTAAAAATAGAAAGAAATTAATTGACCAACTAAAAATATATATACAAAAAATTAGCCGGGCATGGTGGCACATGCCTGTAGTCCCAGCTACTCGGGAGGCTGAGGCAGGAGGATCGCTTGAGTCCAGGAGTTTGAGGTTGCTGTGAGCTAGGCTGACGCCACGGCACTCACTCTAGCCTGGGCAACAAAAGTGAGACTCTGTCTCAAAAAAAAAAAAAAAAACAAAAACAAAAAAAAAAAAACATATATGTATATGTTACCTATTCTGATTTACATTACAAGTAAAGCTGCCTGTAAAGTAAAACAAGCTTTCAGTGCTTTAAAACTTCCCTCATCACACAAGAACAAAACAGATTCGCCATCAATGCACAGCGCAAACTATCAGGCGAACTATGAGTGCCGGCTGTGGGCAAGGTTTCGCGGCCGGTGAGCGCTGTACCGAAGTGGTTAAGAAGGTGAAGAAAGACAGAGATATTATTTGCAAACACAAGAAAGTAGAAGACTGAAGTGTGGTTTAGCAAGAGGTAAAAAATGTAAATGGTCTGGAGCCACTTCCACCTGAACTATGTAAGATTCACAGTCCAGCACTTGTTATCTCTAGAAAATCTACATGGTTTCACTGAGACTCAATTTCCACATTTATATTATACTATAAAAAAAGGATAACATGTCTCCTAGGGTTTTAAGGATTAAATAAGGCAATCAACCACCCTTACAAAGTACTTGACATTCGTCTCTTTGTTCAACAAAATGAACATCTTTTATGACATTGTGATTATTATCGTCAGGAGGGCAAAAAGGATAAAAGTCTAAAAAACCCTAATCTCAAATCTAGGTACGTGTGAGAATTTGGCAAGTAGATAAAGTATAAATTACATTACCATTTACTGTATTTTATAAAATAATCTTAATGAATATGAAAAACACAGAAGTCCTCATATGTTATTAAAGCTGAATAGCTAAAACCAAGTAAGATTAAACTCTTAAATAGAACTCAAATCATTAAGTTATTTTAGCTATCCTAGATGGCAGCCATGCAATTTTTTAAATATTAAATAGGACGGATTGTTCAAAAAGCACGAGGAAAGGAGTTAGGGAGACCCTTGTTCAAATTTTACTTTGCAGAGTTGCTGACAGGATCAGAGCCAATGTGCTTTAAAGTATCTATCTAACACCTTGTATTACTTTGCTGTAACAAAGGCTGCCATAACAAAGTACCAAAGTCTAGGTGGCTTAAACAACAGAAATTTATTTTCTCACTGTTCTGTTGGCTAGAAGTCCAAGATCAAGGTATTGGCAGGTTTGGTTTCTACCAAGGCCTCTCTCCTTTGGCTTATAGGTGGCCATCTTTCACATGGTTGCCCTTCTGTGTCTATATCCTAATCTCCTCTTCTTAGGACACCAGTCATATTGCATTAAGGGTCATATGATCTCATTTTACCTTAACTGCCTCTTTAAAAACTCCATTTCCAAATACACACACATTCTAAGGTACTTGGGATTAAGACCTCAACATATATACATTTTGGAGCTATGAGCTTATAGCACATCTCATTTGTTTAAAGCATCTAGCACTGTGCCTGGCACACAGTGGATCCTCCATATAGGTGCTATTATTAAGAGAAAAAAAAAAAGAGGCCTGGCAAGGTGGCTCATTCCTGTAACTCCAGTACTTTGGGAGGCCTAGGCAGGAGGATCACTTGAGGACATGAGTTTGAGACCAGCCTGGGCAACATAACAAGACTCCATCTCCACAAAATTTTGTTGGAAAATTAGCTGAGTGTGATGGTGCATGCCTGTAGTCCTAGCTACTTGAGAGGTTGAGGTGGGAGGATCACTTGAGCCCAGGAATTCAAGGTTGCAGTGAGCTGTGATGATGCCATTGCATTCTGGCCTGGGTGACAGAGCAAAAGTCTGTCTCTAAAAAAAAAAAAAAGAAGACGAAGAAAAAGATTAGTTCCTAAAAGGATTTAATAGCATCCCATGGTAACAAGGGGGATTAGGTCTATAATTTAAAAATATTGGGTTGTTTTGACTAAAGGACTAATTTGACTCTTTAAGGGAGCAGATAATCCCTTTAGGAATCATAACAGGTCCAGAATGGAAAACAGAGAAAAGTTAGGGTTCAACATTGGGTTCAAAAGTTAGGGTTCAAGCCGGGCGCGGTGGCTCACGCCTGTAATCCTAGCACTCTGGGAGGCTGAGGCGGGCGGATTGCTCGAGGTCAGGAGTTCGAAACCAGCCTGAGCAAGAGCGAGACCCCGTCTCTACTATAAATAGAAACAAATTAATTGGCCAACTAATATATATAGAAAATTAGCCGGGCATGGTGGCGCATGCCTGTAGTCCCAGCTACTCGGGAGGCTGAGGCAGCAGGATTGCTTGAGCCCAGGAGTTTGAGGTTGCTGTGAGCTAGGCTGACGCCACGGCACTCACTCTAGCCTGGGCAACAAGCGAGACTCTGTCTCAAAAAAAAAAATAAAATAAAAAAAATAAAAAAAAAAAAAAAGTTAGGGTTCAAAAGTTAGGGTTTCAATGTTGTTCTAAGCCCATTAAATCTGGGGGGGGGACTTCCTTTACATTCCCTCTACAATGGTAGAGACAGACTTTCTCTCACTGACATGAGGTCATGAAACTAGGTGTATGCATTTGGACCTATATACATGTATCAGCACATCAGGGTATATTCTACCTCAAATAAAGGCAAGATAAGAGACTGGAGGATAGAATAATTCTCACCCACCCTTCCCAGTGTATTCTCTACTTAAAGGGATCTAAAAGAGTTGTGAGGTGAGAAGAAAAATGGAGAGATTTTTATATTAGACCTCCTTATCCACCTGGCCTCAGAAGTCTGCCACAGAGCCAGATCTGGGAAAGGTCAAATATGATTGGGTTCAAAAAGGAGGTACTTACCATTGCCTGTATCCTGCACCTCCTCAACATCTATGCAACAAGGCAGTTAGGCTATTTTCTGAAAATCCTAATGCTAATTTACACAAGTTTACTTATTTATTAAAGGTTTTTTGATACTGATTAATTTTTCATCTAATATGTATAAAATACAAAGCAACAAGAGACTGTCATCTAAAGGAATCATCATAAATCACATTATTATTTAAAAATATTTCTTAGTAATTTGTTTCATAAATTCAGACTTTTTACTTAATAGCATTTGAGTGTAGTGAAGTACAATGAAGAGACATGAAAATTACTTTTTAAATCAGGACAGAAAAAACAATTTGATGGTGCAATCTTTTTAAAGCACTTTATTAAGATGTTTCTCACAAACTAAAGGAAACTAGAGGAAAACTTATTTACTAGTAAGAGAAAAATTCTTATTTTATAACACAAGTGAAAAGCACCAAAGAGAATTTGGCATCATAACTCTGAACTCCAGAGTTCCCTGTTTCCAATTGTTTTAATCTACACTGTAACACACTACTTAAAGCTTTCACACATATATACTTACATATCTCATCAAACACAAATCTTTCCTTGTAAATACACAGATTAAGATTAAATATAAAATACCATCTTTTTAGAAATTAGTACCAAAGCAGATCAGAACACAAATATTACTAATTGAAGAACCAGTTATTCATTTTTTACTTCAGATGGCATCAAATGTTCAACAATATTTTAAAGACTTCTATATAGGCTATGAAACAGCCTATTTTTCTTTTATGAGAGAAATGTACGTACAGTACCCTTGATTATACCCCTGCAAATGGGGCATTTTCTTAGAGAAGGGGCACATTCCTGGCACACTACCAGATGACCACAAGGAATAAATACAATGGAAACTTCTTTGTCCATACACACTTTACAAGTTCTTTCTTCTTGCAACCTTCTCAATTGTTCTTCCAGTGACAGTCCTAATAACAAAAAAATAACTTTTGTGAAATTCAGTTTCCATTTTATATCCCATAAAAAAAAATAAAGGTAATATTTCATGTTGGTTTTAAGTCTTAATTTTGTCTTACCTGAAACATCTTCTGTTGGAATATACTTCATATTCTTATCCACTGAGGAAAGAAAAAAAACATACAAAAAGCATCACTCTACTAAATATAAAGCTGCTTCACCTATTTTTTTCACCCACTACCTTTTAAATAATGTAGATTCTAGCTATATATTACCATTGTTACATGTAGGCATACTACTTGAGTAATAAAAGACTTTTACTTTTTTGGAACAAGTGAAATGTATAGATTATAGTTTGTTAATTAGATTTATTTTGCTCATCAGACAGATGTACATAATCCTAAGGATTTCTAAAATAATTTTCCCAAGAAACTCACCAAATAAATTCTTATGTAACGTTGAGTCAATTTCTTTTAGACAGTTTTTGAAGATGTTGGCTGCAGCATTTCCTTTAACTAAAATGGTATCAATCAGTTCTCTTGCTTGTAAAGGTATCTGTGTTTTTTGTTTAATAATATCATGTTCCTGTTTATTAATTACATTGGCCTTTAAAAGATTATCCAGGATTGGAAGCACACACGTTAACTGTTGAAAGAGAGCCATTCTATTCTTCCGAATTAATGACAAGTCATCTTCATTTTAAAAAACAAAAGGAAAAATTCATTAGATTTTAAACTCCTTCAACTATATTCATATAGTCACAAATAACCCTACAAACAATTTCGGCACTAAATAGAGGTCAATAAGAACAAAATAACTTGTCTGCATTTTAATATCTGTCATTTAAAAAACTTCCAGAAGATTTAGCTAAGATATATAGTACATACAGGATCTCTGTTTCTGTAATTTTTTTTTTTTGAGACAGAGTCTCACTTTGTTGTCCAGGCTAGAGTGAGTGCCGTGGCGTCAGCCTAGCTCACAGCAACCTCAAACTCCTGGGCTCGAGTGATCCTTCTGCCTCAGCCTCCCGGGTAGCTGGGACTACAGGCATGCGCCACCATGCCCAGCTAATTTTTTGTATATATATCAGTTGGCCAATTAATTTCTTTCTATTTATAGTAGAGACGGGGTCTCGCTCTTGCTCAGGCTGGTTTTGAACTCCTGACCTTGAGCAATCCGCCCGCCTCGGCCTCCCAAGAGCTAGGATTACAGGCGTGAGCCACAGCGCCCGGCCTGTTTCTGTAATTTTTAAGTCTATATATTCACATGTCCTAGAGCCCTGCTTTTCCTTTATTCTGTTGAAAGTAAGCAGAGAATTTTAGAAGACAGTAAAAATTTCCCAACTCTATATTCACCCCCAACCCATGGAATTAATAATACTGACTTCTGTTTGCATCATATCACTTTGCTTTTATAAGTACTTTCATATTAATTATCTCATTTGATACAAAAATCCTATCAATTAAACAAGGTAAATGACTGCCTCTCATTTTCAGATAGGGAGAAAAAGACTCAGAAAAAAATGAGTGACCTGTCCAAAGTCACAGATAGAGTGGGGTGCAGAACCAGGTCTCCTAGACTAGTATTCTTTTCAGTACTCCACACTTAAGAAACAGTAGTATGCTTGGGCTGTGAAGTCAAGGCAGACCAAGGTTCCCATCCTCACCTTGCCACATACTAAGCTATGTGCCCTAATCTCCCTCCATACTACTTAGTTTCATTTACAAAATATACATAATAACAGTATCTTCTTCAGAGTTGTGAAGATTAAACAATACATGTAAAGCATTAGCACAATATATAACACATAGTTCACTACTATTACTACATTTTATAAATGTCTAGGTTTATAACAATTTTTTTATTATTTATTTATTTATTTTGCTTCTCCTCTGGCAATGGACTGATGGATATAACAATTTTTTTAAAACTACATATGAATCAAGCCTGATTGTGCTTACAAAGCAAATGTTTTTCCTTTACTCTCACATTACCTAAAATTCCATAGTTAATTTGTATTTATCGAATATGGCTATGCGGTTTTTTGGTGCTTTTATCACTATAAAATTTAATTGCCTGTTTTCAAAACTTTCCAAAAAATTTTTAGAAGTATACCTCTATAAGGTATAAGCTTAATGAGAAATAAATTATAAAAAGAAGTCTATTTTCCTTCCCCTTTTACATCTAACAAGTAAAACTGCTCTATTCATCTCCAAACTACAAAATTGCCCTCTCTGACCAGAACTTACCCTTCTACCTTAATTCTCCTCACTGCTAACAAATTTGTTCCTTCACCTTTTCAAGATGTCCATGTCATTCCCAATTCTACTAGCACAAGAGCTGTCTCCTAGCTTTGCTTCAAATCTCACATTCTAATCTAGGTATCAGTCAGGTGTCTCAGTGATGTTCTCTTGTTAGCACCCTTAAGTCTTCCTCCCTATTCCTTATTTGGCCTTTTCCCTAATAATTCTGCCAAATCCATAATTCAAGACTATTCTCTGGCTCCCACAAAGTAGAACAAAGTCACAAAACTAAGGTGACTAGATTTATAACAGTGATTTATATAACCTTAGCTGGGTTTCACTACTGCTTAACAACCCTTAAATCTTTTCATTTTTCTGAGGCCATTTTTTCACCTAGTCCCTCCCACTTCCCAAATCAATCTACTTAATAATAAAAAATTTGTTTATGTGCTAGACACTGTGCTAAAGTGTTTTACTTGCAACATCTCATTTAATTCCTACAGCAACCCTATGGGATTAGTGCTATTTTACAGATAAGAAAGCAAAGAAGTATCTTCCAATCCAATACCTCTATTTATACTACATATGCAACCTTCACTTCTCTGCTGGCTCTTTAACCCTCTTTAAAGTATTAGCCTCCCCAGATAATCTACATGCTCCTTGAGAGCAACCTCCATGATTAGCACAGTATTTGGCACTGGTGCTCATGCTCAATAAATATTTCTTGGAGGAAAAAATGACTACTCAAAATACTTGGTTTTGGAGCCTGAGGCTTAATACAATCCGGATGAATACCAAAATCAGTTTCCCCACTATCCTTGGCTTGGGTAGAGGATTCTCATCAAGCCCTAGGAATTTCATCATAAATTCTGTTTTTTGTATTTTTGTATAAGGATCACCCAGCAAAGATTGGGGAGTAAAATATATTAAGAATATGATTTGAAGAAACTTTTTAAAAAAGTAGAAATAAGACCTATATCCAAGTTTAAAATCTTGCTTTTTCATAACAATTTAAATTTGTTATATATGAGGAAGAAATGCAATGTATCTCAAGAAAAGAGATTATGCTAAAATTCTCTAACTAGGATAAATTAGGGAATCTTATCAGAATATAAACATACAAAAAAGCAGTAGTCAATGGCTCTAAATGAGGGACAGTTGAGGGGGTGGAAAAGAAGTATGGCTTGGAAATGACTTAGGGGCTCCTCACAGCAGTTAGTGGATGTGACAAGGATGCTGTCCTGTAACATCTGAGACAGTCCTAGGAGCTCCATTAAGAGATAATGTGACTAACATTCCCAAATACCTGATGCCATTTCTTCAGCTTGTCTTTCCTTTTCTTCTTCTCTTTTTTCATCTTCAGCATTAAGAAGTGCAGATACGATATCACTAACTGTTTTGTAGTTCTCTCCAGTTGTTAGGATTTTACTCTGAACTGTCTGCTTTATCAAGCTTCTACTAAAGCCCATTTCCAAGGCAGACTGAACCACAGGTGTATTCATCATGACAGCATCTTCTGAAGAACTTTCTCCAGATCCAAAATGAACAACTATTTAAAAAGACATTTGCTAATATTAAATGCCACAAATATAAAACAATGGAAAAAAAATAATGACAATGGCACAATCTTTACTCTCATATCCTGGTAAGGAAGAAGAGCTATATGTATCAATTACCAGTAATTCCAATAAAAGTTTAAACTTGGATGATGGTCAAATGACAATATAATTAATATGCTGTACTTTTTAAAAATACCACTTCCCTAGCTACGTTGTAGACCCACTTAATGGAAGACTCTTTAGGGATCTGTATCTTAAAATTCCCTCAAACGATTATGATGTACAGTTGCTTCTGGAAACCAACAGGCCACACGAACTTAGACGTGAGAAATGATCTTCTCCAGCCAGGAAAAAAAAAGTAAGAGAAATCACAAAGACTTTATGGAAAAGTGGCATTACAGTTTGGACTTGAAGGACAGACAGGGTCTAGATAGGTGGATAGCTGAGGTAGATAGAATAACATAAACAAAGATGGGAGGTACAGTAAAATGGAAAACTGGTTCACCCAAAAGATACAGTGAAAAATACACAGTGAAAAAATATATACAAAGTAATATGATTTTTTAGATAGCGACAGATGATCTAAAGAAAAAAGTAGTGTGAGGTGATTAAAAGAAATCAGGAGGCAGGCAGGCAGACATCTTAGGCAGGGAAGCATTTTCTGCTAAGAGAGTCAATGCTAGCTCATTTGGTACTTTTGTGAAAAACACAAAAAGATGTAATTCTGTGAGACACTTTACTGCCATCTGCTGGAAAACTGTTATAATAAACATATAAATAAATAATATCATCAATGTGCACTGCACTCCCTTGCTCAAACACATGTGGAGTCCCTGTCTCAAAGGTAACACCAGAACAAAGATATGAATAAGGAATGAGCTATAGGAATATCTGAAAGAAGTCTTCCAGGCCAAGAGAATAGTTAAGTGTTAAATCCTTAAATCAAGGGAAAAGCTTGACATGATCAAGAAACAGAAAGAAGGTGGTAGAAGGTTTATTTTTGCACCTCTCATTTGGCACTGCTTTGACCTATTTGTTGTTGTTTCTCTTGCACATATCTTATTATCTCCCTAGTAGAAATGTCAACACTTTAAGAAGATTAGTATACTTCCTAGAATCCTCTAAAATGTCATTAATCTTAGTAGATATATAATATTAGATAACTTTCCACTATTCTTCCCTATGGCTTCAACCCCACCTTTTTAAAATACATACTATTGTTCCAAAAATTCCCATTTTATATTTGAAATTTTTTCATACATACTTGGTGGATCGGCATTTTCATCTCCGGGAGTGTCTGAAGTTGACAATAGCTATTAAGAGAAAAGTTAATAGGTAAAATCAGAAATCTCAATCAGAACACAGAAGTACTAAGTTAAGTTTACCTGAAGTAAATGCACATACTCTTTTGAAAACTAGGTAATTTATATACTTCACTTTGTTTTGTTTTATCCTAATTATCACATAGATTTCTTTAAACTTCACCTTATTCCAAATTAGAATTTAAGGATTTCTCCAGATTTAGGAGAGTAGAAAAATCTATTAATGGTTTCTCATTCCATTTAGAAAGTAAGATCTCGATTGGGTTACTCTCAAAGGGTCTCAACTCCTAACAAGTTACTTTTTGTTTTTCTGGAAAAGAGTGAAAAGACACTAAACTTCCTTCTCCAACCTACCACAAATTTGTACAGTGGCACAATGAATGATTTTTCAAAAAACTAAAAACAAATATTTTTTAAAGCCCTGAATAAACAAGTTGGTGACAAAAGTAAAAATAAGAGGTACTATTAATATGGATAGAAAATACGTAACTATAATTAACAAGACTACAAATGTAACTTCTAATATTTTTGCAATTATTATAAAGCAGAATTCAATGTTGTTAATCTTTAAAATGTATTTACCTGTTCAAGAAGATGAGGATATCTACCTTGAATTTCATCAACAAACCCCTGTCCTTTCATGCGTATCAAGAACTCACACCTAAAATGTAAGAGGATAATTATTTTAAAAATTGTTTCATACCAAAAATATAACATGATCATTCTAGAAAAATGGCTTTCAAACCCTTTTTGATTGTACCCCATAATAAAAACATTTTACATCACAACCCACTATACACACATATTTAACAGGAAAAATATTATCATAAAAACAATATACATTCTTACTATGTGTTGCATTCTGATTTAACACAACAAAAACGACAAACAAAAAGAAAAGAGTCTCTACCTGGAAAGCTAATGTTTGAAAAACTAACACAATTTACTTTGTGGCTGAACATAATTTCAGAAATAATAACTAAGTATTAACTCCTAAAATGTGATCTTTTGCAATATATTAACTGCTAAACTTTCTCCAATGTTCACTCTTCCATTACATTTGAAACACAATTCACCACCCTCCCTTCAAAAAACAGAGAATCAAATATTTTCCTCTATACATAACATAACAGTGTTTTTCAAATGTTTGTTTTTAAACTACTAGGGCTTCTCAAAGATGTTCCAAGAAGTTCACATACCATCTGTTTCCCTTGTATATCTTTTGTTTCATCAACAAATGGTAGTAAGCTGGGTGTGGTGGCTCACACATGTAATCCTAGCACTCTGGGAGGCCAAGGCAGGAGGATTGCTCAAGGTCAAGAGTTCGAGACCAGCCTGAGAAGGAGCGAGAGCCCTTCCTCTACTAAAAATAGAAAAAATCAGCCAGGTGTAGTGGCACACGCCTGCAGTCCCAGCTACTCAGGAGGCTGAGGCAGGAGGATTGCTTGAGCCCATGAGTTTAAAGTTGCTGTGAGCTAGGCTAACACCATGGCACTCTAGCCCAGGAAACACAGAGACTCTGTGTCCAAAAAAAAAAAAAAAAAACCACAAATGGTAGTAGACAATTGGATATCCATATGCAAAAAAGAACAAGAACCTTAACCTATGCCCATAACTAAACTAAAACTGAATCATATACCTAAATGTAAAACCTAAAACAATAAAAATTCTAGAAGACAGGAGAAAAATCCTTTTGTCCTTATGTTAGGCAAAGAATTCTAAGAAGCCAAAAACATAATCCATAAAACATAAAATTGATAAACTGCCATTGAAATTAAAAACATCTGTTGTACAAAAGATACTACTAAAAAAAAAAAGAAGACAAGCTACAGACTGAAAGAAAATTTGCAAAAGTGACATCAGCAAGATGGCAGACTAGAAGACACCAGCCTTCTTCCATCCACAAAAGAAGAGACACCTATCCACAAACAAAAATAGCTCTGGGATAACTCAATAGTCCAATTAACCTAGAGCAATACGGTGAAGCAAAAAAAAAAAAAAGAAGAAGAAGAATCACACTGGGAGATCTGCTTAGCAGAGATGTGTGGAAATGGCTAAGAACAAAGGGGCTATCTGTATCAGCCATGTAGTAAGTGCCATCGCAACCCCCAAGGGCTTGTTCTAGGGAGGACCCCAGCAGCCTTTGCCACTGAGGACCTCAAAGGCCTCTGAGATAGCCATAGACTTTCTGAAGGTTTCATAGTGAAAGACCCTATGGTTCATTGGTACTGATCCCAGCAGGATACTCTGAAGAGGACACTGACAGCTCTGACCACTAAGGATGCCGCTGCACCCCTCCCCCTGAAAAGGAGCAGCTCTTGCACCACCCAGGGACAGAGCATCCCCCACCCCTCACCTCCACACATGCTCTAGACCCCCAAGCTGCAGCTGCTACGTAAGACTCTGTGCTCCGTGGCTGCTCTCCTTGCACACACTCCAGATTCCAGCTCCACAGTTGCTCTGTACACGTATATGCTCCAGACCTAGCTGTGTGTGCGCCCATATCTCAGGCACCAGAAGCACCACTGCAACAGCCTAACCAGCAACCCAGACTCCAGAGCCACTATCTATCTCCTCAGGTACTACACTCTGAACCTTGACTCTGTGGCTGCTCCACAGGCATCCATGTATCAGACACCAGTGCTGCCACAACCACCATGAGGGCACCAACAAGCCAGAACCAGCACCAAGAGGGATCCCTGTGGCCATGACATCTGTCAGGGCGGGGGGAATCAAGAGGTCCCCAGCAGCCTTTGCCACCCAAAACCCTAACCCCTCACTGTTGGTGTGAACACCTGCAGCACTGGATGTTGAGAATCCTTACAATCCTCGCTGACAATGACCTGAGCTAACAGAGCTGGAGAGAAGCTCTACTCCATGGAGACAGAACCACCACACACCCCTATCGATCATCGCCCTTACACCCACCCACAAGCAAAGATCTTTCCCAAACAAAACCAGTTCATAAAGTCTAGAAGGGGTAACTGCTGTTCCATCAAATGCACAGATATCAACACAAGGCTACAAGAAAGAGAGAAAGGGGGAAAAAACCACAAAACTGCCAAAGGAACACAATAATTTTTCAGTATTCAACCCCAAAGAAATGGAGATCTATGAACTGTTGGATAAAGAATTCAAAATAATTGTTTCAAGTAAGCTTAGCAACCTACAAAAGTTGCTAAGACAATGAAATCAGGAAAATAATACATAAAATGAGAAGTTCAACAGAGAAAGGGAAATTATAAAAAGGACCAAACAGAAGTTCAAGAGCCAAAGAATATAATGAAAAAAAAAAAAATGCAACAGAAAGCATCAACAGCAGACTGGATCAAGCAAAAGAATAAATCTGGGAACTCAAAGACAGGACATGTAAAATTATCCAGTCAGAGGAGGGGAAAAAAAACAGTGAAGAAGGCCGGGCGCGGTGGCTCACGCCTGTAATCCTAGCTCTCTGGGAGGCCGAGGCGGGCAGATTGCTCAAGGTCAGGAGTTCAAAACCAGCCTGAGCAAGAGTGAGACCCCGTCTCTACTATAAATAGAAAGAAATTAATTGGCCAACTGATATATATATAAAAAATTAGCCGGGCATGGTGGCGCATGCCTGTAGTCCCAGCTACTCGGGAGGCTGAGGCAGAAGAATCGCTCAAGCCCAGGAGTTTGAGGTTGCTGTGAGCTAGGCTGACGCCACGGCACTCACTCTAGCCTGGACAACAAAGCGAGACTCTGTCTCAAAAAAAAAAAAAAAAAAAACAGTGAAGAAAAACCTACATGAATTATAGGATACCATCAAGCAAACCAATATTTGCATTATGAGATTTCAAGGAAGAGAATACAAAAAGAAAGCGTAAAAGGCTTAAAGAAACAATGGCTAAAAACTTCACAAATCCACAGAGAGAGAGAGAGACATCCAGGTAAAGGAAGTTCATAGGACCCCATGCAAAGACTTCACTGAAACACATTATAACAAAACTGTCAAAAATAGAAGATAAAAAGATAATCTTAAAAAGAGAAAGTGAAAAGAAACTCATCTCATACATGAGAACTCCCATAAGACTGTATCAGTGGATTTCTTAGCAAAAACCTTACAGGCCAGGGTGTGGTGGTGTGCACCTGTAGTTCCAGCTACATGGGAGGCTGAGGTGGAGGACTGCTTGAACCCACAAGATCAAGGCTGCAGTGATTACAATTGTGCCACTGTACTCCACCCTGGGCAACAGTGCGAGGGTCTCTAAAAAAGAAAAAACCTTGCAGGTCAGGAGACAGTTGGATGATATCATATTCAAAGTGCTGAAAGAAACAGACTGCCAAACAGGAATACTTTACCCAGCAAAGCTGTCCTTCAGAAATGAAGGCGAGATAAACACTTTCCCAGACAAACAAAAGCTGAGGGAGTTCATCAACACTAGACCTGACTTATAAAAAATGCTGAAGAATTCAAGCTGAAATAAAAGGAAACTAATTAGTTATATGAAAACATATTAAAGTATAAAACTCACTGGCAAATATAAATATATAACCAAATTCAGAATACTCTAAATTTGTAATGGTAGTGTGTAAACTTTGATATAAAGGTTAAGAGAAAAAAGTATTAAAAATAATTATAGTTACAATTTCTTCATGGTTACATAAAAAGATGTAAATACTGACATCCAAAACAAAATGGGGGGTCAGAGTAAAAAAGAGTTTTGTATGCAATTGAAATTAAGTTGTTAGCAGCTCAAAATAGACTGTTATAAGATGTTCTATGTAAGTCACATGGTAACAACAAAGTAAAAACCAATAGCAGATCCACAAAAGCATACCACTAGAGAAAATCATCTAATTGCAAAGACAGCAAGAGAGAAAGAACAGAACAAAGGGTCTACAGAACAACCAGAAAACAATCAACAAAATGATAGTAGTAAACCCTTAACTATCAATGATTACCCTGATTGTAAAAGGTTTAAATTCTTCACTCAAATAACATATAGTAGCTGAATGGACTGAAAAAACAAGACCAAACTGCATGCTGCCTACAAGAGACTCAATTCACCATTAAGGACACACGTAGTATGAAAATGAAGGGATGGAAAAGATATTCCATGCAAATGGAAACCAAAAGAGAGCAGACGAACCCATACTTAGATAAAATATACTTTAAATCAAAAGCTATAAATAGAAACAAAGTCCACAAGAGGATATGACAATTGTAAATATATATGCACCCAACATCAGACCACCTAAAATAAGTACATAAAGAAAATATTAACAGATCTGAAGACAGAAATAGACAGCAACACAATAATAGTGGACTTCAATACTCCACTTTCAACAGAAAAAAACAGACAGAAAATAAGGAAATATTGGACTTGAATGACACATTTGATTTGGGACCAGAGTGTTTTGAATTTTTTCAGATTTTGGAATATTTGCATTATATTTGCCAATTGAGCATCCCTAGTCTAAATCTGAAACCTAAAATGTTCCAATGAGCATTTCCTTTGACCATCATATCAGTACTCAAAAAGTTTCAAATTTTAGAGCATTTCAGATTTTGGATATTCAGATTAGGGATATTC
The DNA here is from genome assembly GCF_040939455.1 of Microcebus murinus. Taxonomy (NCBI): domain Eukaryota; kingdom Metazoa; phylum Chordata; class Mammalia; order Primates; family Cheirogaleidae; genus Microcebus; species Microcebus murinus. The sequence continues at coordinate 83,031,449 of NC_134107.1, read as the reverse complement.
AACCTTTATATAGAACATTCCACCCAACAGCAGCAAAATACACATTCCTCTCAAGCATACATGAAAAATTATTCAGGATAGATTATATATTAGGTCACAAAACAAGACTCAATAAATTTATGAAGACTAAAATTATATCAAGTATCTTTTCAGACCACAATGGTATGAAATTAGATATCAGTAACAGGACAAAAGCTGGAAAATTGACAAATACACGGAAATTAAACAACACATTCTAGAGAATCAATGAGTCAAAGAAGAAATCAAAAGGCAAATAAAAAAAAATCTAAGGACAGTGAAACACAACAAACCAAAACTTATGGGATGTAGCAACAAAAGCAGTTCTAAGAAGAAAGTTTATAACTATAAATGCCTACATTAAAAAAAAAGAAAAATCTCAAATAAACAACCTAACTTTACACCTCAACAAACTATAAAAAGAACAAACTAAGTCCAAAGTTAGCAGAAGGAAGGAAATAACAAAGATGAGAAAAGAGATAAATGAAATTAGAAACGAAAGAGGAGGATATTACAACATACTACAGAAATACAAAGGATCAAAAGAGACTATTTAAACAATTATTTGCCAATAAACTGGATAACCTAGAAGAAATAAATTCCTAGAAACATGCAACCTACCAAGGCTAAAATCATGAAGAAATGGAAATCTGAATATCCTTATAACTAATAAGGAGATTGAAGGCCGGGCGCTGTGGCTCACGCCTGTAATCCTAGCTCTTGGGAGGCCGAGGCGGGCGGATTGCTCAAGGTCAGGAGTTCAAAACCAGCCTGAGCAAGAGCGAGACCCCGTCTCTACTATAAATAGAAAGAAATTAATTGGCCAACTGATATATATATAAAAAAAAAAATTAGCTGGGCATGGTGGCGCATGCCTGTAGTCCCAGCTACTCGGGAGGCTGAGGCAGAAGGATCACTCAAGCCCAGGAGTTTGAGGTTGCTGTGAGCTAGGCTGACGCCACGGCACTCACTCTAGCCTGGACAACAAAGTGAGACTCTGTCTCAAAAAAAAAAAAAAAAAAAGGAGATTGAATCAATAATCAAAAATCACCTAACAAAGCAAAGCCTGTGACCAGATAGTTTCACAGCAGAATTCTACCAAATATTTAAAGAGGAATTAATCTCAGTCCTTCTCAAACTCTTCAAAAAAAAAAAAAAAAAAATCAAAAAGGAGGAAATACTTCTTAACTCATTTTACAAAGCCAGCATTACCCTGACACCAAAGCTAGACAACATTACAAGAAAAGAAAATTATAGGTCACTATCTCTGATTAACACAGATGCAAAATCATCAACAATATACTAGCAAACCAAATTCAGCAGCACATTAAAAGAATCATATGCTATCAGCAGTCCCCAACCCTTTTGGTACCAGGGACCAGTTTCATGGAAGACAATTTTTCCACAGACCTGACAGCGGCAGGAGATGCAAACAATGGGGAAGCCACTGTTGTGAAAACATATGAAGCTTTGCCCACTGCTTACCTCCTGCTGTGCGGCCCCCTCTTCCTAAGTTTCATGGAATACAATTTTTCCATGGACTAGGGTAGGGGTGGGGGTGCCACCGAAGCTCTACAGCCCAGTCCCTAACAGGCTGCAGACCAATATCAGTCCATGGCCTGGGCTTTGGGGATTGCAAGCAAGATCTAGTGAGACTTATCCCTGAGATGCAAGGATGGTTCAACATACACAAATCAATAAATGTGATACACCACATTAACAGAATAAAGGATAAAAATCATATAATCATCTCAACTGATTAAGAAAAAGCATTCAACAAAATTCAACATCATTTCATGATAAAAACTCTCAACAAATTAGCCACAGAAGAAATGTACCTCAACACAAAGACCACATATGACAAGTCCATACCTAACATCATACTAAATGATGAAAAGCTCAAAGCTTTTTCTCTAAGATGAGGAACAAGACAAGGGCCCTCACTCTTGCCACTTCTATTGAACATAATACTAGAAGGCCTAGCCTAGGCAAGCAAAAGAAATAAAAGGCATCCAAATCAGTTTAGAAGTAAAACTGTCTCTCTTTGCAGATGACATGATCTTATGTATAGAAAACTCTAAAGATTCACAAAAAAAACTGTTTAACTAATTCAAAAGTTGCAGAATACAAAATCAACATACAAAAGGTAGCAGCATTTCTATACTCTAACAATGAACTATCTGAAAGAGAAATCAAGAAAATACAAGTAATCCTGTTTATAGTAGCACAAAAACCAATAAAATACTTATGAATAAATTTAACCAAGGTAAGAGTTGTACACTGAAAAATATAAGACACTTATGAAAGAAACTTAAGATAACAGAAATAAATGGAAAGACATCCTATGTTCTTGGATTCAAAGACTATTGTTAAAATGTCCACACTACCCAAAGCAACCTACAGTTTCAATACTACCCCTATCAAAATTCCAATGACATTTTTCACACAAATAAAAAAAAAAACCCTAAAATGCATATGGAACCACAAAAGTCCTGGGCCAAAGCAATCTTGAGGAAAAACAAAAAAACTGGAGGCATCACACTTCCTGATTTCAAAACAATATTACAAAGCTACAATAATCAAAATACTATGATACTGACATAAAAACAGACATATAGACCAATGGACCAAATAAAGAGCTTAGAAATAAATCCACACATACACAGTCAACTAATCTTCAAACAGTGGACAAAGAATACACAATGTGGAAAGGATAGTCTCTTCAACAAATGGTGCTGGGAAAACTGGAACCCTATCTTACACCACCTACAAAAATTAACTCAAAATGAATTAAAGACTTAAATGTAAGACCTGAAACCATAAAACTTCTAGAAGAAAACATAGGGAAAAAGCTCCTTGAAAATGGTCTTGGCAATGGTTTTTTGGATGTGACACCAAAAGCAGTCAACGAAAGCAAAAATAAACAAGTAGGACTACATCAAACTAAAAAGCTTCTGTTCAGCAAAGGAAACAATAAAATGAAAAGGCAACCCATGAATGGGAGAAAATATTTGCAAACTATACATTTGATAAAGAGTTAATGTCCAAAATAGTTAAGGAACTCACATAACTCAATAGCAAAACTCAGTAGCAAAAAACAAATAATCAGATTTAAAAATGGACAAAGGATCTGAATAGACATTTTACCAAAGAAGATATACAAATGGCCAACAGATACATGAAAAGGGGTTTGACATCACTAATCATCAGGGAAATGCAAATTAAAACCACAATGATATACCACCTCACACCCGTTAGGATGTCTATTACCAAAAAGACAAGAGATGACAAACATTGGCGAAGACGTAAAGAAAGAGGAACCCTCCTACAATACTGGTGGGAATGTAACTTAGCACAACCACTACAAAAAACAGTACAGGGGTTCCCCCCAAAATTAAAAATGGAACTAGCATATGACCAAGCAATCTCTCTTCTGTGTAGATATCTGAAGGAAATGAAACCAGTATTCCGAAGCGATATCTCTAACTGCCATGTTCAAGCAACTTTATTCACAATAGCCAAGATATGGAAACAACCTAAATGTTCACTGATGGATGAATGGACAACAAAAATGGGCCACAGACACACAATGGAGTATTATTCTGCCAAAACAAAGAATATCCTGCCATTTGTGACAACATGAATGAAATGGAGATTATGCTAAGTGAAATAAGCCAGACAGAAAGACAAATACAGTTGACCCTTGAACATGGGTTTGAACTGTGCAAGTCCATTTATACGTAGATTTTTTCAACCAAATGCGGATGAAAAATGCAATATTTGTGGGACGCAAAACCCATGTATATGGAGGACCAACTTTTTAAAATTCATTCACAGGTTCTTCAGGGCCAAATGTGGGACTTGACTATGCACAAATTTTGGTATATATGGGGGTCCTGGAATGAATCTCCCAAGTATACCAAAGGATGACTATACTATAGGGTATTACTTATATGTGGAATCTTAAAAAAAAATCAAATTTATAGAAACAGAGTAGAATGTTGGGTGCCAGGGGCTAGGTAAAATGGGGTTGGTCAATGGGTACAAAGTTTCAGTTAAAAGATGAATAAGTTCTGAGGATCTAATGTATAGTATGGTGACTATAATTAATAATACTGTGTTGGATACTTGAAATTTGCTAACACAGTATCTCTTAAGTGTTCTAGCCAAAAAAAAAGTTACTATGTAAGGTGATGGATGTGTTAATTTCATTGGGCTTATCATTTCACAATGTATACGTGTAGTGAACATCAAACACATACAATTTTATTTGTCAATTATACTTCAATACAGCTGAAAAAACAAAAATAAAGTTTGTAAAACACATCTGATAAAGGAGTTGTATCAGAATATATTAACTCTCAAAACTTAAAAATTTTCAATAGGCAAAAGATTTGAACAGTTTACCAAAGATACACAGATGGCAAATATGCACTTCAGATGTTCAACAATATTAGTCATTAGTGAAATACTAATTAAAACCTCAAGACATAAAAGAAAAAATTACAAAAAAAAAAAAAAAAAACACCCACAAGACACTACTACTACACACCTATTAGAATGGCTAACATAAAAAAGATTGACATGTGCAGTAGTTCATGCCTATAATCCTAGCACTTTAGGAGGCCAAGGCAGGAGGATTGCTTGAGGCCAGCCTGAGAGCAAGACCCCATCTCTAAAAAAAGAAAAAAAGAAGCCTGCGCGGTGGCTCACGCCTGTAATCCTAGCTCTCTGGGAGGCTGAGGCGGGCGGATTGCTCGAGGTTAGGAGTTTGAAACCAGCCTGAGCAAGAGCGAGACCCCGTCTCTACTATAAATAGAAAGAAATTAATTGGCCAACTAATATATATAAAGAAAAAATTAGCCAGGCATGGTGGTGCATGCCTGTAGTCCCAGCTACTCAGGTGGCTGAGGCAGAAGGATTGCTTGAGCCCAGGAGTTTGAGGTTGCTGTGAGCTAGGCTGACGTCATGGCACTCACTCTAGCCTAGGCAACAAAGAAAGGAAGGAAAGGAAGAGAAGAGAAAAGAGAAGAGAAAGAAAATTAACTTGGTGTGGTGGCACACACCTGAGCCCATGAGTTTGAGGTTGCAGTGAGCCATGATGAGGCCACTGCACTCTAGCCCTGGCAACAGAAGGAGACTGTCTCTCAAAAAAAAAAAGGACTTAACAACCAAGTGTTGTTAAGGATGCAGAACACCTGGAAGTCACATACATTGCCAGTGGAAATTCAAAATGGTACAGTCTCTTCAGAAAACAATTTGATAGTTTTTTATGAAGTCAAAACCAATACCTGCCATACAACCCACCCACTCCTAAATAATTTACTCACAAGAAATGAAAACATGTTCACAAATATTTGGAGTGGCTTTATTATTGCCCCAAACTGGAAGCAACCCAACTGTTCTTCAACTGGTGAATGGGTAAACAAATTGTGATATGGAATATGAATACCTAATGGAATATTACTCAGCAATAAAAAAGATAAAACTACTGATACACACTGCAACATGGATGAATCTCAAATGTACTATGACAAGTGAGGAAGTCAGATGCAGGCTATATACTGTATGATTGATTCCATTTACATGACATTCTGAAAAAGGCAAAACTATAGTAACAAATAGGAAATCAGTGATTGTTAGGACTGGGGGATAAGAGGAGAGAGTGGCTATAAAGGGGCAGGAGGGAACTTTCTGGGGTGATGGAAACGTTCTATATCTTAATTGTGGTAGTGGTTACATGTCTGTATGTGTCAAAACTCACAGAGGAGAAGTCTATGTAAATGATACCTCAATAAACCTAACTTTAAAAATAAATCAAAAAGTAAAATTATTCCTCTTTTAAAACAATACTTTGAGAGGGTCAAATATAATAATCATGCACAGAAGTTAGTAGAGATCGCATAAGCATGCTCAAGACTCAAGTTTATTATGTTATTATTATGACAAAGCCACTTGTCATTGTATACTCAATCTTTATATAATTTTAAATTATTTTTATTCTTTGACAATTTATATTCACAATTTAAAGACAGGAAGTACAGTATCTGTACCCCCCACATCTGTGGGTTCCACGCCTGTGGATTCAACCAACCTCAAATGGAAAATATTAAAAAATAAAAAATAATGCACCAATAAAAATACATATTAATTTACATTGTATTAGGTATTTTAAGTAATCTAGAGATAATTTAAAGTACACAGGAAGATGTGTATAGGTTATTTGCAAATCTATGCGATTTTATTTATTTTTGAATTTGTTTTTACAGACTGGGTCTTGCTCTATCACTCAGACTGGCACTCTAGGCTCAAGCAATCCTCCAGCCTCAGCCTCCCAACTAACTGGAACTACAAGCAAGTGCCACCACACCTGGTTAATATTTCAAAAATTTTTATAGAGATGGGGTCTATGTTGCCCAGGCTGGAGTGCAGTGGCTACTCACAGGCCTGATCATATGACACTACAGCCTTGAACTCCTAGGCTCAAGTGATCCACCCACCTCAGCCTCCTGAGTAGCTGGGGCTATAGTCATGTGCCACCACCCAGCCTACCATGCCATTTTATATAAGGGACTTGAGCATCCAAGGATTTTGGTATCCTTGAGGGATCCTGGAACCAATCCTCTACAGACATCAAGGAACAACTGTATAATGAACTCTGCCTACCCTGTATTTCTCTCTTCTCCAATAAACTTCATGAGGATGGAGATTCTTCTCTGTCCTATTCACTGTTATAACCCCAGCATCTAAAAGCGGTACCAAGTAGGCACCCAAATACTTAATAAATAAATAGTGTTAAAATATACTAATAACAATTCTCCATTTACTTTTTTATTTGCTGAGATTAAAGCTTATTCACAACTGAAATTTGTTGTTTTCAGAGAAGTATTTACAAAACATACCCTTAAGTCTTCTCCTTTATTTAACCATTTAAAACAAAACACAATTTACAAAAAGATTTTGTTTCATAAAGTACAAAATGTAGCAATTCAAACACTGGAATTTGGAAGTTGTTTTTGTCTCTCACACCACAACATCAGTTAATTATAAATTACATGTATACAATCTCACAGAGCCCAGCATAATTCACTTATAATTCCGACAAAACATGCTTTTTTCTTACATAACTTAAAGTAAATAAAAACATCACTTTTCAAAGTAAAATAAGTCAAAATTTATCTCAAAAGTACATTGGTACTTTGAGATGGGAGTCTCTGCCTACCTCCTCATTTGCTGGCAAATTAAAAAACTCCTCTTTCCTTCTCCTAAAAAATAATTATCTTGATATATCATGAATATTAATAACATAATTTTAAAATATAACTTTTAACAATGTTCTGATCTAAAATAAAGTATGTTACTTCAAAGTTTTTCATCATATATCATACTAAATGACAAAAAGATCTTTTAATTTCCTGAAGGGATTCAAGAGAGTCTTTACTATCGTGAAAGGCACCCACAGGTCAAAACATTATCTATACTACATGATTTCACTTATGTGGTATCCAGAGTAGTCAAATTCACAGAGACAGAAAGTAGGATGGTAGTTGCCAGGAGGTTGGGGGAGGGCTTATAGGGAGTTAGTATTTAATGGATATGGATACAGAGTTTCAGTTTCAGAAGATGAAAAGTTTCTGGAGATGGCTGGTGATGATTTTACCACAGAATATGAATGTACTAAATGCCACAGAACTATACTCTTAAAAATGACTAAGATGGTAAATTTTACATTATGTATATTTTATCACTACACAAAAAAATTATCTAGTCCAACCCCTCCTCATTTTACAAATGAGGTCCAAGTTCACACAGCTACTCAATTACAAAGACAGAATTAATCTCTAACTCTATTTCCACAAACAACACTGCCCCTAAATTCCTTCTAGGCTTTAATAAAAATATGAGACACTACCAGAGACAGAGTGCCTAAAAAGTTAAGTGATCATAAAAAAGACAAAAACTGTATAAAAAAATTTATAATTATAATTAAAATTGGCAGTCAGATAGGATTTTATTTTATGCCATTTTTTATTTTTCAGAGACAGGGTCTTGCTTTGTTGTCTGGGCTGGAGATCATAGCTCATCACAGCCTCAAACTCCTGGCCTCAAGCTATCCTCCCACTTCAGCATGTAGAAGTGCTGGGATTACAGGTGTGAGCCACCATGCCCAGCCACCCATATGCATTTTTATATCTGCCTTATTCCTACATCCATTTTATGCCTCTTCTTGTTTTCCTTTTCCCTTAATACTTTTCTCTAATTTATGTTCTTTTTGTTCTATTTTACGTATCTTTGTAATCCTCACGTCCTCTTTAAAGCAAGATTGAAGATAAATAAATGAAATGTAGGACAATTGCAAATAAGTCAACAAGAATAAGTTAAATTATATCTTGTGTACATGACTTACAAAACAAGAACAGTACACAGAACACTGCAGAGTATTTTTCATTAAAAATAATTAAAGTGAAAATTTGGTCTTTTAGAAGGCTAATTCTCCAATGGTATAAAAGATTTATGATTTAAAGGTAAATAATCACGTAAGTATGCCTACTTCTTTTAAGCACAGAGATCTGTACAGAAATACATTTTCAAAGCAGTTACCTTGGAAACCACTTGGCATGTTCTACCCACGGATCATCTCCAGATTCCCAACACCTCAAGCCACCATCACAACAAAAGCATTTGACATCGTCATTGCGACCTAAAGGAGGGTAAAAAAAGGACCAGAAATTGGATGAATATATGTTTTAACATGTAAATCAAAACGAACTAGATAAAATGTATAGCTATTAATTAGTTCCTTACCCACATAATAAAAACCAGCACTTGCAAGCTGCTCAGGCTGAACTGGAACAATAGACGGCCAGCACATAAATGTTCTCATTCGAGCTGCATGTGTCTGCATGCTCAGATTGGAAATGCTAAACCTCAGTGTTTCTAGAGAATTTTCCAAAAACGGACAGTTGGGAAAATGTCTCCGGTGTTCTGACATAGCATCATCCTTTGGTTCCCAGTTACTTAGCTTTCCACCACAAGCAAAGCAGGCTACCCTATCTCCGGGTCCTATATAATAAAAACCAGCTCTTGCCAAATCTGATGGTGACAAAAAGGTTAATGGCCATGTATGGTAAGTAAGAAATCTGGCTTCTTCCGTACTCATTGCGTAGCTGTAGGGGTTAGTCCTCAATGGAGAGAAGTCTTCGACTGCTCTAAAATTAAGAGGGTTTGGTGAAAGGTTGGAATAAGAACCACTGAATGAGCCACTATGTTCCAAAGTGGGAGATAATGATTGGGCAAAACTGTTTCTCATCGGAGAAGTATTCTTAGAGGTGGATCCCATGCTAGATGAAACCAGATTCTGAATAAAGCTACAGCTAGGATATAGTTGTTTATGCTTTTCAATAGGATTGTCTCCTTGTTTCCAGTTATCCAGCATCAGACCACAACAGAAGCATTTGACCTTGTCATTCACACCCGTGTAATAAAAACCAGCACGAGCAAGACTCCTTTCTGAGACAGGAACACCAGCAGGGAAAGTTGAATATGTAGACATTCTGTAGAGTTCACATGAAAAGTCATACTTCATTTTTTGTTTGCTGCCATTTGTCCAATTTGACAAGATAGGGCTATCTTCCATTATACTCTTAATTTTTTGATAAGAGGGACCTGGGACAAGTCTTGGAGAGGTAGTTTTGTGCATGAGTAGGTGATAGCACTGTTTGATGGCTAAAACCTTCACATGAAATTTCCTATCTCTTCACACTAAATTAGATTTTTACTACAAAAAGGGAATCAAATTATAGACTCTTACTTAAATAGAATTCACGATACCTTCTTTACTGGATTTACATGAGTTTACACTTAGGTAGAATGAAAATCTCTCCTCAATTACCAAGATACTACTTAGACCTCCTTAGGGATTATAATAAACTCTTTTAGATAACTCAAATGATATTCACTCACAATTTGGCATAAAACTAACCTAAAGGCCTGAGAAAGTTGATCCACTTCTGAAAATATGTTAAAATGCTTTGATTTTTCTAGGAGCTTTATATTCTCAAAATTCTAAACATCTATAGAATACCAATTTATGCCTTTAATTTACTTTGGGTTATAAGCTATGAAGCCTGGATATATATCAGGCCAATTACTGATTATGCCACAAGAATAAAAAATTGTATGCAGCCTTCTTTCCCTAAAAGCACTTTAATACATTCCCCCCAAAATCTCATTTTTATAGTAAACAAAAGTTATTAAAGTCTTCATATAGTCACAATATCTAAAAGCTAATTTCATAGAGCTTATCATCACAGTATTTATTTAAGTGGGTTACATTAGCTTCAGTTAACTTTTGGGGAAGTCAACATCCACAACCTTTGTTGAACCTGTGCCTAGTAAAGTGTATATGATGTTAATTTTGCTTGAAGTTCACAAACTGTAAACTCTTTCATCCTTGTTAAATATTATCTATATTTGTTTCCATTTCCTGCAGCAACATTTAGTCTTCCTAACTTTGTATATACCACTTTATTATACTTGATCGGCTGAAGGTATTTTTGCCATCAACTTAACTAGTTAACCATAAAATTTCCATAGCACACACTTTTTATACTGCATTTAAAAACTGAATTTATAGATTTCGTTTCTTGAGCAAAAAAGAAAAAAAATAAAAAATAAAATAAAAACTGAATTTAAAAAACCTGAATAACCTGTTTTACATTTAAGGACCATTCAGCTCAAATATCAGTCATACTGTAATTAAAGATGAATCAATTTATCAAAAGATACAGGCTGTCCTTTCTAGTGTTATAAAAAATTCCTAACAAAACATTGTATTACCAACAGAATTACTGCTTAGCATAATGACCCAGTAATTAACTCTTCTAGGCCTCTTTCTGAAAACTCTTCGATATTTTTAAGATGTAATTTATACACAAAATTACACTCCACAGAATTCAAGCTATATCCCTTTATAAAGTTGCAGCGTCTCCATAATGGGATTTATTACTGCAGGGGGAAAAATGGGAAGGAAAAAGACTCTTCAGGGCTGTAAATCTGAAAAGAAAGAACAAAACGTATTTTAGAAAATTGTATTTGCGTGGCAAATAGAACTCACAGACTATTCAATTTATTCAGTAAAGTCTACAAATGATTTACACTTTATATAGTACATCTTAATTTCAGCACTTTGTCACCAAAACCTCCTACCTGAAAAAGCTTTTAATTAAAATTAAAAATGCAAGATACTCCCGTAACACTAATATACATGTCTTTAAAATGCACAACTTTAAAGACAGATGGACACTTCCACGCAGGAAAACATTTGGTCCTTGGTCTCCTACCCTTTTCTGATGTAAAGGTATCTCTGATACTTTGCTGGAGTGACAGTGGTTTAAAAAAAAAAAAAAAAAAAAGAGCCTCCACTACACCCAGTCAGCAACAATACAGGAACGTTATTTCTTAATGTCAAGTTTCTCCATGACTAGGCAAACTGCTGTAAAATGCACCAGGACTTATCAATTTAAACTCTACCATTCCTTCACAATTCCAAAGCAACAACCACTGAAAGCAACTCGAAAACAAAACATAAAGCAAAGGCTTGTGAAACAGTTGCCCTGGCAATAATGACCACCTGCGTGATTGCTTTAATTACACCAGGTCTTGTATTTTTAAATTATAGACTTTTATCTACAAATACCGTACTGTTGATTTTGCTCTCTCTATGCAATCTGTAGCTGGGCAGAGCATAAACTGGAAGGGAAAAGACGAGAAACTATGGCATTTACCTAATAATTTCCCAGAGTTATTTCTCACTACACAAACCAGACGACTACTAGAGCGACAGAGCGCAGTTGGAACCGTCTGAAATATGAGATCCTACAACCACAGAAATGTCGCCAATATGTTAAAGGAATGCCGAGGACTGAGTTTTAAATCTCGCAAAAGAGCCAAGAGAAAAAAACATCTTGGTCATAGTCCAAAGGCCAGAAAAGTGGGCGGCGGCCGGAGTGGGCTTGAAAACAAGTCATTTTTTTTTAAAAATCACTTTCGGTTGCAAGTCTTGAAGTTGGCGTTTCCTAACTAAATAAAAACCTCGGCGAGAGTAGAAAGCGGAGAGCCCCTGGCGACACTGGACCGAAGGACCCCAGGCCCTGTCCTTCCAGGCCAGGGTCGCAGCCCCAGGGAGGGGTGTTCCCGCGAGCCCCGCCGTCCCAACCCGCCTCGCGCCGCCCGGCCCCGGAAGGAGCCGCACTCACCGCAGAGCCGGCGCAGCAAACACGGAAGCTGCGCGGCTGCCTGGAGACCTCCTCAAACCGGGGACGCAGCGGCGCCCACAGGAGAAGCGGCCCGTGAGGCTCTGCTCCGGCGCTCCCGAAGCTCCCAGCCCCAGCCGAAGCCACGCCGACGCACAGTGACGTCAGCGCGCCCGGCCGGGGACCCGCGTCAACCGCACCGCGAGGGCGCCCGGGAGTCTGCTGCCGGAAAGCGGAACCCTGGGTGCGTTCTGCTGTCGGGAGACGCCCGGAGGCCGGGGAGCGCCCACCCGGAGTTGCGCGGGCGTCCCATGGGGACAGGCACACTATCCACATCCACTCTTTGTTTCGTTTTTTAAACCCGGCTGTTTGTGCACCCTTAACATTTCCCTCTGTCTGTCCCTAACATTCTCTTGAGAGAGGACGTTGCCAACCGTGAGCCGTTGCGTTTGAATCTTGGGAAACCCTGCGGACACGCCCTGGCGCCGAGGGTTTTGCGCCTCCCCTGCGTCACCTCAGAGTTCTGGTCCAGCCCCTGTCAAAACTCCTCTAGTGTGAAGCCTCCACGCGTCCGAAATGACCGCATGTGAGGATGCAGTCAGTCTGGTGGCGTTTTTTTGCTGCAGTTAGGTGAACAGTTGTAACCGTTTTTTTCTCAGCGCGCTCCCACGTCGTGTCAGCGTTCCACAGCTGGCGGCGCAAATGCAAAACGAAGCGTTGGAAAGTAGGACAGCATCAGAAGTTTAATTTTGAAGACTTGATGTGTTTTCGAATCAACCAGTGTATCTTTTGTTTTTAAACTTTTGGTTTTCAGTTCTGGAAACACACAGTAACAGAGGCTCCTTCAAATGCACATGGCTACCAACGTAAAGGGTATTTCAGGCCAGGCTTCACTCCCAGGATTTTCTGAATGTTCGAGTAAAATGGAATATATAAATTGGTGTGCGAGTGCACACAAATACCATTGTATATGAACCACGTAGGAGCCCACTTACAAAAAAATTTTTAAACAGTTAAGTGAAAGAAAATTTGTAAATAAAAATCCTTTGCTTTACTGATCATGGACCTTTATAGTCGGCTGTCTGCTTTGGTAGTGCCGCAGACGCAATGACATGTAAATATTGTATTGCAATGAACGAATTTTCCAATTTACATTCTGTGAAGACACTCTTTGCCAATAAATCAGATGCCTGATTCTCTCTGGGGAACTCCAGGGGGGCAAACATTTAAAAAACTTCCAAATAAGCCACTTAATTAAGCAGCCAGGGGAATTCCAGGACCCTGAACCATTTCCCATTTCCTGTCGGTGTCATTTCTGCCTGCCAGTCAGTCACAGAACAGGAGGTCTTCTGTTCAATGTTAATAGTCAAAGCATTTGTAGCTGTTTGTGATATGCAGCGGAGAAAAAATGCCATGGCTCCCAATGACTAAAAACTTCCAAAAATGCACATGAGTCTTGGTAGTAGTTCAGTATTTAGTTCAAGTCACTGTTTCTCGGAAAGTTACAGAACATTCCTAACACATATGGGAAAATACATATAGCAAGAATGTTCATTCTGAACTCAAGGTTATTTCTCTTTTTCAGTTCTTATCCTTACCGAAAAAGTAAGGTAATGAATATACTTAAGTGTAGGGGAAATTTTGCATTTCAAAAACTCAAAAGCGTTAGATATTTTTCCCAAAAAAGAATATAATATCATTCAGGTATAATAGTACCTTATAACATTTGATCTTCTATAACCTTGTAGTCTAGTGTTACATTTATCCAGTTAATTAGTTATCCATTTATTCCGTTTTGAGTATTTTTTAAAATTATATTGCTAGTATTGAGTTGCTGGTAATTTTTTAAAATAGGCTATATATGTAATGCTGAGGTCACTATTCTAATATTGTTCATATTTATCTAGAAAAAATATTTACAAGATCCAAGACAATTTTGAAGAAGAAAAATAAAGTTGAAAGAACTTGTCTACCAGGTAGCAAGTTGTATACAAAAGCCATAGTAATCGAGACAGTCTTGTATTATTAAATGAGCAAGGATGGGCAATTAAAGGAAAAAGACAAGAGCTCAAAAATAGAGACCCATATATAGGCATATAAGAACTTGATACATGACATTGTTATTGCATATTAGTGAGAAAAGGATTAATGAAAGTAATGCTAAATGAATGGTTATTCTAATGGAAATAAAATTAGATCACTATTTTATACTATTTTTTAAAATCCTGGTGGATTAAAAACAATAAAAACCCTTAAAAGTGAATAGCCATTCTTATGGAACCCAGGGACTTAAATTTGGTGAGTTGCAATGCATACCAGTTACTATCACTATTAGTGCTCAAATTGTTTTATTTTAGGCCAATAGGAGCTTATTCAGATTAGCTCCTGAGCCTTTTTGAAATGGCCCTAATAGTCTTTGATTACTTTCCAGACTCACTTTGTATATATATTACCCTATACCCATAATAAGTCATTTCTCTAAAGCACACTGGATCCTTTAGTAGGAAATGGTATTTAAAGACCATAGTCTGAATGTTTGTCATGCTAATTGTTAATGAGTTCTGTCGTTTCTATACCTGTTGTGCTGACAGACTGATTAATAGGACTTTGTCTTGTCTTGTTTTTTATTTTTGTAATAAAATGTCATGAATTTGTATTGATACTTAAAATTCAAATTCAGTAAGTCAAAGTTTTATTTAACTTCTCTGATTGTACATCTGTAACTTTTTTCCTTTACTCGGAAAATCTGTATTCTCCTCTCTAATTCTGCCCCATGAGTAATGACTTAAACACTTTTTATGATTCATTTTTAAGTTATGTATATTTATATCTGCCCTTTTCTTAAACAGTAGCATACTTTTTTCTACCTTTTTTCACTTAATAATCCTAGAGCCCACTAGTATATAGAGATAGATATTTATCATTTCAGTATAGTATTCCATTGTGTAGATGTACCATAACATATTCAACTTGAACAATTTAATTCCAAAAACAGTCAAAGACTGAGAAGCCAACCTGAATAAACTACCCCTAGCCTAAGATAAAACTAGTACCGTATTATATTCAGCTGCTTCCCTGTTGCTGGACATCTGGGTGATTTCCAGTCTTTTGCTCTTACAAATAGTGCTGTGATGAATAGTCATGGACATACATCTTTAGATATATTCCCAGAAATTGGGTTGTTAGTTAAACCGGTAAATTCATATGTAATTTTGCTGGATATGGCCAAATACTTTTCCATGGGGATGTTGGCATTTTGCAATCCAACTAGCAATGTATGTGAGTGCCTCTTTTTCCCACAGCTTCACCAATGGAATAAGTTGTCAAACTTTGGATTGTTGCCAATTGGTTAAATAAGAAATAGTATTTCAGTAGAGTTTTAATTTAATTTCTCTGTAATGAATGAAATTAAAAATGTTTTCCTATGCATCGGTTATATATGTAATGTGTTATTTACTTTTTAAAAAATTAAGCAAGCATAAAAGAATGTTAGTGTTGTTTGTATGGTATTGTTAAAGAAAAAAATATTCTGACACTGGTTGAAATAGTAAGGAAGACTATGCAGGACTATGCAATTAAAGTATTGTAATAGGAAAGAGAGATTGGGCTTAATTTGAAATACAGCAAAGGCAGCTGGGGATTTATAACCAACAAGCAGAGTGAGGAGGGTCAATGGATAGGAAAGTACTAAAAAGTGACATCAAGGACAAAATTCTTGCTGAAGGCTGGCAAAGGACTTATACAATGAGAGACTTGATCAGATATCAAGGGTGATCAGATATCAAGGTTGGGAGAGATCCTAACTTGACTTAGCAGGATTCTTGCTAAAACTAAGGTAGTTAGGCAGGTTACAGGTAGGGTAGGAGTTGGGCTCAAGGTCCAGGCCTAGTTGAGAAGAGGGCTCAGAGGAGTTGACTAAAGTTTTGTCAAGGAGAAAGTCTTTTAATTACTTAATAAGCATCCCAAGCATTACCTTTTCATCTGTTGGGGGGGAAAAATCACTTTATGTTTTTGTGATAAGACTTTGGATTTTTCTTTCATAAAACCTTCCATTAGAGTTTTAGACTAGAAAGAATCTGATAGCTCACTTGGTTTAATCAATTTATTATATATATGAGGACTCAGCCAAAGTAACTGCCAAAATATTTTTACATTGAGAATCTGAACATACATGACAGCTTTAAAATTTTGATATCTGTATCAAAAGTCAGGTTTTTTAATTTACAGAAATATTAAAGGCTTAATTAGTAAATGATAATCATTTTGTAAATATAAATCATTAACATAAATTAGAATCTCAGCAACACTAGTTTCAAAAATAAATGAGTTAAAAGGTAGAATGGAGGCCAGGCAAGGTAGCTCACACCTGTAATCCTAGCACTTTGGGAGACTGAGGCAGGAGGATGGAGATTGAGGCTAGGAGTTTGAGATCAGCCTGGACAACATGGTGAAACACCCATCTCTACAAAAAATTTAAAAATTAGCTGGGAGTGGCAGGGCATACCTGTAGTCCCAGCTACTCGGATGCTGAAGTGGGAGGATTGCTTGACCCCAGGAGTTTGAGGTTGCAGTGAGCTATGATGACACCACTGCACTCCAGCCTGCACACAGAGCAAGACCCTGCCTCTTAAAAAAAAAGAAGGACGGTAAAAGTGTTAAAGATGGCCCCATACCCCATATTGTTTACTTCTTCACAAGAGGCTGGGACCATTAGCTCAAAAGCTCATCCTTCCCAAGCTCAAATTGTTACATGGCCAGTTGTTTTTAATATAGCTCAGAAAACCATATTTTTAGATATTTAGAGCCTGCCTGCTGTGCATACCCTAGCAAACCACATCGGGCATCTGCTAGCCAAAGATAAGACAAACCCTGGGGCTACAAAACACTCCAAGCCTCTACTGCCCTTCCAAGTTTCCTGAGCCAGAGACTCCCCATCTTGCTGTTGTACACCATCACCTAGACAAGTAAACCCCCTCCAGTTCTCCTGTCCCGCAGGAGTTCCCTTGCCTCCTTCTCCTGTCTCTGCATACCTCTGTCTCCAGAAGGTCTCCTGTGAGGGATGTCACCTTGGCATGCAGCCTGTCAAGCTCCACCCAAATAAAGCTCGCTGCATGCTACTGCCACCTTGTGGTCACATTTTCTTTGATCAGCCCCAAAGCCGTGAACTCAACACAAAAGCCTCATGATGGGGGAAAAATAGTCACAAGAAGTCATGCTAGCAAACACAAGGCAGAGAGGACCTTGTTCTTTCTATAAATATTTTCTGTCAAGGAAGGAAAAAAGAATTCCAGGATCTAAAAGGCAGATGGAAGTCCAGGGAAAGGCTTTCCTGTGGACTTCCAGAAAGCAATTGTGGGAGGTTGAGCACACAGAGGCACAGAGATGTTAAAATAATTTACCCAAGGTTACTGAGCTGTGATTGGAATCCAAAGCTTGCACTTCTAATTCCTATGCTACTGCCTCTTAAATTGCAGTAAGTCTCAAATAATATAATGTATATAGATGCTACATTCAAGTACATAAATGTCCATTTGTTGTTACAATTAAGATTCTAGTGCACATGTTTGTGCCTTTTCCTATGCTCTTTCCAGAGTTGAAATGTCATGCTACATTATTCAGAAAACAGTTCCAAGTCCCACCTCCTACATGTATCCTTTCTTAACTAGGTTGATCTTTCCTCTCTAAAGATTCCTTTTGATATCTAAAGAAGTACAGCATTTTGACATCTAAAGGAGTACAGCATTTTGATATCTAAAGGAGTACAGTACCATGATTCTCTACTTTATCAATCATCATGCCTTCGTATTTTATCAACAGTGGTATTTAAGGAGGAAGAAATCCTCTCTTACAACCCACCCATGGAAAGTCGTTCATTCTTTCACTCAATAAGGATCGATTCTGTCAGGCTCTGTTCTAGGTGCTAGACATAAAGGTGAACAAAACACATGGTTCTTGTCCTCGTGGAAATTTTGACAAGAGAATATGGCATTAAACAAACAAGTATATAAATATAAATTGTGATAAGTGTTATGAAGAACAAAGGGTTCACTAGAGAGGAGATCAAAGGGATATAATTTAGTTGGGGGAAGTAAGAGAAAGCCTTTTTGAGAAAGTAACATCTAGGCTGACAACTGAAGAACGAGTAGGAATTTGCTAGGGAAAGAGTGAATAAAAGAACATTCCAGACCGGGCGCGGTGGCTCACGCCTGTAATCCTAGCTCTCTGGGAGGCCTAGGCAGGCGGATTGCTCGAGGTCAGGAGTTCGAAACCAGCCTGAGCAAGAGCGAGACCCCCGTCTCCACTATAAATAGAAAGAAATTAATTGGCCAACTAATATATACAAAAAATTAGCCGGGCATGGTGGCGAATACCTGTAGTCCCAGCTACTTGGGAGGCTGAGGCAGGAGGATTGCTTGAGCCAGGAGTTTGAGGTTGCTGTGAGCTAGGCTGACGCCATGGCACTCACTCTAGCCTGGGCAACAAAGCGAGACTCTGTCTCAAAAAAAAAAAAAAAAAGAAGAACATTCCAGTCAAAGATCCTGAAGTGGAAAAGAGTTTGTTATATTTAGAAACTGATGAAAACCAAGGTGGCTGGGAGATAGGAGTGGGGAAAGTGGCAGAAAGTGAGGTTGAAAACTATGCAGGGCCATGCTGACTTAAGGAAGAGCAGGGATATTATGCAACTTGAAAAAATACCTGTTATTTGC
The DNA here is from genome assembly GCF_040939455.1 of Microcebus murinus. Lineage (NCBI taxonomy): Eukaryota > Metazoa > Chordata > Mammalia > Primates > Cheirogaleidae > Microcebus > Microcebus murinus. The sequence goes on along the minus strand of NC_134107.1, from coordinate 83,012,470 downwards.
ACAGTACAAACTCTAGCAATTAGGCCTTGCCTAACTCTTGTTGACTAAACAAACGCTTGGGGGTGGACAAGTTTTAAAATGACTAAGGAAAAAATAAAATGATTAAGGAATACTGACTTCCTCTTTGTTTCAAGGGTATTCATATTATTTTTAAAATAGTAAATCTCTTAAACATCACATCTGATTGTTTTGCCTGGAATTTACTTAGTAAATAAACACCTACACTTTCTACTATCATGTGCAAGACACCAAAAGGAAGTGAAGATGGTTAGGTCACATTGCCTATGACCACAAAGGAACTTAATGGCTAATGGTGTCAAGTAATATAAGGAAATTAATAAAAAGGCTGAATGGAAACTATAATGAGCATGGCCTAAGTATGAAATTAAGCCCGAAAAGTTCTGAATTACAACACTTTTTATCTATTGTATGTTGAGGTTTAAATCATCTACCCAGTTGTGGCGACTGAAGACCAGGTTGGGTAGGGGTGGGCTGGAGGCAATGAAATGGGTTCATGTGTGGCAGGCACCTCGAAACAGTGCCTGACATATGGCCAGCTACCATTATTAACTACAGTAATTTATTTCTTCCAAAACAAAATTTCAATTTAACTAACACGTAGGGAAATAACGTTATTTGAATAAATAAGTTGGTATGTTAGCTATTTATTGCCAAAATGAGAAAGGAATAAGAGTTTTACAGTGGAGAGGGCAAAGTAAATTCAAATATTAACTATAGTATGTAGTAAGAACAAGACAAAATAGATGTTGCAAAACGAGTATCAACTATCTAAATATTTATCCCATAGCTGAGTTACAAATCACCTAAGCAGTATTGCAATTAATTCAACCCCAGGAGCACACTAGCTAGCATGTAGCAAGCCAGGCCAGCCTTTTAGCAGAGGCAAAATCAATTACATCTCAAGGAAATAGTCTCTCAGCATCAGAACAAGGAGATGGCCCGTTTTGTCCCTAATCTTTCTCTTTAGAACTCTGGCAGAATTTGGGGCTCAGAAAACCATACCCTAAAGTGAAGGCCTCAGAAGCAGCCTCAGAAACAAAGTTTCTCTTTCACCTTATCCTGCATTGCTATCTCTTGCCCCTCATTCATCCCCCAGGAAGCCACAGAAACTAGAATTCCTCTTCCCCGAGGGAAAACATAGAAACCAGAACCACTTTTTCCCACCAGCCATAAAACCTAAAAATATTACTCTGACTTTCCCTTGCTTTTCTGTGTAAGAGAGGGCCATAAAGAAATCCTCTAACCTACCTTGTTTGGTAGTAAGTCATAAAAGAGCCATTCTAGAAAGCATCCTGCCCCATACTCAGGAGATAGGAATGCTGCATAGAGAGGCCAAGAAGAATCTGAACACACAGGCCTTTCTGAATTTCCCCATTCGGTCTATTCCCATTAAACTCATACCCTTTTTGTCCAATCACAGTTCTACATGGCTGTCCGCTGTTCGTCGAACCCAAGCATAAAAATATATAGTTTCCCCTGTGTCTTTGGGTCTTCGTTCTGAAGCTTCCCATGTCATGTAAAACTATAATTAAATAAATTTGTTATGCTTTTCTTATTAACCTGTCTTTTGCTACAAGAGTGTCAGCTGTGACTATCATTAACAGGGAGGGAAAGGATCAACACCTTTCTGCCCCTACACAGACATCTGGGACTGATTTAGATGATTGGCCTTTGCCTATCTTATCCAGAATATTCCCTATTACAGTCTTACTTGTGGCCCTAAAGCTTTAATACCTCTAGTGGAAACAAAGGATAGAGAATTATGAGTTGGACATGTTGAGTACCAAAAAAGTAATGCAGAGGAGGAAATTTTGCTGCATTGACAATATATTAATAGAACAGATTTATTCACCAGGAAAGCTGTTGGTCCCAAGAGTTGCTAACCAACATACTTTCTAAGTCCCAGAATTAATACCAAACTGGTAAGAATAAAATTAAGGGCTTTTCCCAATGGGTAGGTCTGGCACAAGATTTCCTGAATGAATCAATAGGCAAATGAATAAGCAAAGTTACTGTGGGGATTCTTTGATTTTTGTCTCAGGCATCCCATAGAATCGTACAGATTAAAGACAGATTTGGTTGACCCCCGTTTTCTACAACTGTAAATGAGGAAGTATCTTCTAGGAAGGAATATAAACCGTAGTTCAGTATTCCAGAGGAATACTGAGGAATTAAGGAAGTATGGAAGGAGTCTGGGAGTGACTAAACTATCATATAATGTAGAAATAAAGATACAAAGAACAAGAGTAATTTTTTGTTGCTTTATTAAATTATTCCTCACAGACTTCTTTACAAAAACACCATGTCCCTATAAAGTCATTCAACAAATATGGAGACTTTCTATATGTGGGACACTGATCAAAAAAGGCAGAGAATTGTGTTCCTCATTCTTAATATAACTCTAAAATATTTAAAGTTCTGACAAACTCAAATATCTTAAAATTTACTTCACTTAAAATTTCAGTAATGCTGAAATTTTGGTTTGAGTATTGTGTTTGTAGTGCTCTGTTTTTTGTTCACAAGAACAAAAGCCTATCATTCATATATATATAATATATATATAATATATATAATTTTCTGAGTTGTAAATAAATAAAAAAATTTAAGGAAACCAAATCAGTATAAAAGTTAAAATTATAATACATTTTAAAAATGAATTCTGAAGTTTAGACAAAGTTTTTGATCTTCCTCACGAAAGAAATGTACGAACTGTACCCTTGATTGTACCCCTACAGATAGGACATTTTCTTAGATTAGGGGCACAATCTTTGCATACTACTAGATGACCACAAGGAATAAACACTATGGACACTTCTTTGTCCATACACACTTTACACGTTCTTTCTTCTTGTAGTCTCCGCAATTGTTCTTCCATTGGTAGATCTAGAATAAGAAAAGAATTTTTAATGAAGGCAATTTGCTCCTCCTCCAACGAAAAAGCAAAAAAAATAAAAACAATGTTTTCTACAGGTTTAAAGTGTTAATACTATTACCTGAAACATCTTCTGTGGGAATATATCTTATGTCCTGTCGTACTAAGAGAGAAAAAAAAAAGCATTACTATACCAAAAAAAAGTTAATGTTTAGCCACAGAATATATTTTTTAACAAACAGTTTAGACTTTGGCCATACTCACGTCAAGGCAACAAAAGTCTTTAATTTTTTTGTGCAATTAATATTATGAATTAGACTGAATTATTTTTAATAATCACAGATTACTGATAAAAACATATTTTCAATTGACCTAGAAAGTTCCAAAAAATAATATTCTAGTGCTCACCAAATAAATGCTGGTATAATGTGGGATCACATTCTTGTAGAGAGTTTTTGAATATGGTGGCTGCAATATTTCCTTTTACTAAAACAGTATCAATGAGTTCTCTTGCTTGTAAAGATGTCTGTGTTTTCTGTTTAATAACATCATGTTCTTGTTCATTAATCACTCTGGAAGTTAGTAGACTATCCAGGATTGGAATCACACAAGTCAAATGTTGAAAAAGTGCCATTCTGTTCTTCCGGATTAATGATAGATCGCCTTTTGTAAAGAAGAAAACAAACACATACATGTTCAAACTCTGCTTACAAACTTCCTTTCACACCTATGTATATAATAAAATGAAAACTATCTTTAATTCATAATCAGTAAGGCATTGATGTCCATTGCTAGATTTGGGGGTACCTCATCCCTTGTGCCTAATAATAATGCTAATTATAATAGGGACTAATACATATATTGACTCATTTCATCTTTACAACAGCCCTTTGAAATATGTACTAATACTTTCACTTACAGATAAGAAAACAGAGCCACAGTGAGGCAGGTAAGGGCATACAGCTCATAAAAGACAAACTAAGGCAATCTGGTGTCATGATCTGTGCTTTCAACCATTCTGCATTTAACCCCATAAAACTTAGAACCCAATAAAGTTGAAATCTCAATTCAATCTCATCAAACCAAGGAAAGGTAAAATCAAGAAATTAAAATATTTTTTTCTTAAATTATTATTCTTCCATCAAATTCCATTTTGAGTTGAAATTTTTTTTTTTTTTTTTTTTTTTTTTTGAGACAGAGTCTCACTTTGTTGCCCAGGCTAGAGTGAGTGCCGTGGCGTCAGCCTGGCTCACAGCAACCTCAATCTCCGGGGCTCAGCGATCCTACTGCCTCAGCCTCCCGAGTAGCTGGGACTACAGGCATGCGCCACCATGCTCGGCTAATTTTTTGTATATATATTTTTAGTTGGTCAATTAATTTATTTCTATTTTTGGTAGAGACGGGGTCTTGCTCAGGCTGGTTTCGAACTCCTGACCTTGAGCAATCCGCCCGCCTCGGCCTCCCAAAGTGCTAGGATTACAGGCGTGAGCCACCGCGCCCGGCCCGAAATTTTAATTATTTTCCCAAATCAGACATATTTTATAGTAAGGGGGGAAAAGCACTAACAGCATTTTGAAAAATAAACCCTATTTGTCAGTGACTACCTTCTTATCTTACAGGATCATCTTATTCTCCAAGATCTAGATTTCGTATCTAATGGTAAAATGTTTGTATTTGAAACTGCAATTTTTATTATCTCTTTGAAATATGACTTATGAATAGAAGCTTATTAGTTAACTATCATATAGTTTACCATTATCCACAAAGCTATTTCTATAAAATAACTACTGACAGAAATTGGGCTAGCTGAACAAAAATGTTTTGAGAGATGATTGTTAGATTTTAGACACATTTTGTCAAGTAATAGGACACACAAATAGAACCATCTAAAAGAGAATAGAAAATGATTCTTAGAAAGTCAAGGATAGAGAAAGTGAGGGATACATTTTGAAGATAACTGAAGCTCTGAGAATAAATGAGAAAAAGATCAGGACCTAGAATAGTCCTGGGCACAAAGTTAATGCCCCATATTTATGGGGCATTTAATATGTTCATTTGTTGAACGAATGAATAACCAAGCCTTAGTACTATAAAGAATAGAAATAAAAAATAGTCAGAGGGATAGAGAATTAGAATTTAATATATCCTGTTCAATCATCTATATTAGAGAAGCAATAATATAATAGAAAGTAAAAATGTAATTTGTATTTAGTGAAGTATATTAGTTTTTTAATATAAGATTTTTCTTATTATATTTTACATAACCTAATATAATAACTTGTTTGAAATTCTTAAGATTTCTAAAATTTGATTGATACTAACTGGGAAAAGTCTCATTTCAAAGTCACAGATTGTATTCTGGCTTATAAGTTGTTAAGACTTGAATATACCTTTAAAGTATATTATTCTTTTACTCTGGAAAAAATATCCTAAATTGCCTCTTTATTTACATACCTACTATTTTGGGGAAACTATATATTAATTAATCTAAATGTAAGTATTTTCATTCACTAATTCAAAAGAATATTTCTTGAACACAGACTATGTGCAGATACCATGCTAGGTAGCAGAGACACTAAGGGCTCTTTTTGACAAGGTAAAATCATTATATTTAATATATTCTTCACTTGGAGTCATCTCTGGAGACTTACTGTCTTTGGAAGAAATAAAAATATCTTATAGATAACTATCTTTAGACATTGTGGGGGGGGTCTCAATAATTGTTGAGATGAGTGTTCTCTTCTTTGAGAAACTGTTGGCTGTTGACTAATAGCTAAGACCGAGAAAACTATAGAAAACACTTGCCTGCTCTTCACAGTGAAAAAGAGAACTTGGCAAGGCTGGGCAAAGATGAACTTGGACTGCATTGCTGCTGTACTCGTGTGTACAGGACTGAGTAATTCACGCTCTGGTAAATGTCTGATGAGTATTATTATATTATGGTCTGATGTGTTGGTCTGGGTTGGGCCAGAAGAAAAGTCCATCTTCATGGGCAGGGGTAGGTTTATCCCTGAATGGAGTGGACAATATGACTGGCAGTCATCCTGGGAAGAAAGAGATCCCAGATGACCTTGGACAAGGGTTAGGGGCAAACTTTTTTCTCTTTCTGGGCTGTATGGATATTGTGGGGCCTGAACTTCGATAAAGGAAAGCATGGTAGTGACATTCCAATGATTTGTGTAAACTGGCCACAGCTACACAGAGATAAACCAGAAACTAAGTAGAGAGATTTATGAGGATGGGCTTAGGGCACTAAAAGAGGCCACATATGGTTACAGTTGTAAATTGCCATCTGTGATATAATTCCCTCCTGTTATCCCTAAATCTGCAGTAAGAGCTTATTAAAAGTTGCAGTCTGTTTTCAGCTGTGTTGAAGGGATTTCTGGTCCATGCCTGGCAAAGGAGAGATCAGCATTCCTCTTTGTCTGGGCCACAATGATCAGAGCAGTCAAAGCAGCCAGATGAGAATGGACACACCCAAAGGAAGAGTTGTCATGAAGGGCCATAGCGTAGAGAACAGAGTAGCAGACAAGACTAGTGTGGAAGACATGGGTAATTTTTCCTAAGGGAATGTGAAACAGTATCCTAGGACTTGCCTCAATAACAGCTAGATGCTGTGAAGGGGAACTCGCTTCTTGTGTGGTCAGGTAGGGGACATAATCCTAATCTGGGTATTTATTTATAGTCATAAACTAAGACATATTGTTATGCCAATGTTAAAATTAATAATTGTCCCTGATCCCACCCCAATTTACAGCAAAGAGTGGTGAGCAAACTAGCCTGGGATCAAAAATGTGCCATGTATAATTGCATACAAAGTCAACTACCTAGACAAAAAATATAAATTAAGAAAAAACAGGAAGTAATATTTTCAATATACATATTTTAAATTTGAATGAGCAACTCAAATGTATTTTATTGTGAGGAAATTTTTAGAATTTGAATTCAGAATACTAAATATAAGAAAAATCTGACTAGATTGATGAGTACATTTTTAGTATTATATAGAATGATATCAAACGCTTATTGAAATAGAGGCCATATTAATAAATATACATACCTGATTCTTTTTCCTGAGTTGCTCTTTCTTTCTCCTCTTCCCTTATTTCATCTTCTGCATTAAGCAAATCTAATACAAGATCACTGACGGTTTTATAATTCTCTCCAGTTGTTAGGATTTTACTCTGAACTGTCTGTCTTACCAGCCTTCTACTAAAGCCCATTTCCAAAGCCGCTTTAACCACAGGTATATTCATCATGATGGCATCTTCTGAGTGGTTCTCTCCAGGTTCAAAATGAATAACTATATGGAACAAAGAATTTAATACACATGAGGATAGTCTCTATATTTTTTAAATTGAAAGTTACTGCAATATCAAAAGCATAAAATCCAGAACATGTTTAGGTACTACTTTATATGAACTTTGTCAAATTTAAAAAATGATATCCATGTTCAGTCACCAAAATAAGAATATGGAATATTGTGTTTATATACAAAATATGCATTATCCATCATAACCAGATATATGTATGTGAACAGAAGGAAATAACATCAGCAATCACCCCCAACTAGAATTTAGATTTCTTTTTCTCTATGTTGAATGAACACATGGACTTTCTAAATGAAATATGTTTCATATATTTTTGGCAGAGGCTAGTGTCACCACTCACCTCTATTACTGCTACAGCCTCCTGCAATACTGTTCCCTTGCAGTTCATTGTCAACAGTGCAACTAGGGTGTCTTTTTTAAAACTCAGATCTGATTGTGTCACACTCTTTAAATTCCATCAACAATTCCATTGTTCTTAGAAGAAAAATCTAAAATTTAATTGTGGCTCACAAGTTCTCATACAATCTGGACCCTGTTTACCTCTTTAGTCTCATCCCACTTACTCATTTGCATTCTGTACTCTAGCCTGTAAGTCACAAACTGGTGGCTATTGTGTCAAGTTCTGGCTGCAGTGATGACCACTTTTAGAGTTGTCCTGCTTCACTTATTTACCTGTTTGCAACTCACTGCTGGCCATACAGAATTTTGTTCGGTTCTTTCAAGGTGCCTGTTCCTTATTTGCTGTTCCTTCTGCCTGGAATACTCTTTTCCTTCCTTTTGCACTTTGTTAACTTCCACTCTTCTCTTGGGTTCTCTGCTAAGACAAATCCTTCCTCTGGAAGGCCTTTCTGCTCCTCCAGGACTGGGTGAATTGTCCTGCATGCACTCTCATATCACACTTTCCTTTCCCTACCATATCCCTTTCTCCTGTCTATACATTTGTCACTATCCCTTAGATTATTAGCTCATCAGGCCAGGAGTTATGTTTATCCTGTTCTCTATTCTTTCCTCTGAACAAGTGGGCACACAATAAATATTTATTGCATTTAATTAAACATAAGAAAATGGAGCAGAAGAGCTTGTTCAAGTATTGGCTCTATCATCTTTTAGGTTAAAGTTGACAGACAAGTCACTTACCCTGTCTGAGCCTTGGAATCACTATTAAAGAATAGGAATAGTATTTTCTCCCCTCTCCATTTCACAGAAAGAATATGTGAGCAACCTAATGTTATGGTATATCTGTTCCCACACTGGCCCAAGAACAAGGCTAAGTTAGGCCAGATGTACATAGTTTGTTAAAACTATAGATGCCCAAGCCCCACCCTTAGACATTCTGATTCAATTCAGTAGGTCTGAAGCAGAAAATAGAAATCTGTAATATTTTTTAAAGTTCTCCAGGCAACTCTGATATGCACTGAAGTTTGAGAAACACCAACACAGTATACTTGAAAATGCATTGTAAATTATAAATCAATACAAATACATATTATTATTATCAACTTTCAGTATTAACAGTACCAAATGGTTGTATTTAAATGCAGTAATTGTTATCATTGTACATACTTGGTGACTCTACATTTTCATCTTCTGGAGTGTCTGATGTGGATAACAGCTGCAGAGAAAAAAGTATGTAAATTAAAATATAAACCTTGCCCATTGCAATAAAAATGAGTCAACAGATCTATTTATTCCATGTGTTGCAAAATGACTTGCATACTGACAAAATAATTTTTTTAAACCAAAAGCAATATTTTATTTCATTCAACAGTTATTCCCTAGGCCATAAGCTAATACAGTTTCTGTGTTTGTGTGTGTGTGTGTGTGTGTGTGTGTGTGTGTGTGTGTGTGTGTGTATTAACAAATATTTTCATTAAGGTAGGAAAAAGGCTACATCTTTTCAGTGACCTATGAGACTGTTTTCCTTTCACCCATAGTTCTTACCTTCCCTGGGTCATCCTTTGAGATACATTGGACCCTATGTCAGTTCCATTGACCATGGTTAGGAAATGTTAATATTTGGCCATCAAACTACTATATAAGTTCATATTTGCTTTTCCAAGAAGATTAGAAAGAATAACAACATTCTCTTTCTCAAATCTTTTGAAAAAAATTACTATATAGTAAAACTATTAAATCCCAGCCAATTTTTCCCTCAAGTAGTTTAATGTATTGCAACTCAACTAGACAAATGCTTGAAGAAAAACATAAGAAGTATTATTTTCAGGTTGTTAATTATGAATCTATTCTCCAAAGAATAGTAATTTCTAATGTCATGTCAGGTTTTATTAAAAAAATAAAATGTATTTTTTAAACAACTCTTGTCTTTTCACTAAAATAACACTCTCTGTAATTATCAGAAAATAATTTCTCTATTGGTAACCAATGATTAAAAAAAAAGAACTTTCCCTACCTACCTGTTCAAGTAGGTGAGGGTAACTGGCTTGTACTCGGCTGATGAATTCTTGTCCTTTAATTCTTATCAAGTACTCACACCTAAAATGTTAACAGAATAAAGTTTGAGGGGTTACTTATAAAAGTGAAATGAACGTTTAATAATATAAATTCTTCATCCTAGGTGCTTATCCCATTTCAAATCTGGTTAAGTGCTTGCCCCAAATCATATACTCATTTAAGATCACTGATTCTAAACTTAAAGTTTGAAGAATATATAAATCCTAGCACAGAGTGAACTGATTCTCTCATATTTCTTTCAAAAAAAATTTGTTTAATTAACCCATAAGTTTACTATGATAGAATTCAGATTTTTTTGTGGTGTGTGAATTTTTAATTTGTCTTTTAAAATGTCTTTTAAAATCACAGTTACCATAAATTTGATTTACTACCAGTAACTTTTTATATGGTTTGAATATTTTACAAAATTAATCTTACTATTTTATATTTATCAGGATATATTATGCTTCAGCTAATTTTGAAAAGCCCTAAATGTTTATCATAATTTGAGCAGAGCTAATCTATCCATTTGTAGACTGGTAAATATTTCAAATGAGCATAAACATACATATAACCACGTTACTATTTGTTTAGCATATGGGGAATGGTCAGAGACAGTGCAGTGAAAGGCAAGTTGACATAAGCAAGAGGCAGGATACAACTGGTAATCTGCCAAAGCTAAAGTAGATAACAATCAGGAGCCTTCTGGACTAGTGCAGTCAAGTAAGGCTGTCTGCACTCAGAGCTCTCAGCTGCTCTCTTCAACTATTCTGAGATTCCTTTAAGAACTCCCTGATGCATTATATTAATAACAGAGAACATGGAGACAGGTAGAAAGTTCTCCAAATAAATGATACTGTTCATTTCCATGATAGTTGTAAAAGCTGGAAATGACAAGGGCAATGTATGTAACCTTAATATTTGTACCCCTATAATATGCTGAAAGAAAAGAAAAGAAAAGAAAAGAAAAGAAAAGAAAAGCTGGAAATGTACAAAGAGGGACAAGAGAGAAAGAAAGAGGAAACTGAACACATTTTATAATGTCAGATATCACAAGTTTGGCAACTCCCAAATGCCATACATACCTTGTCAAATTTAAGTACAAAACAAATTCATGACCCTACCAAAGCACATTCACCACTGTTTTTGTATATTCACAAAATTACCACAATAGAAAGCTAAGTAGCACTTTTTTAAAACCTATGTAAGTGTTCTTTATAATCTTCACAATTTTTTAAATCTGTACAAAATTAGGGAGCACAAAGTTGATAGAATACTAAATTTAAAAATTTATATAAGAAAAAAATATGTTTTATATGATAAAAGTAAGTTTAGTAAGCAACATTAAATAATACTAAAAGTTTTGACCATGAAAAAGATAATCAAAGGCCACTTGATTTAGATGAAAAATATATATAAAATATACATAAAAGAATAATCAAAAGGGTAGGATATGACAATAAAATACTATGTGGTGATTAAAACGGATGAGTCTATATTCACCCTGACCACCCAATTTAATATAGTAGCCTGATATTTCTGATCTCCCTTACTCTGCTCTTCTCTTTCCTTTTATCCACTTATCTTCCAACATGCTATATAACTCCATTTGTTAAGTTTTTTTTTTTTTTTTCTTTTTTTTTTGAGACAAAGTCTCGCTTTGTTGCCCAGGCTAGAGTGAGTGCCGTGGCGTCAGCCTAGCTCACAGCAACCTCAAACTCCTGGGGTCGAGTGATCCTTCTGCCTCAGCCTCCCGGGTAGCTGGGACTACAGGCATGCGCCACCATGCCCGGCTAATTTTTTTATATATATATCAGTTGGCCAATTAATTTCTTTCTATTTATAGTAGAGATGGGGTCTCGCTCTTGCTCAGGCTGGTTTTGAACTCCTGACCTTGAGCAATCCGCCCGCCTCGGCCTCCCAAGAGCTAGGATTACAGGTGTGAGCCACAGCGCTCGACCTTAAGTTTTTATTAATTATCCTCTCCTGCTATAAAACAAACTTATAAGACCAAGGGTCTTTGTTTTGTTCAACTGAGTATTTTATCTAGAACAGTGCCTGGGATAGGTAATCAATTAATATTACTGAATATCAAATGAATGGAAATATGTCCAAGGCATATGCTAACTGGAAAAAGTTTCAAAACTATAATATCTACTTTATGTAAAACCATATATATTTATTTTTATATGTACATATGCATAAAGAGATGTCTGGAGAGATGTTCACTCAAATGGTAACCATGGTCATCTTTAGGTGGTGAGATTTCTGGACATTTTGCCTTTCTTTCTCTGTACTTTCCTACACTGTGAGGCTTTGTTTTTATAATGAACATGTATTATTTTAAAATACATGTATTTCTTTAAAAATTAAACAAAAAATCCCAAATCTATTTCTTCCTTGTCTAAAATTCATCAAAACCTTTAAGTAATTATTTTTCTAAGGGATCTATCCTAAACTTATTCATGAATGTGTGTTTTTGAAACAAAGACAATAGAGTAACAGCTGATTGATTATAAATACATATAACCCACTTCACGATAATCACAAAAATTTGCAAAGAGAATTTCAAAACAATTACCTTGGAAACCACTTGGCATGTTCCACCCATGGATCATCTCCTGATTCCCAACACCTTAGTCCACCATCACAGCAAAAGCATTTGACATCATCACTGTGACCTAAAATTGATTTGGGGTCAAACTTATGAATGCATATAATTTGCCCACTAAAATGTATGAGATAAAACATGTTGAATTTTTTTATTAATATTATCAGATTAAGTTTCTTACCCACATAATAAAAACCAGCACTTGCAAGCTGCTCAGGATGAACTAGGACGCTAGAAGGCCAGTTAAAGAATGTTCTAAAGCGGGCTGCATGTGTCTGCATGCTCAGATTAGAAACAGTGTATCTTGAAGTGTCTTGAAGCTGATTTTCTAAAAACGGGCAATGGGGAAAATGTCGCAGGTGTTCTGACATAGCATCATCCTTTGGTTCCCAATTGCTCAATTTTCCACCACAGGCGAAGCAAGCCACTCTGTCTCCAGGTCCTATGTAGTAAAAGCCTGCTTTGGCCAGATCGGTTGGTGACAGAAAGGTCAATGGCCACATCTGATAAGTAAGCAATCTGGCCTTTTCAGTATTCATTGCACAGTGATAGGGACTTGTCCTCAAAGCAGAAAGATCTTGATTTGCTCTGTTTACAGGATTTGATGGAAAGCTTGAATAGGAGCCACTGAAATATCCCCTGTTTTCCAAACCTGGAAATAACAAATGTGTGGAATTTCTTACTGAAGAAGGAAAAGTAGGCTGAGAGGTAGCTTCCAAAGTGTTCACTGAATTTAGACTCTGAACAAAGATGCAGCTAGGATACAACTTTTTATGCTTTTCAATAGGATTGTCTCCTTGTTTCCAGTTATCCAGCATCAGACCACAGCAGAAGCATTTGACCTTGTCATTCACACCCGTGTAATAGAAACCAGCACGAGCAAGACTCCTTTCTGAGATGGGAACACCGGCGGGGAAAGTCGAATACGTAGACATTCGGTAGAGTTCACATGAAAAGTCATATTTCAATTCAAACATGTTGGCGCTTTTCATCAGATTTGATAAGAATATGCTATTTTCTACTATGTTCATAATGAAATGGATGGGGAAGAAAAGGGACTAGCCTTTCTCTGGGGAGGTAGTTTTGTGCATGGCTTTTGCTTTTATTAGTTTTAGTATAGGTTGAACAACTAAAAAGAGAAATCTTTCATTCTTTTTTCTTCTAGGCATTTATAGTTTCAACATGGAAAGATTCTAAATCCTATACTGATACATTTTAAGGGACAAACATGCACAACTGCACCTTTCTATAATCCTTATACATACAATGTAAACATGATGCTACATAGTAATCTATGACAAAAATAAAACCCTTAATAAAGTATACAGAGTATAAGCGGTCAGGATGCCATTTAGTGTCAAGCATCTCCATAGGTAGGTCACCTTCTCCAGGCCATCAGAATACTCCAGTGGCATTCAACCAACCTGAAGATAAAATGTCTGATGCACAAAGCTGGCTACTTTTCATGGTAGAAAACAAGTACCTATACCAAAAATATTCAAACTGTGTTTATTTTGCTTTCTGGAAATTGAGAAATTTGGTAACCAGAAAAAAAAAGCATAAGACCTACCTCAAAGGGGGAAAACAATACATCACTATATTTCACTGATTGTAAGATGCCTGTTTTAATACTTCTGTTACTGAGAGGTATCTTACAATTAATGGCATATCATATTTTAATTAGCAGCATTTTTGTTTCTTAGAGGTACATAAAATAATGGTGTGATTTATAATTGATGACATCTTAGATTCAATGAAATATGGTATATTCCAAATTTTTCTCAAATTAGTACTTTTTCTTTCTATAATCATTTTAATAGGGAGAACAAAACAACCTAAGATTTCCCTTCAAATAAAGAGTTTAAGTAGTACCAGGATTGGTTAACACATCTTAAAACCTGGTTTCAAGATTTATTAAGTAATAGTTACTTCCTCATAGATCATTAGGAACATGGTTGCTTAGTCATAGTGATCTTAAAAAGTTAAACATTCTATTTAAATTAATCATCAGGGATTAATTTATTTCTTCACTTGGTCTTTGGACTCAGCTTCACGATATTGAAGCAACTCAGTGTTAATTATTTTTTCATTCTGATAGTATAATTGGCTAGACCATGGAAATGTCCTTTATATAATCATTCACATTCTCATCATTCTCATAGATAATAAACCATTCGAACAACTAAATTTTAGACTTTGAAAATATATTGATATTCTTGTAAATATATTGATGTTCTTGTAAATGACTGAATAATTTCTTCACCATTCATCACATTTATCTTTCCTACTTCCTCTAAATTTGTTGTATCTGTCAAAAAGTCTTGTTCTTGAGATTCTTTGTCATTGTAGAAATCTTTTAGCATGTCAAAGTTTTCATCTGCATATTTCTCTAATTTTGCAGTGGGATGAATATTAATTCTTTGTTCTAGATAACTGTCACTCATTTTTAAATCTTTGGCAAACCCAAATACTGTTTTCTATTCTACACAGCAGCCACAGGGTCAACTTTGAAAAAGTGCTTCAATAATATGCCCCAGCTATAACCACTTCACTTTTACTTCCGCAAATCAAATTCAAAATCAACCTCATTATAGTTACGCCTCATATAACTAGATTGTATTTTTTAAATTAACATTTTTTTGGATAATAGAAAAACACTAGTTAACTAATTAATTTGTTTATTCATGCACAAAACTACCTCCCGAGAGTAGACTAAGTCCCTTTTAAGGATTTTAGGCCTCCATTTTGAGATGTTGTGATTTGTAGAAGAAACTGGAAAAAAAATCTAGAAGAAGTTTGTCTCCTCTGTAAACCTGTTAAAAAAAATTTTTAAAGTCAAATAATTCATACTTACAATGCAATGATCTTTTTAAAAAACATTTTCTCCCAAGGAGAGCACTGGTATTTTCTGATTGTCTGCCATGCGCAAGGTGCTTTACTAGATACTGTAGAGCCCAAGAAATCCCAGATAATGACCAGAAGTCTCAAACTGGTGGCCAGTAAACATATTACGGTTGGCTTGCACAGAACTGCATTAAAATATTTTACTACTTTTTTGAAGTTTTTATTTTGAAATGAATCTACACTTATAGAAGACTTACAAAAATAATACAGGGTTTCCGTATGCTCTGCATTCAGCTTCCCCAAAGCTAACATCTTACATAACCAGAGTCCAATTATAGAAACCAGAAAATTAACATTGATACAATGCTGTTGATTAATCTACATGTCTTATTTGGATTCTACCAGTTTTTTTCTTGGACCATAATATTTTTAAATCTTATAGTTAATTGCCAACATTTTAAAATAACATTCTAGGTTCCAAGACTCTCTTGAAAAATCAGAAGATCTAGCAATACTGGGCCTGTATCCCTGCAAGGCAGCAATCAGCTAGAGTTGAGCAGCAGCTGTAACCTTTACATGCTGTCATTTTGTCACTGCACTTTGACTCCCTGATAAGACTAATTGTTCTGGTAATCTCTGCTAGCAAAAACAGTCTAGCAATAACAGTTGCTATTTGTCACCCAACTGGCACTACTGTTTTGCTTACAGTAGAATTATGAGGACAGTGAAATTGTTATAACACCTATGTCTATTAAAAATAACAAAAATGGCCGGGCGCGGTGGCTCACGCCTGTAATCCTAGCTCTCTGGGAGGCCGAGGCGGGCGGATTGCTCAAGGTCAGGAGTTCAAAACCAGCCTGAGCAAGAGCGAGACCCCGTCTCTACTATAAATAGAAAGAAATTAATTGGCCAACTGATATATATATAAAAAATTAGCCGGGCATGGTGGTGCATGCCTGTAGTCCCAGCTACTCGGGAGGCTGAGGCAGAAGGATCGCTCGAGCCCAGGAGTTTGAGGTTGCTGTGAGCTAGGCTGACGCCATGGCACTCACTCTAGCCTGGACAACAAAACGAGACTCTGTCTCAAAAAAAAAAAAAAAAAAATAACAAAAATGGAAAGTACATAAATAGATACATAAAGACATGTTTTGAAAAAAATGAGAGAACTGTATTTGTGGAAAAGAAGAATATTCCTTCATGTCAAATATGTAAACAGGGTATGCTTTTTTTTAAAAGAGACATCCACAGTTTCATTCATT
Source organism: Microcebus murinus (assembly GCF_040939455.1). Taxonomy (NCBI): domain Eukaryota; kingdom Metazoa; phylum Chordata; class Mammalia; order Primates; family Cheirogaleidae; genus Microcebus; species Microcebus murinus. The sequence continues at coordinate 82,996,081 of NC_134107.1, read as the reverse complement.
TGTATCACCTGCCTGGCCTTTGTATGCATTTGAGTTTGCAAACCCCTTATACAGAACTTACCCTGAAGAAGCTTTGGTGTGAAAATAAGGCATACATTTGTGGGTATTCAGGCAATAATTATACAATAAATATACAAAAAATATGCCAAGATGTCAACCCTGAATCAATTCAACTTCTGTCCTAACCATTTCCAACACCCAGAATTCCAAAGGCTGCAGAAGAAGATCTGCCACCCTGCAGACTGGGACCCGTGTCACTTCAGACTCCACCTCAGCTGGCCCTTCACCTTCCCTTGGCAATTCTACTTAGCCCTGCTCAGCAGCCTAGCCCGTTGCCCTGTGCAGCTCTTCCAAACCTTCGGTACCTTCCTCAAATTTCTCCTCCACTATGCCCCATCTCATTTTCAGTTGATTGCTTTCCCTTCTATTTCTGAAAGAAAAGAGATTTCATGGAGCAGTAATCCTTTCACATTCTCATACCAAGCCTTTTTTGCTCCCAACCTACTTGCTGCCTCAGTTAAAGACTTGCCCTTTCATGGGATCCCACCCTCTCCTACCACCTCAGAAAACGTGCTCTTAATCCCACCTCCCCTTGTGTCTTCAACCCTCACTTCTCTTACTCTCTACTGGACCTTTTCCTTCCACATAACAATCACACTATGTTTGAAAGTCTATCTCAACTTTCAAATGAAAACAAACAAAAAAATCTTTCAACCCCACTTTCCACAGTAGCAACTACCCTGTATTGCACCTTTCCTTCACAGCCAAGCAACCCGAACATGTGTCTATGGTTAATGTCTCTACTTTGACCTCTCAGATTTACTCCTTAAAGCTGGCACCACTTAAAACTACTCTCCAAATTAACAACACCAATGGCTTCTTTGACAAAACCAATGGAAATTTTAGCATTTGACACTGGGGCCCACTTCCTCTTAGAAATGCTCTGTTCCCTTGGCTTCTCTGATATCACTCTCTTGGAATTCCTCTTTCCTTTCTAGTGGTTCCTTCTTAGATTGGCTCAGGTCCCAGCCTCTTCTCTTCTGACTCTATTATTTACTCTGTCAAGTGGGTAACCTCCCTAATCCTAGGGCTGTTGGGTGTCCCTACCCTCTTGGACACTCAGCATATGCATTTCTCTGACGTTTAAGGGTGTGTGCTTTTTCTTTCTGCTTCCTTCTAGGCAGTAAGCGCTTTCAAAACAGGAACTATGTTTCATCTCTGTACCAGCTCTCCCCCACACAGCATCCACAGAGTTTGGCTTATAGTGTAGACATTAAGACTTGTGAGCCAGGCATGGTGGCGCATGCCTGTAGTCCCAGCTTCTCAGGAGGCTGAGGTAGGACGATCGCTTGAGCCCAAGAATTCAAGGCTACAGTGAGCTATGATCATGCCACTGTACTCCAGCCTGGGTGATGGAGCAAGACTTTGTCTCAAAATGAATGAATGAATAAATAAGTAAATAAACAAACAGAAGGCTAGGCGCAATGGCTCATGCCTATAATCCCAGCATTTTAAGAGGTCAAGATGGGAGGATTGCTTGAGGCCAGGAGTTTGAGACCAGCCTTGGCAACATAACAAGACCCTGTCTCTAAACAAAAACAAAAAGAAAGAAAGAAAAAAATTAGGGGTGTAGTGGCATGTGCCTGTAGTCCCAGGTACTCCAGATGCTGAGGGAGGAGGATTACTACAGCCCAGGAGTTCAAGGTTGCATTGAGCTATGATTGTGCCACTCCACTACAGCCTGGGTGACAGAGACCCTGTCTTTAAGAAGAAAAAATAAAAAAGACTTGTGAAGAAGTAAATGTTAGCAAACTTGACTGAGCCCTTATGACCACAGTACTTCCCGACAATTTTACATTCATGTCTACAAAGTCTACTCAGTGATGGTTTAACATCAGGCTTTGGAGTCAGATATCTTGGGTGCCCAATACTAATCAGTCCCCCTTTACCAGGAGTATGATCTTGGGCAAAGAAATCTCCACGAGCCTCAGTTTCCTCATTGTGAAAAGGAGATAACTGTGGTATCTGCCTCTTAAGATTGTGATAATGAAACAAGAAGAATTATCTGTAAAGTCTGCAGAGAGGAACCTGGCATATAGTAGATAGCAGCACTTAATGTTAGCAAATAAAGTTAATATTATTGTTACGTTAGCATCAGGATATACTGACTAGATTAAGAGCACTACTGGGTTTCCAAGCTGATCACCAGGAAAACAATCAAAATTCTGCGTTCTGCTTCTACCTGGGAACAGTCCTCTATTCTTTCGTTAAACATTTTACTGGTTCCTTACTGTGCCAAAGCTCTACTTTAGGCTCTGTCCTGAGGCTTACTGGGCACCTGCAAAGACCTCTTGACAATCGAATTAAAATGTCAAAGCTTCACCATTCCACCGCCTCACTACAAAACTAAAATAAAAATTGAGCACCTGGAGCCGACCTCCGCCACGCCCCTGCCTGCTGCCGTCTGCAGCAAGCCCCGGGCGCCCCTCCGCAGGCGCGTCCGGGCAGGCCTACGCGCACGCGCACTCACGCACACGCGCCCAGCAGCAGTCGTCACTCACCTGCAGCCCCCAGGCCGACGTGCACCAGCAAGGACGAGTCTCCTCAAGTGACACCTGTCGCCTGGCCTCTTCCGTGCAGGCGCGAGTCTCACGCTGCCTTTTAAAATAACCTCACCACCCCGACCCAGCCCCGCCTACGCACGTAGCCGGCGCCTGCGCTCCTCCCAGTGGTTTGCATGTGCACTGGTGCTTTCCTTTTAGAACTTAGGGGAACTCCAGCGGCAATAACCACTCACACACTTCCCCTTAATCAGTGGCCTGGCAAACCCGCTCGGGGATTTCCGTGAGCCTACCAGCATGACTCTTAACCGTGGCATATCCGCGTGGCATTTTACACTGCAAGACCTTTGTTTCATTGTTCGTGGCTCAGAGGAAATCTTGGTAACTAAAGAAGAGAAGAGGATCACTGGTCAGCCTTACTGGAAAGGGTCAAAGTGTCCCTGGCCCCCACCCTCCATAAACTTAGTAGATGAAAAAAGGTTAGGTTTCTAATCTTCTACAAAGTCCAGCATTCAAAAAAAACTACTGAAATCTTTCTATGATTATTTTTACTTTTGGTTCTCATCAAGAAAGTAAGAGATGAAAGAAAACACAGGGCTATGTAAAAAAAAAAATCATGCGGCTCTCCTTTTCAGTTTATTTTTACTATTTTAAAGATTGGAATTACCTTATTAGTTTCCTATATTGAAAAGTTTTTTGTTTGGGTGGGTTTTTTTTTTTTTTTTTTAAATAAGCAGGGCAGACTTGGCTATAAAAAAAATTCCTCCTTTTAACCTTTTGTCTCACAGGGGAGGTCTCTGAGTTTCCATGACATGGAAACCTGACTTGAGTCTAACTGCACTGCTATATTTTCCTCAACGTTCTTTATCTAAGCAATAAATTTAAGCAACTTTATCCAAGGGCAGTACATGCTAGGCTAACGGATTGGCAGAGCTCATCTGATTTTCTGTCTTCAGCAGATCAAAGAGAATCGCTAATCAAAGGCAGAACCCATATAGATTATTTGGGACTTCATCATTCCGTGGAAATGGTGTCCAGTGGGTTAAGCACAGAATCACACGAAGCAGAGGCAGCTTCTGACGTACGTGGACTTGGCTATCCTTAGCAACTAAAGTTCCAGTTGGAATTACATAGACTAAGTTTATTTATCATATGCGAACTTCAATCCACGTTTGAGCAGGCTTAGTTCAAGACTTTCTAGGCCATTTTTAACTCACTCTTGAGACAATTGAAAACATTTTGTGAAACTTAAACATTTTTTTTTTTTTTTGAGACAGAGTCTCACTCTGTCGCCAGGGCTAGAATGCAGTGGCATCATCACAGTTCACTGCAACCTCCAACTCCTGGGCTCAAGTGATCCTCCTGCCTCAGCCTGTGGAGTAGCTGGGACTACAGGCATGTGCCACCATGCCCGGCTAATTTTTTTTTTTTTTTTTTTTGAAACAGTCTCACTTTGTTGCCCAGGCTAGAGTGAGTGCCGTGGCATTAGCCTGGCTCACAGCAACCTCAATCTCCGGGGCTCAGCGATCCTACTGCCTCAGCCTCCCGAGTAGCTGGGACTACAGGCATGTGCCACCATGCCCGGCTAATTTTTTGTATATATATTTTTAGTTGGTCAATTAATTTATTTCTATTTTTGGTAGAGACGGGGTCTTGCTCAGGCTGGTTTCAAACTCCTGACCTTGAGCAATCCGCCCGCCTCGGCCTCCCAAAGTGCTAGGATTACAGGCGTGAGCCACCACGCCCAGCCTCCGGCTAATTTTTTATATATATATTTTTTAGTTGTCCAGCTAACTCCTTTTTTATTTTTTAGTAGAGACGGGGGTCTCGCTCTTGCTCAGGCTGGTCTCGAACTCCCTACCTTGAGCGATCCTCGGCCTCCTAGAGTGCTAGGATTACAGGCGTGAGCCACCACGCCCAGCCGCACCTTACATATTTTGATCATGTATACACCAGAAGAATTTTGAAAAACTCTATATTCCCTTGCCCAGTTTTAACTTAACATTAAAACTTAAAGTTGTTGTAGTTGCCAAGAATCTACAAAATGTAAACATAGATTTTTTAAAGAAAATTGATACAGCACTATTAAATATATTTGAGGGGCTGTAATGCCATAGCCATTTGACACCCATCAAGACCCGTTAAACAATAAGTAAGGTTATCTTTAATATTAATAGTTGGAAATAATTATATCATTGCCTTTTGTCCTTAACATTCCAGTTCCCCTTCAGACTGTTAATATATGTTCATGTTGGACATCTTTTTTTTTTATTTTTTTTTTATTTTTTTTATTTTTTTTTTTAATTTTTTTTTTATTTTGGCATATTATGGGGGTACAGATTTTAAGGTTTCAATAAATGCCCATTTCCCCCCCTGGACATCTTTTATGACCTCTCTGTTACATACCTCTGAAACAAATACATTTATAAGCTGAAATTTAATTTTTCCCTTGGGCTCATAAGGCACTAAATGTCAAAGAAAAATTCCTCTTTGATTGCATTATCATTGGTATTATTTTAATTACTTTTCATACACAATTGTATGAAACAAAACAATATAAAATATTGTATATGTTAATAATTATTAAAGTAAAATTTTATTATAAATACAATTTTAAGGAGGTTGCAGCTTACATTTAAACAAGTTGTTCAAGTGTGTGTTCATGAATATTATCTATTGCTAGAATATGATAGAGTTCAGCACAGATTCTGTTCTTTTTTTCCTTTCTACAGGTTATAGGTGTTGAAAAATCTTTTTCACATAAATACTTGGATGAGCCCATAAGAAATTTTGTTATGGCAATTTTTTCACAATTTTTTGAATATGTTTTATATTCCAAAAATCATTTAGTGATCTCTAATCAAAAAATTTAATTACTTATGAGTAGACAACTCAATGTTGTTGAAAACAGTAATTTGGAAAGCACTGAATTTTTCTTACCCAGATAAGGTAGCCAGAGTTAGCAAACACCAGACAAGCTTTGTGCAGTGGCAGTATTGTTACGTAGCCAATGAGGTTTCTCCAAGGCACAATTGTTGCTAATCGAAAACTTTTCTCAATACCTCTCTGTCAAGACTTGCCATATATAGCTGGTATTGACAATTTTTGACAGTCTCTAGGAAGACTAAATTAAAAAATAAACAGGATACACAGTTAAATTTAAACTTGAGATAAATGAATAAATTTTAGTATTAGAATGTTATACAATATTTGGTACATATGTACCAAAAAATTATTGGTACTAACAAATTATTATTAATTATTATTATGTATTATATTATTGATATATTAATTATTATATATAATATCGATTATGATATATTAATAATTATATTATATGTTGATTGTTATAATTAATGAGTTATTCATTAATTATCTGAAATTCAAATTTAAGTGGGTGTTCAATAATTTATCTGGCAACACTACACCCAAATATTAGAGTCATTCATTTTCTCAACACTAAAACCAATTATTTCAAATTGTCCAGGAGATTTTTATACCCAGGGGTAATATACCATTTTAAAACTCACAATGGGTAAGAGATGTGAGTCTGTGTTTGTAGGAAGAGAGAGAACTATTGTGAAAAGGTAGGTGAGAAGACAAAATAGCCTGGCAACCTTGACTGTTCTTGTTTTCAGTCAGATCAGTTTTGGGAAAAACTACATACAAAAGTTGAGAATTGGCCGGGCGCGGTGGCTCACGCCTGTAATCCTAGCACTTTGGGAGGCCGAGGCGGGCGGATTGCTCAAGGTCAGGAGTTTGAAACCAGCCTGAGCGAGACCCCGTCTCTACCAAAAATAGAAATAAATTAATTGACCAACTAAAAATATATATACAAAAAAAAAAATTAGCCGGGCATGGTGGCGCATGCCTGTAGTCCCAGCTACTCGGGAGGCTGAGGCAGTAGGATCGCTGAGCCCCGGAGATTGAGGTTGCTGTGAGCCAGGCTGACGCCACGGCACTCACTCTAGCCTAGGCAACAAAGCGAGACTCTGTCTCAAAAAAAAAAAAAAAAAAAAAAGTTGAGAATTAGGCTGTTCATTCCTTAAAACTATTTGAGCTCCCACTTACCTATTGGTAAGTCTTTATAAACACTCAAAAGGACACTTACCCCAATTTGAAGACCATGGCTTAAGAAATCCCTGTACTAACTAGGTTTCCCAAATTCTTCAAGCTGGTAGTGAAAGCCAGGATCAGACCTGTCAGGCTTGAACAGATCAAAATGTTATCTTTGTAATACTTTGCATAACTTTATTGATTTTTTTAAAGTAACTATTTTCTCAGATAAATGCATATGGGCAGGGACTGTATATATCTTGTTCACTGTATTATTCTAGTACTAAGGGTTTCCTCACATAGTAGGTGCTTAGTAAATCTTTGCTGACTACCAACATTGGAGCCAATCTATCCACTGGGCTTGCTTTATTCTAAACCTGCATCCAGATTTTTAATAGAGTAACATTCCTTGCATTTTCCCTCTAATCTTTTGTATATTCCAAATATTTTATATAAAAACTTCCTTTCTCCTTTCAGCATCCAGCTCACTTAAATACATTTTATCTCCAAATATTCTTTTTGAGACAGAAGTATACAAGGAAACATTTGAGGCCAGTGACAAGGTGACTCATACCATCTAGCCATTTCTATCTCTAGTTTGCCAATTTCTTTCTCCTGTTAATGTGTGAGCAAGTTATCAGTGAGAGGGTTTTTCACCCCATTTCTGGCTTGGAACTCTGATAATTCCTAACAGTGGTGTGTTCTAAATATCCTATAATTAAATAATTCACTTAAAAGTGTTTTTTTTCCCCTTGAGGATACTAATGATTAAAACAATATTTTTTCTATAGAGGGAATCTTACATAATAAGAATGCTGTAGCAATTGCAGTTCCAGCCCAGTGTTTCTTCCTGGAAGTTTTTAGATTTTTACCTATAAAGATTCTACCCAGGAATCTTGAACTGAAAGTGAAATCTAACAGGGAACATGCTGTTCTGATTCCAAAGGACAGCTGAGTCACTGTAAATTCTGGGAATTTCCTTATCTGTTGACAACTTCATGACATCTTGCAGATAAAATCCTAAAAACCCAGCCTTGAACAAATGCCAGGAAAGATCAAATATACAAAGTAACATCCTTAAATATAGACCTGTTCTCAATATGATGAAGTGTGCCCATATTCTAAATGATGGCTTATTTTATCCTGATAGTACTATAATAAAATATAATTTATATAGCATAAGGTACAGAGATCTTAAGTGTATAGCTTTATTAGTTTTGACCGATGAATATACTCAGGTAACCAGATCAAGGTCAAGAACACTTTCCATCACCTCAGAAAATTCCTTCATGCCCTTTTCCAGTCAGTACCTAGCTAGAACCCACCCCTAACCACCACTCCTCCCCACAATCACCATTATGGTTTCTATCACCATAGATTCGGTTTGTCAGTTCTTGAACTTCATGCAAATGGAATCATACGATGTGTACTCATACTGGCTTCTTTCACTCAACGTATTTTTTGGTTTCATCAATATCATATGTATCAGTAGTTTGCTCTTTTTATTACAACAGTATTCTGCTGTGTAAATATACCATAGTTTGTTTATTCATTCTCTTGCTGATGGCATTTCAGTTGTTTCCTGGGTCAATCCCTTGTGAAGAGAAAAGCTGTAAGCCTATTAGTTTAAGTCTCTTTGTGAATCTATGAATTCATTTCTGCTGGATAAATATCTAGATATGGAATTGTCATTGGGTAGGTGTATTTTTACTTTTATTAGAAACTGGCAAAAGGTTTACAAAATCAACTGAAGAGGCCAGGTGCAGTGGCTCACGCCTATAATCCTAGCACTCTGGGAGGCCAAGGTGGGCAGATTGCTCAAGGTCAGGAGTTCGAAACCAGCCTGAGCAAGAGCAAGACCCTGTCTCTACTATAAATAGAAAGAAATTAATTGGCCAACTAATATGTATATAGAAAAAATTAGCTGGGCATGGTGGTACATGCCTGTAGTCCCAGTTACTTGGGAGGCTGAGACAGGAGGATTGCTTGAGCCCAGGAGATTGAGGTTGCTGTGAGGTAGGCTGATGCCACGGCACTCACTCTAGCCTGGGCAACAAAGTGAGACTCTGTCTCAAAAAAAAAAAAAAAAAATCAACTGAACATATATGTGGAGATCTGTTTCTGGACTCTTTATTCTATTAATCTATTTGTCTATCCTTATGCTAATACCATACCGTATTGATTACTGTATCTTTGTAAACATTGATATCAGATAGTATACATTCTCTGACTTTGTTCTTCAAAATTGTCTTGGCTATTCTGAGTCATTTGAATTTTCATACATCTTTTAGAATGAATTGTAAATATCTTTCGTAAGAAGATGATTTATTTTGCTGCTGGAAATTTAATTAGCATTGAGTTCAAGGCAATCTATAGATCAGTTTAAGAAATATGGACATGTTATCAAATCTTCTAATCCATGAACATGGTATATCCCTACATCCATCTGTCCTCTTTAATTTTCTTTATTTTCAATGCAACGATCTTTGACAACTTTTGTTAAGTTTGATCCTAAGTATTTCACACATAGTAAAATAAAGCATATCCATTACACTTGATCCCATCAAGCAGTATTACTAGCAGAATTTCAGAGCTGTGACAGCTGTGGCAGTGATTCCAGGCTCACATCAGCCAAGGGTCAGGCTCTGGAGTAGGTCACAAGTGTGAGCTGTTAGCAGCTCCTCACAGCATTTGGGGTTTAGGTGCATGGGGAGATACAGCAAGCCAATTCATGATTTAAGGCTAAAAAACACTAGGTGTCTGCCCTAGAACCTGACTGATTCTTATAGGAGCCAAATCAGCTAAACACCTGATCCCTCTGAGGGTGGAAATGTTGGGACAATCCCATACACTAGCCAGCCAGGGGAAGCTTGTTTGGAGAAAAGAGCTAGACTAAGAAGATTGGCAGAGGTGGCAGGAGGGAGTACCCAAAGAGCTGTTTGTATACAGAAGGACTCTAGTACTGACATTTTTTCCTCATTCTCAAAGTCTTCCAGCCTTCCATGGCTAATGTCATGCCTGCTTTTCTATAGAAAATATTTGTGAAACATGTAGGTTTGAGTGTATTCCTAAGACCTAGAAACTTTAAAAGCTGAAGCAATCAACTCCAGATACCTCCCTCCTTCATTCTACCATTTTACCTGCTCATAAGGTACCGGAAGAGGAAGACAGGGCAATTACTAGAATTCTTAGGGCCAAGCACAGCACGTACAATCATAGCCCCTTCTCAATGGCACCAGGTGAGGCAAGAGAGGAGCAAAGGGCACAAAATGTAAGGAAGCACTCACCCTCAGGGTTGTGTAACCCAGTCCTGGTCCCGTGCAAGTGCAAAATGTGCACTGAATAGGCATTTCTGAATTGGGAGCAGTAGAAGCAAGAGTTGTTGTTGAATTGGTCTTGCAACTTCTGAATTAACTTGGCATAACATTTTCTCAAAACAAAAAGCTCTAATCTCTCTAGAAAACCAGAGGCAGTGCTTGGCTTGGCACATCAGGGGCTTCCTGGTAGACAATGCTCAAGGTGTTTGGGGACAGCAGCGGCAGAGCTCGATGCAGGCCCTGTGGGGGCAGCAGTGCCCAACTGTCTTGCTTTGAGTCCCACTTTGCTCCTTCCTAGCTGTGGGACTGCAGCAGCCACTGTTGGTGCCCAGCCCACATTCCCTTATCTCCCTGTGCACCCATATCCCAGATGCTGGGAGAGCTGCTAGCAGCTTATACCTGTGAACTGTTGCAGAGATTTTCCTCTGGCTGATGGGACTGCCATCTCAGCTGCTACCCTTGCCATTCCCTCCCTTTCCCCTGTGGATCAGGCTAAAGCTACAGTGTTTCCCTGAAAATAAGACCTACCCATAAAATAAGCCCTCACAGGATTTCTAAGCATTTGCGCAATATAAGCCCTACCCTGAAAATAAGACCTAGTGATGGGTGTGGCTACGCAGCGTATCTGCACAACCCATGCATTTCCTGGCAGAGCGGTAAAGGAGAGGAGCAGCCCTTCTTATCTGCCCCATTGTGACAGCTACTATCCCAGAGGTGACCAGAAGGGTGTGGGCAGCCCCACCAACAAGATCTGGTCCCCTGTCAGGTCCTGGCCATCCTGTGTGTGCTGCAAGCTGAGGCTTTGAGAAGAAAGTCTTCTCAGTGAAGTGAGGAGCGAGTCGCTCCGCTTTAGGTATTGTGTGTCCCCCGGGGGAAGAAGGAAAGCTGTGGCTGCCATTTTACTCAACACCATGGGCCTCTCCCACCCCCCACAAACACCAGGGGATAGGGTTAAAGCTTCAGCAAGCCATCACCTACTGAGCCCAGAGAGATCACTTCTGCTCCACTGTGCAGATTGGACCCGGTGCTCATTGGATCTCTGATAAACAAGCCAGCCTTGCTCATTTAATGAGAGCTCTATTGCTTGACATGAGAGACTGGGGCCAATGGTTCTAAAGGAAATAGAGTCGCAAGAAATTCAGGATGGGATTCAGGGTTTGGAGAGTTATGATGATGTTCCAGAAGAAGATGACTTAACTATATTTGAATAAATGTAGATTGTTGTACCGTACATAAAAAAAAAATAACACATCCCCTGAAAATAAGCTGTAGGATGTCTTCTTGAGGAAAAATAAATATAAGACCCTGTCTTATTTTCAGGGAAACACAGTAGTCCCCGTCCTTGCTCAGCTCATTCCCTTGCATTAGCTGCTGCCCTCGTATGCTGCAGGCTTTCCTGAAGAGTAGTAACCCCAATAGGTCAGGTGTTCCCGAGTCCCCATCCCAACTTCTGTTTCTAGAGAGCCTAAGACAGTGATGCCTTGAGCAATTTACCCATTATGCACCAATTTGTACATCAGCTGTAAAATGAGGATAATACTAGTACACACCTTTGAAGAGTGTTGTGAGGATTAAATGAGCTAATACTTTCGAGGTACTTAGAAAAATACAGAGACAAAGAGCTCAGTAAGTCTAGCTCTCATTCTGATAGGTTGATGTCATCTGATATAGATATGACAGTTCTTTATGTTTTCAAAATAGGTCACGTCAACTTTTCATAACAACCCATCACTATAGGTGAGAGAAACAAACCCAAAATGTAATCCATACTAATGAGAGGAAAGACACAATGTTTTCATGCCCCACCCCCATCTCTGTGAGTAGAAAGTGATTTAATAAGTTATATGTTTAGATGATGGAACATTTTGCAGCTATTTAAAAAAATTAAGTTGCCTGACAGAAGCAAATTCGAATTCTCCCTGGAGGAATTCTCCCTGCAAACTGGGTCTCAAAAACCCAGTGAATATGAGCTTTCATGTAAAGTCAAAAGCAGATTAGAATCATCAAAAATAAGATATAAGAGAATCCAAAATGATCTATAGAATTTTATGTAATAATTGAATAGGACTACCTGACTTCATGTTGTCCTATTTTATACCTAATTCAGGAAAAACAGGAAATTGGAAATGAAAAAGTAAATAAATTTGCTTTTGCACAGATTGAGAAACAATTTCTTTTATAATAAAATGGAAAGCATTAGTTTCTACAGATTAAAAGTACAGTATATTGAGATAAAAACTGAGAATACTGGATTTCAGGTTGTGTCAGTAAGGGAATTTTGAAAATAGCCCTCCCCTTATATGATGTGGCATCCTTCAACTTTGGCATTATTCCTGTTCTGATGGGTAAAAAAAATTCTGAATGTGGCTGAGGTTGGTCATCCCACTAAATGGGGATATCCTATAATGATGTAGAAAAAATTACAACATTCCAGAGAGTAAACCAAACATGGTGAGACAGAATAGTTAGGGGAGCTCCAACTATTCAGAATCTGATACCGAATTCATGCTATTAAGTGCATCCACAATGATAATTCTTAGGAATATTCTAAAGATAACTTCTTGACTTGCTGATAAATTTCTGCTCTTATAAGACAGAGGGAGGGTAAGACCTGACTTTTATTATAACATGGAAGAACTGGTTGATGAAGTAAAAAATAACAGGGGCCTTTAAAGAAAGGAGAAATGGTACCTTTTTTTTCTTTTTCTTTCTCTCTCTCTCTCTTTTTTTTTGTGATGACTGTTGTGGATCGCGCTCTCTAGCAAACAGACCCTGAGTTGGAAGATCTGTGCATGTCTCAGTTATGTGAAAGTGCTCTCAGAGACAACACCTGTAAGGGAATGAAAGAAGCAAGATTGAGCAGAGGTATTAATACAAGTTGAAGCATACGTAATGCAGTTGCGATGTAGGGCTCAGCAGGTCTCATGGGAAACTCTGAAACTAAGAAGGCACTTCAAAAATGTCTCTAACTGAAGGAGCCAGGCCTCGTCCTCCCATCTCAAGTCATTAGGTAGCAGCGACTCAGGATGCTGCAGAGAAACCATGCACCAGGCCCCTCCTTGCAGCTCAGTGGGGGGGGGGGGCTGGGGGGGGCTGGGGGGGCTGCTTAGGAGAGTCTCAGCTGAGAGCTATTAGCAATCAAGACACCTCCAGCCCAGGTAAGGAGTGTGCTGTGAGTGGAAAACAACTTATGCTGCCAGGTTTTGTCTTTGATTCGTGACAATTCAGCAAAACTTTTGTTTCAAGAAAATCTTGAATTGGAGTTAACAGTAAAATTCTTTTACAACTCAACCAATGGGCCATTGGCAAACAGCTGAAGCATCTCCATCAGGATAGAAACTAATTTTTTTATATCTAGCTGAAATTCCTCTTTCTCAATATTAAAAGGCTCAAATACTTCCATCTGGCCTTTTAGTCTATGAATTGACAACACTTCTTCATAAATTTGGAAGTCCTTTAAGACAAAACATACCCAAAGTACTAATCATGACTTATCTAAAGATAAAGTACTTGTGATTTTTCAAATTTTGAATCAATTGATCTTTTATATTCTTTAAGAGAGCTTGTAGGTTATGAGCAATTGTTTGGTGGCTTAATTAAAGCTTTTTTACTTTTTGTAAAATATCATTTTTACCCTTTGCCTAATATTTTCTAACTAAATTTCTATAATTGAAATCATTTCCTTTACCATGTCACCATCTAAAAGTGGTTTTCTTTTTTTATGCCAGATTCCAAGCCATTTAATAACTGGCTAAAGTTACAGCCTCAGATCCTGGTAAGCATTTTTTTTTTTTTTTTTTTTTTTTTTTTGAGACAGGGTCTCACTCTGTTACCCAAGCTAAAGTGTAGTGGTGTCATTGTAGCTCACTGTAGCCTCAAATTTCTGTGCTCAAGCGATTCTCCTACCTCAGCCTCCAGAGTAGCTGGGACTACAGGTGTGTGCCACCCATGCCCAATGAATTTTTCTATTTTTTGTAGAGACAGGGTCTTGCTCTTGCTCAAGCTTGTTAAGCAGAATTTTTTTAAATTTTTGCTGGGACTCAGATACCTGAAGCAAAGTTGTACCAAAACAGCAACTGCAGTTGCTGCAATTCTGTCTTCAACTTCACAGTGTTTCCCTGGGCCAAAAACACACTAAGTTAGTTGTCCCTGAATTCAAAGCATTCAGCAAATAATGGCAATGCAGTCACCAGACACGTACACCTGATTTCCATGACACACACAGCAATGCTGTATTAGCTAGGGGGCTACTTTGTTTCTCTGCATGGACATATACAGCAACACAAATTGGAATACAACGGAACCTGTCCCCTGTTGGCAGAGGCTCAACCCAAAGGAATGGAGAGATCAGTAATCATCCCAGCTGGTATAAAACTGAATTGTTTTAAAACCAACTCATAATTGATGCCAAGTAAAAAGCACTGTGTACCCATTAAAATATAGTATCAGTGAAGAAATAAATAAGTACATTTGAAACCTTCAAGTAGATTTTTTGTTAGATATTCAGATATCAGGTGACTAATTTCATCTATTCTTGTCAATTCTTTTTTGACTCTTGAGAGGAAGACTTCTTATCAAATTCACTATGTATTCAAAGTTTCTGAAAATGTCTCTAATATTGTCTACTTTAATATCTTAAAGTTTTTATACAATGCACAGCTTTTTTGTTTTGCTCTGCTACAACAAATAGCAATTACCATTCATTGTAAAATTTGAAATTTGAGACATACCTTCTTCCAGTCTTTCTTTTTTTTTTTCTTTACTGTTTTGGTTGTAGAACTGGCTCTGCATCTCCATTTGATTTTACATCACTAGTATGCTTTATTTTAAAACTTAAAATTCTTTTATACTTACTTTTTAAATTAGAACAATAATATAATTATGTTATAATTAAAGTAATAAGTATTTCTATTTAATTACCAGTTACAATTTATATAGATTTTACTGTAACTGTGCTATCTGCATCAAACATTCAAATAATCACATTACAATGTTACATTGATGCATAGGAAAAATCACTTAAATCATTTCGTGGACACCAACTAGATTGGTTATGTGTTTATATGACACAACACATGCCCACAATGCATAGAACAATGTCACAATGACATCTTATACAATGGAACAGCTAACATGAAGTGTAGCCTTATAAAAAAAAATGAAGTTGCATCAACAGAAAAATATCTTACATAGGTTCAATTTTAAATTTAAATATAAATGAATTAAAATTAAACTGAAATTAAAAATCTATTTCCTTGGTGATTAGTGCTAGCCACATTTTAGGTGCTCAATCACCTGTGTGGCTAGTGGCTACTATATTTGACACAACAGGCTATACCATAATTGCTTGGTCCTGGCTTGCTTTTGAATCCCAACTTTGATCTTCTCACTCTTTGCTGTGTACTGGACTCTTTGTCCTTTGGATGGACAGCAGCTCAGACCCATTGTCCCTCACTGCTCTCCGTTGAATTAACTATTGTGTTTTGGCTTCAGCTTTTTGGCACCATTCTCCAATAGCAGCTATTTGGCTAGTACTGCTCCCAGACCAGCCCGACTCTCCTACAAGGTGTGGGGAACAGGAAGGTGCAAACATATTAAGAAGGAAACAGGCCGAGCAAAGTGGTTCAAGCCTATAATCTCAACATTTGGGAGGCCAAGGCAGGAGGATCACTTCAGGCCAGGAATTTGAGACCAGCCTGGGCAACATAGCAAGACCCAATTTCTACAAAAAATAAGGGAAAATTAGCTGTGTGTGGTGACATGCACCCATAGTTGCAGCTACTCAGAAGGCTGAGGCAGGAGGATTGCTTGAGCCCATGAGTTCAAGGCTGCTATGAGCTATGGTCAAGCCACTGCACTCCAGCCTGGGCAATAGAGTCAGACCCTGTCTCAAAATAAAAAAAAAAAATTTTTAATTAAAAAGAAAAGGCAACAGAGGTCAAGATAAATCAGGAGGTTGTAAAAAAGCAAATGGCAGTTCTAAATAATTCTTGTTGTTTGGTCTTGGAGAAATGAATTTTTTAAAAAAGAAATACTTGCAGAAGATATTAATTAAATATTGACATAATTATTTTTGGAAATCACACAAAATAATGGAGAATTATAAATGAACCAACATTCTCATTTTCAAAAAGGGGAAGAAAGAAGATTCTGCAGATAATTCAGAATAAGTAGATTTAATAACCATCTTGAGCACAATCCTGGCATGGATTTGTCAAAGGGTAGCATGTAAGTTTTTAGAAATTGAAGTAGTGATCACTAGGGAGATAACTCACAATCACATAGAACAATCTGGGCTCAGCACAACCCACTTCCTGTTTTGATAAGCTTGTGAGGCTGCTGGTGTTGCTCCAGATGGCTGAGTTTCATCAAAGCACTTGGCAACGTCTCTCACAATATTTTTGTGGCAAAATGGACACAAACAGGTTGGATGATAGTATCACTTCATATCTGATGTTTGTTAAACAGATTTTTTTCTCCCTGCAGAAGATTTGGATGATGTCTCTAAAGAGATGATGTCTCAGGGTCTTATATTAAATCTGTCCTTTGCAATATTTTAGTGAATATAATTAAGAATACATTGGATGAGGACACTGTGCGTTTTTACAGGTAGCAGAAATCTGGGATTGATACTCAATAAATTAGAAGATAGTCTTTGAATTCAAGAAGACCCCAACAGTTGATGTTTGTAGTTCAAATTTGGCTTACCAAGGCATATAATAGCTCAAGAATGTAATAGAATTGCAGAGTGATTTGAAGTCTAACTTGTGCTTACCTGGGACCAGACCACCTCGGGGTGTGGGTGGTGTGTGGGAAGTACGTATAGTCCCAGGAAAGTGGGTCATGATAGCAGTGGTCTCTGATTGCTGTAATTACTGGAACTCTAGACACATGCAAACCTCTTTCCCTACACAACATCCTGGGCGGCCCCCACTTCTCCCAGTGAGCAGTAAAGGTCTCATCTGCAGCTGGCATTGATCTGGCATTGCTGCCTTGTAGCCTCTGCTCCTGTTGGTTAGGTGCAGGCTGTTGCTGTTGCTGCCACTCCTACCCCAGCAGCCCCTCTACCCCATGGCCACTTTACAGCACCCAGTGCTGTTTCCACTGTGCAATGCAGAATAGTGATCTTCAAAGGTAAAAACTGCTTTCTTGCTGAGGTTGAGTTTCTACTGTAGAGCAGCAGTCTCCAACCTTTTTGGCACCAGGGACCAGTTTCATGGAAGACAATTTTTCCATGGACCAGGGTGAGGGGTGGGGAGGATGGTTTCAGAATTATTCATTACATTTATTACAGTTGCAGCTGCTCCCCAGCACTAGCATCACCGCCTCAGCTCCACCTCAGATCATCAGGCATTCGATTCTCATAAGGAACGCACAACCTAGATTCTTCATGAGCGCAGTTTACAGTAGGGTTCATGCTCCTATGAGAATCTAATGCCATTGCTGATCTGACAGGAGGCGGAGCTCAGGCAGTGATGTGAGCAGTGGGGAGCAGTTGTAAATACAGATGGAGCTTCGCTCACTCACCTGCCGCTCACCTCCTGCTGTGCGGTCAGGTTCGGACTAGTACTGGTCCATGGTCCCGGGGTTGGGGATCACAGCTGTAAAGAACGAAAAAACGAAAGTTGGAATTTGCAACTTTGTGGCCGCTTTGCCAGTCTCTCCACATGGCCCAAGCATTGATATTGGAGTGCCTCAGGGCTCTTAGCATTGCCATGTACACTCATCATCTAAGGAAAATTATAAGCTGGAAGCTCATAAATTTATATCTACAGTCCATATTTCTCTCCTGAGATTTACCTATTTTCCTTCTTAGTACGTGCTAGTAAAGTATACTTAAGAGTATTCCAGTACACCACCTGGCATCATATAGATCTTTTATTCATCTGGTCTTTGAACCCACTGGACGATACGTCTGATGAGAGCAAGGACTTTGTATCCTCAGCACATAGCACAGTGCCTGGCACTTAGTAGACACTTAATAAATATTTGTTAGGTGAAAGAATAAATTAAAGCATAACTGATCTCTCTCTCCAGCCTCTAATTCTTTTCTTCCCATATCTGTGCTCTCACTCTCTCCCCCAACCCCTGACACACATGATTTTTACATAAATAACTTGTATGCTGGTACCTGGAGACCTCTTTACCCCTTGAGATCTAGGTTGCCTTGAGCTCAAGTCCCATGACCTGGAGGGCCCAAGCTTCCCATGGATTTCTGGAAATGTATGTGATCCTGTGACCCCCTAAGCCTCATCTACACATGCTGTCTCTGTCCAGCCAGCATCAACATAGATGTGAAATGCAGCCTTTCCACCAACCAGAGTACACAGACGTCACAGAATAGCCAGGGTGACTCCCATCACTTACTGCCCACGATGGCTTGGGCGTTTCTAGGTTGTCCTTTGCAGATCCCCTTCCTCCCACACTCCATCCAGCTTCTTCCTCCCACAGCTTCCCTCCCCATCCCCTTTCTTTCCGTCTCCCCCTCTCTTCCCCTTTCCTTCTCTCAACTCTCCCCAGTTCTCATCTTTCCCCTCCCACTGAAGAGCACCGAATTCCTTCCCTGTATAAAGCACTGACCCAACCTATACCCAGCTTTGGTTTCTACCATTTCCCCCAGGTGTTTACCAAGCTATCCATATTGCTGGTGATGAAAATGAGAACTACAAAGACGTTAAGTTTTTGCTCAAGGTCACACAACCAGAAAATAAAGATCACAAATAATCACGTCATCTAGAGACAATCATCATTTCAGTAAACATTTCCATGGTTTTCCTATCATTTGATTTTTTATTTTTTTTTTTTTTGAGATAGTCTCACTCTGTTGCCCTGGGTAGAGTGCAGTGCATCATAGCTCACAGAAACCTCAAACTCCGGGGCTCAAGTGATCCTCCTGCCTCAGCCTCCCAAGTAGCTGGGAACCACAGGCATACAACACCATACCTGGCTAATTTGTTTAATTTTAGTAGAGACAGGGTTTTGCTCTTGTTCAGGCTGGTCTTGAACTCCTGAGCTCAAACAATCCTCCTGCATCGGCCTCCCAGAGTGCTAGGATTACAGGCGTGAGCCACAGTGCCCAGCCTCATTTGATTCTTTAAATAAGATATTAAATCACAATTTTGTAACCTGCATTTTTGACTTAGTGATATGGCATGGATGGCTTGCCATGGCAATAAACAGAGATCTACACCATTATTTTCATGGTTACAGTGTCCCATTATGTGGAGATAGCATGATATAGCCATTATGTAGTATTTTAAATAATGTTTAAATGAACCTCTTATCCATTCATTTTTGTTCACTTGTCTGATATTTTATCTTGGTACAAATTTTAAGAAGTGCTGTCACTGAGTCCAAGAGTGCACATCAGTTTACTTTAATATATTTGAGACTAAGAGATAATTTTATCTCATATATGTAAAAACGGACCACTATATGTTATCTTTCCATATCGAACTACTGTCGGTAAATTTTGCCAAAATAAACACACAAATATTTTTCTCCATGAGCTCACTAGGCTTCTTCATATGGTGTGTCACACTTGGAACATTAGACAGTGAACTTTGGCCTAATGGTGTCGTTAGCACCTTCTAGTGGTAAGAAAGCAAAATCCAGCAGTGATGGTTCAGGTTTGTTGGGGTTGTTTTAAAATAAAAAACCCAAACATAACTTATTGCTTCATGGTATTTTTTTTTTTTTTTTTTTTTGAGACAGAGTCTCGCTTGTTGCCCAGGCTAGAGTGAGTGCCGTGGCGTCAGCCTAGCTCACAGCAACCTCAAACTCCTGGGCTCAAGCAATCCTGCTGCCTCAGCCTCCCGAGTAGCTGGGACTACAGGCATGCGCCACCATGCCCGGCTAATTTTTATATATATATTAGTTGGCCAATTAATTTCTTTCTATTTATAGTAGAAACGGGGTCTCGCTCTTGCTCAGGCTGGTTTCGAACTCCTGACCTCGAGCAATCCGCCCGCCTCAGCCTCCCAGAGTGCTAGGATTACAGG
Source organism: Microcebus murinus (assembly GCF_040939455.1). Lineage (NCBI taxonomy): Eukaryota > Metazoa > Chordata > Mammalia > Primates > Cheirogaleidae > Microcebus > Microcebus murinus. The sequence goes on along the minus strand of NC_134107.1, from coordinate 82,976,146 downwards.
TGTGAGCCACCGCACCCGGCTTGCTTCATGGTATTTTTTACTTTTGTTAACATAGCCGCAAAGATCATGTAACTCCGAAAAAGAAACTAAAATATCTTGACGTCAATTCAAGCCTAATTTCATTTTAAGTATGAAACTATGTATTGGAGCTTAGTTATAAAAGGTCAAGATATTTCAGGGAATGTGAGGTCTTTTTTTTAAAAGGTTAACATTTCCCACTGTCTTAAATTTTTAAACACCTACTTAAACTGTAATTGTCTTTGTGGTTAATTACTTTTTATATAGCCTCAGCTCAGTGTAATACTACTGACTTATGCTTAAACAGAAATGCTAATGGGATAGTATTGTGCTAAATCACATCCATCTGGCAACAAGAATAGAAGATGTGACATTGTACATTTAGTACCAAAAGATAGAAAATATGACCCTATTAGGAGTGGAAAGTACTGAAGAAGAGTTATCTCCTCTTTCTTCCAATAGCGTTTCCTGAATTGGACCATACAGTGGATCTCTGTCCTCATATTATGATGAGACAGTTTAAAATACCATTATGAAGATTATCTGGGCTGGGTATGGTGACTCACGCCTGTAATCCTAGCACTCTGGGAGGCTGAGGCAGGAGGACTGCTTGAAGTCAGGAGTTCAAGACCAGCCTGAGCAAGAGTGAGACCCCATCTCTACCAAAAATAGAAAAAAATTAGCTGGATGTGGTGGCTTATGTCTGTAGACCTAGCTACTTGGGGGCGCTGAGGTGGCTGGAAGATCGCTTGAGCCCAGGAGTTTGAGGTTGCTGTGAGCTATGATGCCACTGCACTGCACTCTACCCGGAGCAACAGAGCACGAGACTTTGTCTCAAAAAAAAAAAAAAAAGAAAGAAAAGAAAAGAAGGAAGGAAATGCTAAGCACCTTGCTAGTTAATGGGAAGATATTGTATAAAGTTTATAGCATAGCAAGAAAGAGAAACAATAAACAAGTAAAATTTGAATAAATATGGATTTACAACTGCGGTGAGTGTCATGGAGAAAGACAACAGTGTGATGTAGGAGAGAACAGGAGAGGAGGGAGGGACATACCTTGTAGGGCGGTGGGGAGGGACATACCTTCAACAGGTGTGGGCTCCCCTCTGAGGAAGTTGTATCTGAGCTGAGACCTGAGGGAGGACTAAGAGTGAGGTGTAGTGGGAAGACAAGCTTCCAGAAAGTGGAGACGAGCTGTGCTGAGGCCCCTCTGAGCAAGTGTGGCTGCAGCGTGGAGAATGAGGGGAGCGGAGCAGGGCAGGAGAAAGCGGCTTTCTCGGCCTCAGCACTGTGTGTGGGCACTTGGGGCTGGATGACTCTTTGTTGTTCGGCTGCCCTGTGCATTGTAGAATGTTTAGCAGCGTCCCTGGCCTCTACCCACTAGGTACCAGTAACACCTTCCCCCACATCCCAGTTGTGACAACCAAAAATGACTCTAGACACTGGCAAATGTCCCCTCAGGGCAAGAGAAGCACTGGGTTGGAAGCTCAGTCAGGGCCAAGTCAAGCAGGGCCTTGGCGGCCATGGCGAGGTGCCTACACTTCATTCTTAGGCCAGTGTTTGTATCCCCACAAAATTCTTATGTTGAAGCTCTAACAACCCCCAATGTGATGGTAGTAGGAGGTGGAGCCTGTTGGGGGGTGATTAGGTCATGAGGGTGGAGCCCTCATGAATGGGATTAGTGCCTTTATAAGAAGAGACAAGAGAGCTTGCTTTCTCTCTCCTTGCTGTCTGCGATGTGCGAGTAACATGTGAAGACATACTTCTGCAAACCAGGAAGCCAGCCTTCACCAGACACCAGATCTGTCAGCACCTCGATCTTGGATTTTCCAGCCTCCAAAACTGTGAGAAATAAATATTTATTGTTTAAGCCACTCTGTCTATGGCAATTTGTTATGGCAGCCTGAAGTGACTAAGACGAATGGGAAGCTGCGGAACATTCCAAACAGGTGAACTGTGTGATCCCAATGACACAGTCTGTGATCTTTGAAAGTTCCCTTTTGAGATTATTCAAGGATTGAGGTCACTGCCACTTTGACTAGAATCTGCCAGTCCCAGTTTATCCCCAGCTTGTGTCTCCCTTGATCCAGATCTCATGCTAGGTCCATGCCCTGGAATCACTTCCCCTGGTTCAGACAACCGCCCCCACTGACTCGATTGTAAGCAGGCAGCTGGGGAAGCATGTGAACCGAAATCCACTTTGCTCATCTGAAAAGTTGGGATATTACCTAGAGCTGTTGCAAGAATATATGAAAAAAGTACCTGGCACAGTGTCTAGGCATAGTGGCACTCCGCAAGTCTTAGAAGGAAGTAGAACGAAATACCTCTTGTGGCAGTCATGCAGGTGTGTCCCTCAGATCTTCATTCAAGAAAAACCTTGCTGTTCAGCTGCCAAGAGTGCAGTCAGCTGACAGCCTCCAGCTGTCACTGCCTTCAGGCTCCACCATATCAGAGCTGAGGTCATGCTCTTCCTGGAGGGCACTAGGGCCTGGACCTTTCTGCCTAATGCAGGACTCCTCTACCAGGCAGTCTTGTTCCAGAGCTCTCTGCTGAATGGGTGGAGATCTGCAATGTCATCTGAGGCTCTCCTGCCCAATACGACTTCTCCAGTCCCTGTCTACTGCTATGTGGAAAGCTGCATTTTGAATAATTGCTAAAAATGTGTGGTAGTGTGACTAACACAGGCCCAGCAGTATTAGTCATACTGTTGCTCTGCTGCTGCTAAATGCCAGGATTAGAGAAAATAGAAACCACTGGGTTCCATGGAGGCAATATTGGAATTTGCAGCTAGGACCTTTCAGAACCTAAGTTTTAAAAACCTGTCACTTACAACGAGGAAACAAAGGCCATGCCAGCTGGACCTGAGGCCAAATGAAAGTTTAAGAATGAAAATGGCAGAGCTAGTTGATTTGCAGAAAGCGAGGGAACCTCATGGCTTCTATATTCTTGTGAATGCAGAGCTGGACCTTCTGAGCGGCAACAGCAGGCTGGGAACTAGGGTCACTGCAGTGGCTGCATCACGCATGTGGGTGGGGTGCAGGTGCTAGTTCTACTATGGGAAATTCTCTCTCACTGTTTTTGTTTTTGTTTTTTAATGCAGAAATAGCTCGGCATATTAGCTTCATTTCTGGCTCCCACGTTTGAGACATCTGAACTAAATCAATTGCTGAGAACTACATATACCACCACCGTGGGCTTCACCGTGGCCCCCACTTCATTGGCCTGAAAATGGGGTAGTTAGCAGAGAACAGATAATATCTACGATTATTTCTAAAGAGAAAATCTGTGATTGCCAACCCCCTAGAAGGTTACTGGGGAATGAAGAAGTAGCCACGAGGGGGCTGGAACAGGGAAGTTCAGGCATGTAGGGTTGATGTGATCCTGAGACTTGAGATGCTTGTCAACACGTGCAGCACAGATCCAAGTAAACATTGCCACCTAGTGGCAACTCACTAGAACTCATCCATCTAGCCATCCATTCATTCATCCATCAACATATATATGTCCATTATCCAACCATTTAATATTTGTAACAAGTCTACCATGCGCCACGTACTATTTAACAGTAAACAGTGAACAAGAGAGACTGTCAAGTCTCATCCCTAAGGAGACATTCTAATGGAGACATTCTAAGTCCCACGCCCCATAGTGGTAGTCTAGCCCTCAGCAGTTGACTTGGTTCAGATGTCTCAAACTTAGAGGCCAAAAATAAAGATGATGCACTGAGCAACTGGTTCATTTTTTTAAAAAAAAGTAAAAATTTTCTTTTAATGGAGAAAAGATGGACATGTTTACATGTTGGGTAAAGCAGCTTCTGAAACAAGCCAACTTGAAAGTCCCTTTTGGATGATATTTTTAACTATACCACCTTAAGAAGAACTTTTCTTCTCAATTCTTAACATTTCTAGGACTATAAACTAATTTTTAAAATGTGCCTAAATGTTTTTCTGTTGCTATTAAACACCATGAAAAAGTACTAATGTAGTCCCTAATAATTTGGAACTAATTGATAAGCACACATGGGCGTAGAAAGTAGTAACAATCTTTGGGAATCAAGAAGAGGGAGGGGGAAGGAGGGGAGGGGTAGAAACCTACCTAAAAGGTATGATGAACACTGTTCAGGTGATAGACACACTTACAGCCCTGACTAAAGCATTATAAAGCTGTCCATGTATCAAAAACATTTGTAAACCCTTAGTATTTTGAAATAAAAACAACTCAAAAAATAAATTCTACTGGAAAGGAAATACTGTTAGAAAAATCAGGTAGCCCTGACTGTCACATGTAAACCTGAGAAATGTTCATTGCAGTAGATGTGTCGGGATAGAAAGTTGTGGCATCTTTCTTCACCCATCATAAGGGTCACAGCTGACACTCCTATAACAAAAGACAGGTTATAAATGAAAAGCATCACACATTTATTTAATCAAGGTTTTGTGTAACACAGGAGACTTCAGAAATAAAGACACAAAGACTCAGGGACAACTGTCCTTTTTTTATGCTTAAGGTTGAAGGAGAATGGACAGCCATGTAGAAATGTGACTGGACAAAAGGGTGTGATTTAATGGCACTAGACTGAGCAGGGAGACCCAGCAAGGCCTGTCCACATTCTTCTTGGCCTCCCTATGCAGCATTCCCTCCCCTTGGGTATGGGGCAGGACCTCTCTGGAATGAGGGTCTTCAAGGGAGAAGGCGGAGAATGACTTTTCTAGGTTCTAGGGATTGCTTTATGGGGAGAGGGGCTCTAGTTTCTATGATCCACCTTGGGAGGAGGAATTCTGGTTTGTACGACTTGATTTGGGGGATAAGGGGAACGGGAGACAGAAGGGCAGGAGAAGGTCTGAGGGAGACTTTGCTTCTGAGGACTTCCATCTCCTCTAGTTCAAACTCCCCAGGAAGCCACAGTGCCACAGTTTGGGGCATGGTTATCCGAGCCCTGAGAGAGGCATTCTCAAGGACACCAGTAGGCTACAGAGAACTTCCCTTCCTCATCTCTCCCTGAACCAGAATTTTCTCACATTCTTTACATCTTCTCCTCCCTCTACTCTCTGAGTTACGAGAAAAAAAAATATGCTGCCAAAAAACAAAACAAAACTGCCGTTTATTCTATTTTATTGAAAATACTACCAATAGATATCATTATGTTAAACAATTTGAATAAGTCAAAATGCAGTGACAAATATTATAAATACATATGTTAAGAAAAAAATACCTTATGTGGTTTTTTTTCTTCTTTAATTTCTTGGTTCCAAATAGAGAAAATATCAAACCAACCCTTTGGCATAGATTTTTTTACTATAAAAATTGGTCAGCGTAGCTTCCATTCTGTTTTGTCTTTCTCATAATCTGTCCTCCAGATTTTTCAAGTCAAACAATAGTAACGAGAACGTGCAGATCTGAGTAGACATCCCAGCGTCTGTGCCAGCTCCACTTGCATCTTCCCGGCTCTTCCAGCTCTGCCCTCCTTGGGTTAGGGCTTCTGAAGTCTTGCTGCTTAAACTTAAAGGTCCGTGGACTCTCCTGAGAACATGTGGTCCCACTGGCACATTTTAATGTGCTAATGTTTATCCCTAAGATGAAAGATTGCTTTAAAATCAGGTTTGTGTTGTTAGTCAACGATGCCAAGATCAGAAAAACTAAATGGACAACTTATCTAAATAGAAAACACCTGAAAGCACATTAGCTGTCATTTGTATACTGTTCTTTGTGTGTTGGGTTTAATATCCTGAGACTCCAGTGTTTTACTAATTAAGGCTGTTTGGGTTGCAGAAAATTACCTGCACCAGCTTCAACCAACCCCAAGGCACAAATGAATTGGAAAGCTTTAGGTTTCTTTCACCTGGCACAAGCAGGAAGCAGATTTTCAGCAGGGTGCCCAACCCAAGAAGCACCTACCACAAGCACTTCCACTAATTTTCCTAACATTCCTTCTCACAGTATGGATGAATGATGTTTCTTAGATTCAATACCTAATTTTCCCTAAATTTAATCCTCAGGATTAACTCAGTTAATAGAACTAAATGCCTATGACACATGCATGAAACTATATATAAACAACTATAAAAAGGCAAAAAAGTTATCCCCTTTTTGTACTATAATTTCCAAAAAGAGTTTTGTGATTTGCATGTAGTTTCATAACTTCTCAGTAAAAAGATCTATTTTCCTGATAGGACAGACTGTCAGCACTTTATGTCCAGAATCTTTCATTATCACAATAACTCTATGTAGTGCATTGAATAGTATCTTGCAAAATGTCACGTCTAACTGGAATCTCAGAATGTGACCTTATTTGGAAATAGGGTTATTGCAGATGTAATTAAGGTAAGCATGAGGTGAGATCATACTAGATTAGTGTGGGCCTTAAATCCAAAAAGGGCGTCACTATCAGAGACAGAAAGGAACACACAGACACAGAGAAGATGAGGCAGAGATTGGAGTGACAGGCCTACAAGCTAAGGAAGGGCGAGGATTGCCAGGCACCCCTAGAAGCTAAGAGAGGGGCATAGGGCGGTTTCTCCTTCTGGCAAGGAAACAACCCTGCAGACCCATGTGAGAGAATATATTTCTGTTATTTTAAGCCACCTAATTTCTAGTAATTTCTTCTGGCAGCCCCAGGAAACTGATACACTCTACAAGGTAGGTACCATTCAGTACTGTGCCCAGCACTGATAGCTACTATGTCAGTGCCTGCTAGATGCCTGTCCATTGCCTGTCCTTTCCTTTTTCCTTGCCAACAGAGGAAAGTTTTATTTGGGTTGACAATATGCCCATCCTAAGTACTACATTTTCCAGCCTAGCGGTGGTCACTGAAAAAGAAGCAGAAGGCACTGGAAAGACTCATTAGAGGAAACTGATTTTTCCCCCAGCCTCAACACAGACATCAGGCCTGGCGCTCCCACAGCCAGGAGAAAAGTTGAGAATGGAAACCATGTTCCAAGGAGTATGGAGCAAGCCTGGGTCCTGATGGCTCTGGAGTTGCCCTCTCAGCCCTGGACCTCTTTATCACAAAAGGATAATGAAAATAAACCCGTGCCTTGTTTATATCACTGCCATTGGGGAGGCCAGGATCAGAATTTGAATCCAAAAGTATATGATGCTAAAATCTCCTACTCATTCTATTACATCATGTGCGTCCCTGATCGAGTTTGCAGGAGGTCTGGGAACAAGCCCTGGTTCAGCTACTAACACATACAGCATACAGTATGCATTAAATACAGTACATATAGGACTCATGTGCTACCCTAGGCCACGGGCTACAACAGTGAACCAAACAGACAAAATTCCTAGGAATTAATTAATATTCTAATGAGGGATGACATATAATTTTTTAAAAACATGTCAGTGTAGGATGTGTTAGTGATCAGTGCTATGAAGCAAAATAATGCAGGAAATGTAGATAGGGAATGCTAGGAAGAAGGGGCTCAGTTTTTTTTTGGGTGGTCAGGGAAGCCCTCACTTCTGGAATAGAGCACCTGAAGGAAGCAAAAGATTAAGACAAATGGATGACCAGAGGAAGAGCTTTCCACGTAGAAGAAATAATACCAAGTCACATGACCATTATCAACCTCCATATCCCAATCGGTAAAACAAGACAGTTGGGCAAAATGATTTTAACATTCCTTAGAAATTTAACAAGTACTGTGGGAGCATGTCAAACCATGCTTGAAAATACCTCCTACCTATAAAGAAGTCCCCACTCCAGGCTAGAATTTCTCTTAGTCCCAGAAGGTGTTTACAGGTGTTATATAAAAGAGAAGAGATTGGAGATTGTTCTGAGGTCCAATAGTCTTTGGAAACTGGCTTTAAAAAAAACAGCCAATTTTATTAACTGCAGGACTTCTCAGATCCTTTAATAAGACAGTGTAGACAATGATTATCCAAAAGTGAGTTGTAGTATGCAGATTCTGCCAAGATTATTTCACTATGGAAGACTTATTTATGCAGAGCACCTGGGGAGACTATTCCATAGAACACGTTGGGAACCAATAACCTACACCTGGGGCTGGCAAACTTTTTCTATCAAGGAGCAAATAGTAAATATTTTAGGCTCTGTGAGCCAAATGATCTGTTGCAACTAAGCAAATCCACCATTCTGATTTAAAAGCAGCCATAGATAATACATAAATAGAAGGGAATGGCTGTGTTCTGATAAAACTTTGTTTATGAGTACTGAAATTTGAATTTAACACAATTTTTAACACATCATAAAATGTTATTCTTTTGATAAATGTAAAACCCATTCTTAACTTGCTAGGCATACAAAATAGGCAGTGGACTGGATTTGATCTGCAGACTGTACTTTGCTAAGCTCTGCTTTAGATAAATGTACATTTATTTTATTTTTTTTCTTGGTACATTTTTTTAATGCATGCTAATGATGCACTGCTTAAAGTCACAAACTGGTATCCTGACCCACCAAAAAAAAGTGGTTGCAGATCATGGTCCCAAAATGTATTTGGGGCAGAAGGAGGATTGTTCAGAAGAAAAATCACTGAAAAGATACATTTTTAGATATAGCTCCTTTACAATTACTTTTTGATAGAAAACGGAGTTTAACTCTGCATTTATAATTCTACTTTGACAATTGAACCATTGGAAGAATTTTGGTATATATTTCTCTAGTATTGGTTCTTCTGTAATTTAAAAAACTCTAATTATCATTCTTTTTATAGAAGATAGTCAATAAATGCTTGTTGAATGAATATATGATCCCATCTGTTAAAAAAATTTACATTCAGCCTGGCTTAGGCAAAATCGTAATGAAAATTATCTTGAACATACTTAGCTTATCTTTTTCCTCTCTAAATGGTATGTCTACTTACTGTTATTGTTGTTTTTAAACCAACCTTTTCTCTTTCTCTCTCCTGCCAAGATCTCAATGTCTCATGCTCCCATCTCTACCATTTTTTATTAAAACCTATACTCAGGATAAATAACAGCCTCACTCTCACTATGATATAAATGACTTATAGCAGCAAACTGTTTTACTCTGCTGGGCTCATTTCCTCTTTTTTTTTTTTTTTTTCTTTTGAGACAGAGTCTCACTTTGTTGCCCGGGCTAGAGTGAGTGCCTTGGTCTCAGCCTAGCTCACAGCAACCTCAAACTCCTGGGCTCCAGTGATCCTACTGCCTCAGCCTCCTGAGTAGCTGGGACTACAAGTACGAGCCAGCTAATTTTTTGTTCCTATTTTTAGTCGACTGGATATATATTTTTTTCTTTTTTCTTTTTAGTGGGGGGGGGTGGTGTGTCTCAATCTTGCTCAGGCTGGTCTTGAACTCCTGACCTCAAGCGATCCTCCCGCCTCGGCTTCCCAGAATGCTAGGATTACAGGCATGAGCCACCACACAGGCCTGCAAGCCTCGTTTACATTTTAACAGAAGGAATGAAGCTTTGTATCTGGCATGTTAATCCTCAGGGAGCCAGGAGGTGGGGAAAGTATTTCCTCCAGGAACTTTAGGTAAACTTCTGTTCCAGAAATCACATCCATAGGAAGTCACTTTCTTCACCCATGAGTAAAGAAAACCACCCTGTCACTGGGTGCAATGGTCACAGCTTGCCTATGGTAGAATCATACATGGTCCTAGCCAGAGGCTCCAGGCAAGGCTGATCTCTAATCTAGATCCGGGACAGACTGGGGCAAATAGCATTCACTAAGAAGAGTCACAAAATATGGATTGTCCACACTTTGGAAGCACCAACACACTGAGACATATTTTGGAGAAAACAGTGTCTGAACTGAAATACTTAGAGGAGATATTTCAAACCCAAAGAACTCTCCCTGCTGAGACTTTAAATCTCACCCTATAAAAGAAAAAGCTTGAGGTGTTTGACTAGCAATTGACAATTCATGTGGAATATCAATTTTCATATCACCAATATTTATATCGCCTTGCTTTTATAAGGTACATAAAATATACAAATGACTATTCAACCTACCAAGAAATGGTAGCTGTGTACACTGACTGTCATCGGCCTTGGATTGTTGCTTGAATTGAGCAACATATTAATTTAGAGCACAGACAGACTCTCAGACTCACGAGGGAATATAAAATTCTTATCCAAGGACAAACACTGTAACCCGTTTGCAAATATAATGGAGCGTGTGTATTTCACTGCCTCTCTCTCTTTGCCCTTTTGTTCATTTGCTCTCCACGAGGGGATGTGATCTCTGAAACTCTCCACCCTTTATGCTGTTGGTTTACATAGGACTGGATGAGAGAAGGAGTTGAAAGGGAAACAAGACCTTGGCGTTCTCACATTACATTATACTTTCCAACCGTTTGAAGTTAGTGTAACCCTTCACTAAGTACTTGGCAAACTTTAAACTATACATCTGTGAAGCTGGGTTTTTTTTTCCCTTCACGTTACCTTTCACCTACTTTAAAATAAACCACTCATTGTTCAAGAGGGAAAAATCAAATTTGTTTTTCCAAAGTAATCTATAATGGAGTAAAACATTGCTGGAGGATTTGCAATTAACTAATTTACTGTGCAATAAATCTCAGAGGGAATGTAAGTTAATGAGGGAATAATTTTTCAACCTCCAATATATAGACCTCTATTTGCTTTTTTAAATTAATAAAACATAAGCTCTTTTTAAAATTAGAAAAGCAGATGAACTTGATTCTTTAAAAATGTTTAAATCATACAGAAAGATAAAATTAAAGGGAAAAAGTTAATAGCCCACTTTCTTGTATATCTGGATTTGTTTTTGGCATTAAAATAATGAAAGCAAACGTACAGAAATAAGAAGTTTGTCTGGGCCGGGCGAGGTGGCTCACGCCTGTAATCCTAGCACTCTGGGAGGCTGGGGGGGGGGGGGATTGCTCAAGGTCAGGAGTTTGAAACCAGCCTGAGCAAGAGCAAGACTGTCTCTACCATAAATAGAAAGAAATTAATTGGCCAACTAATATATATATATAGAAAAAATTAGCCGGGCATGGTGGCACATGCCTGTAGTCTCAGCTACTTGGGAGGCTGAGGCAGGAGGATTGCTTGAGCCCAGGAGTTTGAGGTTGCTGTGAGCTAGGCTGATGCCACGGCACTCACGCTAGCCTGGGCAACAAAGCGAGACTCTGTCTCAAAAAAAAAAAAGAAGTTTGTCTGCAAGTTTTACTAGATCCAACTTTTAGTTTTACCTCTATTTCCCCAGATTTTATCACTTAGAGATGTTAAAAACTATTTTTAAATAACTTAAAAACTATAAAGAGAAGGCCTACTATGGACCAGGCATGGTGCTAGATGCCAGAGGTGATATGAAGATGAATAACCCAGAATTCTTTTTTTTTTTTTTTTCTCCTTACAAGTTCAAAGAATGGATAGAATTCTTAACTTTAGAGTAGACATTTGCGAAAAGAAAATGGAAACTTCTTATGTGGGCTGCTCAGGCCTTTCATGACCCGACTTTGCCGGGTTTCCACGGCTTTATCATGCCCACCTTGCCCTGCAGCCATACAAAAATTATTTTCAATTCTCCAACCATGGTGGCCTACTCATGCCCTTACGCCTGTGCAAATACAGTCGTCCCTTGGGATCCGTGGGAGACTCGTTCCAGGGCTTCCCACAGATACCAAAATCCACATGCTCAAGTCCCTTTTACAAAATGGCATAGAATTTGCATATAACCTATATACGTCCTCCTGTATACTTTAAATCATCTCTCGATTACTTATAATACCTAACACAATGTAAGTGCCCTGTAAATAGTTGTTATATCATCGTTTGGAGAATAATGACAAGGGAAAAAAAGTCCGTACGTGTTCCGTACAGACGACGTTTTTTTTTCCCCAAACGTTTTCCATCCTAAGTTGGCTGAACCCACGGATGCAGAACTCACATATGCGGAAGGCCGACTGCAGTAGTCTCTCTCCTGGCCATGCCCTTTCTCCCTCGGAATGCCCCATCCTTCAGGAGTCTCAATGCAAATACCACTCTCTCCTGAATGACTTCCGGTGCCCTAGTTAAATAAAAGTTATTCCTTTGACCTTGGATCTGCAGCACTCTAGACACACTTACAAAAAGTGTTTCTCACAGTGGTTTGGAAGTATTGATTTTTTTTTCTGTCTAAAAAAAAAAAACGTTTTAAATAGGGGGCCAGTTCACTGTCCCTCAGACCGTTGGAGGGCCCTACTATAGTTTAAAAAAAAAACAACTATGAACAAATTCCTACGCACACTGCGCGTATCTTATTTTGAAGTAAAGAAACAAAAGGGCAAAAAACCCCTCGGGGCCATATTTGAGGACGCCTGGTAGAGTGAGCTCCTTGAGGGCCAGGGGTGGGAATTACTCATCTTTTTCTTCCTCTCGCGGATCCCTCAGGCCTCGCACACGGAGGGAGTGCGCACAGGGCTGCGGAGCTCTGAGGAACGAGTGACTTCCTCTTCCTGGTTGCAGGGGGAAGGCTTCCCAGAGGAGCTGGCACGTGGCTTTGATCAGGAATCTCTCAGGAAATTCCAAATAAAGAAAACACGCTGTGCAGAAATACATCAGTCAGCGTAATAGCAGCCAACGAGGCTTTAAAAGCAGGGGGCTGCGACGAGACGGAGAGGGCCTGTCGGACACGTCCCAGAGCTTGGCAGCAGCATGGCGGACGCCCGGCAAGGCGACGTGACTAGACGTAGGAAGAACCTCTGGGAGACTGTAGTCTGGGTAAGAGGGATCACAGCAATGGGGGTGGAGGAAAACGCTTAGATGAGAGAAATATCTGGGGAATGGGATTGAGGCTTGATTCGGTACGGGGTCCTGGGGTGGGTTTTGAGCACTGAGCCGGACAAGGAGGCTTATGCCGGGGCTGTGTGGAGAGCAGATGGGATGGGGGCAGAGGAGCGAGGCCCCTTAGAGCAGCACTGTCGCTGCAGGCCCCATTCGCAGCTACGGTTTGTGTTGAATAGACTTTGAGGGGAGGGCGGACGGGCAGCTGACTCGACTTTTACTCATTACATTGTTTCCGTGGAAAAAGTGATTTGAGTCCTAAACTGATTTTTCAACCACATTTTTGGAACGCAGCCCATTTGTAGTTTGGGACTGGCTGTCCCGAGACACGTGGTACGGGAAGCCAGGGCTCCAAGCAGCGTGAGTGCCAGTCTTAGTTAACTTCACAGTAAGGACGAACAAGCAACGTTGCATATCTGAAGAAATTACCACTTTGACTGCATCAAATGAGATCTGTACTTTTCCACTCTTACTAAGTGATTACTACCAATTTGCTAGTGAGTGGGAACAGAGATCAACTTTCACAATGCTTTCTTTGCCTGCCAGTAAGTGGAGAAGCTATCCATTTCTAGTAAATAACGAAAAGTAGACGATGATAGGAAATCACAGCATTCGTACTGTAAAAACAAATGGATGATGACATGGAAAATGAAAATCAGGTAACAACAGAGGTAACTATTATATTTGAAGGAAAAGCCTTCCATTGCCTTTAGGTTAAAAAAAAAAAAGAATATTTGTCATCACTGCACAAAACAGTCTCAGGAGAAGGAACTATAATTATATACAGTGTTTATTAGTTATAAACTTCAGTGTTCTCTGGGAAGACAGATCTTGGCTTCATCTTATGGTGATTAATAGTTAAGAGATTTTTACATACTGCAAAATACCCTGCCCCACCCCAAGAGCAGTCCCCACAGAACTGGCTGGCCCCAAGGCTAATACCTACGTTAGGTCACAACAGAACCCAGATGGGGTCATGGTGGGATTGGGAAGGAATACCAGGAACTCCTACAAAGGAGCTGCAGGTCCTAGCCAGCGTGAACTGGCAGGAGCCAGGTGACTTTGCCTAGAATCAGACTAAGGCAACTGAAACATTAAAAGGGATAAGGGAAAGTTAATCACCTAAGAGCAAAACATAGTAATTAACACCCTGGAAAAAACCCCAGGAGGGGTTGCAGATAGGCTACTAGGATGGCTCCCAGAAGCAGGAAACAGTGAAAGCCCACAGTGAGTGAGGTAGACAAGTGGAAAAATGAGTCAAAAGACCCATCAGAGGACTACGTTCCATGGAAGGGCTATTTACCAAGTGAGTATATCATTTAGCAAAGCTAAAAGGATGGCATTGGTGAGAGGAGCTCCAGCATCACTGCTGTGGTTTGAATGTGTCGCCTCCAAAATTCAGGTGCTGCCAACGTGATGGCTGTAAGAGGAGGCCTTTAAGAGGTAATCAGGTCATGCGGACTCCTCCGTCGTGAACGGGATTAAGGCCCTTATGAAAAAGGCTTCACACAGCATTACCTTAGCTTGCTCTTCTTCCATGTGAGGGTGCAGCCTCACCAGATAACTGAACCTGCTGGCGCCTGGATCTGGGACTTCCCAGGCTCCAGACCTGTGAGAAATAAATGTCTGTTCTTTATAAATTAACCAGGCCCAGGTATTTTGCTGTCGCAGCACAAATGCACTAGGCTATCACTGATCAGTGCAGTGGTGGCTCCTCTCTCTAGGCCAGGACTGACGGTGGGAGATGTTACTACAGAATAAGGATCTGGGGTATTAGGAGCCTGAAATGAGAGGCCACATGGAAGAGCTTGGCTATTAAATGGCAGGTGTATGCAATGAACTCACTTGTATGCAAACTCAAGGTATATAATCCAAAGAAATCAAGAACAGATAAACAGGAGGCTGAAGACAGTTATCCCAATAAAAAGTCACAATCTTTTTCCAAGTTTCTGAATCTGAGCCAGCTTTTCAACTTGGAGCAGCCCACTAACTAAAAGTGAAGGCATGTCTCCAAGAGGAAGGACCCTGAAACACCATGGCATGTATTAAATATACATGGTGAAGATTCTCCCAGCCTGAGAGACCTGTGGCCATATACTCAAATAGCTGCACACTGGGGAAAGGGAGTTACAAGATATTTCAAGAAACTTTGGACACCAGGTCTGATTTGAACTTGATCCTCAGAGACTTGAGGTAGTATCATAGGTTGCCTTGTAGAGTGAGGCATGTGGGAATGAAGTAATACATGGAGTTCAATTCACCCTGGTCCACTGGCTCTCCAGGCCCATCTCAGTGTCACTTCCCTAGTCCCCAAATGTATTACTAGAATAGAATACTCAGCAGAAACCCACACTGGGTCTTTGTTCTTACCCCACAAGATCATGGGGTAAGCATGGTGAAAGCTCCTGAAACTTCTTCCCTCCCTTCCAGCGAAAATACTATCCTGAAACTTCTTTCCTCCCTCCCAGCCAAAATACTATCCTGAAACTTCTTCCCTCCCTCCCAGCCAAAATACTATATCAAAAACAGTATCTCATTCATAGAGCAATGGTATAAATTAGTGACACCCTCCTTGGTAGATGGAGATGAGTGCAATGGAGACGAATGAATCATGGAAGAAGGGCAGGTAGTATTATATTTGTAGGAAGAAAGTTTCCATTTAAAATACAGCAGGCAGGAAGGACTCACTGGAAAGATGAATTTGAGCAAAGACTTGAAGGATGTGAAGGCTGGATGTAAAAGAAAGAATTTCAAGATTGACTCCAAGGTTTTTGGAGTCTGGAAGGATGGCACTGTCGCTGAGATGTGAGGACAGAACTTTGAAGAGCAGCCAGATAGACAAGTCTGTGGTTCAAGGGAGAGTTCTGGCTGGAGGTACAAAGTTAGGAGGCATCGGCAGATGCTCGCAGGTGGGGGTGAAAGCCATGAGACTGGATGGTACCAAGAAGAGACTGAGTGTGCATGAGACACGAGAACTGAACACTGAGGCCAGGAGACAGGAGAAACGGGCCCGTAGCTCAGGGAGAAGAGCATCAACAGAGGGTTTTTATAATGCCAGACATGATATGTTGGTGACAGAAATGTTCCTGTAAAGAGGGGAAATGTGATGAGAAGGGGGAAACTGATAGAGCGATGTCCTTGCACGGCTGAGAGGATGGGATCCAGCACACAAGTGGAGGTGCTGACCTTAGCAGTGTGGACAGTTTGTGCCTAAAAGGACAAGGCAAAGCAGAGCACATGACACACATGCAGGTAGGTGGGTGCTTGTGGCATTGGGAGAATGTGAAAATTCCCTTCTGATGGCTTCTATTTGTTTAGTGAAATAGGAAAAAAGGCTATCAGCCAAGAGTGTAGAGATGTTTAGGTGTTGTCCCCTGTGGGATGGGAACCGCTGAAGTGTTTTGAGCAGGGCTATCATGTGATCAGATGGGAGTCTAATGATTCAGGACTCGAGGCAGTGAAGGTGGTGAGACAGTTGGGACAATCCAGACCCGGGATGATGAAGTGTCTTGATAATGTCAGTGGGATGGCAAGATGTGGTCGGGAGAACTTTTAAGAGATTAAATTAGCAGAGATCGTCAAGATTCCTAAACTAGCACCTCACTCTCCATCTCCTTATCCTTACTTGCTCTTCTGTACAGAACTTAACGATACCTGATGGTATGATCTATTGGTTGGAGGTTGATTGTGTTCCCTGCTAGAATGCGAGCTGGGTTAAGGTAGGGACTCTGTCGTGTTCACTCACTATCCCCCACATCTAGAAACAGTGCTTGGCCCTTACTGGAGCCTTGATAAATAGATAATTGAAAGAATGATTGGATGTCAGGGACAGGGTAGAGGTGAGAGTCTAGCTAACTTCAAAGTTCAGTCCTTGGGAAACGGTGGTATGGAAACACACTGGCAAATTCTGGAAGCCCATTAGCCACCTTGAAATGAGAAGTAGCTGAACTTAGAGCAACCATGAGGCCCTGCGGTGCTTTTGCGTACAGTTGGCCTCCCTTTTTCTACAGCATACTCTCCCTGGAACCTTCTTTCTCTTGCTTGCCCATAACTATAGTACAATTAATACTTAGATAATAATACGAAGTAGTATCATCTAATAGACGATAATGGCTGACATATTGGGAATGCTAACCATGTCCTAGACAGTATCCTAATTAATTTACATGCATTTACTCATTTAATACTCTAGGTAAAAAATCCCATAAGATAGGTACAATTTCTTATTTTGAAAATGAGAAAGAAAACAGGCCTGGGTGTTGAATAGCAGGGATATGATTTAAGTCTGGACAGTCTGCTCCAAGGACCCAAGTTCTCAATCTCTGTTGTACTTACTCCTTTCAGACTGAATGACTCCTCATCCATCCCTAAGGCAGATGTATTATCTCTTGCTAACAAATTACCCCCCAAATTGTGGCCTAAAACAATAAATATTTATTCTTGCATCCAGTTTCTAAGGGTCAAGAATCTGGGAATGGCTTGGCTGAATGGTTCTGCCTCAGGGTCTCTCATGAAGTTGCGGTCGAGATGGTATCAGGGCTGTGGTCATATGAAGGCTTGACTGGGGCCGGAGGATCTGCTTCCAAGGTGGCTGACTCACATGCCTGCCAAGCCAGTGCTGGCTGTTAGCAGGAGGCCTTGGTTCCTTGCCATATAGACTTCTCCACAGAGCTGCTTGAATGTCCTCACAGCATGACATGTGGCTTCCCTTCAAGTGAGTGATCCAAGATGAAGCAAGGCAGAAGCCACAGTTTCTTTTAACATTTTGCCTTGGAAGACACACACCATGGTTTCTGCAGTATCCTGTGGGTTAGACAGGTCAGCCCTATTCACTGTGGGAGGGAACAACATAAGGGCATGAATACCAGAGGTAAGAATTATTGATATTCTGAAGTTTATATATGTTATGGTCTGAATTATATCCCCCTCCATCCATATGTTGAAGCCCTAACCCCCAAAGTGACTGTATTCGGAGATAGGGCCTCCTCTAAAGAATTAAGATTTAATGAGGTTCTAAGAATGGGGCCCTGATCTGATAAGAATATAAAAATCAAGAAGAGAGTCCTCGCTAGAAACTAACCATGTTGGCACCCTGATCTTGGACTTCCAGCCTCGAGAATTATAAAGGAAGTTAATTTTTGTTGCTTAAGTCATCTAGTTTTATGGTATTTTGTTAGGGCAGCCTCAGCAGAGTAATACCAAATGAAACAAGAAAAATCGGCCTCATTATATTTACTGTGATATTTATTCCTACATGTGAGCACACTAGTTACACTTTCTTTACGGCACATCTTATGAAGCTATCTCTGAAGTCATGAGGCTCTGTTTAATATTTCTCTTGTGGCATGCCTACCTTATAATAGTCTTTTGTATGTAGGTACGTTAATGCCAACTAAGTCATAATGTCTTTAAGGGAAAGGAATAATTTTTATGTTTATTTTTACCCTTCACACTGTGTTGAAGAAGTCACCAAACAAAAAGGTGAACTTGTGGCTTGCTAAGCAAGAGACAGCTCTGCAGTTTCTCTCTGAACAAAGCAGAGAGCCAGAGTTAATCTCATACAAAGTTTTGGGAAATATGAACTTCAGGGACTGGCAGACTTTCAGAAGTGGAAATATAGAGGGATTGGCTGACCTCTAGCTGTAAAAGTACGGTTACTCCCGTGAGACTACAGCTGATTGGCCGACTTTCAGAAGTGTGAGGCTGTCACCAACTTCTGGATTTCATACGTGTGGTTATTGACATTGTCATTGGTCAGCAGGGATAAGTTTGGAACTGGTTCTGGCAGCTACTTGTGCTATGACCAAAGAACAAATTGGTCCTTTACCTGAAATCTTTTATCTCAATGCCTAGTACAATATCTTATTCAGCTCCCATTTGTTGAGTGAGTGAATTAATGAAATTATTTTTTTCTCCCACTTATCTTCTTAAATGCATAAAAAGCAATATACTTTAAAAGTTCATAAAAACAATATCTTAAGACAAAGGCAATAAATTCAAAGTGACCTAAATGTCTAATAATAAGGTAAGAAAGCTGTGATTCTTTCAGCCACTAGATTATTATGTATACTCTGAAAACAATGGTTATCAAGACATATCACAACATAGAAATATGTCTTTGACATAACAGTAAGTGAAAGAACACAATACAAAAATGTATCATAAAGCAAAAAGCATACATATTTAAAAATTAAGAAAATACACCAAAATGAAAATATTGATTATGGTTTAGGGAGGTGGGGTTATTAGGTGATTTTTTTTTCCTTTTCTCTAAGTGCTCTTAATTGTGACAATATTACTTTATAATTACTGTAAAACATTTTAAAGGCACACTATTTTCCCCTTAGCTGTGATACTTAGAACTGTAGAGCTGGACAGGACCTTCCACTTTGTCTAGCTCTATTAAATAAGCTAGTTTTATCATTGCCATGCAAGATACCTCTCTGAATCACTGATACAGGAAAAGAGAAAACATATCTAGACAGAAAAGAAAGATGAAAGAAAAAAAAGCTGGCTCGGCTTAAATTCATAAATTCAGTTTCCCCTGAGCGTGACAGGGAAGGCATCAAATAAGAATCAGTGTTAGTCCTCAGCATATATTCCCCAGCTACTCAAACCTGATGCGTTTCCTCCTGGCCTTCCTCGTGCTGTCTATTCTCAGTGGCGCGCAGACTTGAGACAGTTCCCAAACCAGTACTGATGCAGGCAGGGCAGACATTAAGAATGCCTTCCACTCCCTTCTCTTCTCCAGACTTGGAAAGATTTAGTCAGACCTGCTACTCCATAGGCCAGTCACACCTGCCATATCCCATTATTTTCTGAGTTTTATTGTCATATCCTTCTCTTTCCTCCACAGCTTGGATGTCATGTCCAAAGCCCTGGGTACCCATCTATTAATATTCTGGAATCCCTTCCCCTCTCCATGACATCCAACATTGAAGATGGTTTGAGGTAAGAGGAACACCTTGACTTTAAGCTTTGATTATAGCCACTATCTGTGGTACTAATCAGAAGTGGGAATATGAAATTGTTATATATGTATGATTACTATATGTCTATGATTGTCATACATGTAATATTTAAAAATGTATATGTAACTCAAATATATAACTTATAAAATAAATAATATACTAATTTATTTAATATAAGAAAATCTAAAAATGCCAATTAGTAGGCAAAATATATTTTAAAAATGAGGAGCACCATTAAAAAGTGGATTCCTTTGGTGACAAAGTATTTAGAATATACTGATATTCAATACAGAATGTTAGACAACTTAAATCCCTTTTGAAACAAGATGGAAGACTAATAAATACGGGAAATGGGTAGCCATCTAAAATGGACACTAATAGGAAAACAAAATTTTATAGAAAAAAGATTGAATTTATTTTGAATCATATAATGAAATTATAAAACAAGTATATTTATCTTAATTTATAATTCCAATAATTATTTACTATTTTATTGGCATCATTTTTCATGTTCATCATCACATTTGATTTGTCATTTTTATAAAAATGTGAATGGGCTTCACCAATTTTTTGTAAAGGTCTGTATTGATCGTTTGCTAATCAAATCATTCTCTTTTGAAGCACTTACCTTGTCACCATTCTTGTTGGTATTTTTTTTCCTTCAGTTTTTATGTACTCTTCCCCGATAAGATCCTTGTTTGTCAAAGAATTTGCCATCTCCACCATTACTTTCATCAACTTTATTTAATCCTGTATCTTTGACAAGACTTGCAATTTTATGTAGAAATCAATTTGAGATGACAAAGAGACCAGTTGACAGGCAAAGGTGTAGACCCAGAGGAGTGTCTGAAGAGTTCTTTATTATAGTTTCATGCTATGCCTTTAAATGCAGGGATTTGAGATTGACTGCTCTTATGACCAGGACCTTCCTGGAGCTGGAAGGAAACTTCCAGCATTTTATCACCCTCATTTTATAACTAAGCCTCAGAGAATGGAAAGAGTAATTTCAGATCACTGAACAAATTAGGAGTAGCTCAGAGCTAAATTCCAGATCTGCATTCTGCTCTATATAATCTCAGAAAAAAAAAGGAGTTAGTGCTGACAACACTCATGCTCTTAGAACTTCTCCACCTGGAGGAACTCTGGGGCTGAGCCAATGAACTCATCCCCCAAACCAGTTCAGTCGTCCTTCCCTGGCAAAGCTGGGGCTAGGCAGAGAGAACCAGAACCACGCACTGAGCACATCTGAGATTAAATCACTGTTCACTGAGTTTAAATAGGGACGACAGCATGGTTATTAGCTAATCCTGCAAACTGCTGTTGCAAAAGCAATGTTCAGGGACGAATCATTGAAATAAAAATATAACCAACTCACATATCACCTAACAGGAAACAAAGGGAGAGGAACAACCCAACTAACTTGTTTAGGACTTTTAATCCCCCAAACCAGCCTGCAAGCCTGAGCCTGAAGCCCCAGCCCTGCCCAACTCCACCTGATCTGGCTTTGTCTCCAGAACATCTCTAGGGAGGGGCTGGTTTTGTGCAAGTCTGATAACACTTTTCATTGCCTTCTGGGTTCTTGATCCCAAATGCAAGGCTCCTGGAGGTGAGTGAGAAAGCAAGTTTGTAAAGAGGCAGTTGAGTAATGTAGGTATAGAAGTTTTATTTTATTTTTCCAACTGACTAATAAAATTTGCTTTGGAATCAAGCCTGGTTCATGGAGGGGATATTAAAACCCAACTCAATCCCAGTTATAGAGAAAGAACTAACCAATCCTTCCAGTCATTTCTGAGAGTTCAGAATCACATGGCCTGACCTGAAAAATTCCAAGTAGTTTTTTTTGTTTGTTTTTTCTTTTGACTCTAGTGGAATTCTTCACCTGACCCTCAAATGAAGTTGCTAATGTGAGGGTTCTGGAAGCTAAATTGTGCCTTGTGTCTATGTGATCTCTACCCAGAGGAATCTTTCTCAAATGCAAATCAGATCATATAACTCTCTTGCTTAAGAGACTTCAATGGCTTCTCTCTGTTTCAAGATAAAAATCTATAGCCACTAAAATTTTATAATTTGAGAGTTCTTTTGTGATCTGGCCCTGGTTTTCCCCTCTGGTCCCTGCTGTCATCCCACCTCTGATCTCCCTAACCACAACGGTCTCCCCCCTCCACAGCCCCTGTGCCTGGCTATCTCCTGACTCTTCATTTCCTGCAGGAAGGATCCCTGACATCTTGAGACTGGCTTAGGGGCCTCTTGCAGCGGTGCCCCTGGAATACCCAGCGATTCTTTTGCCATTATATCCCCAGTGCCTGGAAACTAATAACCCTAGATATCTATTTGCTGAATCAAACTGATTTGATAAAGAAAAAAGAAAAAAAAAAACGTGTACCTGTCAGTGCTAGGCACATAGACCACATAGATAACGTCATTTTTTCAATCCTCAAACAGCTGTAAAATGTAGCGATCATGAACCGCATTTTGTGGACAAAGAAACTGAATCGCGAGAGTTCAGTCACTTGAGCAAGGTACACAGCAGGTAGGAGAACATCATCATCGTCAGGCCGGCACCACACCCTCCGCAGCAGCCCAGCGGCGCTGCCTCCTGACTGTCTGGACAGGCTCTAGCTGCGGAGCCCGCCGGACGGCGATGCAAGCTCGGCCCCAGGTGCAGGCAGGTGTGAGAGTGCCGGCCCCGCCCACCCCGGCGGGCGCCCCGCCCACCCGCGCCCCGCCCCCGTGCGGGCAGCAGCCGCGGCGCAGGTGGACAGGGTTCCGGAAGTGGCGAGGACAACAGCGAAACTTCAGATCCAGGTGGCCCAGAGACGTGGCCAGTGCGACTGCGGTAGAGGTGTTCGCCGCGGTTAAGGGGTCGCCCAACAAGTCTGGCCTCTGTGGGGGGAAAATGCTGGAAGCTTCTCGAGCGTGCCTCCTGTTGAAGTCCGAGGGTGGTTATAAACTCCAACTGTCACGGCAAGTTGTGTTTTTCTAGACTGTTCCAAAGTCCGCTAGGCTGTAAACAATGCCTTTGCCTCCGAAGTTGCAGTTGACTAGGAAGAGCCCTTTGAATGGAACTGCCAAGTCGGAGCTTTTGAAGCGCCTCAGAAGTTTACTTGAACTGCAGCCCGAGCTGCATCTTTTCCACAAGGGCTGGACCCATTTCAGGAATCTGGTGCTTCCTTGGGGAATGTTCTCGCCCTGAGCTGGAAGCTGCTCTCCATGCTTTGCCGGTCTTTGCTCATTCCCTTGGGTTGAAACTGCCCCGTGTGCAGCAGGCACAGTGGGACTCTCCAAGTCTGCCCGGGACATCCACCTGGCATGTTGGAACCCAAGGCCTTGGTTCTGCATCTGCTTTGCCTTTGCCTTCTTGGACACCCTGCCCTTGGACACACTCCAAGACACTCTACGTTTCTACCTTGGACAGACAACTGGACATTTTAAAACTTAACCTGTTTAGCGCCAGATGCGGTGGCTCACGCCTGTAATCCTAGCTCTCTGGGAGGCCGAGGGAGGAGGATCGTTTGAGCTCAGTAGTTGGAGACCAGCCTGAGCAAGAGTGAGACCCTGGCTCTACTAAAAATAGAAAGAAATTAGCTGGAAAACTAAAAATATGTAGAAAATATTAGCTGGGCACGGTGGCGTGTGCCTGTAGTCCCAGCTACTCGGGAGGCTGAGGCAGGAGGATCGCTTGAGCCCAGGAGTTGAAGTTGCTGTGAGCTAGGCTGACAGCAACCTAGATGCCATGGCACCGTAGCCTGGGCAACAGAGTGTTTCTGTCTCAAAAAATAATAATAATAAAATAAAAAATAAAACTTCTTTACATTTGTCTGTCTCCCTCACTAGACTATGAACTCCTTAGGCTGGAGTCTATTGTTCCTGTGTCAGTATCTGACACACAGAAGCCTGGTTTGGAATGCATAAGTTCTTTTAGCAGTCATGAAGGGAAATTTTCCAGACTTGTAAGTTGTCTACTTGGTCTATGAAGGACCATTCTAGAATGAGTCAGAAGGGAAGACCAATCCAGATAAGGTCTGAGACACTGGAAATAAGCAGGTAGCACTTTCTCTTTCCTTAAAATTATTATTTTTGTAGAGAGAGAGGGTCTCGTTATGTTGCTCAGTCTGGACTCTTGTGGGCTCAAACGATCCTGATCCTCTTGCCTCAGCCCCCTAAGTGTCTGGGACTGTAGGTGTGCACCACCATGCCCTGGCAGCACTTTCTTAATTTGATCTTTTATACATTGTAGTGACTCATTCAGCTAGAGATTCTGAGGTAAATAACTGCAAATTACTGCATTTTACATGTACTATCCCTTCCTCCCACCTTTTAACACATATGTAGATATAGTTTATTCTGGAAATTTTGGAACTGTAAATTGTTTATATTAAATTAAGGGATTTTTATCTTTGTCAAGCCCCTCCTCCTCCGCATATGTTCCATGCAGAACATTTATTTGGTAGTATAGCGATTTGTAGGTACTTTTAATGATCAAAGACATCTGAGTATGATTTTTCTTTTCTTTTTCTTTTTTCTTTTTGTCTTGGGTCAGGTGGAGGACAGGGTCTCACTTTATTTCCCAGGCCAGGAGTGCAGTGGCATCATTATAGCTCTCTGCAACCTCAAACTCCTGGGCTCAAGAGATTCTCCTGCCTCAGTCTCCTGAGTAGCTAGGACTACAGTTGCACCTGGTAAAAAAAAAAATTTTTTTTTTGTAGAGATTGGATCTCACTATATTGCTCAGGCTGGTCTTGAACTCCTGGCCTCAAGCTATCCTCCTGCCTCGGCCTCCCAAAGTGCTGAGATTACAGGCATGAACCACCACGCCCGGCCTGATTTTTCATTTTTCAAGGGGAGGAATTCATGCTTAACTCTGACATTCATTTAATTACAGATTATTTTTAAATTTTAATTTAAATATCCAAATGAACATTGCCTTTTCTTGTTATACATTTATTTAGTAATGCTATTGGTCATTTCTCAAAACATTTTGTGATGTATTTTAAGCCGTAAGAACAGCAGACTTGTTTCTGTATAGGAACATCTCAAAGACCCCACAATTCTGCAGGTGAGATGAGTAGTCATGCCAAATGCAGCCTTAGAGTCCCTACTCCCCTTCTAAGTTTCTTAAATTCACAATTAGTGTTCTTTTGATGTCAGTGGACTAAAATATCTCAATTTTTCGGAAACAAAAAGGAACATGATTTATTGACCTTATTTAACCAGAAGAAACACATGGTGTCATTTAACACTAAGTCTAGATTTGGATCAACTTTGTAGAATGAGCAATGCCTCTTACTGAGCTAAGCATCTCCTGCAGGAAAGGAGTCATGCAAAGCTCTTTTTGCTCAACTGAGAACAAACAGGCCAAAGTTGAAAGTTATTTTATCGGGGATTTGACAGGTTATTAAAATATTTGGCTAAATGATTGAATCCACTCAACTGAAAGTCACAATATTTTCAGATACAACATTTGGAAATGAGCTAATTGCTGTTTGCCTATTTCTCAAATGAACAGTACAGGCCCCTCAGAGATTCCCATGGCAATGGGACATAGACTTTGCAAAATCATAGACCAAATGGGACACAGTTTCTTGGAGGATCAATTTTGTTGAATGGTGATTAGCCTAAAATATTTCATATTAAAAACCACATTATATGGGTGGAGAAGGAAATGGGCAAGTATGTGAGATGATGGATGTGTTCATTTGTTCCACTGTAGTAACCATTTTACTATTAAGCACATATGTCTTTTATAACATGTTGTATACCTTAAATATACACAATAAAATTTATTTTTAAAAAAGGGAAAGAATCCACATTATAAATAGAATTCAACATATGTATGGAGTTTTAAGGGAAAACAGAAAATTTTAAAGAAGTTTCGTTTGCAGTGCCAACATCATCTCTCCAGCCCCCCCCCCCCCACAGGATATGTATGCATTCAATTTCCTTTTCCTTGGGATTGACTGGGAGAAGTTTAAGATACTCTAACCTAATATGTTGACATTAGTCAAAGTTCATTAAATGACCTTGAGGAAAACTAGCTAACCTGACCTTGGCTGTGTGGGTGGTGTACTCATTCTAGTACCCCACCCCCACACACCCCAACATCACCTCCCCATCCCCACAACCCCACCCCCTACCCCCATCTACCTTTCTCAGGTCTGCTAACTGCAAAAGGAACTCAACTAAAACTTACATTCCGCTATGAAGTTTGCTTCTTTTCTTAGCCAGGGTGTGCACTTCAGGACTGCAAGAAGGAAGCCAAAGCCTTAAGAACCCTCTTTCTTTCTTTTTCAATTGTCTATAAATACCTAAGTATTGTACACGGGGCCCACGGTTTAGACCATGCTGGCTTTCTCATATTGGAGGTTCCTTTCCTGAGAGTGCTAATTCTCACACGTCCATACCAGTTTCTCACCTTCTGCATCTACACCCCAGCTGAGATCTGTTCACACGGCTCTACTCCCTCCCTAGCACCTGTGTTACTCCTTCCAGTTTCTTTCTACGAATGTCCACCTGCTTCTCCTGCTTTACTGTAAAGACAAGAGGTAAAGACAGGAGTTGTTTTCTGCTAAAATCTGATATGCCATTACGGATATGGCATTTCCCACATAAAAATAGTTGATGGTGCCATGTTATATCATTTTTTAAGCTTTGTGCCTTCTTTAATTTTTCCCCCCATTATTTCAGCTCCTCTAGTTTTTGCACAAGGCTTGATAAAATCTCTAAAATTAAACTTTAGCTGGACACAGTGACTCATGCTTGTAGTCCCAGCTATTTGGGAGGTTAATGCAGGGGCATCACTTGAGACCAGGAGTTGGAGACCAGCCTGGGTGATATAGCAAGACCCTGTTTCTAAAAAAAATAAATAAAACTTTCTATAATCAAAAAATAGGATCATATTCTAAAATGCTTGGAATATATATAGAGATGATATTCTAAATGATGAATATGTTTTCAAGATACTGTCAAAAACCTAACAACCTCCCCCACACCCACCCCAATAAAACAGAGTAAAGCAGAACAGAAATGACTACAGCCTGCTGAGAGGGAAAAGAAGACACTTTCAGACTTCTCATTATACTCTTGGGAATCAAAAGGTAGTGTCCAAGAAGAGAGAACAGGCTGAAGAGACCCACTTCTGGACAGATTTATGGTCCCCTCATCCACTGAGAATGTTATTTATGAGGACATACAGTTCAGGCTGGTGGAGAGTACAGGGTGTGCATGACTATGGACTAGACTCTAAACCCTGTCATTAAGCGCTGCGCAAGTCATGTTTCCCGTCCAAGTGCACAGTAACTTAATGCTTGGGTCTTGAGAGGTGTGCAATTAACTCATACCAGCACTGGGCAGAAGTTTTAAATTAAACAGATGTGATGTATATTAATGGCCTAATGTGACATCAAAGGGGCCGTTTGGAATTATTTTCTTTCTTTCTCCAAATGGGCTTTGATCTGGCTCTCTTGCTCTAAGATTGCCAGGATTAGTGTGATGGCTGGAGATTCTGTTAGAAATGGACCACCACTTAAGGGTGCGTTGTATGGATGTGGCTGCCCCTCACTGAACCCAATTTCCTGCGTAGAAATGGAAGCATCATTGATTCTACTTAAAATAACACAAAGCAGAATAAACTTGGGAAGGTTTAGTATATTGTACTAACAACTATCAAGAATAGCACTTTCTTCGCTGGGTGCAGTGGCTCACGCCTTTAATCCTAGCACTCTGGGAGGCTGAGGCAGGCGGATTGTTTGAGCTCAGGGGTTCGAGACCAGCCTGAGCAAGAGTAAGACCCCCCTCTCTACTATAAATAGAAAGAAATTAATTGGCCAACTAACATATATAGAAAAAAGTTAGCTGGGCATAGTGGTGCATGCCTGTAGTCCCAGCCACTTGGGAGGCAGAGGCAATAGGATTGCTTGAGCCCCAGAAGTTTGAGGTTGCTGTGAACTAGGCTGACGCCACGGCACTCACTCTAGCCTGGGCAACAAAGTGAGACTCTGTCTCAAAAAAAAAAAAAAAAACCAAACTCAAAGTTGGGTGTTATTGGTTGCCAGATTATAAAATTAGTGGAATTCAGAGTTTCCCCAGCTGTAAGAAGTGAAAGTTAGAACTCTTGCTGAGAAAGAATGTTTCCTCAAGAGTTGATTAGATGGATCATGCCCATATAGTCTGAATCTCCCTTTCTAGAAGAAGCTGCCCTGCTCCTCTTCTTGTGAATCTGTCTTGCTTTACTTGAAGTCCTTGCAAAAACCTTACCTGCCTGCAAGGGGAAGCTAGTTCTCCCGGCTCCTCTCCTCCGTTGCTTCCCAAACCATAACTAGAATCAGAGCCCAGCATGTGCTGAGTGGCCAATTACAAAGTTAGACAGAGGGGAGATTATTTTGCTAATTTATATTAGGAAAAAAAAATAGAATACCTAAGTAGTATTCTGAGGGTGTTAGACCAAGTAGGAAAGATTAAAATTTTAGAGGAGGCTGAAATTATGAATGTGGGTGAAATTATCAGAAATTCTGAAATCACTGGGCTAGATCAAACAGCTGGGAGCAATTCTAATTGTGTGCTCCCTGTTTATACTAAAAGTTGGCCCACGGTGGCAAACTATTGTCTGGAGCTGTTACAACAAGGCCTCAAGAAGGCCCAATGGTGCAGAAAGCCACAAAAGCAGCAAGAACCAGATTGTGTGTCTATATCGGAATAAGAAATTCCTTTTCTGGAAATTGGACAATCCTTGAATGGACGTGGCTTTCTTTCTTTCAGCCTAAAGCGATATCAAAGACAGCCAGTCATATGCCTAGACTCTATTGACCTGACGATTTCGTCACTGTGTGAGGGCTGTTGAGACCACCAAACTTAGGGTCCACCTGTGTGATTAACCATGGGGATCCTGAGGTGTTTGTTTACTCACACCAACACGAATCCTTAATCATCTGTGAATATTTTGAAGCAACTGTGAAACCAAGTGAGAGAAGTCTTAGCTAAGTCTGAGCTGTCACTCTCACCAGTCCACACACATGGGCCAGCCTTTGTGGCCTGTCCTAGCGTACCCATGCTAATTGAAGCTGAGATGCCAGAAATTCCTTGGTATAATGTAAAGGCTTAGGAAAATAGGAATGTTGGAGCAGATTTTTAATGGGTGAGCTGCTCACTCATCTCCTATGTCCCTTAAAGGGCTGGAAGACACTCTGTTCACCAAAGACCTTGAAAAACCACCAAGACCTTGAGAAACCACCACACCTTGAGAAACATTGGAAAGAGGAGAACCAGCATCTTTGAATATTGCTAGAGTGGCTGTCAGGAAATTCTACAATTGAAATGAGTACCCTGATTTCTACGGGGAGAAAAACCATGATCCAGGGGTAGCAGAAGTTAGGTAGAGGCAAAGTAGGTGTCATTACAAAAATAGGCAGCAAGGTCAGGGTCATTATTAAAACAATCTGACTGGCTGGGAGCAGTGGCTCACGCCTGTAATCCTAAAACTCTGGGAGGTCGAGGCTGGCGGATTGCTCAAGGTCAAGAGTTCGAAACCAGCCTGAGTAAGGGCGAGACCCTATCTCTACTATAAAATAGAAAGAAATTAATTGGCCAACTAATATATATAGAAAAAATTAGCTGGGCATGGTGGTGCATGCCTGTAGTCCCAGCTACTCAGGAGGCTGAGGCAGCAGGATTGCTTGACCCCAAGAGTTTGAGGTTGCTGTGAGCTAGGCTGATGCCATGGCACTCACTCTGGCCTGGGCAACAAAGCGAGACTCTGTCTCAAAAAAAACAAAAGACAATCTGACCTCCAGAACCTAGCAGTGGCTGATTGATTATGGGTTCCCTCTGATCAAATTGTAAGGCAGCCCATGCAAGTCCTGCCTGATCTATATTCTAACAAAAACAACAAGAAAATCTCTAGGATTGGTGAACAGAAGCCTGACTTGCATCATGCTAACAGCAATTTATAGATTCCCAACTGATGGCACCGGGTGAGCAGGACCTAGCAGGTGACTAGAGGACTTAGTAAGACAGACACAATTTAGAGTAAAGGAAATACAAATTGGCCTTAAACATATATGAAAGATTCTCAACTTGACTCATCGTAAGTCACTTACAAATTAAAACTACTGAGATATGATTTCTTACCAAATTGGCAAAATTCCAAAACTAAGACAACACCTTCTGTTGAAAAAGTTGTAAGAAAATCAGCACTTTAATAAATTATTGGTAGGAACAAAAAAAATGGAACAACCTCTATGCTCTAAAATTTGCCTGTATTCATTAAATTACAAAAGTATGTACCGTGGGAGGCCGAGGTGGGCGGATTGTTTGAGCTCAGGAGTTTAAGACCAGCCTGAGCAAGAGCAAGACCCCGTCTCTACTAAAAAATAGAAATAAATTAGTTGGACAACAAAAAGTATATATAGAAAAAAATTAGCCAGGCATGGTGGTGCATGCCTGTAGTCCCAGCTACTCAGAAGGCTAAGGCAGGAGGATGGCTTGAGCCCCAGGAGTTTGAGGTTGCTATGAGCTAGGCTGACACCACAGCACTCTAGCCAGGGCAACAGAGTAAGACTATGTCTCAAAAAAAGAAAGAGAAAGAAAGACAGAAAGACAAGAAAAGAAAGAAAGAAAGAAAGAAAGAAAGAAAGAAAGAAAGAAAGAAAGAAAGAAAGAAAGAAAGAAAGAAAGAAAGAAAGAAAGAAAGAAGAAAGAAAGAGAGAGAGAAAGAGAGAGAGAGAGAGAAGGAAGGAAGGAAGGAAGGAAGGAAGGAAGGAAGGAAGGAAGGAAGGAAGGAAGGAAGGAAGGAAGGAAGGAAGGAAAGAAAAGAAAGAAAGAACATGTACCCTTTCATTCAGGATTCTTTTTTCTGGGACTGAATCCTTTAGGTATAGGCATATTTGCATATGTACAAAATAATGTATGTACTAGGGTTTTTATTGCAGCATTGTTTAAAATACAAAACATTGGAAATAATAAATGTTTACTGATAAGAAGCTATTAAATAAACTATGGTAAATTTGCACAGCAAAATACTATGCAGCTATTAAAAATTGTGAGTTTTTTATAGGTACTGATATAGAAAATATGTAAAATATATTGTTAAGTGAAAAATTGAGGTGCAGAAAAGTATATATATAATAATATGCTATTATTTGTGTGACAGAGGTAGGGAGGGTAAGAATATTTATTTTTCTTGCATTTCTATAAAGGAACTTCAGAAAGATACTGAAGATATGGAGAAGGGAATTTGAGAGGAGGTGGAAATAAAAAATAGAGAAAAAAGGGAATGAGAGGGTTGGGGGAAAGGGGACAAAGTTTGGTGGCCCTTTGACTATCAGAGATAACACATATTAAATGTGGGATTTGTTCCCCAGTCCATTTGTATTGGATATACTACTTAAGTTGTTGGTTTGGCCACTAAACAGATACTCAAATCATCAATGCCTTAAACAAGATATTGATAGAAATGCTTTTCCTTCTCATGAGACAGTCCAGCGGTAGGTGGCCCAAGCCTGGCAGGGCAGCTCTGCTCCAGAGACCATGAAGGGACCCAGGCTCCTTCTACCATGTTGCTTTGCCATGTCTGGGGTGTTGTTCTTGTTCACATGGTTTATCTAGCATGGTAGGCTGGGTAGTCATGCACTAGCTAAAATTCTATTTTAAATTTTAAATTCCAATTTAAAATACGATGGGGGAAAGGGAGAACGGATATTTGGGGACAACCCACAGCAGTCTCTGTCATGCTAAGTGATCTGGAAGGCTGTCAACTCTAAGGGAGCCCAGAGCATCAGAAGACCCTCGGCTGGGCCAGGTTGGAAATCAAGACAACTCTGCCACTTAGCCCGTGGGAGCCGGGTTCTGATGGTGCTCAGAGTGCCCGTGGCCCATCAGGACCCTGTGGTAAGTCCTCCTAGGAATAAAAAAATCACAATGAAGATCCCTAACAGAGACATACTCTTTTCAGTAAATAACTATTCTTTTGAGAAAAAGACTTTGTTTTACTGCTTGGTACTGGTAGCAAATAAATGCCTTATCACAGGACACTAGGAGCATAAGCACTTTGAGCTGTCAATCAGAAAGTAGGTGTTATCTGACTTCTAAGCCATACGGTTGAGCATGTCCAGTAAGATCCCATCATTAAGAGGAAGTCATCTACACAAGACCAGGTGTGAACAGGTCCCGAAGGCACGAGCAAGTTACGACGACAGGTAAGTCACATGCCCACTATTCCCATCCCTGCCACATGCCTACTCCTCCCTCAATCCATGGCAGGAGACAGACTAGACAGACACAAAATGAAAAAATAGGTCTTAAAAGCCAGGATAGGTGCACGTAAAAGGGAAGTAGAGACGCTCTCATATCTAAACTGCTGTTTAAAGAGGGCATCCGAAAAAGTGAAGATGTCTCAATAGTTACCAGGTCAGAAATAATGACAGACACAAAGAAGTCTAACAGAGAAGGCAGGGTATCAGAAAGCAGTCTAGAAGGATTCTCCCAGAGGAGTCCAACAACTAGGGAATGACTTACAGTGGTCTCCTAAAGTTAAAGAAAGAATTTAGAATCATTGTTATAAAGACACCACCTCCTAATTACTGGGACAGCCATACTAAATGGTCCAGAATGTTTAGACAGACTTGACAGGAAACAACCAAGGTCTGTGTCACACACTCTAGAAATTATTGGTAGGTTTCACTGTGCTCAGTCATTCTAGGTGGATTCATAAGCATTATCCGGAGGGAACCCAAGAAACATAGGGACGGCTCTGTACAGGTGAGACATATGAGAGACGCGCAGGAAGAAAGATGATAAATTGCATCTAGGTCTGAATCCGATGATGGTCTGATGAGGAAAATGTTTTCCAGATGGAACTATCCAGTCGAAGGAACTAAAGGTGGATACGATGTAGTTGAACAATGGATGGGTTTTGCAAACCAAGAAATTATTGATGTTATATCTCTCACTATAGAATATTTCACAAGACAAACTTGGATGAATGTGTTAGATGAACAGATATCTGGGCAAAAAGGGGAGTTGTGGATTCTGAAAACAATTTTGCCTGGAGTAACCACTCTAGGGATTGGAGATGGTTTGTTTCCTAAATTTGGTGGGTCCAGTGCCAGTGCTGGGATTATCTTACATGTATGGTAACTCGGACTCTTTGAAAAAGAAGCTTCATGAAAGACTTGACACTGAGCTAGTGCAACTTGTGAGGCCATGAAGGAAGGATGCACTTTACAGAAGAGATAATTCAGGCTTTCTCTGTTGGAATAACCTCAGCTCCCACCCAGACGTTGAGAAACATGTCACTGAGGTTGAGCAGGAAAAGCAATTAAATGTTTACATCACATTTGTTTTAGGCTTTTAAATTTATTTGGATTTTAGTGCCATTAAATTTTAACATACAAGGGGATCCAGGTTTTTGAACTTTGATTTATCCCTGGGAATTTCATATTGGGAGGGGGGTTATAGTCATATTGGGGAAATTTTTTATATTTGGGGCCTTTTATTATTGGAGTGTATCTATGCACAGTACTATCAGAGGACGTTCATTTCAAAATGTAATGTCATTGTGAAACTTCTTGCATGCTCTGTTTCACAACATGGCTGGGTGTATTTTAGACTAGGCAGTAAATTTATCGTCTTGGGAACACAATGAGCCTGGACCGTTTGGGCCCTTTTTAGTGTCTTCTGGCGT
Organism: Microcebus murinus; assembly: GCF_040939455.1. Taxonomy (NCBI): domain Eukaryota; kingdom Metazoa; phylum Chordata; class Mammalia; order Primates; family Cheirogaleidae; genus Microcebus; species Microcebus murinus. Next base: position 82,942,771 of record NC_134107.1, on the reverse strand, counting down.
GACATTTACACTGCCCCTCAGTGGCTCCAGGATACCCAGATAAGCAGCGGTTGTTTGGAGTGAGCAATTGCATGAAGATGGGAGCCCATTCGCCTCACTTCTGGGAATGGTGAAACCAAAAGTATTAGAAATAAAAATCTGGAGACAGTTAGGCAGAAACACTTCCCCTGCCCCCCCCCCCAATCCTGATCACCAGGAGCTGATGTGATTGACTTTACTAGTCAGGGAAGAATAAACTGGGCATGCTAGACTCAGTGACTTTCTCCTTCCACTTGGGTGGGAGCTGCCCCCAGGAGTGCTTTCTACCTGTCCTCCTGCCTGACTCTTACCCTGAGAGGCCCCGCACATTGGGAAGTGCCCTGATCCAGAGCTGCCGGCAGCAGGTGGTGGAAGCCTGCTTAATTCTAGGGCTCCACTGTAGGCCTGTTTGTCTCTTTCTCAAAGCTACATCCTCCAGCTGTCTAGTAGACACAGTGGGGAGATCTTGCTTTCATACACTTCACTTGTTTTGTTTCTCCATTTTTTCAAAACCCAACTAGAGAAGAGAGGTGCTATTTATTGGAGCCCACTATGCTTTGTGTCCCCCAGAGTTCATGTGTTGGAAACTTAATTGCAACAGTGCAACAGTGTTGAGAGGTGGGCCCTTTATAACCACTTCTGTACGGCGCTCACCGGCCGCAAAACTTTGCCCACAGCCGGCGCTCATAGTCCGCACGACAGTCTGTGCTGTGCATTGACGACGAATCCGTCTTGCTCTTGTGTGATGAGGAAAGCTTTAAAGCACTGAAAGCTTGTTTTGCTTTACAGGCAGCTTTACTTGTAATGCAAATCAGAATAGGTAACATATACATATATGTTTTCATTACGTTATTTTTAAATGTTCACAATTTTATTTTGATAAATGAAAAATTAGAAAAGTCATATCACGGCTGTTGGGTAAAGTTGACGCTCAGCTGTGCGCCTTCATATCACGGCTGTCGGCTAAAGTCACCGTGCGAGTGCATCTGTGGCTATCGACTATAGTCGCCGCTCGTACCGAAGTGCTTAAGAGATGAGTAGGTCTTGAGGGGCATGGGATGACATGGCAAGAAGGCCCTTACCAGATGCCAGCACCTTGGTCTTGGACTTCCTAGCTTCCAGAACTATGAGAAAGAAGTTCCTTTTCTTTATAAATTGCCCAGTGTGTGGTATTCTGTTATAGCAACACAAAACAGACTAAGATAGGCTCCCTTGAAGACTAAACTCTCTCTTTTTATTAATTCCAGAGTAGCTGGGTACCAGGCAGAATGGGTTGCATAACATTTGCTGATCTTGCTCTAATTAAAATAACCAAAAAGGAGAGGGCATACGTTGTTATTGCATAAATGAATAAAAGTGGCATTTATATTTAAAATCTCCATTTCCTTAGAAATTAGGGGAGGCTTTTTCGAAGTTAGCAGAAGTCACCAAGAACTCCCAGGGCAGCTTCCACTGAGCAGCTCGTCTCAGTCCTGACATCCCCATAACCCTCAGGAATCAGAAGTAAACAATTCGGTGGCATTTAGTGAGAAGCAGCTTGGGAGGGAAAACAGCTGAGTCAGGATCCAGAAGTGAGAGTCATTTTCCTCCCCCTCCCGCGTACAGAGCCAGACAGTGGTTGAGTGTTATTCTCCAGATTTCTCACTCTCCATTCACTATTCAACCCACTGCAGTCTGCTTCCACCCACACTGAAACTGCTTATAACAAAGTTTTCAGTGACTTCCTAGCTGCAAAATGCAAGGGGCAAGTTTTCAACCTTCATGTTACTGGACCCCTTTGCCTTATTTGAAACTCTTGATTAACTTTCGTGCTTGTCAACTTCTTTGATGTCACCTTCTCCTGGATCCTTTCCTGCCTCCTGACTGCTCCTTCTCAGCCCTAGGCCAGGTCAGGTCCTAGGCTAGGTGCTGCGAAGACAGCAGTGAACACAACACAGGGGCTTCCCTTATGGGGAAAGACAGACATCAAACGAACAATTACACATCGGTTATTTAATTACAATTAGGAAAACCATGACAAAGAAGACTACAAGGAGCCTTGGGAGCCCATGCAAAGGGTCTAGTTACGCTGGGGGCACAGTGAGGGCTCCCCTGAAGAAGTGACATTTGAGCTAAGACCTGCAGGATGTGTGAGGAGTGGCGAGAACAGTCTCCCAGGCAGAGGGAACAGAAGGAGGAATGGCCGTGAGACAGAAGAGAGTTTGCATGTTCCAAGAACAGAGAAGTCGGCACTGCTGGAGAAGAGAGAGAAAAGGAAAGAGGTTGGGAGGGATGAGATTTTATAAAGCCTTATAATCATGAAGGATTTGGGACTAAATCTTAAAAGTAATGAGAAGCCATGGAAGTGTTTAAGGCAGGAAAGTGACATGATCAGATCTGTGTTCTGAACTGATCTCTCCATGTGTACATCCGACTTACCATACCTCTAAATCCATTTCTCCTGTTCCCCTTATGTGGCATCTCTATCCATTAGAAACCTGGGATCATCCTGGATGACTTCATCTCCCTTACCTACCACTTCCAATCAATTACCAAGTGTGTGGATTTGACCTACTAATTATTTCCAGATAACCAAGCCCTTCTCACCATGTCTACTACCATTAACCCATCAGATCCTTATTATGCCCCTCTCAGCCTGTGCAATGGCCTCTTATCTGCATCCAGACTTGCTCCTCTTCCTTCTAGCCATCCTCCAAGCTGCAACATGAGTGATCTGTCTATACCACAGCCCTGGCCACAACCAGCCCCTTCACCTGCTGCCACCCTCACTCCAGGCTCCCCAGAGCCTTGAGGCAGACTGGACTCTGTACTGAGGCATGTGAGGCCTTCTGTGGCATGACCCTTTCCTGGCTCCATCTACGGCTGCTTCCAGCCTCACACTGGACAGCCTAGAACAACTGAAATGCTTGAGGTTCTCTGTACAAGCCATTCTGTTGTATCCCGCTCAGTCTTGGCTGATATTTCCCTTCTGACTAGAATCCCCTTCCAACTTTTCTTTCAGTGGCTAGCCTTTAGAGCTCAACTCAGGTGTTAACCCATCTTTCATTGGTTTTTAGTCTCTCCTGGATGGTTAATACCTGTACTTCAGGTCTGTCATACCTTTGAAGCTAGAGAACATGGTCGGGTTGAGAGGATACGTAGGGAATGCTCCACAGGTAACCTCTGGGTGGCCAAGGGTATAGACAAGGCATCAACAGGATCATCTATAGGCTCCACTTATGCACTGTGCCCACAGTTTCCACCTGGAAGAGATGCACATCACTTCTGCTCATATGTCACTAAGCAAATCACATGGCCACATACGACTTCCAAAAGGGTGAAGTTCTCCCCTACCATGTGCTGGAAAGGCAAAGAGCTGACAGTATTTGGTGCTTAGCACTAATGACCATACCAAGCTATGTCAAAATTAATAAATGATAGGAAGGAAAATACTGGACCCAAACTAATTTCCATCCATACATTTATTTATCTACTAGTCATTTATTATTTTCTAAGTGTCAGGTAGTGTATTAGGCTAATTTTCAGCTTATAGGTACCAGGAAGTTCAGAATGGTTGATTGTTGGTTTAATACTGATATATTACTGTATCAATTGGAAAATAGCATAATATAACTTCAGTTAAGTCATACAATGAAATAATAATATAAAATATAAACTTTTAATTTTAGGGCAGTTTTAGATTTACAGAAAAAATGTGAAAATAGTACTAAGAGTTCCTGTATACCCTACACCTAGTACCCCTATTATTACATCTAACATTAGTATGTCACATTTGTCACAGTTAATGAACCAAAGTTAAAACATAATTAGTAACTAATGTTCCCACTTCATTCAGATTTCTTTAGTTTTTAATATTTTTTCCTGTCCCAGCACACTACATTACATTTACTTGCCATGTCTCCTTAGGTTCCTCCTGGCTGCAACAGTTTTCTCAGACTTATCTTGTTTTTTAATGACCTTGACAATTTTGAGGAACACTGGTCAGGTATTTTGTAGAATGCCCCTCATTTGGGATTCGTCTGATATCTTGCTCATGATTAGATTGGTGTTAATCTGTTTCAGAGAGGAAGATTCACAGAGATTAAGGCCATTTTCATCACATTACATCACGGGTACGTACTGTCAACATGACATCACTATTGACATTAACCTTGATCACCCCGGCTCAAGTAGTGTTTGCCAGGTTTCTTCACTGTAAAGTTACTCTTCGCCCCTACTTTACTATACGTGGAAGGAAGTATAGTATACTCCAAAGAGTACACTTTACTCTTTGGAAGGAAGTCACCCTGCACAGCCCACAGTTAAGGACGGGGAAGTTATGTTCTACCTCCTTGAGGGTAGAATATCTACATAAATTATTTGGCATTCTTCTGCCTATCCTCCCTCCATTTATTTATTTATTTATATCAATATGGACTCATAGCTTTTTAATACTTTGAGTTATAATTCAATACAATTTATTTTCTTGCTCAAATTTTTCCAGTTTTGGCCATTGGGAGCCCTTTTAGTTGGTTTCTGTGTCCCTCTGACATACCCCCATCACTGTGGGTGTTTTGGGCAGGGGCAGGGGGAGATGACAGGAAATACTTCCTTACTTTCCAGCACTATAGGCTGCTCCAGGATCATGCTGTATATTTCCCGCCCCAATCCTAGACTGAGACATTTCTGCAAGGAGCCCTGGTTTATTTTATTGGAGAATGGTATTAGAAATCAAAGGCTGACGCTGGATGTACTCTTTGCTAGTGCAGTGTTGCTGTTTTTAGTCTCTCTCAGAAGACAGAGAAAGGAAATACAGGTGTATACTAACCCAGGTACATATACATATCTATAAGTATTTCTATATGTAACCATTTGTATCTTTGTTAAGCTAAACCTCAGTTCATACAGATGTCTCCAACTCTAATCCATTACCACAAGGATCACTGTAGCCTCCTCCCCTTGCTTGTTTGTAACCTTCTACTCTAAGAATGAGGAGCCTGGCTCTCATCACCTGCCATCGCTTTAGTTAACAGTTCAGTTCCAGGATACATGTATGGAGGTATCAGAATCATTAACCCATACCACTGTGGGAAACGACTTTATCAATTACACTACTGGGCTAATGTACAGTTCCTTTTGCCTTTAATCTTACAGACTCCATTCATTTCCAAAGTTACTTAGGTCAGTAACTTTTTCCTCCCAACCCTTCAGTAAGTCTTTTTCACAGACTTGTAAAACATTTAGATTCTTTTGTCACATTCTGCAGCCCATCATCAGAATTCCTGCCCTCCAAAATGATCTTTTAAAAGTTTGCATACATTAAGGATCACTCTTTGTGTTGTAAATTCCCATGGGATTTGACAAATGCATAGTGTCATGTGTCCATCATTATAGTCCCATATGGAATTCACCACCCTAAAAATTCCAGAAGTAACATTTTAAAAATATTTAGGTTTAAATCACATATAATAAACTGTATTTATTTAAAGGAGGTGACGGACAAAGTTTCAAACTGAAGATATATCAGTCTTTAGGCCTTCAGAAATATAAATCCCCTGAAGGAATAGTATCTATTCAAAGGTATTCATATTGTAGAGATTTATAAGTCACAAGTCTAAGGCTTTTTTTATTTTTGTTTTTTAACTTAACAAAGGTAATAGATGATTATTATAGAAAAATGACCAATAACAGATAAAAAAGAAAAAAATTACATATAATCCTGCCATTAAGAAATAACATTTATCACTTTATTATATATAATTCTGTTTTTAAAAAACTATTTATATATTTTCAACAAAATGAGGATTCATATATGCTATTGTTTTGCTACTCAATAATATATATATTGAGTTGCTGCTTTATGCTAGATATGAGGTTAGTCTCAAGGAACATGATTTTGTACCCTGTCTTTTCATCAAACATTATACAATATTATAAACATCTTCCCTTGCCAATCAGTATGCTTTTTCAACATTGTTTTTGATAGTTGCATAGTATTTCATTTTGTTGGCTTAACAATTTATCTCCTATTTTTTAAAAAAATCTAAGCTATGCTTAGATTGTTTGCTCTGATTTTGCTAAATCTTTGTATACATTCTAGATTCTTTTCTTAGGATATGGTCCTAGAAGTGGAATCCACTGGCAACCTTGTTAGACAACTTCAGATTGGGTCTTCTAATGCTTCTCTCTTTAGTCACCAGGCCACCAAGTTCTCCTGCAGTGTTGCAGCCAAAGGGCCTGGCCCTTGCCTCAGAGAAGGTCTGCAGATTCTATATCTCTCACCTCTAGGACTAAAGGCTACTCCCAATAAGGCCAGGGGGTCCCATCCACTGTCACTTAGGTATAGTTTGCTTTCAAAATATTCTGAATATATTAATAAAAAGAAAACTGGAAAACTTTAAAGTTTTAGTCAATTTCCAAAATGTTTTCAAGTTTGTTTGTATTTATTTATTTAGGAGATGGGATCTTACTATGTTTCTCAGGCTGGCCTCAAACTCCTGGCCTCAAGCTATCCTCCCATCTTGGCCTCCCAAAGTACTAGAATTACAGGCGTGAGCCACTCTGCCCAGCTCAAGTAAATTTTTAATCCAGCACCTCCCCTCCCATGTTGTTGCATGTGTTAAATAATTTTTTTGTATGACACATTAAGGTAATTATGCCAATTATGGATTTTAAAATAAATATATGTTTTGCACCCATTTTCTTCATCAGGTCTGATTGTTACCTTGGATTATAATGTATATTATATATACTCGATTTCTATAGTTGGATCATGCTCTAAGAATTTGTTGCCAGTTGATTGTTTGGAACTTGAATGAATTTAACCATAAAAAGAAATGTTATGAATAGTTTTCAATCTCTAAAGTAACACATGAAATCCATTTGATCTATAGTGCAGCTGCAATACTAATTAGAGGTTCTGTGGCCAAGACCCCAACCCTTGATCTAAGTATTATGCAGGATTATGGAGGGTGATACCAAGATGGGGACATTCTTCAAACAAGCCAGTTTGCTTCTCACTGATGCCCAGCCCTGACGAGTCAGTCCCTCTTGGGGACAGAGGCTTCCCTGTGGAACCTCAGACTCAGAGAACAGGCACCTCCTATTGGGTGTGGAAACCAATGGCTTGCTTCGTGGGGGGACCCTTGACCCTCAGGAGTGCTAGTTTGACTTTAACCGACTCAGGCTCTTTAAAACTAAAGGTTTCAGCTGGGACAAGGCCAACTGGGTAGCTGAGTCAAAGAAGCATGATGGGACTCCCCTAAAACACGCCTAAAGTGACCCTCTCTCACATTTACATTTTCTTCCTCTGGGAATCTTTTCCTGACCCTCAGTGTTGGGGTCAGGTATCCCAGCTCTGGGCTCCCTGAGCACTCAGACTGTGGCACCCTCAGCTGTCACTGCCAGTTGACAGGCCTGTCTCTTTTATCCTGGCCCAGTGGCTCTCAATCCTGGCTGCACGTTAGACAGATCAGGAGAGCTCTGAGAAAACCCTGATGTTCAGGCTCCCTGCTGTCTCATTAAAGGAAAAATCTCTGGGTGTAGGGGTATGCAGCCTACTCACTAAGGGGTTTTTAAAGCTCCCCAGGGGCTCTGATCTTGGGCCAGGATTTAGAACCACTTCCCTTTACAACAAGCTGCATGAAAGCAAGGAACATGTTTACTCATCATTGGTATTACATTAGTTAATAAAGCTCTTAGAATAGTGCCTGGCATACATTAAGCTCTTAATAGTGTAGCCGCTGTTAGCAGCAGTAGTATTAACTCCCCACTGGCCAATACAGTCCTGCCATATAGTAGGCAGTCACCACCATGTAAGTTACTTAAATTGAACTACAAATGCTGAAGAGAAAAGAGAGAGAGAGAGAGAAATAATGTTTTAAAAGCCTGGCCAATTCCACTGACCCTTCCACTCAAGCAGCACAGACCTCACAGTGTGCCTGAAATGAGAGGTCTGGACCCGCCATTCCTTCTGTTGGTTTAGTCCTCTAAGTGCCTTTCAGAATGTGAGCATCTTGCTGCGCTGTGTTATAGACAACGTAACCGGGTTTTGAGAGCAGTTTTGACTGTGATTTTCACCAATGTGTAGGATAAATTCACTGGGTGTCAAAAGCCTACAGTTCTGTCCTTGGCTCAGCCCCTTATTAGCTGTATAGCTTTGAGCAAGTCACTTCGTCCTTCTGGGCCTCATTTTTGTCTCTGGAGTTCTTCAATTCTCTAACTTTAAAACCTGGCTGAGCTCTGTCTCACTCTTCCTTGTCTGCTTCTGTAACCCGGATGGATCAGGCTCCCCAGTCAGGCCTGCATGGGCCTCACTCCTGGCCCTGCCCAGGCTGCCCCCGGCTGGGCATCCAGGGTCATGCCCTGCGAATGCCCATGAAGCACCAGTAGCCCTCCTGGTACCCGGAATGGTGCAGGGGAGGTTATCAGTATCAGTCTGAACAGTTCAGCAGCCATGTGGGTTGAATAAGTGGTTTTGGAAACCAACTGCCATTTACACCTTAGCCCAAAGGAAAACCACTGTAAACATCATTGTCAACAAGTCTTCTCTTTCCTGGGTCCTGGTTCTGGGGCAGCATCAGATTTTTTTGGCACCAGGTTTCACCAAAGACATTTTCCATGGATGCAGGGAGCGTGGGTGGTGTGATGTGTGGCCTGGTTCCTAACAGGCCACAGCCCGGAGGTTGGGGACTGCAGTTCTGGGGAATAAAGAGCTCCAGGAGTCCAGCTTAGGCTTTGGAGCATTTCTCCCTCTCCTCAAACCATCTGACTTTTCAGTCAACCTGGCCGTTGTCCCAACTGTCCCAATCAAGGGAGGCTTCTCAGCCTGGTAACTCATCAAGAACAGCGGGGCAGATGCCAACGCCAGTCCCTCTAGCAAGTTGTTTATAACAAGGTGTGAAGTGCTAATCAAACACACGTGGCATTTGGGTCAGTTTTAAAAACGGACACAAAAAAAGCACACAGCCAACTGGAGAGACAAAGAGATGAAGTCGATTCCTGCTAGAGATGAAAGAACAGAATTGCCAACATTCTTTTATTGTACTTATTTTAAATGAGACTTTTCGGGCAGGGGCAGGGATTTTTATTTTATCCATAGACAGATATGTTCTAAGGGGATTTGATCTGTATTTAAAAATAGTGAAGTGACAAATCTTTTAAATCCATGTTGTGCATTTGGGACTACTGTGTGTTTATTTTGGTTTCTTTTGGTTTTGCTCTTGATTTTAAAGAGTTCATGGACTGGCCTTGTTTTGCATGGAGTTTCCTGGGTGTCGTGTTAGAGTTCGGTGGGGTCAAACACACTCGCAAGTTGCCTATGAGGCTCACCATTTAAATCAGCTGTCTTTCATGACAACACAGGATTCACAAAGCAGCAACCTCTTTCGGGGCCAGGCAGCAACCTTTATTTGTGCTCTACTCTTAGCCAGCACATCGTTTTGTCGGGATATTTCCCCAAACCTGCTCCTCCTCTTTTGTTTCATTGGCCCTTCCTTCTCCTCCTTCCCCCTATCTAGGCAGTCCCCAGCTTGTGGCTTTTCTTTCTCACCTCCACAGCCGCCACTGCCTCGCCCCTGCACTGACACTCACCCACCCGTTCTACTTCACTGTCACACAGCATCTAGAACCGCCCTTCGAACACATCGATGTGGCCACACCATTTCCCTACTTAACACTCTCCAATGGCTTTGCATTGCTGTTAGGACTGAATCCCACATCCTCAGCCTGGCCGCAAGGCCCTGAGTCAGCCCACGTCCACTTCAGGCTCCTTTCACAGTGCTCCAGCCACACCATGCTCTATTTTTCAGTTTTCTCAGGGCTGACGGAAGCTCCTTTCCATCTCAAGGTTGCAGGACACGCTGCTCCATCTGCTGGCATGGCGACCTCCCTGCCCCAGCCCCCAGCCAGTGACCTTTCCCTCATTCTCCAGGTCCTGGTTTAAAGGCTCCCTCCTCAGAGAAGCCTCCCCCCACTGCCCTAACCAGGTGGTCACAACCAACAATGGTCACACTTACAGTCAGGTAACTGAAACAGTTCAGGCGGGCCTCTCCCTTGAGTGAGTAAGCTCCATGAGGGCAGGAGTATTCTGTCTTGTTCACTGCTGGAACTGCACACCCAGCAGAGTACTTTATACCCAGTGGGTGCTCGATATATACTGACTGAATAAAATAATAATTTCTCCTCTATGGGTCTGCTTACTACTCTCTGAACACCACTGCTTGTTTTACTTTCCCTTTATAAATTCATTTATTTTCTCCCTGACATGATTCAGTCTCCTCCTGAACTGAGGGGCCTGGCACAATTCCTTCAGGACTGACCCCTCTCTGGAGGAACGAACCATTAGGGCACTAGTAATTCATCAACATTGTGCCACTGAGTTCCTGTTCCCATTGTACCTCCTCGCACAGGCAGCCATCTTTGAGACCTTCCAGAACAACGTGTCTCAGCGACACAGCCCCTCCGAGGGCAGAGTTCTACTGCCGAGTCTGGTCATTCTGCTGCCACTGGTCTCCAGTGACCCACAGCAGAGCAGGGTTAAACGGAGGAGGTGTCGCTTCTGCTCACACTGGCTTGTGGCGTCTGCACACCAGCTGCACATCACTCCTGTGCAGACATCGCAGAGCCCGTGCCCAGACTCGCGGGCAGTGAAGAGTTTACAGTGAAAGTTTTGCATTAGCGCACATGGAGACCCTACGGGCCCTTGCTGACATGGCGCCTGGAGCACGTACTGGACTTGGTGAACTTAGGCTTCTGTTTGCTGACCACTGGCATGTGCATATTTCCCCTAATGGTCATGATTCTTTTAATTCCTTGAGGTCCGTTCTCCCTCTAGATCATAAACTTCTTGAGTGTAAGGATCATACTGTTATTTTTTCTTTTGTTTTCGAGACAAGCTATCACACTGTCTCCCGGGCTGGAGTGCAGTGCCGTCATCACAGCTCACTACAACCTCAAACTGCTGGGCTCCTCCAGAGCAGCTCGGAACTACAGATGCGCACCACCAAGCTTGGCTAATTTTTCTAATTTTTTTGTAGAGAAAGGGTCTCGCTCATGCTCAGGCTGGTCTCAAACTCCTAGCCTCAAGCAATCCTCCTGCCTGGGCCTCCTAAAATGCTAGGATTACAAGCATGAGCCACCGCGCCCTGCCAGAAATCATACTTTTTTGGCATTGTATTTTCTACCCCACTGCTTGGCATGTGGTAGGTGCTTAAGTATTCATAAAATTGAAAAGTGCCTAGCAAACAGTGACAGCTATGACTAGAAAATCTAGGCTGGGCAAAGGATTTCCTGTCTATGACTTCAGTTTTTTTCAGGCCTATTAGTTGGTCCATTCCTGTTCAATGACCCCCCCCCCCCCAAAAAGGGCTCGCCCTCTGTGGCCTGTGAGTGGCTGCTCTTGGTGGCCTCATGAATTTAGATTTTCTACTTTTTCTTTACTTGAGGTAAGTTTTACAAGTCAGGAATCTGCTCAGATAGCCACTTCCCTAATTTTTATCTCTGTAAATCGCACAAAATTATTTCCATTCTACAGTATATACTGCCTGCGCAGACTGATTATCCTTTCTGGGAAACCAATTCAGTTATCTTCGAAACCATTACCTTCCCTCCTGTCTTCCATCTAGCAGGTAGAAAAGAACTGGTCCCCAGTTTTATGGGAGCAATTCAGAAATACTCGAGTTCACCGTTAGTGTCTGGAAATGTTTGCAGATATCTCTATTTTTCTTTCGTGTTCGGCCCATTTTTGTTATCCTTTGAGTAAGTACATTCATAATTTCCTTAAAATTTGATCCAATAGCCTGTTCTCTAGTTTAACAGACCCTCAAAGGCCTCCACTGGATATTTAAATTTCTCACCCTGGAATTCAAGTGATAGGTAGCACATGGTGGCAATAGGTTAGAGACTCTGGAGCTAGACTCTCCACATCCACCACTCAGATATGTGACCTCCATGCAAATTTTTTTAACCAGTGGAATTGGGATAGTACCTACCTCATTGGGTTGTCGTGAGAATTCAATGAGTTAATACATGGAAAGTGCCTAGTATACAGTAGGCACTGGGGACATAGTAACTATCACCATCTGGTTCTGGTCTGCCAACAATGTAAACTCCATGAAGGTAGGAATTTTTGTGTTTTGTTCATTACTGTATTCCCAGGGCCTAAAATAGTGCCTGGCACATATTAGACACTCAAATATTTGTTGAATGAGCTAATCCATTATGTATTTTTAGCTCAAACAGAAATACTATCCTTTCTCCAACTATTCTTAGTTTTCTTGCTCTTTCCTCTGACACTAACCACTTCTGTTAGGTTTGTCATAACCACTCAAATAGCACCTGTAAGAGGCCTTTCCCGATCATCCCAGGAGGAAGTCATCTTCCCAGACTATGCTCTCGTGGTACACCATATGAACTACTTAATACTTTTAGCATTCAATAGTCTTATCTTTACTAGGTTTTAAGCCCCTTGAGGAAGTTACCATCACATTACTCGAGACCAGAATACTACCTGACAATGTGCTTGCTGAACAAATGTACATGATTTTGAAAACTGAACAGATTTAATAACCTATTAGAGCATTGTCTTTTTGTGGCAATCTTCCTAGGAGTTCCTCTGTGTGGAGACCAAAGTCCTACCTGCAGTGGGGAGATGGGTAGGGAAGCTCAGATTCAAGACAACAATTTTGAGCCCCAGTGAGCTTTGTACACAGAAAATATTTCTCAGTTACAGGATACGCCCTCAACTTCTACTAGTCACCTCAAGGCCAGTGTAGGATTTGGATTTAGGTTTGAGGCATAATAATAAAACCCACATGCTACAGGATTTGTTATAATCAAATAAGGTCTTAAGTAGCAGTGTTTTGATAATTATCACATAATATTAAAATATTGTTATTGACAATTAGCCTATTTACATAAAATTGGAGAGGGATAGGTTTCTTGGTGTGCATACTAGTGACAAAGCAACGTGGAGCCTCGTGTACCATGCAGATATCCTGAGCAGACCCACTCAAGTCTGAAGGACTATTTTGAATTGTTCAGTGATAATATGTCTCTAGACAAGATGAGAAAAGATCATGGTCATCTTAAAATACAATATTGTTTTTAAGAAATGTTAACAGTTTACCAGCTGCACTTGTAACATTTGGTCCTCATAATTAGTGTCTGAGATGGTATAAATTGTAATATTTTCACCTGTGATGGAGAAAAAGTTTCAGAGACTTCAAGTCCTGAAGTGATGGCAGTGGGACATCAACTTGATTGAAATAATTTGCTTTTCAAATTTGCTATATTCAGCAGATAGAACTATGGGAATATTGGAAATGCTCAGACCCTGAGAATTTTGTTTCAATGGCTTTGGAAGACTAATAGGAATTTGGTCAATAATTTTTAGTTTAAATCAGTATTATTAATAAATTTCTTAAATAATGTCCCTAATTTGGCCAGGGCTTTCTACTCCATTCCAGATCAAAGATGTGCCCTCAAAGGGGAGCTCTGAGCTGGTTGTTCACACACACATACCCTGATGAAACATCAGCTGTTTTCTGAATGGGCAATACATAAGCTCATGGTAGCTTTCTGACACTCTCATAGCAGAATTCCACAGAAACTCCTTTGGCCTAGAATATAGAAGAGATATACTGTTCAGTGGTTTGGACTGTAAAAGAACAACTAAATATCTCAAGTCCACATTCTCTGCTAGGCAGTCCCATTGGGATTATAGTGCTCAAGAGACTTACTAGTGCTCAAGGACAAAATACCACAGCAAATGGGCTCCCTTCAGAAGATAATGCACACGTGGTTTTTGCAGTGTGACTTCAAGTTACCTAGTGATCTGGTTGCTCCTCAACACAAGTCATCCGATTCTCTCATAAAATCTAAGGTCTCTCCAGGGATCAGAGTCTCACATAGTCGTGATCATCTGAGCATCATCTACATCCTGAGTTACAGCCCATTAGATGCCTCTGTTGAACTTTGGCTGCAGAAAGAAGTGCTTAGACACAAGTTGCTACAAGGCTCCCTGAAGAAGGAGAAATGACCTTTGGCCAGGTTTCCAATAGCTGCATCGCTGTGTTACTGTAGCTGGCTGCAGTAGCTCATGGAGTACTACTAAAATGCAGATTTTTTCCCTCAGATTCTGCCACTTCATCCACATCTTTGAGAAAATTAATTTCTCTTTAAGTTGACCATCATGTTAATTCTATGTAAATCCACCGTAACACAAGAAGCTGATCTGAAACTGAACAAATGCCTTAAAAGGAACTGAGATGTGGCTTCTAATAATACCCAACAATAAAAAGTACAGCCAAAAGGTGATGTCTAACTCATGGATTATTTTATGTGGGTTCTATGAAGGTCATGGGAATTCTCGTCTCATGATAAAATATACTTGGGAAATATGGGGAAAGGTATGTCATAACCCAAGAAATAAGTTTTAAAAGGTTTGTTATATCACAGCTGTTTGTATTTAGGTAATACAACAAAACATACTCCATGTGTGATTTGTAAAAGCTGTAGTACTAAATGTCAGACTTTTCATCTGATTTTTGATTCAGTAAACTTTAAATTTAAAAAGACTCTTTATCACAAGTTTCTAATGACTAACATAAAGATACTAAATGCCAACAGTTTAAAGTGGAATAGGGATGAGCCACCATGGAGTCCAACAGCATTAGCACAGGTGGAACTCTGGAGCCAAAGGAGAGCAACACAAGAAAGCCAGGTTTTCAGTATGATTGGTAATTGCCAGGACCAGGGAGGTCTGGTTGCAAAAAGAGAAGGTAAAAACATGTTACTGGGTCCTTGGGGCTGCTCCTGTGTGACCTCAGCTGTTAAGAAATGAATATCAGGGGGATTAAACATGACCCACCAGTCTACTGGCCACTCCTGTAGTAATCACCTAGGTTTCTTTTTATTACTAGTTATTGTTCTTTCTCGGAAAGACTATTTTCCTGCTTATTTCAGCTGGGCAATTCATTTGCCGAGCTACTGAACTTTAATTTTGGGTCTTAGACCCAAGGAAATGTTATGTAACTACTCAATATCAGCTACTAAGTAAGACTACTATACTTCTCAAATATTTGGAATGCTCCTCCAAATCCAAACATATTCTGAGTATTCTGCTACTCCTCAGACTCAGAGTTAACTAAAGGTTATACAATTCTGGCTCACAGGACCCAGGATGAAGGTGGACTCGTATTACTAGACTTTAAGCCATCCAACATACAAGTGCATTGCTCCTTAGAGCAACTCCCCAATAAAAAGTGCAATGTATAGAGACACAAGGTATGGTTTTGAGCTAAAATGTATGACCACTGTATTTCGCAGTAGATAAAGGAAACCATCAATTTCAAGCTCTATAAAGTTAGTGTTCTATTAAATAAATTATATGTAGCAAAATGTTCAGATTTGCCTTACCAAAATAGATGTGTCAATAGTTGATTATATATACACACACACAAAGAAATAAATCATTTTCAAAGACGTATCTACTTCTTATTCAAAGTTCAGGACCTACCACTTAAATTTGTGAACATTTTTATTTATAAAACAATAAGTAATATTGATCACTACTACAAGTGTTCTGTTCTGGAGACCATGAGAGAGTATTTTGGAGAAATAAAATCAAAGGACATTTTGTTATACTCTTCTCAGTTTCCTCTGAGCTGTTATAATGTAGTAAAGTCATTTAAGAATGAAGCAGACGCAATTCTGCTTAGACACTATCATTGATGGAAATGGTATACGTGAAGAGTACAGAATATAAAGGTTAAAGAATTATATCCATACTTCAAAAGTTCTAAATGCCATACTTAACTTTAAGAAGCAAAACTAACCTTAAATTTAACCTGTCTACCAGTTATTACTGAAATCACCTTTAATTTTAGTACCTGTTCTACTGGAATAACATTAAGAAAAAAGTTTCAAATATCATCAATTGTTAAAAACAACAAAGAAGAGTTTAAGGAAAGAATGTATTTGAACCACATAAACAAACAAAAAGGTATTACATAAGAAAAATAATGTAACAATTTATGTAAGTACCTAACATGAGCATGCTCTTACATCTAAAACAAAAAATAAAAAGGTAACATTGGTACTATATATATATATATTTGACAAGTGTGCATTAAAGAATTCTCTAATATAAAACATTTAAAACGTGGAGAATACTTTTCAAGATACAGAAAACAATTGTTATGATAGGCACACCCACAATTCTTATAAAAACATGCTTGCAGAGATAAAATTCATCTGAGCACTCATTTCTCAGATATACAAAAGCTATGAAATTGTTAATCACTGGATATTGCCTCCCACTTTTGCACTGTTTTGAGTTTCAACACTGATTGGTATGAATTCTGAATTACACAATTAATTACTGTTATTTTTCAGTCTTTCTACCATATAGAATGCATCTATTTAATATGAATACTTAAAATAGCAACATTATTTGTATCAAGGTCACTTCCTTATGTTCATTTTTCTTTAAAGGCACTATATTTAGAAAATAGTTATTACAACAAATAGTGCTTGGAAGATCTGAAACTCCAAATCAATGTGCTCCATCTACTACAAGTAGAACTAAGAAGCCCTAACTGAAAAGAACACAAATGTAAAAAGCTGATAGATTTAACGATTATAAAATTGGTTTATTGTAAAAGCAATTCAAGAATACCCCATTAAAATCTTATCCCAATGCTACCCAATACAACCAAGAAGCAATTAAACACTTTTACATTAGGAACAAGGACATAAAACAAGAAAGACCACATAAAGGCCGTGATTCAAACTCAAAGAGAGAAAGGACTCTTAGGTTCCTTCAGTCAGTACAGAGGGTATAAGGTCAAAGCATTGTGTCAGGCACCACAGTGCTGCTACAACATTGAGGTATGACTGAGCAAATCAAAGTCAAGGGGAAACAAAGATCTCCATATTCTTGTTTTGTGGGTGTACTTAAATGATTGAAATTCTAGGAACGACTGCCTTCATTGACAGCAAGATGCAAGACAAGTCTTTACTGAAGAGAAACAGTTTATAAAGTTCTCTATCAAGGTCCCACTAAATCTTCAAAACCCTTCCCCACATCTTCCCACCCTCCCCCTAAACTAACACTATTCTGCTGATACATAAGATGCATTCTTCATTTGTGGCTTATTAGAAAATTACAGGCACTCCTTCCAAGTAGCTTTGCTCTTCTGCACATTAAAAAAAAAACAACCCAACAACATGATATCATCCATATACTCTACTTTGCATTCTAGGTAGAATTTTATTACCACTCTAAAACTCAATGCATCTGCACAGAGGCCATTTCCCCCCAGACTTAATTCAAGATTTAATCTTTCTGTTGTTTTTTTATTAAAAGCCTTGGAGTTAATTATTATGAATGACTGACCTATGATTTATTATATACAACACAGTGACTGCATTTTTTTTT
Organism: Microcebus murinus; assembly: GCF_040939455.1. Taxonomy (NCBI): domain Eukaryota; kingdom Metazoa; phylum Chordata; class Mammalia; order Primates; family Cheirogaleidae; genus Microcebus; species Microcebus murinus. The sequence goes on along the minus strand of NC_134107.1, from coordinate 82,925,334 downwards.
TTTAGCACTGAAAGTACTTAAAATCGAACTTCTTACTTCCAACTTTTGCACTCCTCCAAATCAAAGGGCCAAAACGCTTACATTTTGTAACCGAAAAAATCTGCCTTCCTAAGCTGTGGCTTTTCATAGCAGCTTTAGCCAGGAAAGAAGATTTTATATTTGTTATAAACCCTTGAAAATAAGGGCTTATTCTAAAAACATTGAAAGACCCTTAATCATAGAGGTGCTTAGCTGGTGCCACACTTTTAATTCACAACCATTACTTCATAGCTTATACTGAAGAGTTAATTCATGCTCATTTTGTTCCTTTAAAAAATACTCTTTGGAAACCATTATTACTCCGGTAGACACATACTCTAGTTATATCTCTTCCTGTAAAAATAAAGGTATAATCATGATTATCTCTATTTCTTTGCTAAATTCAACTACCAATATACATTTATCAATCTGATCACTTTACCAGCTAACTCATGACCTTACACTATTCTATATATTCTATACCCAGGGTCAATTTTCAGCATATAGAAGTAGGAGCAAGTCTTATAAGTAAGAAGAATATTGTAGGCAACATTTCAATCTAGTCTTTAATGTATTCATTACAAATGAGAAATAAAGTACTAGAATTTACTTCCAAAACTAAGGTGAAGGTAAACTCACAAAGCTAAAGAAAGGTAAACCGCTATAAAGTTTACTTCTGTCTTGTAAGTTATGAACCTACTCAGTGATTTCCCATCAAGACTCCCAAGGGAGTCCAAGGAGGAAAATAAAGCCATTTTTTGCTTACTCCTTCCCAATTCATCAGATAATATATATTGTGTGCCCAGAGGGCACAGAGCACTATGTGTAGTAATAGCCCTTTCTAGAACACTAAACTACTTTAAACATCTGCAGATTGCCCCAACCAGATTTAAACTACCTGTGAAATATAAACTACTAGTCATGTATTCTAAATGCATACATTCAAAGCTACCATTTTAAAAATAAATTGGAAAGTAGGAAAACCTTAAAAAAAATACATTCTGCTATCACACTATTATAAACATTGTGTATGTGTGTGTATGTATGTATATAAGAGAGAGCAGAGATAATCAAGATTTAAATAAGATGGTAAAAAACCAGGAAATGTAGGTTTTACCAAAAACTCTAACAACCGTCCCAAGCTACAATTATAAACAGATTCATTAATATGGTAATTTGTCTTGGTTCTGACAGAACCAATCAATCGATGACAAGAACAACAAAACACCCACCAAAACCTATACTAGAGTATGTGGCAATAATTAATATATTTCTATGGAAATTGTTTCATGCCTTATAAGTTCCTAAAAATAAAATCAAGGTCACTATGTGACTAATGATAGCACTAGAAGGAAAAGAAAACACTGAAAGTTAAACAGTCTTCAGCCTTGGTTTCAGCTATCTCTTCAAATCAGCATTAAGTTCTTAATATCAGATACAACATTTTTGGCTTGTCAGACCAGTAAGTCATGTTTTTCCACTGGCCAAAGGCAGCTGAAGAAACAATTGCTTGAACAAACTAAATGTTGTGACATGAAGCATTCGACTTCCAAGTCTGAGTATTGAGTTAAAATGATTGGTGAACATCTAACTGGGCAAAAGGAATGGCATCCATCATCCAAACAGGCTCACTTCCCCCAGCCCCAAAATGAACAGTAGTTATAATAGCAAAAGAAATAAAAGTATTTTTTTTTTTTGATTCTTTAGAGCCAACTGTGAAAGAGGTCAGCAATATATTAACAGCAGCAATGGACAAAGAAGAGCAAAATAGTGGATGAAAGAATCTTGCTGGACGTTTGTTCATCTTTTTCTGTATTAGCCAGAAACTGCAACTGGCTTATTTGGAAATTTCAGGTATATATGTCTTATCTCCTTAGATCCTTCACAGATTTAGAATTCAGTCTACCTGAGGGCTCTATAACCATGTAAGAAAGCTTTCTTTATCTAGCTTGGTGGCAGCCAAAACAGACTCCATGTCATTAAGGATGTCAGAACTCAAAGCTTCCTGCAGACTTGGCATCAACTCCTCTCCTTCTATGTTCATTCCATCTCCTTCCAGTGTTCCAAGGTCCACATTTGTCCCAGGAATGGCTTCAAGGTAGTCTGGGAAACGGTTCTGCTGTGAGGGCAGGGTGCTTTGGTTAATAGTATCACCTAGTTGGAACAGAAAGAGAGATAATAAGGTCCTTTTTGAAAAGCTAACATCAGAGTCAGAGGTGTATCATATGAACATACAGAAATGCAGAGAAAGCAAAGGACTCCTAACCTGATGATGCTCAGAATTTATTTTAAGCCAAACAGCCCAAAGATAACAAAATATCAATGCCAAGTTTATTTTTGCTTCAACATTTATCCAGATATTCAACCAATAGGTTGACTGCTCATCATTATGTATTGACTATGGAAGAGAGTCGATTAAAAAAAGACAAAAAAACTCCACAAGCCTTGCAAAACTATAACCAACAGAGAGTGAAAGAATAAGTACCCTACACAAAAGCATCACTATCCTTCTGTCTTCCAGATATGCACCGCCATAATAAAATTAAATATAAAAATGAATGGTATGGACTCACCTTGCCCTTATATACACTTTGGGAAGCACTAAAGCAAAATAAAAAGACTGTATAAATACTCTATTCTACCCTTGGAGATTCACATTCATAATAGCAAAATGAGCCTCCCAGAAGTTCTTAAATAAATCTTCTTACCTTTGCTTCCAGGTTTCTCAAATTTACCTGGCCACAGAACCTTTTTAGCATATGACAACATTAACATTCCTCAGAGCCTCAATAGAACATTCTTTAAAAAAACTAATATAAACTATTAAGTGCTACAGAGGGTTAGTGAAGAGAGAAATGAAGATAGCAAGGTAAGGTACGACACCTCTAGGTATTATACATGAAATGGGTTTGAAGTAGGTTCCTAAGGATGACTTAAGATCTAGATAAGCAGAGAGAGGAGGCAGAGGTATAGTTTCTAGGCAGCATCAAAGCCATCAGCTGTATGAGCAGAGGCACAAAAGACTTGCTAAACACTTTTGGAAGAGTTGTCAGCTAAAGAACTAGCCGGCTAGCAAAGGGAACTGCCTCATTTCCCTCCCGATACGTGTGCTCTGACAGTTGTCAAGTCCAGGGCAATGGTCATCAGGCAAGCCACAGGAGAAATGCTTCCTTAACTACCTTTGTGAGGGAGGCATTTCTTAGCTCCCTTAGTGTTAGGGGTCTTCTTAGCAAGACCCCTACAACTATTCTAACAACAAAGGTGCCCCGCCCCATCTACCCTTTGTCACCTGGTTTCCTGAGACCCATAACACCTGAGCTGGTCTAAAAACCCTCAGAAGACAGGGAGGGTTAACTGAATCACATATAGAAATCTCTCTCCAAAATTAAGAACACAAATCTAGAAGGAGAGAGACTTCTAATAGGGTTCTCAATTGCCTTGCCAATTAACATTAACATGCTAAAATAAATCACATTACCAGAGTTTTATTCAAAAGAGCTAATATATCCAATCCATGATATTTAAAAACTAGGAAAAGATTTATATTTTAACCAGTTTTCTTCTGAATAATCTTTGCTCACAATAGCTTATTAGCCCTGGTGATAACATGACTATATCTGACTAAAAGTCAGGTTATTAACAGGAATAAAGAATACCAACCTGTATCCATTTCATCAACGCTGTTCAGAAAGTCATCTGGGGTTCGAGGGACACTGTAGCTGCTCATGCTTAGTCCACTGTCTGTACTCTCATCTCGAGAGTGATAGGTGCCACTACAACATACGACAGTTAAAAACCAACACAAAAATTTAAAAAATCAATTTGAAGCAAAAATAAACACCTTGTGACTACCAACATAATTCTCAAAGAGGATTAGTGAAAATTCCTACCCTGCAATGTCTAAAACAAGCACCCTCCTTCAGGGTCATATACAGCCCTTGTGCTATGAAGTAAGACAGACAAGTTAATCCTAACTGAAGCTGGCAGCTTGAAGGGGCCAAGAGCTCTCCTAAGGTTCTGCACTTGGTGACAATAAGGTAAAACAGATATACTCAGTTTTCGTAGGAAACAAAACATTCTCTGCATAGGTATTCGCTCAGTAATGCCATTTTAATCTGGAGGGTGGGGGCTGGGGTTAGGATCCACATACATAGCTCACTTGTTGCAAAGTCTCAATTCCCCAGGTGGTGGTAGCACAGGCAGAGGTCAAAACACAAACTCCAGGTGGGAGGTGGGACAGGTCTGCACTAGACTCATGTTAAATTCCTAGCTCTCTTGCAGAGAACTTAAGCCAAGAAAAAAAATCAACCCCAAATAAAGAACCAGAATTCCTTTTCAGACTGGCCAAAATAGATCAATCACTGCTGATAAGGTAAGAATACCCACTTGATCTCCTTGCTTCAGTCTGGGGTGGGGGGACCCTAAATGCCTCAGCACAAATAGGAGGGTGCACAGCTCCAGTAGAAGGAAAGATCAAAACAAAAGAAAAAAAACTACAAGGTACATCCCTTGAGAAAAACATGACCCACGATAGATTATTTGCTCAAGGCTAAATGAAAAGTCTCCCAGATTTGCATACAAGTATGATAAATATCCTCAGAACATGACTTTCATAAACAGAACACTTTCCTAAGCTAGTAGCACAAAGACATCAGCTGGCACTGACAGTAAAATTTTGAATTTTACTAACTAGAAAATCTTATGAAAAAGTGTAAAACCAAGGTTACTGTTTTTCTTCTTAAAGGTCTCTGAACATGAATGTGAACTTTCCCAACAGCTTGGACATTTAGGCAGCTATCTGTTTAACTTAGATAAAAGTTAAAAAATAAAAAAAAACCCTAAGCTTTAAAAACAAGCTTTTATAATACAATTAATCCAGGTTAAAAGCTCAGTCAATACCTCAAATTTTTGCCTTAAATTACTCAATGCATTTGCCTTGTCCACCCTCCCCCACTCACTCTGCAATTACTGGTTTATTCTAATGCTTCTGCCACATTTTGGCAAGATTCAAAAGCCTCACACAGATCCAAGAAAACAATTTGTTTCTGAGACCACTTGTATACAATGCAGTCATGTATGAGAAGGCTTCAGGATGTGGTTTGTTTTTATTTTGCCTGCCCTGATCTGGGACAACGGCCTGGTCCCAGTCATCACTTTATTCCCACTGCAAAGCATAGAACACGCATCAGACATTTGAGTCTGTTACCAAACTTATAGTGTTCATTCCAAACCACAAGGAAACACATGGGCATTCCTGAGGACAGAGTTTACAGGGCCATTTTCCTGACTAGGAACTGCTCCCTACAAAAACCCACCTCCTGCAGGCCCCACTCATTCAATAAGCATTCATTGAGCATTATTTGCTACTGCATGACAGGCATTAGATAAGGCTTTGAGGACAAAGAGGTTAACCACCACTACCACCACCATCCACAAGTGATGTTTTTTGAGAAGCTCACAACTTCAGGGAAGGAGATAAACAAATACAGTAATGAATCATATACAGAACTATATGAGCTATGTGAACAAAGTGCATTCAGAACAAAAAGGGAGCCTGAAACGTAAAGGGGAAAGGTTTCATGGAGGAGGATGTCTGAGCTGGCCTTGAAGGATCTCGAGAGTAAAAGGGAGATAAGGGGATGTTGCACCACTATTAAGAGCCAACTTCACAGCAAGTTAGAGGAAAAGTGTTTAGATTTTAAGGAATATGTGTAAATCAAGTAGAAATAGAGAAACCATCAAGAGTTTTGTGTGTGTGTTTTTTTTAAAGAAAAAAATGTCAAAGTCAGATATATGTTTTAGAAATTGGGGGTGCTACAGAAAGTAGATATATGATTCTGCCTTTACACTAGTGACATTGATTACCAGCCACTGTGATCTTCCCAGAAAATAGAATGTCAAACTACAGGCTCTCACTAGAAGTTTTAAGAAAGAATCTTCATAAACAACTGCCAGAAGGATATGCAGCTTATGTATTTTTTAGGCCTTCAGTAATACAGGTACTCGAATTGTATTGATCTGAAATTTTCCTTGTTGGGGGAGGAAAAAAAAGTTCTGTGGCTATGACCTTTTCTAATCAGTCTAAGTTCAGAACTATAATCTTGTTTAAATACACCTAATTTCAAGCAGAACTTTAAACTGCATGTATGTGTGTGTCAGAAGAGTAAACACAACTTAAAATGCATTTTAGATGGCCTTCAAAATTAAACCTCCCAACTAGGCACCAAGCAAATGGTAACAATTTAATTGGTGAGAACCGAAAGGGTGGCATAGTTTTCCTGAACCAAAATATGTTTAAATATTTTTAAAAGCATGTTGTTTAAGCTATGTTAGTTACAAATACTGCCATTAATCTTAATGCATTTTTTGAAAGAGGCACAACCTTACATTTTATCTCCTTGAACTACAGCCTTTAAGAACATGAGGCCTTATAATGCTGCTGGGTAAAACCTCTCAGGTTGAATAGCTATGTGGAAAATTCCTTCCAGTGATCCTTATAATGCAATCCTAAGTAAGTTTAAAATGCATTTCATTTGCTTTCACAGAAAGGCATGCACATGTTCCTTCATGATTCTGTAATTTTAAGTAACTGTTAGTCAACAGTATAAGCAGAAGCAAACACGTTGAGACTGAATAAGTATCCTTTCTGCAAGTCTGAACAGCTCACTTCCTCTCACAGGAGACAGCTTTTTAATCCTCTTTTATTCTACGTGCCATTTATGGAGAGATTCATTTACAGCTATAGTTTTTGGCCAACACAGATGTTCAAAACAGTCTATTAAAAGAGCTAAGCGGAATGGTCTTAAAGAGATGATCTTTTCCAGATATTCACCAGTAGCAACTCTCACCTGTTAAGAAAAGGATCTGAGCTATTGGTTGTCATTGTTCTCAATTCCTGAGACATCCCGGGAGAAGATACTGCATTTTGAGTCCCGCCATCCTGCTCCAGCGTTGGCAACTGGCTACGGAGAGCTAATTCCTAAAACAAACAAACAAAACAATCAATCTGATTAACAAATTTATTGTTAGGTTTCAAGAAATAAAATGCAGATTAAAATAACTGTGTACATATAAAGCTGAAATATTAACATCCATTTTATAGTTAATACACTTCCCAATCAAAAAAAAGAAATCATTTCCCAATGAGAATGACCAAATTCTTCTATCCATTTCAAATGACTGAAAATTACATAACCTTAAAATTTGTTTAGTATTATATTAATCCAAAAACATATATACTTAACTACTTAGTTTCACTTTGTTATTTTCTTTATTCTGACAGATAGTCTCAAACCCTCCTTTGAGGTAGAATGGCAAGGCTGGTGTTTAAAAAGTAATTCTTAAATTTTATTTTTACTCACCAACACTCATATGGTTTTGTGTGTTTGGCATTAGCAATAAAAACAAATATGAAGAACAACATTTGATGATTTATTACTGTAAGACATCAATTCTCCCCTCCACCCCCAACATTGTTTTTATACTTTACTATCAAGTGTCTCACTCTAACTTCAGGTTTTTCTATCTTGAGCTGGGAGAAAAAGGATAAAAAAGACATCAAAAGTAAAAACATAAATCCAAAGTTTCTCCACCATAATAACCATCATATTTAAAATGGGGTAACATTTCTTCAGGGGCATACAACAATTTTTCAGCAGGATTCTACCTGGAAACCTGAGCAAAGGCTTTCAATCTGTATTTACCCAGGACTGCAAGGCCAGTTCATCTGAATCTGACCAAGCCCTAACACCTTTATTACTACTCTGTCTCCTTTTCTCTCCTTTCCATCTGTTCTCTGTTCCCTACCTTCCTAAGAATTTCCACTAGGCATTTCCAGCTATCATAAATATAATCTCTGCTACAGCATCAGCTTCTCCCTTCATTTTTTGGTTTCATTTGAAATACGTATGGCTTCTTTTCACAAAGGACACTGGCCTTAACCCCTCCATCCCCATCCCCTGAAGCTTTCCTGAGCCAAGTCTGCTTACTGAGGCACAGCCCCACCATCTCCAGCCCGCTTACTACCACAATCACTATAGGGTCCAGAGGTGTGGAAATAGTCTCCTAACTCTATACTGCCACTGCTAAACTATGCTTCTCTCTTCAAGCACTTCTTTTTATTCAGGTTTATACCTTCTAGATATATCATCCTTTAAAACAGAGTTTCTTAATGAGAAGACCATGAAAAAATTTAGAGGGTTGCTGAACTTAATGAGAGGAAAAATTATACCTTAATTTTTGTTCATTTTAACTTAAATTTTACATTTTCACCAATTATGAATATAGGCAACAAACAGTAGTATTTACTACACACTAACTTTTCATCAAAAGAAGATACAGATATTTTCTTTTCACAATGTAGTTGTTGCAAATATCTTAATATACCATTTGTGATCGTAACTATTTCATTATAGCAGTTATAAGACACGCTTCTAAATATTATTTGTATGTTAATAAAGTACATTATATGACATTATTTAATATTTTGTTAACTATATCAATAAAATTCCTTTTCTTTATAATTCTATATACATTTTTTAAAAACCCAATATTCTGAGACAGGATCCATGGGCTCAGCCAAATACCAAAGTAGTTTGTGCTCCTCTCCCTCAACACTAATTGCTTCTTAAACTCAATTAATGAACTTTTAGCTACTCCATCTCATATATGGGAGAATTTTAAAGCCTGGTCAGAGCCTCTTGCCACTCCAAGTATTATTCATGCCTCTTAATATGCTTCAGTATTAAGTGGACAATTAACTCAAGTTGACAGCTTCTCGTACCTTCTGGATTCCAATAATGGTCATCTCTACCTACCTCAATCACCTATTTGCACAGCCAAGACATCTTGTTATTGGTAATTAAACCATCTCTAAAATCTTAAGTCATGTTTGGGACAACAATCAGTATTTCACTTCATTCTAACTGCATCCGTCACATTGGAACTGTCAACTTCCATGCACAAAATCCATATAATAATCCACTGTTGAAATTCCTGGATCGCCTTTAAATTGCAACGATACTGACCACTTCATCACTGTATTTCAATCATTAACTTCCTCAGTCACACCCTGGAAAAGGTTTAGAAATTTTTCTCCCAGAAATCTTACATGCACTTGTCCCATTTTCTGATCACATTTTTTTCCTAACTAGTTCCTGTATAATCTAACTCCCATTCTATCAGCATTCCAATCTCAGAGACTCCAGACCCTTCTCTTCTTTGTCTTCCAGTCTACTGGCTCTCTTCTATAGTTTCTTATTTTTTTCTCCTTCCCTTCAAGCTTGAACTCCTGGCCAATCATTTGAAATAAGCAGAAGCACCTTTCAGATTCCTGATATACATGTAATTTTATCTCAACCTAGCACATTCCAAGCCTGAATCAATGCTAATATGTGCTTGTTTCATTTTTATACTGAGACTGTGGAGAAATGCTGGGGGGGAATTATACCATTATTCAAAATGTTACCATTACAAATTAATAGTCTTTGGTCTTGGATGGGCCCTTTATAGTACTCATTGTTTTTCTTTCTTCTTTTGGCCTTGGTCAATTCTTTCTCACATCCTCATGGTCACTACTCCAAATGCTGCACACTTTCTCAAGCCCCTATTCCCGTCCAGTCTATTTCCATCTCTTTCTCATTTAAATAAGAACGTTGAGACCATGAGACACAATTTTGACTTTCTGGTTCCTCCTGTCACCTCTTCCTGCCTCCCTCAAAGTTATCTTCATTCACACTCATCTTTGTAACTTTTTTTCTAGTCTTGGAAAATGAGTTAGTTTTCTTTCCTGGTTATAGGCCAACCCACTCTCCCAGTGCTTCTGGGGATCTCTTCTATTCATTTTCTCTCTATCCTCTACTTTGGCCCCTTCCCATTCTTATCTTATAAAGTGAGAAGTGACTTTAAACGATAATAGTGCACTCCCCACAGCTCTGTAGAATGGCACAGCCTCTCAGTACCATTTGTCTTTCCACATGCTGTACCTGTCTAAAACACCTTCCTCTATTTCACATTATTTGAGACCTGGTGAAGGTGACACCTCCTCTAGGTAACTCTCCAAAAAGATCCCATCTCCACCCTGAGATTGGATTAGATGCACAGATGTCATGTTTTTATCATCCTGAGCATAATTAACATGATCATAGCACTTATCACATAATACTATAACTATTTCTTCTGTGCCCATGGCCATGAATGTGCCCATTAATTCATTCAGTGAATGAATGAATTGCTTTGGAGCATAAAACATAACTTCTAATACCTTGAAGAATCTGTATCACTTGGAACTATGAGGATGTATTTAGCAATAAACTTTAAAATGAATAAAATTATAGCCTTTAAATGAAACTAATACCTAGGGTTCTGTGACAAAACACAGGAACATTTGAGAATATCCTAAAGACTCTCATTTGCTTTTTATCAAAGAAGATATGCAAGGCCAGGCACGGTGGCTCGTGCCTGTAATCCTAACACTCTGGGAGGCTGAGGTGGGAGGATCGCTGGAGGTCAGGAGTTTGAGACCAGCCTGAGCAAGAGCGAGACCCATCTCTACTAAAAAAATAGAAAGAAATTAGCTGGACAACTAAAAATGTATATGGAAAAAATTAGTCAGGCATGGTGATGCATGCCTGTAGTCCCAGCTACTTGGGAGGCTGAGACAGAAGGATTGCTTGAGCCCAGAAGTTTGAGGATGCTGTGAGCTAGGCTGACCATGGCACTCTAGCCCGGGCAAGAGGGGAAGACTCTGTCTCAAAAAATAAATAAAAAAGAAGGTATGCTCATATTTCTGTTTGCCAAGTTTTGAACTCCTTGTAGCACAAAACAAATATAAGACATTAACCAGGAAGTCATTATTAAAATAACTGAAATGGCTATAAATTTCACACTGCTTTTTTTTTTTACAACTTTTTATTTTAGCCTTTATTTTGAAACTTATTTTTCAAGTTCCCATTTGATTCATCTAAACTAGACTTGAAAAGATCAATGAAAAAAATGCCACTTTATTTACTAGTGGTAGGAAGGTTTTAGCATTAGTAATCAAACAGGAAAGAATCTGGCATGAAAACAAATACAGTCAGTCCTCCCTATCTGTTGATTCAACTAACTGGGGATTGAAAATACTCAAGAAAAGAATGGATGGCTTTGTCTATACTGAAGATGTACAAATTTCTTTCTTTCATTATTCCCTAAACAACATTGTATAACAACTTTTATATAGCATTTATATCGTGTTAAGTATTATAAGTAACCTAGAGATGATTTAAGATACACAGGAGGATGTGTGTAGGTTGGTGCTATGCAAATACTATGCCATTTTATGTAAAGGATTTGAGCATCTGTTGATTTTGATATCTGTGGGAATTCCTGGAACCAATCCCCCGAGAGATGACTGTATAATGTAACAAGACCAATGATACAAATAAAATATTTACAGATTATAGATGCCACATTCAAGGTATGAGTATTCACCTGAGTTTTGAAACTTCTAGTTATAGTGAATGGAATAGTATTAAGTACCCTAAGTTTTGAAAAGCTTTATAGGTGTATAATTGACATACATTACACATAAAGTGCACAATTTAAAGAGTTTTGAAATGTGTGTACACTTCTGAAACTAGCACTATAATCAAAGGAATCATTCCCAAAATTTTCTCCCACTACTTCTCACCTCTCCTACTCCCAACCCTTAGAAATGAATGATCTGCTTTTTGTCATTATAGATTAGTTGGTTTTTTATAGAATTTCCTATAAATCAAATCATACAGTATGTACTTTCTGACTTAACATAACAATTTTGAGATTCGTTCATTCTACAGTTCATTCCTTTTTATTGCTAACTAGTATTCTACCATAAGGATATACTAAAATTGTTTACTCACCTATTGATAGATATTTAAGTTGTTTCTAAATTTTGGCTTAGTGTAGATACATGCTTTCATTTCTCTTGAATATCTTAAAAATGTAAAAACCTAAAAATAGTGTCTCCAGATTACTGCCTTTCTCCTCATTTTTCTAAATGATGTGTCAATTTTATATGGGGCCCAAAATACGTTAACTACCAGATATAATGATCTTAGTATCTTTTTTTATCCTATGGAAAATTATATTGCTATTTAAATAAGAGGATGGAAACATAACAAGGTTCAGTGGCTTATGGCTGGATCCTGAGTCCATAAAAATCCACTACACAAAACAGGCAAACTCACGTTTTCCTTTATAAACCACCATGGAAAGTTCCTTCCAGACCAAGCTGGGACCACTGATTTTACTTATAGTGCAGATAGCTCTGACTCCAAATGCATGCCAAATTAGCTAAGATTTACAAGCTCAATGGGAAAAGCCACCACATTTTTGTATTATTACAGAATAAAATGAGCTAAAAATATTTGCTTCATTTAGAAAAAGTCAAATACTCTAAAAGAACTATCTGACCTCTGAAATACAGAACAGAAGCACGATTAAGTTTTGGCCGAATTTCCTATAACTTGCTTATTTCCCCAGTGTTGAAAGTCTGTCAAACTATTTATTCTAGTTACCTTTGGGAAAAGAGAAATTTGACAAATTTGTATTTTTAGTCCAGTATTCTAATTTTAGGTACTGTGTTCAGGATAAAATAATCCAAAAACTCCTTAGAGATAGATGTAACTTTCAACTTAAAATGTTTCAAATGAAATCAGTTTTGTAGACAATCCAATTATGTCCCAAGGCTTATTTTTAAAACAGCTATGCCAAATTTACTCAATTACAAAATAATGTTCATATTCATCCAGAATGTTTTGATAAAATTACTCTAATGCAATAGAATAGGTATTTTCTACATAGATATATATATATACACATATTCTACATATATACAGATAATATACAGGCTGATTTTTAAATGCAGTAAAATAGAGTTTATATGGAATATATATTTTGATTTAAAAATTCAGGTTAAGTAACTTGATTTTATATTTATTCATATAAAAATAATTATTTTTTTCTAAAGTAACTAGCAAAATGTCTATATAGCCCTGAAACAAGTTTTTAATATTTTACTCTAGCATTCACCTTTACATTTGCAATCCTTGGCTAAGAATACAGGTATTATACTGCTTACTCACAATGGAAACCCACAATTTAACTGTTCTTCCCTGGAAACAGTACAGCTTATGGGAGAAACTCTTTTTCAGTTCTAACATCATGTTCACTCTCCTTCAAAATCTGACTAGGTAAAGCATAAAGTGGATACACATCCCTAAATTTCCATTTCATTTCTGCCTTCTTAAACCTTCATTATCTGAGAGAGCATATATGTGTGTATTTATGTGAGAAGTAGCAGTTGCTATTTTTCAAAAACACATTAGAAAGGGGAAAAGGGGATAGCCTGTTTTTTCACATAATTACATGCAATTTTCCTTCACAATGTTTATAACTTCTTTAAATATCAGTAATTTATCTTCCTTTTTTTTTTGAGACAGAGTCTCACTCTGTTGCCCTGGCTAGAATGCAGTGGCATCATCACAGCTCACTGCAACCTCAAACTCCTGGGCTCAAGCGGTCCTCCTGCCTCAGCCTCCCAAGTAGCTGGGTCTACAGGCGCAGTCCACTGTGCTGGCTAATTTTTTCTATTTTTAGTAGCGACCAGGTCTTGTTCTTGCTCAGATTGGTCCTCAACTCCTGAACTCAAGTGATCCTCCTGCTTCAGCCTCCCAAAGTGCTAGGATTACATGAGAAACCATGCCCGGCCTTTTATCTTCCTTTCTGAACCCAGTGAAAAAAATTATGTTCACTGCATATGAAAATATTAACATAAAAACTGATTTGGGGAAGGAACTACCAAGTCAACTTCAATTGCTTTCTTAAAGTAATTTTGTCTTTGGTAAATACTGAGCTATGTAAAAGTATATCCATTTTTGGCTAATATATGGTACAAGTGAAGGGTTTTCTTCGGGGTGGTGGTGGTAATCAATTTGTTTAAGCAAGATTAGCTCAATGAACTTGAAATCCAAATTTAGAAATGGAGAATAACTTTATGTCAACAATTCTAAAAACAGAAAAAAGCCACTTTTTCCAACTATTCAAGATAAGGGACCTTGCCATACCCCATTTTCCAACATAGCTTTAAACAATCAGAATATTTCATTATTTCTAAAATCATTAAAACATTTAGCCAATGTTTTTCTCTTTTAATGTTTGTGCCATTTACTAAAATATCTTCAAATTCATAATAATTTTTTTGACTAAAAAATTATACCTGTGGATTTGGGGACAGTTATGAAAATAATATGATAATCCCAAACTCTGAAAAGTAAAATCCAAAAGCAGAGTTGTAGTTTGGTATTCCCAGCATTATGCTGGGATTTAACACTCTTTATAACAAGTTTCTGCAATTAGTTCTTTTGTGATATCTAGGTTTGAAAGTAATAAAAGTTATGATGTCACTGGTCAAATAACACGGAAGAGGTGAATCCGGTTAATAAAACAAATGAAATATTACCTAGAAGAGTACGCAGGGTGTGAGGCTAAATCCTCTTCCCCATACAAAGTTTTCAACATACCCATTAAAAATAAAATAAAAAATATTCATTAGAAAACATCCAAATGAATCTATGACTTATTTAATATTAGAACTTGAGAGAGGAGAGAGATAATGTTAGGAAAAGCATTAACAGGATTCTGAAACAGCTTTCTAGATTCTGCTAACATGAAAGAGTTTGGAAGAAAAAAAAGCCAAATTTTTTCTAAATTCAGGAAAAAAAAGGTTTTTGGTGATTATTTTCACATGGCTCTAAATAGTGTATTATTTCACTCTAGTTAACTAAAACTGTCAACATCTGAACCTCTTCACTATTGAGAGGTAATGGTATAGTACAATATCCTAAGCAATAATAATACTGGTTTTATCATTCATTAAACCAGTGACTGGCCCTGATGTATATTTATTAATACCCATAAAGAATGGCAACTGGACATTATTCAATAATTGCAAAATATTTAAACTTCAATTTTTATATAGATTGAAGCAATTATTTGCTCAGAAACAAAAATATCATATCATATACTTTTGACCACTTAAATTTGAATTACACTGGCTGCTGAGTTAAGATATCTTTGTTTTTATTTTCTGGGTAGTTTCAAGAATTCTGGCAAGCCCACTTGGGGAATGAATTTTGACCTAGGCCTTATAAGAGAAATGAACGATCTTAATTGGTAAGAAGGGAAATAAACAAGTTTCTTACTATGAGGAAAAGCTCATGAGTAGAATAATGGCAACAAGGCAGCAGAGTACACTCAGCTAATGGAAGAGTAACTGGCTTAACCAGCATTACTGAGAGACAGAAGGCTATTTCTTGACCACAAATGAGCCAGGTTGCGGACTGTAGAACTGATCTCATAGGAATTAGGGAATCCCGATATTAAGAACTCATTCTTAGGCATAAGAAAAGGTAAAAATGTTCACACTCAGAGGGACAGACTATCTTTTCTCAAAGTGTTTCTCTCAAAAAGACCTTAAAACAGAAGCTAAAATGCATTCCTAAACTCCCTCTCTCAAAAGATCTCTCCAACTTAAAGGAGCATTGATGTGTAACAAAGAGGTATGATTAGAAAATAGAGCATTAAATGCTCAATCTCAAAAAGCAAAGATGAGAATAGAAATTGCTTTTGAAATATAAAAATCCTGAATAATCAAAATGAAATTAAAATTTTAAGTTCTACAAGGACAAATTTTTCCAAAATTCTACTAACATACCATAATTAACATGATAATTTCCATACTGAACTAAGAAGATAATGAATGCATTTAAAGTTTTATTTTTCAAAATTTTGCCTTTCAATATCACACAAGTCCTATCCCTTAGGATTTTTCACTAACTTCACCCATACTGACATCAGTGTACATGACCACAGAAGCTTACAATATAGACATGATCTGTTAATCCTATTGGAAGGACTTAAAGACAGCTTTTGAAGTTAGTAATTCATACACATTTTGAAGTTTGATATCTTCTCACATCCCAAAGCATATGAGATGTATGATTACAAAATAATTACACTGATTTCACTATTGCTTGTTAACTCAGCTATACTAGTATCTATGAGAACAGTGAAACAAACAAACAAAAAACCCTGAACAACGCACTCAGGTATTAAGTTATGCCTGTTCTCTGAGACTGGAAAGCCCTTTCTGGCTTTCTTGATTATCCCAGCCAAACCATCTTCGCTTAAGATACGACTCTTTGGAATTTTCCCTTACATCTACCTTAAGGTCACCCAGAAAATAACAGGATGAGAAAAACATACAAATACCACTAGATTCTTTGTATCTAAGTTACTTTGAATTTAACCCTATACTGGAATTTCATACATTTACTGACAATTTTTATAATTGTACCAGATAAATGCACTGACAACGGAAACATATGTAACAAGTCAATATTTTAATCTCCAGCATATGCAAAGTAGATTTTTAAAAGTCTACCTACCTCTTTCAGATTTCTTGCTCTGGCCTAGGCACATCTAAGTAACTAATTTTAATATCTTAGAATTTTTATTACTAATAAGCTTTACCTTTTCTAAAGCTTTATTATTAAAAAGAGTCTATGAATTCCTGGTGATAATTTTAGTAACAGCAACTACTTACTCTTCAATTATGAAATAAAGACCTAGAAGGATATGATTTATTTACCAGATATAAGGTTTAAGATGAGTACCAAAAAACAGAAAAAGAAATAATTCAACACCCACTTTTGGCATGGAAGACTTTTTACTAGAATCCAAATCTCATTTGAATTAATTTCTGCTTCTATATTAGATTCTACTTCATTTGTCATGAATAAAAGCCTTCTTTCAGAAATACTTCAGAGAAAAGGCAAAGAAAAAATGTCTTCATTTTAAAGATCCAATGCTATGCTGCTCTTCACAGTCAACTGTAGTATCAGTGCTCCTTGTCATAAGAATGTCTATGCTCTCCTTTAGTGAAGACGACTTGTTATGAGTTATCCCTTACTTGGTCTTTTTGACTACATGAAGATATTTATGAGATAGATCAAAAAGAACAGAGATTCCCCTCTCAGAAAGTTAACTGGTCTCTATGAGGCCTGCATCTGACCTTATCAGCATGGTAGTCCAACGGACAAGTCAAAAGTATCTCAAATGATGCAATTCTGCCAACTCCCACTTCTACAGCAGATTCTAAAACAATGCACTTAACCTAGCATAGAATGAGCCACACAGAATGTGAGGTGTTTATGGTTGCTTCTGCCCAAGAGAAGCACAACGATTCTCTAGCTCCCTATTTCTTCTAATTTGTGGACCCTAAACACACAGAATCTCTTTAGTTTCAAGAATGAGATTCTTTCCATGAGTCAGATAAGTGCCTGTGTTAGAAGAAAAAACGGCCAGAATCTTTCCATCTAAATATTAATAAGATGCCTTCACAACCAGTGCTTCCTGAGGTTCATCAGGGAGGAATGTT
This sequence comes from Microcebus murinus, assembly GCF_040939455.1. Classification (NCBI taxonomy): domain Eukaryota; kingdom Metazoa; phylum Chordata; class Mammalia; order Primates; family Cheirogaleidae; genus Microcebus; species Microcebus murinus. The sequence continues at coordinate 82,907,858 of NC_134107.1, read as the reverse complement.
GATAAAAGGCAACAAGGAAACCTGAAATACTATCAGGGCAGATCCTTTCTCTTCTGATAATTTTGAATTCTTCCTTTGGAATATCCACTAGAAAGAATTTTTCTTTTCCTCATAGTATCATGATTCTTACATAGTATCATAGTATCAGATCCTTTCTCTTCTGATAATTTTGAATTCTTCCTTTGGAATATCCACTAGAAAGAATTTTTCTTTTCCTCATAGTATCATGATTCTTACTAAAATTTCCTAAACTAGCCTACCAAGTAAATAATCTGTACTACCTTTGTTATTATTCAATTTATTAACTCCTTTAAATCATTATAAATACTATTTTAAGCTATTCAAATAATAATTAGGCACACCCAGAGGCTGACAGGATGTACAAGTGAGATATAATACATTTCAAATATGAAATAAAAAAGACCTCCACAGAATCAAAATAAACACTAGAAACTCTCTGGGAGGAATGGGGAGAGAGAGATAGTATAGATTTTCTGGGAATAGCAATGTTAACTTAAGTAAGTTTCTTAGCAGAAAGATGGCTCAAGGTTATACTCTGGGCTAATCTTCAGTGAGCACAAGCCCCTGGAATATAAATTTCTCTCCTTCCTAATTTAATCTTTTTTTTTTTCCAATGCTAAAACATCAGATAAGAGCCTACCTGACATTTTGGAGAATTTGCTGTGCTGGGATTGATATTCCGCATTGCCTAAGAGTAAAAAATAAGACGGATAAAAATTACTTTAAGCTACATGGTTGGGCTATGTAGGCTGACTTACAAATTGTATCCAGACATATCATCATAGCACAGAATTCCCAAGCTACCCAAGAAGCAGCAGACTAAGGAAGACAGGAGCCAATGGAGTCACCACATAATAAGACGAAACCTCAGAAGTTTTTTAACAGCATTGAGGATAGGACAGCAAGATTTTAGGTGTCAGGACTAAAATAAAATTTGATATTGGTCAGGTAGGTTCTTTGCTTCTGAGTATTAGATAAAGCAAGTAAAATACATTCGATGTTTCAGTATAAGAGAAACTGTCAATGGAAGTTCATAGGGAAGCCAAAAGACTTAAGATATATAGAATTTATACTGATTGCTAAAAAACAAAAACAAAACAAAACAATTCTAAAAATAGACTATTAGTATGAGAATAAAGCAGGTCTATCACTTCAAAATAAGAAAAGACAACATAGTATGTATAAAAGAAGAAACACAGAAGTTACCTTTAAAGAAAGTGAAGCTATTCTGTCCAGGGACCCATCACCCAGAGTAAGAATAAGTTTTAGAAAAATTCTTTGGAAGTAAGAGTTTTATAAGTAGCAGCATTTTGCACCCACCAAAAAACCCCAGGCTGATCTATAGCATACAACAAAATGATGAATAGCCCCATTTCAAGACTTTAAAAATGATCTTAAAACAGTTAAGACTTTGACATTAGCAATGAAACAATTTTTCTTATTAAAGTTTTTTTAATTTTTATAGTCTTCATTCATATGTGAAATTAAGATTTGTATTTATTTAGATGAACTAATAGTAACAAAATGAAAAACAATGAAAACAGGTTATGTAAAACATACTTTAAAATTGCCTTATTTCTTCTAATAACCATGTAATTATATAATTGATGGTGCTACTTTGTTGCAACAACAGTTTTATCTAAATGAAAAACACTCTTCCTTTATAGTAATTTGTTAGAAAGTCAGTTAAAGGTACAATAAACTGTGTCAATATGCTTCTTCTCTCCATCTTCTTTATAGCAGATAAAGAAACATTTTTTCAAGACCACTTTGTAGGAACCAAAGGGAAAGCTTCCCCTTCACCCTCTAAAGGTTTGCTGAAAATGAACTGAAAATAGGCAGATTAACAGAGAAAAAGGCATGCAAATTTATTTAATATACATAAGCATGGAGAAATTGCTTAAGAATGATTACCCAGTAACTGAGTGAGGTCCAAATGCTTATATACCCTTCTTCATAGGGGAAAGGGAGATGGCAGAAATGTAGTCATTTTGAAGGTAGTAAATGATTTTTAGAGGGAATGAATGGACCCACAGCTCAGACAACAGTTTGTAAATAATTCTTTGGAAATTGAATGGGATCTGAGAACACACAATACTTTGGGTAAAGTTCATCTGGGCTCTAGGTGTGGTGTTTAATTTTCAGTCTTCTGTGATACGAGTTTCAATCTTCTCTGGTTAATGAAATTTAAGGGAACGGATGGAAGACAACTATGGTCCTTTTTGGTGGGTCTGGTTTCTAGGTAGATAAAGAAACTTTGGAGAACAGCCTCATCCTATACTTTGGTACAGACCTTCAGGCTGCTTATTTAGTTCAGCAAGTCAAAGAGCCACATTTTGGAGTAGCATTTTCTGAGCCATGATAACTTCCTGACATTGTATGCTGGCACGTACTATCTTATTTCTTCTATCAGGGCTTACGTTTGATGCCAAACACACTAGAATTATACTGACAGAGCACAGTTTAAAAATGAATTTGTCTAGGCTTCCATGGCTTAATTTAACTTCTCAGGTACTAGTTCCTCAAATCCTGATTCAGAGTTCACAGATAGTATTAAGTTCATGTTATTTTCTTTGACACTCAAAGTGATACTCTTAAAATATAGCCCTTTTAAAAAATAGATCTTTAAATGCCTACATCCTGGTAACAGAAACATAGGGTATAATGATTTCTCAATGTCCACAATGATTTAGGTGGGGAAAAATAGTACAGATACATGTATTTTATGTTTCTAAAGACATGTGTATCTCTGGGGAGAAAATAACCCAAGAAACTCATAGTTATTTACACCCAGAGAACTAGGAAAATAGGGGAAAAAATTCTATTTTCGGTATACTTTTACCTTTTGTATACTTTATCACTATTATACTGTGTTTTTATAATCTACTCAAAAAAATTTTACATGGAAAATTTAAAATATCTATACTACTTAACATAAGATCACATTCCTAATACCTGAACTTAGATTTAACCACTTTGAAACAAGATAAAGTAAAAATTAATTTTGAGATGAAGAAGTATCTACTCTTACGGAACATAAAGACCAATAGTTCTTTCTGAAACAACTGACAGAAATGGTGATAAAGGGCTTCAAGCTCCCTAATGTTAGGTTCTACTCTTCTCAATATGAAAAATATCCATAAGCAAGTTAACTTTTAGGGATACTGGCATCTTCTAAACTTGGAGATAACTTTTATTATGCTTTAGATAAAAACTCTTAGACTCAGTAATACTGAAATCTATTTGTCATTTGAAAAGTGCCATATTGGTGGATCCCACACACAAAAATAATTCATTTAAAGTAAAACATGTTTTTCCCCAACTGATGTCCCAGAGTTTCTCCCTTAGTGAAATCTTCAGAAATACAGTAACCTAAAATTCCACGTACATTTGAGGAGGCATCCTTGTTTCCTTCAATTTTTTTTTTTTTTTGATACAGAGTCTTACTCTGTTGCCCGGGCTAGAGTGCTGGTGGCATCAGCCTAGCTCACAGCAACCTCAAACTCCTTGGGCTCAAGTGATCCTCCTGCCGCAGCCTCTCGAGTAGCTGGGACTATAGGCATGCACCACCATGCCCAGCTAATTTTTAAAAATATATATGTTATAGTTGTCCAGCTAATTTCTTTCTATTTTTTTAGTAGAGACAGGGTCTCGCTCTTGTTCTGGCTGGTCTTGAGCTCCTGAGCTCAAACGATCCACCTGCCTCAGCCTCCCAGAATGCTAGGATTACAGGCATGCGCCACCACGCCCGGCCTGTTTCCTTTAGTTTCTGCTCAACCACATGACCACAGCCAAAATAGCTCTTTATGATATACAGGTTTGTAAGTTACTTCTCATGTGGTCAAAGGCCAGTCAAGAAACTAAGACAAGAACAGAGCTGGATAGGATGCTTCTGTGTCACTCTAGTTTTACAGAGAATGGTCCTCTGTTACTAATAAATACTAAAATGAAATTTCCCCACTTTATGTAGGAAAACAAACCCCCAAAAGTGGAAGGCTGGTTTCTAACCTGTGGCCTCACCTGCCGAAGCAGTTCTTGCTGTTTCAGTCGCAGTCTCTCTTTCTCCATCTGCAGTTGTTGCAGCCTCATCTGTTGTTGCTGGTTGGAGCTGCCGCCACCCATGACGCCTCCCTGAGGGCTCTGGGGAGCCAGGGGTGGTGGCTGTTTCACCGGAGCACTCTGACTGATTCTCTGGTTCATGGCTGAAATGAAGAAAAAACAAAACCTAACAGATCTGTCCTAAAAAACTAGTTAAGGAAGAGAAATTGAAGATTTAGTTATTCAAAAGCAACTGGGATATTCAGTGTAGCTTTTCTGGTAGTAACACTGAAGTAACTTAAAAATCCATCAATATCACAATGGATACATTGACTTATTGTTGTCACCATCGTTGTTATAAGATACAAGGCAGTTGTAAGAGCAAAGAAACAAGAGATACTTCTAAGATGCAATGATATGGAACAGTTAGTTTCTAAGACCTTAAGTTAATAGCAAAGTGTGGAACAGAAAATATATATATTAAAAAAAAAAGGTGTGGGGAATATCCAAAGGGTATGAACTGAAGAACAGCTAAGAAAAGACTAATATCTATTAGCTCTGGAGATGGGAAACTGATGACTAAATGACTGAATTGGAGAGACAATTATTTATAACTTTTGAAGTTTGGTGCAAATACCTTACTACAAAAAATATATATAAGTTCAGTTAGAAACCCATCCCCCAAAGCAACTGAGACAAAGCACTCTTTGCTGTAAAACCTATCAAAATAATCAATGCTTAATATAGTCATATATCCTATATGTATATCCATAATAAAGCAAGTAGATCAAAATGACCTGACGCATGCTTGTATCAAACCAGGTCTGCAAGTATCTGGATGACAGAGATATATCTCATTTGACACCACTGTCTACCCAGCATACAACCCAAGTAATCCAAAAAAAAATTTTTTTACCTGAATCCATAATACATAATTTAGCAGTTAGAAATGGACAGGATTTTTATATTAGTGAATTTCTGTCACTGATATGACATTCACCAAACTGTGGATTAACCTCAGAGCAGATGGAAGTTTTATGTGAAAATGTTAGTAATGATATACCTTTACAGACACGTATTCAACTTTTTAAGTTGAAATTTTTGGGACATTTTCTACTAAATGTTTAATACACACTAATCAAAGAAACACCTGACCCAAATGGCTTCACAAACATTCAAGGAAGAAATAATACCAATATTCTATAACCTCTTCCAGAGCATAACAAAGGAATACTTTCCAACATTTATGAAGCTGGCATAAACCTCACTACAAAAATTCTAAATAACACACATTGACAGTTCTTGTAATTTACTGGCCCCCAACCACACAGCAAACTCCTTGTGGCCATTTTTCATGTTCCCCCTGTTATAACAAAGCGGATGCTTGGTAAATGCCATCTCTTCTTGGAGATACTTGAGCAAACCTCACAAGGCTTTCCCAGAGTCCATCATACACATTAAGAATCTTCTTCCCTCAAGGAAGTAGTACCTGTGAACTTTTCCATTTTGTCTACTAACATTTCTTATCTGCTTCTAATTTTCTGCTTACAAATTCATATACTCTCCTACAATTCAGTGCCACAGGAGTGAGGGCAGTACCCTACTCATTTATGTGTTCTCAGTACCCAGCACAGCATCTGGCACAAAGTGTATACTGAAAAAAACAAACAAACAGCAACAAAAAGCAAAAAATAATTAACCATTTCTATGTAAGTTGAGTATTTATTCACTGAGACAGAAAATTAACTATTTAAGACCTAAGACAGTACAGAAATCCTAATTTCTCTTTAGATTGCCCAACTCTTTTTCTTGTATCACTATGTTGCCCAGGCTGGCCTTAAACTCCTGGGCTCAAGCAATCCTCCTACCGCAGCCTCCTAAAGCTTGTAGCTGGAACTACAGGTGCGCACACTACCATACCTGGTTCAAGATTGCCCAAGTCTTCTATGAGGCCAGCATTAACAATAATACAGAACCAAGGATATTAGAAGAAAGGTAAATTACAGACCAACCCCTCTCAGAATTCCTCAGTTTAATTTGATTTTCTGAGCCACTAGTTAATATAAGATGGCACTATTAACTTATTTCTATTTTTCTGATCTTAATTTTTCTTCCTAGTTTTTCCTATATTTTATTTTCTAATTTTTGAGTTGAACTTACATAGTTTAAATCTTTTATTAGAGGATTTAAGTCAATAAATTTACCTTTAAGTTCTGCTTTAATGCATACTATACATTTTGAAATAGTATAATTCATGATTGTTCTATTCCAAATATTTATAATTTCTACTGTGACTTAAATTTAACTCATGAGATATTTAGGAATATATTTTTATGCCTCCTGGCTAAGCACATGGTGGCTCACGTCTGTAATTCCAGCACTTTGGGAGGCTGAGGTGGAAAGATCACTCTAGGCCAGGAGTTCAAGACCAGCCTGGGCTACATAGCAGGTCTCTACAAAAAAATTAAAAAAATCAGTACACTGTGGTGGCAGGCACCTGCAGCCCTAGCTACTCTGGTGGCTCAGGCGAGAGGGTCCCTTGAGCACAGGAGTTTATGGCTTCAGTGAGCTATGATTACACCAATGCATTCCAACCTTGGTGATAGAATTCGACCTCTCTAATTAAAAAAAAAAAAAATTCTTGTAAATGTTTGTACTAGGCCAAGGACAGGTCAGCTGTATGCCTCTGGCTTTTACCATTCAGCCTGTTTATGTATTTCTTCCTTATTCCTAACACTTTTAGTTCCTGATATCCTCAGGATTTGAACCTGGCAGCCCTCAAGCACCATGCTCAATGCTTTGTGTGGTTTTATTTTCTGACCTATAGAGTTTAAAAAAAAAAATTATTATCCCAGTTGTGTCTTTTTGGTTATCTTGTTTTAATACTTTGTCTGGAAAAACAGAGGAGGGATGTCAAAACATGTTATACTGCTCAATCTTGTTCCAAGCCTTATTAATCTCTTACAAGACAAAAATAAAATCATACTGACACATGAAGATTTTGAAAACATCTTTATAAAGAATAAGTGGCTAGGCCGGGCGTGGTGGCTCATGCCTGTAATCCTAGCTCTCTGGGAGGCCGAGGCGGGCGGATTGCTCAAGGTCAGGAGTTCGAAACCAGCCTGAACAAGAGCGAGACCTCGTCTCTACTATAAAAATAGAAAGAAATTAATTGGCCAACTAATATATATATATAAAAAAATTAGCTGGGCATGGTGGCGCATGCCTGTAGTCCCAGCTACTCGGGAGGCTGAGGCAGAAGGATTGCTTGAGCCAGGAGATTGAGGTTGCTGTGAGCTAGGCTGACGCCATGGCACTCACTCTAGCCTAGGCAACAAAGCGAGACTCTGTCTCAAAAAAAAAAAAAAAAAGAATAAGTGGCTAAAAGTTTCATTCTCGTGGTTTATAGCTTAGTATTTTATAGGGGAATGGAGAGGAAAAAAAGCTAACAATTTCTGAGAGCTAAGATTTGCCAGGCACCAACAACCTCATTTCATAAAACTGCTTGTATGTGTCACCAACATATATGTATAACTGACAAGTACCATAGTATAATATAAAAAAGATGGCCGTTAGAGTCAAGCAAAAATGGATTACAGTTGGGCATACCAATTTAGTAATGTACTTAATCTTCATTTTCCTCAGCTGTACCTGGGGATCCACATCTCCCTTTTGGAGTCATTATGGGGACTGAATGTTCCATTATATAACTAGAATAGTACGTGCTCCATTAACGGTCATCTGGCTCTCTCCTCCAGAACAGTTATTTATAGTTCTTTCTGTAGAAAGACTTCTACAAATACTCACCCATACCTTGATGATTCCCATACCTCCCTGGAATTCCCATACTTCCTTCCACTACTACAGAAAGACAGAGAGACAGACAGATTCTCTCTCTCTCTCCCCCCCCTTCCCATTTATCATACCATTCACTGTTTCCAAATATTCCTATGATTCATGAAGACATGCATGCATTTTTCCTATAAGACTTAAATAGAAAAAGATAGGTGGTAGAGATTGAGCTAAGGGGTCTTCCTCTTTTGGTGAAACATGTTCCTGGTATTTCAATAGAACACTCAACATATTTCCACATAGAGTCATTTTTTTTTTTTTTTTGAGACAGAGTCTCGCTTTGTTGCCTAGGCTAGAGTGAGTGCCGTGGCATCAGCCTAGCTCACAGCAACCTCAAACTCCTGGGCTCAAGCAATCCTGCTGCCTCAGCCTCCCAAGTAGCTGGGACTACAGGCATGTGCCACCATGCCCGGCTAATTTTTTTTTTCTATATATATTAGTTGGCCAATTAGTTTCTTTCTATTTATAGTAGAGACGGGGTCTCGCTCTTGCTCAGGCTGGTTTTGAACTCCTGACCTCGAGCAATCCGCCCGCCTCGGCCTCCCAGAGAGCTAGGATTACAGGCGTGAGCCACCGCGCCCGGCCTTTTTTTTTTTTTTGAGACAGAGTCTCACTTGCTTTGTTGCCTAGGCTAGAGTGAGTGCCGTGGCATCAGCCTAGCTCACAGCAACCTCAAACTCCTGGGCTCAAGCGATCCTTCTGTCTCAGCCTCCCAAGTAGCTGGGACTACAGACATGAGCCACCATGCCCGGCTAATTTTTTCTATATATATTAGTTGGCCAATTAGTTTCTTTCTATTTATAGTAGAGACGGGGTCTCGCTCTTGCTCAGGCTGGTTTCGAACTCCCGACCTCGAGCAATCCACCCGCCTCGGCCTCCCAGAGAGCTAGGATTACAGGCGTGAGCCACCGCGCCCGGCCCACATAGAGTCATTTTAAACACTATGCTATGTCAGGTTTGCTAGCATGAGTTAAACATGAATTGGGAGACTGATCTGAGACACATCATGTATAGTGAACATGTCATAAATCGAGGCCCAGAACAAACAGCTATTGGGAAAAAATATTTTCAATTCCCAGCAATTAAATTAAAAAAATAAAATTGTGAGAAAATAGTCTATTAGTAAACTGAGGAGTGCTGGGATTATAAAACACAATTGATTCCAAAATAGATCCTAGAGCTACACACTGTTAAATATCTCATCCATTAAGAAACATTAGAAAAAACTCTTGAACTTTTCACAGATGTTTAATTAAAATAACATTTAGGGAATTATTTATAAAGTAACATACATTCTTGGTGAAAACAAATTGGACACTAACAAAACTGCATGAAAATAAAGAGGTAAGTATCCTTTGCTTCTCACCATTTTTCCAGAATTAGATACCATAAACAGAATCATTAATGACAACAGCCATCGCTGTTGGCAAACTGAATTGGTTGGTAAGGTCTTCTTCAAATCTAAGTTTATCTGACTACTCAAAATTATAGAATGAGAAAAATTAAGATATCAAAATATATCAAAAGATGGAGGAAGAACCAGTTCACAGAATGAAGCAGAAACTTACACAAAATACATACCAGAAACAGTCTGGTGACTACAGTGAGCACTTTTGGCTGTGTTTACCTAAATGTTGTTACCTATGGATACAAACAGTACTTCAAGGTTTCCATATAAAGAGCTCACTTTAATGACCAATTCAAACAACCTTGTTTATCTACTAAAGCTGGGATTTATTCTTCTCCAGAAGCATCCTGTTCTTTACCTTCTGAGTAACTTAAGCATTTCAACAAAGCACAGAGCAATGCACCCACATGGGGTGCAGCAGAGACCTCACAAGCAGGCAAGAAACAAAACAGGCTTTGTTTCCTGGGGAAAGGGGGCAGGGTAGCTAGAAAAGAAAAGAACAGAACAGCATTACCAACTTCTTCCCCAGGGTAATCAACTACTGAAACCCCAACGTTTCCAGTTTTAGTAAAATTTCTAAAAGGTAAAGAGAAAAAAAACCAAACCCTATAAAATGTCAGAATTCAAAAAAATTGTAACATGCTATATTTTTAAATGCAAAATCTGTGCTTCTTGGACTATGAAATAGTAACTGTTTTAAGTTATACTTAACAAATCAGTCCTGACAGCTTTATGGTAGAAAACCAAGGACTCAGCAATTACTGAAAAATAAGAGATTTTCTAAAAAAGAAAAGAAAGGGGGTCATCACCATAGATCTTTTCCCAGGTTTCATTCTAAACATGTGAATTTCCAAACTTCAGAAAATTTTTAGGTTTATATAATTTGTAAACCTCAAAACCTTGAAATATTACAAAGTATTACAGATCTGTTAGTCATAAACTTTGGGATAATAAATGCAATTCTAGTAACTTTATTAAGTATAAATTTAAAATTAGATTTTCCAAACTATCAAAACATTAATCTATATAAAATCTCTCACAATAAATGCACTTAATATTTTATCAAATGTCAGACATTGCATGTTTACATATTAGTATGGCTTTGTTCACAATATTTATAAACAAAATTGGGGTTTGCCCATACCTACACGTATACTCAAGATTATAAAACAGTAGACTTATTAAAAGAAATGAATGCTTTTCTAAAAACACAAACTAATAGGCCATCTGTGCATTTTAGAACAGTAAAAACAAAACACAGAACACTCACTGCTGGCTCAAAGTGTTTACTACATGACCTCACGGACTGAATCATCTACAAAAAGTTACTATAAATCAGCATAATTTACCTACTTAAGTATCATTTTCCCTTTTTTTGTTTTTACTTAAATATGAATTTAATGATAGTTTTTGAGTGAAAATTACTATTTGATTCATAGTAAAAAGCTGTCTCTTACAAAAAGAGCAAAAGGTCTAATGACTGAATATATCTTTTTACGATCAATATGCATAAGATGTTTCAAAATTAACTTATGTACCTAAATGACAATGCCATGCCCAGGAATAGTTGTTTTTTGTTTTTTTTTTTTTTACTGAAATAATTCACATAAAATTCACTCTTGTAACAAGTACAATTCAGTAGTTTTTATATATTCATACAACTGTGCAGCTATCACCACTACCTAATTTTCATCACTTCAAAAAGGAAACCCCTATCCACTGGCAGTTTACTCTCTACTGCCCCTCCCCCAAGTGCCTGGCAACCACCAACCTACTTTCAGTCTCTGTGGGTTTGCCTATTTTGGATTTTCTATAAATGGAATCAAATGATATATGGCCTTTTGTGACTAGCTTCTTTCATTTAATGTTTTCAAGGTTCATCCATGTTGTATTAATAGTATATAACAGTATTACACTCCTTTTAATTGCCAAATAATATTATGTTATATGAATCTACCATACTTTGTTAGATTATTCGTTAACTGAAGGGCATTTGGGTTATTTTCACTTTTTGGCTATTGTGACTAATACTGCTATGAACGTTCATGTGCAGGTTTTTCTGTGGACACATGTTCTCAATTCTTTTGCAAATATACCTAGGAATGAAATTGCTGAGTCATATGTGAATGTTATAGTTAACTTTTGGGGTAACTGCCAAACTATTTTCCAAAGTGGCTACATCATTTTTCAATCCCAACAGCAACGTATGAGGGTTTCAATTTCTCCACATTCTGGGCAACACTTGTTATTGTCTGTCATTTTTAGCCATCCTAATGGGAGTTAAGTGATAACTCACTGTGGTTTTGATTTGCATTTCCCTAATGACCAATATGTGGGAACAGTTGAGCTGCTCTGATCCTGCTTTATAGGTCTTCTCACACAAAAAATAATCTCTCCCATCATACTTTGCATTTCTCTCCCTTCCCAAGCACCCAGCTCCCCCAAAACTGGGTTGCACATCTTTAACTGTGCAAGAATATTGATAAATATTAATATTTAGATCAATCCAATTTCTTCCTCCTTCAACCATCTATCAAAAGACTAGCATAAAAATTCATTGTAATGGTATATTTCAAACAATACAATTGTGGATGGAACTAAATGAAAAAACCCAACTGAATATTTTCTCTTCATCTCAGTAAGCAGTTTGGGGTGGGATACAGGGGTTGCTAAATAAAGTGAGGCAGAAAAGGGAGAAAGTGTTAACTAACTTTCAGCTCTCAGTCCCCAGAGTAAAACCACGTTTTTCCCTCCCACTATGAAAATAAAGTTTAAAGTCTAGTTTGGAAAGAAAGTTCAGATAATAAGACTACTGCTCTAAAGAGAAGGGGAGTTACATTTAAAATATACCTGCCACCATGAATTCATGTTAATGAGTTAACAGGTCCATTAATAACAGCTTCCTTTATAATTTCATATATTTTATTACTATTAGTGCTTCTTCACTGGGGGAATTTATAATTTAAAAGAGATATAGACCTTGGAGCTTTTACCAATAAACACAAAATTGGTCCTTTCATAGTCTGTAGTTTGACTGGCTTTCCATCCTTCAATGTCCCTCTTCCTAAAAGCCTTCCTTGACCACCAAGATGCAAGTAGGTTCCCACCCACCTTACCCATTTCCTTTCACAGCACCTTTTTTATTATGTTTTATTGTACTTAACACATTCTATAATGATTTATTTACTTGTTTAGTAGCTTGTCCCTGACCCCATGGCTAGCATAGTGCCTGGTATGCAATTGGCACTCAAACATTTGCTGAATAAATAAATCTTGAAATAGTTTCTTTCTCTAGTTAGTATTAGCAGGATGCGATTAGCAATACACAGGAGAATCTCCAAGTTGAAGCAAGCCCACAATTAGTTCTAAAATGACCTCAGCAACTGGGGAAGCAGAACAAAATGAGTATAAAACAAAACAAAAAATCTGAACCATTCTCCAACTTGACTTTTCCCTTAGAAATGCTATACTCTCTTTTTCTGTTTCTTGTATCTGAATCTCTGAGTTGGCACAAAAAGTGGCAAGCAACTCCAAATGGCTCCTCTTCTCAAGCGTATTTTGTGAGAAGCATATTGTTAATTTAGAGTTAACACAAATAAAACTGGAAACATAGTTTTCTTTTAAAAATTAAGTAAGGTTTTTTTGGTGTGTGTTTCATATTAGGGGATTTAATAATACAAGCCATTATTAGTTTAAATTATCATTTGGTGACTTTGGTGGTCTTAAACTTTTTTTTTTGAAGACAGTAAATTACTCTGTTGCCCTGAGAAGAGTGCAGTGGTGTCAGCCTATCTCACTGCAACCTTAAACTCCAGGGCTCAAGCAATCCTCCTGCCTCAGCCTTCCAAGTAGCTGGGAATACAGGCATGGGCCACAACTCATGGCTAATTTTTCCATTTTTAGTACAGAAGGGGTCTCACTCTTGCTCAGGCTGGTCTGGAACTCCTGAGTTCAAGCAATCCTTCTGCATCAGCCTCCCAGAGTGCTAGGATTACATGCCTTAAACTTTTAAGTTTTAAAAATCCTATGTGAATAATGTACTCATTATGTAAACAAAAACATTTCTTCACAGTATAATTAACTATTTGCATCACAGAAATTACCTATCAATTTAAGCTCATTAACATATATACCTACTCACCCATGGTGAGCAGAGAAATTGTTTAACCATAATTAATAAAATATTTTGGTACTATACTACTAAATTGTTTTCCTGGCTAACCAAAATATTAATTTTTAAATAAAAACTACACGTTTCAAAAATAAAAAGCTAAATTTAAAAAAACATACACAGCTGAGACACACTTTACAGAGGAATATAACTAAAGGTGTTTACTTTAGAATACATCCTACTGAATTTAACATACATTTTTAAAAATGAATAAAACCACAGAGCTCAAGTACTGAACTGATTTTGATATTTATTCTATAATCTTATGTATTAAAATATTCATTTCAGCAAATGTTTATTTTTTAAGTTAAAATGTAGTGAGGGCATCAATTAGCAACAATCTCTAACAGTATGTCTTAAATCAGATATTGCTAAACACAGCCTGAAACTATGCTTCAAATCTGCTTAGACTTTGTATCATGACAACTTTATGAGCATTCTAAATTTTAGAAATAAATTACTAACAATGCATCATATTTAAGGTAGTAAAGCTGAACCCTGCTAATATAAGCATGTTTAATCTCCTATATGCTTCCAAGAGTCTGACAGTGTAGACAAAGCTTAAATATCCCACACAGCACTCCCCCCCCCCATCAGATTTGTCTGCCTGGGCATACTCACCATGTGATAAGGCTTATCTTTAGATTAAAGGTTGAAAGATTTCCCTGTCTCCTCTTCAAAAGTAATTCCCAACTGTGACCAGAGGACCAAAAATTAAACTTAAATGGCGCAATAAATAGTTCAAAAGTATCTCCTAATCCTCAATACACTCAAATCAAAAAGGCTATTGAAAGTAATCTTAAGCAAGGGTCCAAAGCAGTTACTGAAGAATTTGAAATCTAGCATATTGTATTCAGTTAATTAAAGACTGAAAATATAGTTAAGAGCATTCAGTCTAACCCAGTCAGTCACATTTTACAGATGAGTCAAATTAAATCAAGAGAAGTTAGATATCTTTCTGAATCAGTTGGTTACACTGTGATACCAGAAGAACTTGGGTCTCTTGATTCCCAATTCAGTAGGTTAATTTTTTCTAAATTATAATTTAGTTCAGTTGAATCATGTACATTGTGTAATTACCATATGGAAAAAGGATGCTAACCTTTACTGTAGATTTGAAAAATGGATTTTTGTGAGGCATAGAAAATGCCAGGTAAGAGCAATGTAATAACTATTTTTCTCACCGGATAATGTATGCAAAAAACACCACAGAATATCACATTTAAAGAGGTACTAGTAAGATCAAAAAGACATGTAGAGGAGGTAAGTGAATCGGTAAAGAGCAGAAAACTCTTAAGACATGAAAAACTGGAGAAACCACAGTTAGAAAAGAATACTGCTGGAATTAGAGCTGTATTCACAAAAGTGAAGGGACATAAAGCTTTTGGATAATAAAAGGCAGCAAACTTTCTAGTCCTTAGAACTTTCCTTAAGTAGAATGGACTATCAATGCAGTAAGCCAGTCAAGGGAAAGGTCAAAGCTGAGAATGAAAGACAATCTCTTAAGAATATGCTAGAGGTGAGGCATGAATTGCATAGATAATTCAACTAGATGGCTTCAAAGTCTGTTCCAATAAGAGATCTTATAATTCTCTTCTGTAATTAAAAAGTCATTACCTTTGGGCAATTTCTCAAGATGAGTCACAATAAAGGATACAAAGGCATTAACCACTGTCGTCTTCCTCCCTCTGAAACTTCCATGTATCAGTACTGGTGGTATACTAGGTATGTTTATAAAAGATTAACTGCATTCAATATAAATTTCTTATAAATTATAGGTGCCAAAGTCAAGTTCAGATTTCAGTTCTGTCACTTAACTATATAACCTTGGATAGTTTATGATTTCCCTACATCTCAGAGGAGCTCAGATTTTGGGAAATATTCCCAACTTCTCCCAGGATTTTTTTTTTTTTTTGCTATGTGTTGGTAGTTTGGGGAGTCACAATGACCAGGTGGCTGTATGGCATTTAGTGGGCCAGGGATGCTGAATGCCCTGCAGTGCCCAGAATAGTAGCATTTACCCCACTGAAAAATCCTGATTAGAGCACTCATAAATTCCTTTTCAGGGCCAAATTTTGTAAGGTTTATCTGTTAATAATTTTTAGTTAGCAATAATTCTTTTTACCTAAAATATACATCTTTTCTTCTCTATCTTAAATAATTCCAAAACCAAATATTTACAGTCCAGGAACATCAGGAAAGATTTAAAAGAGTTGGAAGGGAAAAAAAGAAAAAAAAAAGATCAACAAACAAAAAACTTGTTTCTAATGTGTATGTTTTCATAGGGCTTTTACTAGAAAATATCCTTATCACTGTATTATATAAAACAATAATTCTATAGTATACAAGGTAATGTTTACACTTGAGACTATTCATGTTTATCAGTACAACATGCCCAGGAAAAAAATCTCTTAGGTGTTTATATGAAATGACTTAATGGCTTTCGTAATACTCAAGGACTCATTTTCTTTAATACAGAGTGAAAACATTCCTAATATAATTCCTTAAAATATAAAGAACAAAAAAAGCCCTTTTTTTCCCAAAGCTCAATAAATATCAGGGCATCCTTATTGCCATTTGAGATCACTTCATAACTTGTTGCAAATTACTAATTCTCTAAAGCAATTTAAATATCAAAGATACAGTTTTTAAATGTTAAAGAACAAAAAAAATCAGATAAAAAAGAACCAATGGGCCGGGCGCGGTGGCTCACGCCTGTAATCCTAGCTCTCTGGGAGGCCGAGCCGGGCGGATCGTTTGAGTTCAGGAGTTCGAAACCAACCTGAGCAAGAGCGAGACCCCGTCTCTACTATAAATAGAAAAATTAATTGGCCAACTAATATATATAGAGAAAATTAACCGGGCATGGTGGCGCATGCCTGTAGTCCCAGCTACTCGGGAGGCTGAGGCAGGAGGATTGCTTGAGCCCAGGAGTTTGAGGTTGCTGTGAGCTAGGCTGATGCCACGGCACTCACTCTAGCCTGGGCAACAAAGCGAGACTCTGTCTCAAAAAAAAAAAAAAAAAAAAAAGAACCAATGCACAACTATTTAATTTCCTAGAATTATGTAGATAATTTAGTAACATCAAGTGAGATATGAAGGATTGATAAATTATTCTAAATACAGTCATGCACTGCCTAAACAACCAAGATGTTCTAAGAAACATGTCATTAGGCAATTTCATTGTCGTGCAAACACCATAGAGTGCATTTACACAAACCTAGATGGCACAGCCTACTATACACCTAGGCTGTATGGCACAGCCTGTTACTCCTAGGCTACAAACCTGCATAATCTGAATACTGTAGGCAATTTTATCACAGTAGTTAAATATTTGTATTTCTAAACATAGAAAAGGTACAGTAAAAAAACGGTATTACATTCAGTTCTCTGTGTCGCTAAAAAAAAAAAAAAAAAGAAAAAAAAAAAAAAAAAAAAAAAAAACGGTATTACAATCTACAGGACCACTTGTGTATGTGGTCCATCATTGACTGAACCATCATTATGTGACATGAGACTATACTCTAAATATAATTAATCTTAAAGCATATGACTACATTCTAAATATATTCTTAAAGCATCTGAAAAAAATAGTAATATAAAAGGTGTTGGTGGCTGAAGGAGGTCTAATAAAACTAAGCTTATACAACGGTGTACATCTCATTCTAAGATGCCAAAAGACATTTAAGCTGATAATTAATAATACTTTAATATAGATTTCAAGAATATAGGAAAGCAAACTCTACAACCATGAAGCCATTTGTTTATGTTTGCATGGCCCAAAGGGTCAGAAATAAGAGGATAGTTTATATTTCTTTGGCAGAGAAAAAACATAATCCACTATATAGAACTTCAGATTTCAAGGAAAACTTCAAATCCAGCAGCTAACAGCTTGTCTCTATTTGCTGTCACTCTAGATCAGAGAAACCCACACATTTTTTCTTTGCTACACCCCCCTTCAGTTACACTTGAGCTCTCTGACTGAAAAGGTCTGGAACAGATTAAAAGTCGGGCCACAAAATAAAAAGCTTTGGCATACTGTCAAGCCTGTCTGGAATACACATACACAGAGGGCCCGAAAAGGGAAACTAAATGCAGTAAGAGAATTTTATGAAACTTTTGAGCATAACTAATTGTAAGCCTGTGTGTACATATGTGTTAGAGGTAGGGAGGGCGTATTCCCCCCCAAAACAAAAGACCAGGCTGTGTGTGTAATCAATAGATCTATTTAAGCTCACAACAAAGTTGTTTTAACATTTTAACAGAAACTACTTAAAAAAAAAAAAAAAGCTTTGTTCTAATTTCTGATCTCTGCAGTAATTAGTAAAGAGGTAATCATCATCTTTCATAACCTTGTGTTAGAGGGGAAAAAACTACTGCACCATTCTTTAAAATTCCCCAAATACAGGCAAATTGAATTCATTTCATTAAAGATGATTTAAGGAAACACGGTTGTTATTGCTCCAGTCCGTACAAATGGCAATATTTATTAAATTCTCTACCTTACTTGGTTTCCTGCTTTAACCACAAGGGCTTATTCAAATACTAAAGAGAATCTGAAGTTGCAAATTACTAACATGCCACATTACTTTTTTAACACCCAAATAGATCTTGAAGCTCAAAAGGCCAGCATTTAAACCAAACTGGATATCTGTCAAAATGACAGTCTCTGCCCTGACCCCACCTTTGATTTTATTTAAATAGGAGGTTCAGTCAGTCCATAAAGCTAACCAGTCAGTCAGTTTGGGGTAAACCCAAATATTGTTTTTTTTGTTTTTTTTTTTAAGGTATACATAAGACACAGGAGAACTGTTCATAATGTTCCTGACAGGGAAGTTATTCTACCCAACCAGCTCCAGATAGAGTTTTTCTTTTTCTTTTTCTCCCCAGGGTTGTGTTTTGATGGCATTCACAGAGTTAATTCCCTTTTCCAGTAAGGGCCCCGCAGTTGTTGTTAGGTCAACCCCTATAAAGCTTCAAAGGTTCTGAGTCCCCTCAGTCTGACCTACTCAGTGATCTGCACATTGTTTTCATTTAGCTACATCTAGTCCAAGAAGAAAGTTTCAAAACCACAATTATCTGCTCCTTTTTAGGAGCATTTTCCATGGCTTTGGAAAAATATCTCTGAAACTTAAATGAATAAACTGAAAACAGCAAAAGAAAAAATCCTACATATATATAAATATATGTAGATACATAAAAAGGTACCAAAGAACTAGAATATCCTTATCAAACTGTATACATTTAGGAGAGAAGAGTTCATTAGTGCAAATGGTGATTTATTCTTATAATCTGGAGGGGAATATGGTTTGTTTTTTATTTCCTAAATGAAAAAAAAGAAAAGGACTTTTATTTTAAAGAGAAGGAAAGAGAGAGAGGGAGACACAGTAGAAAGAAAGGGGGGGAGGGAAGGGAAATTACTTTCACTGGACCATTTCTGGGGTGACATTCCCCTCTAACCAAGGTGGGAAACACAACAATACCCAGGCGGCATGGATGGTACTCCTCACTCACAGAAGTTAAGCATAAGCAGACACCAGGTCACCAACAAAAGCTGATATTCCAGGTTTTAGATGTTGAATGACAGCCTGATTATTACTGCAGCTAAAAAGATCATTTCAAATAAGATTACTGTGTCTCCCCTAAAATGTGAAAACAAGAGTGATTCTGGCTAGTCAGCCACTACAGTATTCCCCCACCCTAACCCACGAAGCCCAGGCTAAAAACCTGATTTAGATATAAATCTCTCAAGTTTTAAATGAGAAGTATAAAAGTAATACTAGTAAAAGTTGGGTGGGCAGTAATTTTCTAACACTATAAACAATGCAATTTTATTTAAATGTGTTTTCCCAAATTCACATACAAAAAATATCTAAAAGGGTTTTGAGATGAACCTTTACCAAAACGAGGGTCAAGCCTTGGGTCTAGCCAAGAGGTGGTCTTGTTCTTATGGTTAATATAGTAAATTTCTCCATCCTGAGTCATGGCTTGTTCCCATCCATCAGGAAGAGGACCTATAATACAGAAAAAAAATCATGGTTGGTTTTTATTTGGTGTACCTAAAAAAAGTGGGAGGGGTGCTAATTTAAAAAGAAAACACATCTTGACATAAAGCAACTCATTAAAACAGATTTAAGCCTGTGTTCAGAGAAGAAAGGCAAACCTATATACCTGATTCTTCTCCACTAAAAAGAAACCACCAAATAATAAAATTGACATCTCTAAAGATACAAATTAAAAAAAAAAGATTTTCAAAAAATCCTTTTGGAAGTCATGACCAAAATAATTATTATTACTGTTAATATAAGACATAAAAGTGCTTGCAGCTCAGGGACCACCCACCAATCCAGTTTTGTGACAGTACCTTCCTAGGAACTCGAAGTTCTTTAATAAGGAATATATGCGAGTGTTCTCAGAATATCTAAAGTATCACCATAAACATACAATTTAATATTATATAAAGCACACTTTAGCTAAAACTGCCAAGCTCCATTTATTTCATTATTCATGTGACTGGCTCACATTAGGAAAACTGTAATATCAAAAACTACAGTCCAAACAAGGCTTATTTTTAAGTAGACTAGAATTGCTAAGGAGGTAGGGGCTGTGGTTAGAAGTTTAAGTTTTCTGGAAATTTAGAAGGGGGCAGCAGTACTAAAGCCTCTGGAAGGCAAATTACTCAGAAAGAAAAAGGGAAAAGATACCATTTCAAAGTTCTAGAGTGAGGAAACGTCATCTGAAATGGGACTGAAATTTAGTTAACTAAAAAGATTTTTCTACTTCTATGAGGGTAAGATGATTGCTTTTGGGACGTAACAGCAATGAAAAGAGAGGCCCAGAATAAATTACTAAAGTATTTAAACATATTTCTTTTTTATCTCCTTGTCCCTCCCGACCCCCCAACTTACCATTACCACCAGGAGTCAGGAGAGGCAAGGTAAGAGGTATAAACTAGAACAGAGTCTAAGTATATTACTAAAATCTTTTCTTCTGTGGACTAAGATGAACTGAGTACTTACCATGTGGCACTGTTCTATGTATATTATATACATTAACTCATTTAATCCTTACAACAAATGACATAAGCAGTAGTACTATTTATTCTAATGAGGAAATCAAGGCACAAAATGGTAATGTCTGGCACAAGATCACAAAGCTGGTTGGTATCAGGGAATGATACTCAAACCCAAGCAGCCTGAATCTTGACCAATTGCTATTCATGACTACACTTCTTTTCAATCATCTCCCAAATTCAAGACTACCCTGTGCAAAAATGGAACAAGTTCTTTCTTTCTATATTGACAGTCCAAGCCAGCCTCATGGGCAATGCTGAATAAGTAACTTTGGTTAAACTGACCACCCACATAAGGCCTGTGGGACCCAAAGCCCTAATTTTAGGCCAGTTTCACTGGCATTAAAACAGATCAGTTTGCTACTGTATTGTCAAAAGTCTGCTTTAATGGGACAAAATCCTGTTAGGAAATGCAGGTGTGTGGAATTGGAGTAGTCTGTATGTCTAGAGTCCATAGGGGGAAGCCTCTCCACCCCGTCCTGGATGTGGAGCTCTACATGATGCTAACCAAGTTTAGAGTTAGAATTTGCTGTAGGCACCTTAAGTTTACTAAAAGGTGAATAGGAAACAAAACTGTTTAACACAGAAACACACATACAACACACATAAAGCATTTCTCACTCGCCTTCACTGTCACATGAGTGCTATTTCTCCTCCAGGAAGATAGAACTCTAAAACTGAAAATTAATGGTTTGCCACAAAAGATGGCTTGATTATAAAATGCTTTTGAAAAACAAGTAACTATGTTTAAAATTTAAGTTCCTAAAATATCACATGAATATATGATGGTGAGCAAGTCAACAGTAGTCACTGAGTACCTTTGAGAGCCTCAACTCAAAACTACCCTAAGAGACCTCATTATAGCCTTCAAATCTGCTTGATTGTATGGATTTTTTTTTTTTAAGATGGGGATCTTCCTCTGTCACCCAGGCTTGAGGACAGTGGTATGATTGTAGCTCACTGCAGCCTCGAAATCCTAGCTTCAACCGATCTTTCCCCCTTAGCCTCTCAAGTATTAATAGTTGGGATTATAGGTGCAGGCCACCATGCTGGCTCCTATCTTTTGTTAACAGCATCACTTTCCACTTCAGTTGAGTTAGAAACACGAGAGCTAGCTTGGATACAAACCAACCTTTCCTACCTGTTGCACTTCTTCCATACTGTAGATTCCATTTACATTCTGATTAGTCTGACCCAGTCTACATCTAAAAACTCAGCTATCAATACTTACCAGCTCTTTTTCTTAAGAGCTAGAGAGCTTCCTTCCTCAGTGACTAACTTCTCATCTCTCCTCACTCTAGTTTCCTCTGTCAAACAGCCACTGTTTGATATTTTCTAATCAACTTCTATGTCACTGATTTGCCTTACTAAAAAAAAACATTTCTATTGCTCTCTCCCATCAAGAGGAAAATGTCCAAATCCTTTACTAGTTAGACTCATGTCAGTCTTCAGAATCCCAATTTTCCCACCAACTTTTCACAAAGTCATACCATCTTCTTGTACATGCTGTTCCCATTGTCAGACATCTTGCACCCCCCGCAAAAAAAAAACCTTATTTATCCTGTAAGAGACAGCTCACATGTCACCTCTTCAATTCAGTCTTTCTTCAATTCAGTCTTTCCAGATTAGCTCAGACAAAAATTAGTTTCTTCTTCTATTCTCTATTAGCATTTAACATAGAACTATAATTACTTGTTTACATCTCTGTTCTGGCAGTGACTGGGTCACTCATCTTTACAAATCTGTAGGCTAATCCCTGAGTAGTTGCTTAATAAATGTTTAACGGAAGAATGAATGTCCAGCCTTTTAAGTAATACTTTTAACTTTCTATAAATAAGATTAAAATCATGTAGGACATATATTATTTTCAATTAACATGTTTCTAAACAGAATGAAAATGACATGTTATTAGTCTAGTGTCCTTCACCCTTAAACTTTTGTGAGTTAATTTTTACAGTTAATTTAAATTAAAAAAAAAAAAAAAAAAAAAACCCTTTAAACATTACAGAAATGCATAATGGAAAGCAAAAGTTCCCTGAAATTCACTCCCCAGTTGGAAAATGGAACAATTTCCATTTTTGTGACATGTTTCTGGGTTTTCTTCCTGTGCACAATCTGTAACACATGCATACACACTAGTATGTGCTCTACCTGTACTATTCCTACCTTATTCACTTAATATACTATGAGCATCTTTTCTTGACACAACACATTCTTTTTTTAATGGCTTCATAGATCCTACTGTACCAATACCCTAAAATTCATTTATCCCTTTCTCCAGCATTGGCTATCAAAGCTGTTCCTAATTTTTTTGTTATAAATAGTAGTACAACACACAACCCATGGGGCAGTTATGGCAGCAGCTCCTCCACCATTAGTTCCATTACCACCATCACATCATGATGACACTGTTACATTTAAATAGTACCCAGTGGCTCCATTCACTGGGTACTATTCTCATCCACATTATACAGATGTGGATTATACATATTATACAGTGTCACAGATGAACAGTGACACTCAAAGAGGTTTAGTAACAAGGTAAACAGTTAAGTTTCAAGCCAGGACTTGAACCCAGGTAGTCTGATTTTGGAGCTTCTGCTTTCATTTTAACCCATACAATAGAATGCTTCCTAAAGTTATAAATACATCCTTCCAAAACTTATGCCAGTGTACCCACAGATTAAATTCTCAAAGTGGAATAGTGACTTTATCTTTTATACCCAAGTCTCAATCATTAAGTATTAATTTCACTAAAAAAGATTTCAAAAATTAGATTCAGGTAACATTTTATCAATACAGTTCTATAATGTAAGCAATCAGAAACAAACCTGTAAACATACAAATTTTGGATAGGAATATATAAAGGAGAAATGAGCTCAGTACAAATCAATAGTGTAGTGACTGTTGCTTATTTTCTCATCATATTTCCAATTAGAGAATTAAATGTGTATATAAAATAAGAGTAATTATACAAATAACTTTGTGAGCACTCAAATTTATATCAAAATATATATGCCAAACAGAAAAGAAAACTTTATATTTATTTATGTCTTTCATTTAACACTCTCTGGGTAAAAATATAATGTTATGTGGAGAGATCACCCAAAATAGGATGAATGCTTTCTGTATATTGAAAGAAAGTTGATGAAAGGCAAGGACTAGATTAGGAAAGATAATCTTTAAATAGCTTTACTACAGCAAAGTAAACAATCAACAAAGTAAAAAGATAACCTAAAGAATGAGAGAAAATATTTGCAAACTACTCATCCAATAAACTACTAGATTAATATATAAAATATACAAGGAACTGAAACATCTCAACAGCAAAAAAAAAATAAATGGACAAGTGATCTGAAAAGACATTTCTCAAAAAACATACAAATGGCCAACAAATAAACGAAAAAATGCTCAACATCATTATCAGAAAATGCAAATCAAAATCACAATGGGGTATCATCTCACCCCAGTTAGGATGGCTATTATCAAAAAGACAAAACAAATGCTGGGGAGGATGTGGAGAAAATGGAAGTCTTATACACTATTGGTGGGAATATAAACTATTAATAGTACAGCCACATGGAGAAACGTAAGGAGAGGTCCCTCAAAAAACTACAACACAACTACCGTATGATCCAGCAATGCCACTAACAGAATTTATCCAAAGAAAAGGGAATCATTTTATTGGGGAGACATCTGCACTCCCATCTTTACTGCAGCACTATTCACAATAGTCAAGATGTGGAAATCAAACCAGGTATACAACAACAAATGAATGGATAAAGAAAATGTAGTATAAAAACACCAAAACAGAAAATGTAGTATATATACACCATGGAATACTATTCAGTCATTAAAAAAATGAAATCCTGTCATTTGTGGCAATGGATCTGGAGGACATGATGTTGAGTGAAACAAGCCAAGAACATTAAGTTAAACACTGCATGTTGTAGCTTGTATGTGGAGGCTAAAAAAATTGATCTAATAGAAGGAAGAAATAGAACAGAGGATACTAGAGGTTGGGAAGGGAAGGACAGGGAGAGATTTGTTAAAGGATACAAAATTACAGCCAGATAGGAGGAATAAAACTCCAGTGTTCTATACCATTTTAGGATGACTACAGTTAACAATAATATATAGTTTCAAATAGCTAGGAGGATGTTAACTGTTCCCAGCACAAAGAAATGATAAATGTTTGAGATGATGGATATGCTAATTACCCTGATCTGATCACCACACATTATGTGTATCAAAACATGATTATATACTCCATGAATATGTAAAATTACTATTTGTCAATTTAAAAAATCTAAAAATAAATAAATAGCTTTGCTTCACATTGAATCTTTAGTAGTAAAATTAAGATGGAGAAAAGCAAAAAGAAACAAACCTTCCAGATTTAATAGAACAACACAGATCCAGGTTTTTTTCACAAAAAATTTTTAGTCAAATGTTCCTTACAAGAAATTCAGTGACTTGATTCTTAATGCAGGATTCCACGTCATCCTGTTAAACTAAGCTAACTGTTGAACATCCATAAAAAGGAAAGAAAATATGACTGATAATGTTTTCTGAATCATCAAGTTACACAGGCTACAGAAAGTCTGATTTAAACAACTGTTTGGACTTGAGTTAGAATGGAGTAAGGTCAGTAGTCCAAAGGGGGAATCTGAAGTTACCACAAAAATAAATTTTTAAGAAGAGATCACATGGATAAATCAAAATAATCTTAAAATGCCTTTAAATTTAATTTATATTCTGATTTTAGTGTGTCATAAATATTGTAACCTTTCCAATATGGAGTTTATAAAATGAAGTATATCTTAGTGGCAATATTTTATTTGCTTAAGATGATCAAAAACAGTGCTCTTTAGCATGCACCAGAATCACATGGAGGGCTTGGTAAAAGTACATGGTGCTGAGACCCCAACTCTACCCTTTCTGATTCAGTAGGTCAGGGCTTGGGCCTGAAAATTCCCAGATGATGCTGATGCTGCTGGTCTAAGGAACACACTTTGAAAACCACTGATTTAAAATAACCACGTAGAATTCTTTAGCTGGTAAAGAAATGCCTCTTGAATTTATCTAACTTATTCACAACTACATCTATTCACTGTTAGGCACTTCAGAGATCAATCTATCAACATCTTGTTGAACCAGCTGGTATAGTTCACTGCCACATCTGCTAGGATGAGGCAAATGGTTCCCATTTATCAGGATAAAACAGTCACAAGACAGGTGGCATTTTTTCTTTAAAAAAACAAACAAAAAACGTGAATGTCCCCAAGCTGCTATTATAAAGTAACAGACCAAAATTCATTTCACAATTGCCTCCCAATGATCAGATGGAAATGAGGAATAGGTGTTGGGAGATAAGTTGAGAACTCTTCACTTTCTCAATGCAAATAAAGAGTAGCACTTTCTCTGTGCTGCCAGAGTATTTTCTTTATACCTATATCATAGCATTTATCATATTTTCTTCCTTCCTTTCTTTCTTTCTTTTTTTGAGACAGTCTTGCTGTGTCACCCGGGGCTAGAGTGCCGTGGTGTCAGCCTCGCTCACAGCAACCTCAAGTTCCTGGGCTCAAGTGATACTCCTGCCTCAGCCTCTTGAGTAGCTAGGACTACAGCCATGCACCACCATGCCCGGCTAATTTTTTTTTCTTATTTTTAGTTGTTTTACTAATTTATTTCTATTTTTAGCAGACACGGGGTCTCGCTCTTGCTTAGGCTGGTCTCACTCTTGAGCTCAAGCAATCCTCCCACCTCAGCCTCCCAGAGTTCTAGGATTACAGGCATGAGCCACCGCGCCCGGCCGATCACACAGTATTATTTTCATTGTATGTGCTTTCTTCCAGGCTAGACTAGAAGGCTAGTGTGTGTGCGTGGACAGGGCAGAATAAGCAAGGAATGAGGTACAGTGGTTCACCTAAGTTTTTATAATCAAGAATCTACCAGAAAACTTTTCATTTCAACTAGTAAAGGGATGGATGGGTAACATGGAATGGGGATTACCATTACTAAATGGTAATTACAATTCCCTGGAATTTATGGTTAGAATGGATAATAAACATTTGCATCCCAATTCACTTTTACATACTATAAAGCTAGGCCTTTAGACATGGAAAAGATGTGGGAGTTTTTCAAAGCTGGGTTATCATGCCTGACTACCACACCAAAGCCTGTTGGGGAAGAGAAGATAAAAAAATAGGCCCTATATCAAGGAGAGAGAGAGAGAGAGAGAGAGAGAGAGAGAGAGAGAGAGAGAGAGAGAGAGAGAGAGAGAGAGAGAGAGAGAGAGAGAGAGAGAGAGAGAAAAGGCCAACATTTTAATGAGCTGTAACAAGGGGGAGAAATCTGAATAAGGATAAGTAAAAGAAAGCAGTAGGATATAATTAAAATAATTCATAAATTAGAATTACTTAACCTTGGGGAAAACAAGTTTTCATGTAGGATTTACTACTTCTGCTTGATCGATAACTTATCTACTATAGCAAATACTAACTTCCTGCAATATTTTAAAAACAAATAAAATACCCTAAGTCATAATACTGAAGATGACTCAACATCAACTTCCTGCTCTTGCCTAAGGACCCTCTTGCATTAGTAATGACTAACCACAAACCATTTGCAATGTCTACTCAAACAAGAAAATCTTGATTAACTGAGATCAACCTCTTCCTCTCACCTGTCCCACAATTCAGGAATAAAGAAGTCACCCAGGACACTGAAAGTTTACTAAACACACCCTGAATGGTTCAAAGTACAGGACTATGAAGTAGTAGTTTCCTTAGTACAACAGGAGTAGCTGGAAAAGTAGATTCAGTGATCTTTTAAAGGAACCTAATTCTAAAATTCTGACCAATTTTGGTATTGAAATTCTGGTCTCATGTATTTATGATGAGTCACAAACTGTTCTTACTATATGCAAGGCACTGTTCTAAGTTCTCTGCAAACAAATATTAACTCATTTAATAACCTCATGACGTAGGTTCTATTATTATCCCCACTTTATAGATGAGGAAACTAAGGCAAAGAAAAGCTAACTTGGCCCAGATCACTCAGACCAAGTTAATAAGTGGCAGAGCTGAGATTCAAACCCTGACAGTTTAGCTCTCCAGAACTCATGCTCTTCAGTACTACACAAACAGTAGTAACAAGTTGTTTTGTTTTTTAAAATATTTTCCTGGGACTTTCATGACATTCCATGGCTTTGGTCATATACATGTAGATGACTCTCACCTCTTTTATGCCTCTCACAGGGTCGTAGGTTTGTAGTCCTTCTCTACAAACTGAACATTGATACTTCACAAAATGTGTTCCCATATTTTGAGTGGATTTTACTTTAAAACATCATTTGTATTTATCCCTCAAATAAAACTTTAATGTAAACTTTCACATTTCCATGACTAAATTTCAGCAAGTAGCCTCCAAACTGATATTATTCAACTCCAATATTAAACTTTGTATGGACCTCACCTCCTTTGAGGAAGTAAGTAGCGCTCAGATTCAGGGCTTCATAATTCTCACAGGAAAAATTCTCAAATTTTTGGTGGGTTATCCTCTACGGCCCAGCATTACATAGCACTACATAGTTACAGAAAGCATCTAACATGTCAGGCTCTACCTGTTCCTCCATGATCATTTCACACTAATCATTCAATCTTCTTTCAGTTCCCCAAAACTTCTCTTCCTCTTCCTGCTCCAGAACCTTCAAAAGTGCAGTTGCTCCCTGCAGGAACTCTTTTCTCCACCCTCTTCTCTTAGCTAACTCGTACTCATCCCTTCCACTTTGAATACCACTTCCTCCTGATCCCTTGCCTACATATCGTTTCCTCTCATACTCCATTAGGTGCTTTCTCTTTAGTAAGATAATTCCATCACTTTATTAATTTAGTAATTATAATTTAGTAATTCAGTCCTCCTAGCTGCATGGCTTGTTCACTCTTGTCTTTCTAGTACCTAGCAGCATCATGCACTTTCCACCTCCACTTACATTCTCAATGTGCCCACCCCTCAGAGCCTGCCTCCTCCTAACCTCCATTGCTTTCAATCCACTGAAATTCTACTCTGCTCCTTTTGTGAAGCTTTCCTCAATTGTCCCACTCTTCCCCACCTACAAGTTGTAACTGCACTTGTTTTGATTTCTTGAGTACTTGTGACATATTATCTTGTGTTCACTCTTTTACACTGAGTTTAACATAGGCCATGTGGGTATTAAGGGAAGAACTTACCATTCTGCCATAGAATATAGAAAAAAAATTCTCCTTTTTATTTTTTTTCTTAAGATTTACACAGTTTTGCAAGGTTGCTCAGGACAAAGACGGCAACATTTATTAAAACTACTCCAGGTTAGTTTGTATTATTTTGGTCTGCAACCTGTACAGACTTGTGACTTTCCAAATATACAGAACTAAATATATTCTAAGGATTCTGTTTACAGGAGTCTGCCATAAAATATAAATATCTGAAATTCATACGCTTAACCATGTAAGCCCTGCTAAAATTTTTAGGTAGACACAATGAAAAAAAGTCATCATATATAAATTTGAGGAACTTTTAAATAACAGTCATGTGCTGCATAATATTGTACTAGTCAACAATGTACTGCATATACAATGGTGGTTCCATAAACTTATACTGGAGCTGGAAAATGCCTATTGCCTAGTGAAATTGTAGCTATCATTAACATTGTAGTGCAATGCATTATCTTTCCCATGTTTAGGTACACAAATACTTACCATTATGCTACGACTGCCGACAGTATTCAGTATAGTTAGGCACTGAACAGGTTTGTGGCCTAGGAGCAATAGGCTATACCATGTAACATAGGTGTGTAGTAGGCTATACCATTTCTAGGTTTGTGTATGTACACTCTATGATGTTTATGTCTGCACAATGACAAGATCACCTAACAACCCATTTCTCAGAACACATCCTGGTTGTTAAGTGGTGCATGACTATATTATAACTTTTTTGTGGCCTTAGTAAGCCAAACATGGGATAACAAATGCATTTACTGAAGAAAAAGTAGTTTATAAAACAGATTTTGGTTTTAAAAAAAGATTTTTCTTTGTGTTTTCAAAGTAATTGTTTTATTCTCGGGGGGAACCTGTGGCCTTCTAGGTCCTTAAGTGTAGCCTTTTGACTGAATCCAAATTTTACACAACAAATTATTTTATTAAAAGGGGTACAGCAGAGAAAGAGCTTTTCTTGTCTTCTTTGATGCTTTAAAAAGAACCATCTTGAAATCAGAAGGCTGCAGGTTCCCCACCCCTGACTGAAAATCGGCTTCAAGCAAACAAATGCAAGAGTGGTGGCCAGCCCATTTGCCCGCCCTTTGGTTTAGGTGTTCCCATATATTATAGGTAGCTAGAAGATTCTACCACCAAACTAATGGAACATGCTGATGAGTCCAAACCCTTTCTAAAGCGCAACGGACAGTGTGATTGATTATGACAAAACTCTTCCAGATCATATATCTGAAGCCTCAGGTTAGAATCTTGGCACTACTACTTAATCTGCACTCATTAGTATATCTTGTGCCCCAATCACTGTGGCCCATGTCTCCTTTATCACAGGTGCCTCACTGTGCCCTAACCATTTGCCTGCATCCTTCATTTCTCAGCAGGCTCAAAAAAGGTGTCTACTTTAAGAGCATAGAGTCTTTGTTTCTCCAGGGCTTAGTATTGCCAGCAAACATAAAAGTTTGAGCTGAAATGATTGAGAACTTATCTGTGGAAAGAATGATTGGTCTTGGTCAAGTTAAAATCTCTCAAATTCTTAGTTTGTGCTTTTATAAATCATAGATTTAAACAAGTAGATAACTTTTTTGCAGAGTTTTTAAATTAAATGAATGTCATGAAATGATGGAGTCATTTATAAGTATTAGACACTCAGTAAAAGTTTCATTCCAGCCTAAAATAGGAAAAATAATAGAAATAAAAAAAGATCTCTAATGATATTTCTATAGCTTTACACTTAAACCATTCAAAAGTCTTCTATTTGTACAGTCTGTGAACCAACAGTATCAGCATCACCTGGAAACTTATTCGAAATGCATAATCTCAGGTCCCATTATTCCTACTGAATCAAAATTACATTTCAACAAATACGTAGGTGATTCCTCTACGCGTTATAAATTGAGATGGACTACTCCAGAATATAGGAGACTAACATGTTCACTTGTTTGACTACACCTTTTATAGAACTATCACTAACTCAAACTTTACAAGTATAGCAAAAGTACCATTCATCAGGTTACTTGGTTAAAAGAAAATCTTTGATACATTATAAATAAAATTAAATATGATTTTAATCTCATATTCAATTCTACAAGACAGCATAAGTTAGAGACAAACTATAAAGGGTTTAGATTCAGACAGACGGGTTCCTTGGATCCAATATTTATCAGTCTTCCAACCTTGGGCAAATTCCTTAACCAGCTTGATGCTCACTTTCCTTATCTATAAAATGGAGGTGAATATTCAATGGATTATTGGGAAGTTTAAAGAAGAAAGTGCTTGACACAGGTCATGGCTCATAGTAGGTGCTTAAAAGTCAATTTCCTCCTCTTTCCTGGAATAGTTCTATGATTTTGTTCCAATAATACATTTAACTTATTAAAATTCATGTATAATATATATAAAGGGATAGGCTTAAATATAAGAAAATGAAAGATTGGGTCTCAAAGATCAATGACCAGGTAACAAAAATAGGGAAAAACATAGGGGAAGACCCCTATAGAAAAGTCTTATTTTTAATGGTGTCCTAAAGTTTTCAGGATAAGGCTCAAACTTCTCAGCTAGCTTATCACACAAAGGCATTCAGAGGATGTCTTCAGCCTCATATCCCTACCATTCTACCACTAGTTATATGATGCTAGGGGTTTTAAGCCTCAGCAACTGCCTAAACACTGCTAAGCTACTTTTACCTTCCCTTCATTTAACTCCAACTCCTCCACTAAAACTCAGGTCCTGAACCCAACCACATCACCATCTCCACGTTGGTCATCCTCTCCCCTGGTATATTACACAACTGCCCCCTAACTAAGCTCCCTATTTTTATTTATTTTAGAGATGAAGTCTCATTCTGTTGCCCAGCCTAGAGTTAGTGGTGCAATTATTGCTCATGCAGTCTTGGACTCCTGGACTCAAGCAATTCTCCCATCTCAGCCTCCCAAGTAGCTGGGAGTACAGGCATGAGCTGCTGCATGTGGTACTAAAACCTCCCTACTTTTAAAAAACTTACTCAGATCGTGTCACCCCTCTGTTCAAAACCTACAAGAACCTATGTAATCAGTGGTCTCCATGGTGCCTTTCACTGACTCTACCTTAGCTGCAGTGACCTCCTTGCTTTTCCCCAAACATGACTTAGGGCCTTTGAACTGACTATGTGCTACGTATGGAACATTCCTCCCCTTTACCCCATGTATACACAAGGCCCTCAGCCTTAGGTCATTCACATTTCCGCACAAAAGACACCAATTACAGCGGCCTCCACTGGAAAGGCTATCAAATATATCATCTCTCTCCATCCCCAGCCAATCACTGTGACCCATAACTGGCTTTTCTTCCTTCCACTTTTAACTATTTGACACATTGTTTATTTGTTTATATTCTTTATTTTTGGAGTTAGAATAGTGCCTGGCACACAGTAAGTATTCCATATTGTTTGAGGAAAACAATGAACCCCTGCCTCCTTAAATAAGTCTTTACCATTCTCCCTCCCCACTACTGACCCATGTGTTCCTCCTTCTCTACAGTCTCAGCACTCAGTGAATAACACCTGCCATAAGATCTGTTATGATTATATTGAATCCGTCTTAACTCTGCAATCCCAGCGGCCATCACAGTGCCTAGCACAAAGTAGTGCATTTGATATTTGTTGAATGAAAGATTTAGGAAATGAAAAATACAACTGTCTTAAGGTAAAACTACGAGACACTTAAAAAAATCATTTTCCTATTCGTCATGTTACAGCAGTATGAACTTCCTGGAATAAAAGGCCACGTATAAGCTCAGACAACTTTCTAATTACACAACTCTTCAGACTTTCTTCAGTGCAACTTCAGTTGTTTAGATTTTAACTCAGAAATGGCTTAGAGTCTAAGTAAGTTTATAAATGATCAATTTTTATTTTATTTTATTTTATTTTATTTTTTTGAGCCTAGCTCACAGCAACCTCAAACTCCTGGGCTCAAGTGATCCTCCTGCCTCAGCCTCCCGAGTAGCTGGGACTACAGGCACGAGCCACCATGCCCGGCTAATTTATATTTTTATATATATATATATATGTTGGCCAATTAATTTCTTTCTATTTTTATAGTAGAGATGGGGTCTCGCTCAGGCTGGTTTTGAACTCCTGACCTTGAGCAATCCGCCTGCCTCGGCCTCCCAGAGTGCTAGGATTACAAGCGTGAGCGTGAGCCACCGCGCCCGGCCTGTAAATGATCAATTTTCTGTAAAGTTTCACTGAAGCAAAAACAAATAGCTCATTTAGACTTCAGGGTGCTCAAATTAAGCAACCACCTTTCATTAAAATTTTAACCTAAAGCAAGTTTTACTACCTCCTTACCTTATTAACATCAAAAGAAAATCTTATTTTGGAAAACTATGACTATTGTTGCAGGACTTATTTCATTTCACTTATGCTGCCTATATATGGTAGTCTATGGATATCATTTTAAAAGAATTAGCATCTTAATGTTTCACACAAATATTCCTCCAATGAGTCATAAAATTATTGTAGGAATAGAGTAACTAACTAGGAGGGTTTAGAAATCACTGTTCGGAAAGACAAAAATAATATTCCAACACTTATCAAGAGAAGAAATAAAACAGGCATTTGATTTGGTTCTTAACTATAAATAATGTAATCTTTCTAATTTTCTCTTCTCCACTGCTGAGCAAAGTTTCCAAAAATCTACAAATAAGCACTGAAGAAAAGCTGAACATAGACACTATCATTTTTATGCCCCACTATCTAGTAAATCACTTTACTAAGAAAGCTGTCGGTAATAATTCTCATACATCTAAACATTTTTCTTTATATTCTTTAACAATATCTTCTTACTCTTCTAATTAGTTTCTTGGTTAAAATAACAAGTTTATGTCCTTTTCTTCTTTGTTAGGTTCAGTATTTACACTAAAATCTTAGTAACTTTCAGAATGCAAATGAACTTTACTTCCCTCAACGATTACTCCAGAGACTTCTAATAGATTTTTTTAAAAATATTTTTGCTCTAGTTTATGAAGAAGTCCCCAAAGGCAATCAAAGCAGCAACAAAAATAAATAAATGGGACATGATAAACTAGAAAGCTTCTGCACAGCCAAAGAAACAGTCATGAAAGTAAACAGACAACCTACAGAATGGGAGAAAATTTTTGCATCCTACATATCCGATAAAGGGCTGATAACTAGAATATACTTAGAACTCACGAAAATCAGCAAGAAAAAATCAAATAACCCTATTAAAAAGTGGGCAAAGGACTTGAACAGAAACTTTTCTAAAGAAGACAGAAGAATGGCCAACAAACATATGAAAAAATGCTCATCATCTCTAATCATCAGGGAAATGCAAATCAAAACTACAATGAGATATCACTTAACTCCAGTGAGAACAGCCTGTATCAAAAAGTCTCCAAATAACAAATGCTGGCGTGGATGCGGAGAGAGAGGAACACTCCTACACTGCTGGTGGGACTGCAAACTAGTTCAACCTCTGTGGAAAGCAATATGGAGATACCTTAAAGCGATACAAGTGAATCTACCATTTGATCCAGCAATCCCATTGCTGGACATCTACCCAAAAGATCCAATGACACTCTACAAAAAAAGACACCTGCACTCAAATGTTTATAGCAGCACAATTCATAATTGCAAGGCTGTGGAAACAGCCCAAGTGCCCATCAATCCAAGAATGGATTAATAAAATGTGGTATATGTATACCATGGAGTACTATTCAGCTCTAAGAAACAATGGTGATATAGCACATCTTATATTTTCCTGGTTAGAGCTGGAACCCATACTACTAAGTGAAGTATCCCAAGAATGGAAAAACAAGCACACACATATTCACCAGCAAACTGGTATTAACTGAGTAGCACCTAAGTGGACACATAGGTACTACAGTAATAGGGTATTGGGCAGGGGGGAGGGGGGCGGGTATATGCATACATAATGAGTGAGATGTGCACCACTGAGGGATGGTCATGCTGGAAACTCAGACTTGTGGGGGGGGGAGGGCATTTATTGAAACCTTAAAATCTGTACCCCCATAATATGCTGAAATAAAAAAAACAACAAAAAAAACCATATTTCAGTAAAAAAAACAAAATGCATTATAAAAAAATATTTTTGCTCTAAGATCAGGTCAAGAGAATTCAACAACCTTGAGTTTGTATATAATTCCCCTTCATTTAGAAGATAACCTCTAAAATAAAGCAAAAAATACAAGAAAGAATTACCTTATCTGAATTAATCAAGCATACAACTAAGTACATGAATACAGCATTCTCCAAAACATTTGAGATTTAGAATATTATTTTGGATTTCATGATTCTCAAATTGAAATTATCTTTCTAATAAAAATGTAGCACTATAAAAATACTGAAACTACTGAAAAGCAAAGTTAACTCTATATTCTCACCTCTCAACATAATTAATTTGGGTTTCTTTAAAGGAATGAAGAAATGAATTTTTAAAAAATTATGACTAGAATCAGGTAACATCAAGAGTGATCCTCGTAGAGGAGTGACAGACTCTCACCATCGGAGCAATACAGAAACCACTAACTGCCCTGACGTGAGTGGTATGCTTTTACAGCAAAGTCAAGAGCCATGATTTAAAAGCGCCACAGGTCAGCCATCACTGGGTTTAACAAAGACTTCAGAAGAATTCCTACATTGGAGTAGATACAACAATTGCAAACCAATGTCATTTGTAGTCTGACTAGATGTTATCTTGAATTACTTTTTCTATTTCACAAAGAAATTATTTTAATCTTCACATTCTCTACATGTTGCTTATGTGCATCTTTTATTAAAATGAAATGGATTGATCTACACTTTTAAATAAGACAAATGGTAGCTGTTTCTATATGACCAACCATTTTTCAGGAACTTAATCATCAAATAAATCAAGCCACCAATTATATAAAACAAACCAAGCTTCTTAAGGGGTGATTACAATGATTCTGGATTATTATGCTTTTGGTTTTACTATTTCCCCTTTTCCCATAGTAGTCTTTTCTCAATAGCCATTTTGTTTATACTTGATCTTAGCCAAAAGGCTGAAAAGTGACAGTAATTTTCTTTCGAAATGAAACTTTTGAAAACTTTGTTTAAAAAACATTTAAAAAGATATTTGGGAAGATTGAGCATAACTAATAAAATGCACTGTCTCTGTCTCTTCACTGCTCTGACTTTGGGCTTTATTTGTTATAGTTTCATTCCTATTTGATTTCACTTTAGTATAATCTTTTTCCATATACCATGATTTCAGATTGACAATTTCCATTTTACAATAATCAAGAACTTTCAGAAGAATTAGAAAAGTTCACTTATGTAAAAGAAGAAAACTGTATTCGTATTTAACACTCTACCACCTATACCAAATAGAAACTCTAAGTGAATCTAAAAGTCAGAAGATAACCCAGTATTTGGATCAGAGTCACCCATATTTGATGACAGAAAGCTTGCAGAAAATAAAAGTAGCCCTAAAGACAGTGTGGTAACACGAAGCAACAGTGGCTATTGGTTATTATAAACTGATTAAGTTGTGATCTTAAAGTATTACTATCAGATCACATTTACTTACCTATTATATATACAAAATACCATACCAAGCACTGTATATTGTTGTTAATAAATTGCAACTATGTATCAATCTCATATATGGATTGTGTAATTTAATCCTCACAACAGCCCTATGAGTTTGGTGTTATCCTATCATTGTTATTATCCCATTTTCCAAGTGAATAAACTGAGGCACAGATAGATATAGTAAGTTGTCCAAGATCTCACAGGTAATTAAGTGACAGCTGGGATTCAAACCAGGTCCACCTGACTCCAAGAGCCCTTGGTCTGAACCCTTATTCTAAGTTGTCTCAGTTTCAAAGGTGAAAAGCAGAATTTCAAAATTTATGAACTGCAACACATAAAGGAGTAATTATCACATCTAAAACCTGCTGGCTCTGCAACTTTTCACACATCCTTACTTTCTCTGTTTTTTTAAAGTTAAAAATCTTATATCAATGTTTTAACTGTCATTTTTACATTTCACATCTATTCTCTAGCTTTGTCATTTTTCTTGGTGACAATCTCTCTTTCCCATTTGGTCTTCTGTGCTCTCACAGGGATTACACGAAGCAGTTACGAGTAATACAATAGGCAAACATTAAGGCAGCTCTATATTACTCACTTTGCTTGCTTCTGAAGAACATTCCCCCCTACTCCAATGAAGGTTCTTAGCACATTCCTCTAGCATGCATCACCTTTCGCAATCAACAGTGCATTTTCTCCACCCATCTTGAGGTATTTCCTAGGAATTCCATGCAATTTTTCATAATAGAGAAATCTGAAAGTGCTACATCGGCAGATTTGAGAATTAGTCAAATAAATGTCAATAATTTCTAACTTTAAAGCAAAAAAAAAAGAATCCTCTAAAACCACGGTCCCCAACCCCAGTGCCGAGGACCTGTACCATACATGGCCTAATAGGAACCAGGCCGCACAGCAGGAGGTGAAAGGCAGGCAAGACAGCAAAGCTTCATCTACATTTATAGCCATTCCTCCCATCACTGTATAAGCTCTGCCTCCCATCAGATCAGAGGCCACATTAGATTCTCATAGGAATGGGAACCCTACCCTACTATAAATTGTGCATGCATGCAAGAGACCTAGGCTGCACGCTCCTTATGAGAACCTAATGCCTGATGATCTGAAGTGGAGCTGAGGCAGCGATGCTAGTGCTGGGGAGTAGCTACAAATACAGATCATTAGCAGAGAAGTCTGTTTGACTGCACAATAAATGTAATGTGCTTGAGTCATTCTGAAACCATCCCCACAACGCCCTGTCCGTCAGTGAAAAAACTGCCTTCCATGAAACTGGTTCCTGGTGTCAAAAAGGTTGGGGACTGTTGCTCTAAAATATACCTGTAATAAGACATTTTGGCTTTAGACTGATATCAAACACACATTTTTCAAAGCATTGATAAATGGGTTAATTCATTTTGCTTGATATAAATCAAGGCTTATGATTTTTAAATGATCCTAAATATTTATCAACCCTTTGACATACAGTGATTTCTGGATCATCATAGAGTACGCTTTCTTGACTTTACTATTACTTTAAGTTTCAGCAATCTTATGGATCAGTGTTAACAAGCTACTACTAAAAATTTTAATATATTATCATACAAAGACAGTTAAAGCAGAAACATCACTTTTCTATCCCCAAGTCCTTAGTTTCTAATGTCAAACACAAAAATCACTACGTTTTCCTTATATGTAAAGAACTATTTCATATGGATCTCAAGCATGCATCAAAAGGCAATTAATGTGGTATAAGCATCATTACTTACTTATAGTAAAACTTTTAAAGGGCAAATCACTTCAAATAATTTAATAGGTTAGGCCTTACATATACACATATTAATCCTATTAATATAGGATTAAGTAAAATAAAACTATTCTTACTGAATTATTCAGATTTCCTTTTTTCTTTTCCTCACGTTTCAAATTCCTTTCACAAAGTTCACTGTCATTTATCTGCCAATTAAATGGCACAGTTAAAGAATATAAGTTACTCTTATTCATGGGATGTATTGTCTTGCCTTTAGAATGTTTTCCAGGTGTACCTTGGTTTTAGGTGATTTTTCTCAATTACAGATATTTGGAAATTTGCCCAATTACAAACCCCAGATCTCCAGTCTAGTAATGAAATCCATCATTTTAACTTCATATTTTAAAAGAACTTGTAAAAACAAAACTAAACTCTGATCATTTTTGCTAAACCGAATTAGACTTAATGAAATAGAATTTCATAAAATCTTAGAATTGAAAAGAATCATAAAAGATCTTTCACTCCAGTCAACCATTAAAAATTATGCAGAAAACAGGTTTGAGGAGTCTAACAAAAATGACAGTATTTTAAGGGAAGTAGTCTCTTTACAAAGAAGTCAAAGCAGAACAGAAGCTAGACTCAAATTTTGAATGAGAATTCTTTTTTCAAAAAGAGCGAACTACAAAGTTCTTGTTAAAGAGTGATAAAAATGTAAATCAAATTGCATTTAGCTTAATTAACAGTAAAGTGCTTCAAAAAAGCTGTGTAGCTTTCTTTTATCTGAAGGCTTTTTGCATTAGCAGATTCAAAAGGCATTTCCTTCAGGGTGAAGATTTTCTGTAGGGTAGCCTGCTTAACTGGAAGCCATTTCCTGCTTTCTTACAGTGAATGCCCTCAAAATTTCCTTAGATGCTCTCAAAATTCTTGTTCACTGTTTCTAGAATTGAAAAACTCCTTAAAAATCTTTTATTCCAAGCAGAGAAGTGCATCACTTTAGCTGTTTTTCTCAAAGAGATAAAGTCACTTCCACATTCTGTGCAATCCCTGACTGAGAGTAAGATCATTTTCTTTTAAAGCTATTTAGGAAATTATTGGGTATCCCACTGGAGAGTATACACAGCCACCAAACACCATGGCTGTTTTCTAGATGGAGAAAGAGAAGCCCCTAGATTGAAACCTTATTAACATGACATTTTGGCTACAGTTTTATGTGAATATGAGGTATATCAAAGATTACAGTTCCAAACTGTAATCCAAACTATAATGACATTCATTCCAAAGCATGTCAAAAACATGTAGAAGAGTCCTCTATTTATTCTTTTTCTAATTAAGAAAATTTTTTTAGTGACAAAATCTTGTTCTGTCACCAAGCTGGGGGGCCCTGGTGTGATCATGGCTCACTGTAGCCTTGAACACCTGGGCTCAAGCAATTCTTCAACCTCAGCCTCCTGAATAGCTGGGACTACAAGCACATACTGCAGGGCTTGGCTAATTTTTAGAATTTTTTGTACAGTCTTGCAATGTTGCCCAGGCTAGTCTCAAACTTCTGGCCTCAAGCAATGCCTCCACCTCCCCCATCTCCTAAAGTGCT
The DNA here is from genome assembly GCF_040939455.1 of Microcebus murinus. Taxonomy (NCBI): domain Eukaryota; kingdom Metazoa; phylum Chordata; class Mammalia; order Primates; family Cheirogaleidae; genus Microcebus; species Microcebus murinus. The sequence continues at coordinate 82,868,139 of NC_134107.1, read as the reverse complement.
GGGATTACACACATGAGCCACCATGCCTGGCCTGTTCATTCTTAAATACCCAATGAAATGGAAGAAAGGAAAGACAACAAAGTGCCTGTAATTCACAGTGAAAAGGGGCATGCACTACACAGATATTACCAATAACCTCAGCACTTGATTTAATAGTTAAGCCTCCATTTGTATTTGTGACCAAATTCAGAATAATCCATATGTAAATTTGTCTGATTTGGGGAATTTTCATATATACTTAATACCTTGTTCTCACGTTGAAACTTTTTTGGTGACTATCTGTCTTCTTTAGGATCAGTTTTTGTTGATGTCATTGCTTTAAAAAGCTTTATGATTTCACCACATCTGTCAGCCCAGCTCTTCCTTTCCTAACTCATCACACTGTCTTGACCATTCCCCATCGAAGGCAATGACCTAGCACATTCTCTTTAAATATTCTCTCCTTTTAAGGGGCAGTATTTTATTAGAACCAAAGCCTCCTTAAGCAAACACCACCTCCACATCCACCACCTTCTGGAGAGGCAGTTCCCCGGTACATCTACTAGTATTTTTAGAGCCTCCAGTGCATTAGTAGGTCCCATCCATCCCCTTCTGCTTTCTCTCAGGCTTTAACTCTGTCAGGTGATCTATCCCTAGATAACATACAGATTAAGAGCATGGGATCTGGAACCCCATTACCAAAATCTGAATCTGGCTTCCACCACTTAAAAGGTGTGTGATTTGCAAGAGGTTACTCAAATTCTCTCATATATTAAGTGTGACTAATTAACAGCACCTAGCACCTAACAAATGGCCACTATGAGGATTAACCCTCTGCACTCGCTTGCTTTTTTCTCGATTCCTTTATTCTACTTGGGATTTAATTTTTAAAATACTCCAGATTTTACAAAGCACGGCCGTAGAATAAAAAACTGGAGTTTCTTTTCATACAAACTTATGTATTTGGATTTTTTTATATTTCAAATTACTGATACATTCAAAGAGTAATTTTAATCTCTATAATTTTTCATGGTGTGATATTTTTTGAAACATTCACCCACATGAAGACCTGGTTTACATTCACGTTTCGCAAATATAAATTGTCTCTCTTCTTCCTCCTTTGATTTTTCTGTTAGAACAAACAACACAATCTTCGTGTTTTTTGTTGGCGTGAGGTGTGATTATATGGAGCTTTCCATCTAAACGTTGCTCTAAATTAGTGTATAATAATCTACCCCTGGAACTTAGTGTACCATCTCTGCATTTACATTTTACTTGTCCTTTCATGCTAATGAAAACAAGAAAAGATACTGGAAAAATAGACAAAAATCCTCCTTCCCCTGAGGTGAAACTACGTGTCGAGTGTGGCTTGACATACAAGCTGCTACCGATGCTAACCGTGTTGAGTCACACTCAACATCTGAGTACAAAGGGTTAAATGAGATAATGCAAAATGACCCTGGCAGAATGCCTGTGAAGTAAATAAGAATTATGACTATTACCATTATTAAGTATCTTCTACCACCATTTAAAGATTTTAATTCTCTTCAGGAGCAGCTTTTCCAATTTTAGTTCCTCCTTCCAACTCTCTCCCACAATGCTCTCTTCATACTCTCTCTCCCTCACTCCTAACCCTCCAGAGTTCTGCTTCTTGCCACTTCATAAAACTGTGCTGAAGCTGTTTACTAAATACTAAGTAAGCATGCCTACTAATTTATATGTAGTATATTAAAACATTTCATTTTTTTTCACAAACAAGACAGAGCTGAAATAAAACATCCACAATTACTTTAAAACTCATTAAAACAAAGTTGATATATACCTTTGATTTTAAACATAAATTTGAAGCCAAATTCTCTCATTTCCTTAGACTATGACCATCAGAAAATGAAATAGGACACAAACCAACCTATGTTCTAATAAAATCACAATCAACCTTGTCAGATGCAAAATGCTTAATCTTCCAAAGTACAGTTTAAATTAATGAGTTATGTGTTACTAATTTCCTAGGTACACTTTTAGATGGAGCATGGCAAAATAAATAATATAAATCATCTTTTTTAGAACATAAATACAAGGCATATTTGACAACTTTATGTGAAAATTTGGTAATTAAAAAAATAGTTGCCAAGTAAAAAATATTAATCAACACTCGCATAACTTTTGCCTTTAAAAATTTAAGATTTAAATTAAATGTCACATTTTATAAAAAATATTCTGAGAATAAGTAAATGTATTCACATTATGAGTTAAAGATTTAAGGAAAGCCAGGCGCGGTGGCTCACACCTGTAATCCTAGCACTCTGGGAGGCCAAGGCAGTTGGATTGCTCAAGGTCAGGAGTTCGAAACCAGCCTGAGCAAGAGCAAGACCCGTCTCTACTATAAATAGAAAGAAATTAATTGGCCAACTAATATATATATAAAAGAAATTAGCCGGGCATGGGGGCACATGCCTGTAGTCCCAGCTACTTGGGAGGCTGAGGCAGAAAGATCACACAAACCCATGAGTTTGAGGTTGCTGTGAGCTAGGCTGACGCCACGGCACTCACTCTAGCCTGGGCTACAGAATAAGAGTCTGTCTCAAAAATAAATAAATAAATAAAAATTTAAGGAATGAATTTTTCTTTAAGAGTTTATACAAATAAAGCTCAATTACCTTGTTCTTTGTTTTTTTTCTCTTACCTCTTTAGAATGCAAGTGTGTTCAACACACCAAAAGCAAGAGCACAGAGTTATGGAATAGCAGAAACTTCTGATATATTGACATCATCTTTGGGGCAAAAGGATATTTCAAGTTCTGTGAACTTTCCTAATCAACGGACCCTCTTTGTCAACTAATTGTACCACCCTCCCCATCCTCAACATTCCCTTGCCAAAGGCTGCTATATAAAGAAAATATACAGTGCAGCTAATATTATATTGGTCAGTTTACTGGGTAAGGAAAATGGATGGGCTGTGAGGGAGAAAGCCATTAAAGTCATGAGAGCTCCCCCACTTACTGTTTTTGTTATCTGTGCCCTAAACTAGGGTACTCAGCAGAGGGGTAAAGTGTGAGGGAGAGGATAGTCATCAGAAACCCAGCCCAAATGTTCCAATCCCTGATGCCAGGCATGGAGTTACATCTTCCCAGAGGAAGGGACACCTTTTCCTAATATGTGCAAAGGCACATAATGGGCTAGCTATGTACGGTCTTGGAGCTACCTAGTAACAGAGAAAGAGGCCAGACAATATCAAATTGACTAGGGAAGGTAAAGAAACTAAACTTTCACTATTCTGTAATAGAAGCTTTATATACATTATATCATTTCCTTTAATTATCTTCTCCTCTACAGTAAGGGGCATTGTTACATCCCATTATATAGATGACAAAAACTGCAGATCCAAGTAAACTGCCAGATAAGAGGCAGAAAAAAAGATTTAAATATCTTCTGTTAAAAAGGTAGAAATGTGGTTAATAGTATGTGTTAGACATATTATTGTGAGAGTAGGAAAGGTTCTTTGGGGTTTGTTAAGTTACTGCCTTCCAGGTATTTTCAGGGTAGCACGAATAACTTCTTTAAAAGTTAGATTAAGAGCACCATAGCTTGGCTTTCCATCCAGATCACCAAAGGAATTGGGAAACTTCAACTCTAAGATCTCAGGCACAAGAAAGCAGCAGAATAAAACACAAGCACGTAAAAATAAGCAAAACTAAAAATTTGAGATACTCATTTCAGAACCAAAACCTTAAATATTGCTGGCTTTCACTTATTGGCCCCTTTATGCATCAATGACTAAATAAAGCTATAATACAGCATATGTAATTTTTTAAATAAAATATGTCTCCTATATGAAACTAGATAGAACATAAATATCACCCATGATCCAGTTTCCTTAAAAGAATGAGTATTTTCCACAGAAAGTTTTACCAATGCATAGACATTACTCCAAGTGCTCTAATTATAGTGTCTCACTCACCTGAGGCTGAGTTCATCATATTCTGCTGTACTGGTGGACTGGTGGGGGCTGTAACATTCATCTGAGAGAGCATGGCCTTCCTGGGGTCCTGCCATGTTGTTGTCTGATCGATGTGACTGAGACAAAACAAACCACTGCATTAGGTAACAAATACCAGGTCCTAAAACCAACAATTCACCCTATCACAATTGAGTACATATGTGGGCTAATAATCAAAAGGTACTAAATAGGCTCCGTAAAAGCAGCAAGTCATGTCATCTCACTGCTGTCCCACACTTCCTCTGTAACAGAAATTTTTCATCCTTAAATCACTCAACTTTCACCTCTTAAGATATTATAAGTGCAAAATTTGAAAAACTTATGCCTGGAATTTTAAATGAAAGAAAATCATCTTCACCTAGTGATGACTACCCACTTCTAACTTAAAAATACAATGTAGTCTATAAATTAATCATCTAAAACAGTAATCATATGATTAAAACCCAAGATTCACAAGAGAATCACCCACTTATTCTCTCCTAGAGCTAAGAATACCAAATAACATAATTTTTAGGCCTAAAACCCTTTTTAAAAATAAAACACACACAAACACAAAAACCCCAAAAAACCTTATTATAATATATACTACAAAGCCAAAACAGAAAAATTTCATCTGCAAGTTTTCATTTTCTCCTAGGACTGTTGAATATGTTCTTACACAAAGCCTTTTGTTATTTGCTGAACATGTTCTACTTATTGTTAACTTACTGTGAAATTTATGTATCCATATAGATTTCTTCCTCTAGGGATGAAAACAGCTAAACATAATATGAAATATAAGACTAACAAGGTATCTAGTACAGTATCTGGTAGACAATCTTTTAATAAATATTAGTTTTCTCCTTCCATCAAAGTTTCATTGTTTCAGTGAAACAAAAACTAAATATATTATACAAATAAAACTATCTAAAAGATTAGCCTGAGCAACCTAGCAAGACCCCATCTCTATAAAAAATTTTTAAAAACTAGCCAGGTGTGGTAGTGCACACATGTAGTCCCAGCTACTCAGGATGCTGAGGCAGAAGGCTTGCTTGAGCCCTGGAGTCAGAGGCTACAGCGAGTTATGATGATGTCACTGCACTGTAGCTCAGGCACAAGAGCAAGACTCTGTCTCCGGAAAAAAAAAAAAAAAAAAAAAACAACAAATCCTGCAGTAAGAGCCAGAAAAGTACTCAAAGATTTCTACTATCATTTATAACAGCAAAACTTTGAAAGCCAGCATCCCAATGATGGGGGATTGGTAAAATAAATATGGTTACATATGACAGATACTATGCAGCTGTTTAAAATATCAGATCACTTAACATGGAAAACATTCATAATACAGTTTTAAAAAGTAGGTTATAAAAGAGTATGTACACTATAAGGCTAACTTTGAAACTATATATGCACGTGCTGTGAAAGTACATTAAAAGAATAGACATCAAAATGTTTTAACAGTGTTTATATTTGGATGGCAAAATTATAGGAAAACTCCACTTTGTTAGGTTTTCCTATTATTAAACAACCATGAACTCCTATTATTTTTGAAATGGGAGGAGATGGAAATAAGGTTGTTTTTTTTTAAAAAAGAAACCCCCCAAATCATTTTTTGGTGTTGTTTAAATTCCAAATTTGAGCTCTCTTTCTGAATCATCCCATGATAAATAACCATGTAAATGGTAAAGAAATGAAACCCTGTGTCATTAACTATCCTGAAATGGAACTAGAATGCTAGTATCATGTCTTGGATGGGTGCAGTGGCTCATGCCTGTTATCCAGCATTTTGGGAGGCTAAGGTGGGAGGACTGCTTGAGTTCAAGAGTTCCAGACCAGCCTGAGCAAGAGCAAGACCCTCTCTCTACAAAAAATAGAAAAATTAGCTGGGTGTAGTAGTGAATGCCTATAGTCCCAGTTACTTAGGAGGCTGAGGCAGGAGGATCGCTTGAACCCAGGAATTTCAGGTTGCAGTGAGCTATGATCATGCCACTGCACTCTAGCCAGGACAACAGAGCAAGACCTGTCTCTAAAAAAAAAAAAAAAAAAAAAAAATGCTATTTCATCAATAATTTTGTCTCATCATTAACATAGTAAAAGAAAGGATCACAAACTCTAGCTAGATTAGGACTTAGATATTATTTGCTAGAAATGGGAGAAGAGTACTTTCAGCTCCTAGGCAAGCATAAAAGGGATGATATAGGAAAGTTTTGTATACTTAGGAATGAGAATGGTAACTGTCACTTCAAGGCTATTACAGACCAACTATAAATATTAAGAGAAAATATTTATTTATTTAGTAGAGTATATAATTAACTTACTAGCACCTTCCCTTACCTACCTCCCCCTCTCCTGGATATATTTGCTTTTTAGCAGCAGACTAGTATTTGCTCAGGTCTAGACAATATAGGCAACAGCTTATTCAAATCTTGCTATCTAAACACCTTTTTCCAAAAGATCAAGTCATCATTCAGCTCAGTAACTGCTTATTCTTCCTCCTCTTCAACCTTCCATATGAATCACTGAATAAATTAAACCATAAAATGTTCTCTAGACACACAGTGATTCTCATGCTTACAAACAGATACAAGCAATACACATGTGTTAATTAATACAGTTATACTCAAGGAAAGAAGTTAAAAATCCACAAGATGACCAAAACTTAAGGATATGTTTCTCATTGCCTATAACATTAAGAAACCAGGAAAAAAAATGGCCAGTGATTCATTACAACGGGCTTTTAAATTCAATGGTATGTGCCACTGCCTATTCCAGGTGTTCTCAAATTACACCCCATGAGCCACATGCAGGTGTTTTTGTCCGTTTGTTTTTTTTTTTACTTCAAAATAAGATATGTGCAGTGTGCATAGGAATTTGTTCACAGTTTTTTTTTAAACTATAGTCTGGCCCTCCAATGGTGTGAGGGACAGTGAACTGGCCCCACTTAAAAAGTTTGAGGACTCCTTGCCTATTCCTTGTTTCCAAAACTTCCTTAAATCCCCGATATGTGGGAGTGAAGAAGTTCAAGATCTTACCTGTGAAGGTTTTCCAAATATCTAACAGTTGAGTTTCTCTGAAAACTAATCCATTATATAAATCATATTAACCCATTTTTTAATGTTCAGTTCTTGAAGCTATCGGTCACATGAGACAGACCTCCATCAGGGGGTTTCAGAAGACCCCATTCTGATGACTGAACATAACAACATGAATTTTTCCAAACAATGCAGTCAATCCATAAATCTGTTCTTTCTCCTTTAAATAAATTAGAGATGTGAATATAATTCAAAGAGTGTATAGTTTTATTGCTTGCAAAAGCCAATTATTTTGCTAAAATGTTACTTAAATATATAAATGCTAAAATTTCTCCTCCTAAAAAAGTTGTTGAACCCCTCAGTAAGGTAGTTTAGCACCCAAAAGAACTGTACTATGTTCCCTTGGCTAATGTTCCACTTACTTAAAGATCTACATCTCTTTTAAGAATAAGTATCCCATTCTCTAAATTTCCATTTAGATGTCAAAGGAAATGTGAAAATTAACTTTAAAATATTATTTTCATTTATTCTATAAGGTTAAATCATGAAAAAGAAATGCTGCTTTATCAGTTTTTAACAGTATACAGTTGACCCTTGAACAATGCAGAGGGGTTAGGTGAGTCAATTCCCAACCCTGTGTAGTCAAAAATCTATGTAAAAGTTTTGAGTCCTCCAAAACTTAACTACTAATAGCCTACTATTGACCAGAAGCTTCACTTATAACAGTTGATTAACACATATTTTGTACTGTTTTCTTCCAAAATGTGACCTAGAGAAACAAAAATATTAAGAAAATCATAAGGATGAGAAAATGCATTTACAATACTGTATTTATCAATACCATAAGTTTATGTCATCTGTTTACAAGAATGGTCTGTCTGAAATGGCAGACAACAGCAGCTGCAGACCTCAATACATACAGTACTATCAGGAAATTCAATTTTTTCTTGTCATGACTTATCTCTGCTTCTTGGGAACACTTCATCACGACTAGTGGCACTTCCTATGGGTCCTATGTTATTCAAGGTTTACAATATTGCACTAAACAAAATGAAAAATACTCAAGAACCCCAAGAGATACCTTTCTACTGTGATATGCAATTTACTAGAGAGAAGACTAGCTCACATGGAGATGATTAGCATTACAGGGTGTTTTAAGCAGATACAATACTTGAGCTCACCTCAAGAGCAACAGGAGGTGGCTACACAATTATTACAGTAGTATATACTATGTACTATAGCTAATTTTATGCAGTTATGATTTAATACTGCATCTTTATGTTTTACACTTCTCTCAACTGCAAATGGCACCATGTACAGTCTTTCAGTGTGTGTGAGTATAAATTTCAATAAGTTTTAACATTTCATAATAGATGTGTATATTTTATGGTAATAATAGACTAGTATCTACATATATTTTATGCATTCATGACATACTTAACTTTTTCTTAATTTTTCTGATATTTCTAGGCTATGGAATTTATCTGCAAGTTTTTCCAACTTGTCACAAATGTTCCCGAATTTTTCCAATATATTTATTGGAAAAAAATGTGTAAAAGTGGACCTGCTCAGTTCAAATCTATGTTGTTCAAGGGTCAATTGTACACAGAAATATCCAGTCCTCCCTTTTATAACAAGAACAAGAACTCTATAAAAATATTTCATACCACAAAAAACTATTTTTGCTAAGACCAAATAAATACATTGCCAGGTCCACTTTTCTGCCAGATACCTGCATGGTACCCTTTCTTACCTCCTTCCCATATCTGCTCAAATATCATTTTCTTAGTGAGGGCTTCCCTGGCCATATCATCTAAAACTACCCTACCCAAACTCCTACTCTCTCTTCTCTGCTTTATTTTTGCTCCACAATCCTTTGTCATTATCTGACACATATTTTACTTATTTTATTTGCCTGTTTCTAACTAGAACATAAACTCCAGGACAACAGGGACTTTTGTCCATTTTATTCACTACTGTATCTTCAATGACTGGAAGAATGCTCAATAACTATTTGTTAAATGAATTAAGAAAAAGAAAGTTATTTTCATCTTTCTTGCCCTAAAAATATCAAACTGTCTCTTAAAAGTCCTTGCAGCCTTACTAACTTTATCAACACCTACCTTTTCCAAAAATGAAATCACAAGTAAGGATTGTAGATCTACTAGATTCATCAATACAGAGATTACTGGTGACATTGGCAGTTTCAGTGGCACAATGAGGGAATAGTGACTGGGAGGTAAGGAAACAAGTTTAGTTGTGCCTAGGGAAGAAAGTAAAACTCATGTGGATGGATAGGAGTTTGTGTTTTCAAGAGGAAGAGACACAAGTGTTTAAATGTGAATACAAACAGCAGCTGAAGACACCACAACGGGATTGATGGGGCACAAATATCCTTCAGAGAGGGGGAAGAAACAGGATACACACTGCTTTCACCTTAATAGGAGGTAAGAAAGAAAGGACGGTACAGAAGCAAATAACCTCACTGGATGGTGAAAGCTAAGCAAGTTCTAGCGTGATGGCTTCTACTCTCTTATTGAGAAGTATAACATTAAGATGATTAAAGAGGCTGCTTTTGGTATCCCTGCTATGCAAACAGAAAATTGAAGGACTTGCCCAAGGCCATACATCCAATATTCAGAACTACATCCAGCACAAAGGAATTCTGCAAACGATTTTCTCTACCAGACACACATATGAGAAGAACAATACTGAAAAATGAAAATTGTTTGTAATACACATTAAACAACGAAGATATTATATAAATACTGAGACTAAAAATGCATGGGTATTGGCCGGGTAAGGTGGCTCATGCCTGTAATCCTAGCACTCTGGGAGGCCGAGACGGGCGGACTGCTCGAGGTCAAGAGTTGGAAACCAGCCTGAGCAAGAGCGAGACCCTGTCTCTACTATAAATAGAAAGAAATTAATTGGCCACCTAAAATGTATATAGAAAAAATTAGCTGGGGATGGTGGAACATGCCTGTAGTCCCAGCTACTTGGGAGGCTGAGGCTGTAGGATTGCTTGAGCACAGGAGTTTGAGGTTGCTGTAAGCTAGGCTGATGCCAGGGCACTCACTCTAGCCTGGGCAAAAAAAAAAAAAAAGCATGGGTATTGAGGATTCAATCTTAAAAGATGCCAAAACATTACAAACACAATTTCTACTGCTATTAGACTATAAGTGTCTTGAAGGAGGTAAACCTGGAAGAGTGCTTGGTACACAGGAGGGCCCAATAAATATGTGCTGGATTGAATGAATATTAAAGTAGCATGCATTATTTAATAATGTAGGTGATTAAGTGCTCACAAATGTCAATATGAAAAAGGGATGGGGAAAGAATTTTATCACTCAAACTATACCAATCTCACTTTGTTGCCCAGGCTGAAATGCAACGGCAGCAATCATAGCCCACTGTAACCTTGACCTACTAAGCTCAAGCGATCTACCAGCCTCAGCTTCCCGAGTAGCTAGAAATACAGGCATGATCCACTGCACTCAGCTCGAACTACATCAATTCTAAAAAAAGTAATACTATAAATAAGAGACTCAAAATATATAAACCAAGGAGATAAAATTAAATAAAATGCATAAAATAGTATTTTCAGAGTTAAAAATATGAGTGTCTATGTATAACATAAAAAATAATTAGAAAGATTAGTTTATCTTCTTCATAAGGATAGTCTAATAGTCTAAATGGAGAACAGGAAAATAAAAAATATGAATTTCTACAGCCCCGTCAAGATAAGTAAGTAAGTTACCTTATTAAGTATTCTCTTATACTTATAAGTTTTCTCTGCTATTATTTTGGAAAAGAAAAGGCAATTGGGTTTATGACCAACATAAACTCTGTGATTGCACTCTAGAGCAGCTAAGGCTGGGAAAAAACAAATTTGTCAAAGTTTAGACTGATGAAATAGACAGCTGTACTCTGACCAAGGTCAATGTCTAGCAGCAGTCTCTCCTGTGTATAGTATAGAGTCATCTTTCCCTGGTAGCTTTTGTCTCTTTTTTTCACCCTGTGGAGTGTGGTCTTTTATGCTGGATAACTTAGCAAAATGTATATAAACCCTCAAAAGGGAGCAGATATGCTGAAGTGAACCATTAGAAAATTGACTTTTTGCATAATTCCACTAGTTAATTAAGGGTATGGCATATAGAAATATTTAAAGAGCTTAATATCATCCTGTGAGATGTAAATCCTACAAAAGTCAAACCTGGGCCTTCAACCAGCAAGGGGTCTGGCCTTATAAAGAATAACAATATTGTCACCAGCATCAAATTCCAGGAGAAACCATAAGAACACTAAATGCTACCTGAAACTACCATGGGGAGACCGAAGGTGTCATCTTCCAGGACCAGAGTTTAACAAGGAGGATGATAATGTGACATTGTTTTTGAGTCTCTCACAGGAGTTTAAAAAATAATCACTTAAACAAAAAAGATCTGCAATTTGTTAAGATTAAAAAATGTGTCAGCAGGGCTCAGTGGCTCACACCTGTAATCTTAGTACCTCTGAGAGGCCAAGGCAGGAGGACTGCTTGAGGCCAGGAGTTTGAGACCAGCCTGAGCAAGAGACCCCATCAATATAAAAAAACAGAAAAACTAGCTGGGCACAGTAGAATGCGCTTATAGTCCCAGCTACTTGGAAGGCTGAGGCAGGAGGATCTCTTGAGTCCAGGAATTTGAGGTTGCAGTGAGCTATGATCATGTCACTGTACTCTATCCCAGGCAACAGAGAAAGACGCTGTCTTTTGTGTATATATACACACACACACACACAAGAAATATGTGTCCAAGGGAAGATGACCCTTATGCAGAAGAGCTGGGATTTAAAATTGCAACTGAAGCAAAACCTGCACTCTTTCTACTATGTCAGATATTCTCTTAGGTTGTGAGAGCATTGTGGGTGTCATTTAGAATTCTTAAAAGACTAATTTCTAAAATCATCACCTTTCCTCCTCCAGCCCTTGCAATAATTAAGTACAAGGAGACAGAGATCATCTCTGCAACAACACCCACCAGTCCAAAAACCCCAGGATCACACATCTTTTGCATCTTTCCCATTTTAATACAAAAGGGCTTTTAAATGGACCAATGATAGATAAGAGTACCTTCTCATATGGATCAATCTTAAAAACCTGGAAACTCAGGGACAAGAGCCCTCTATGTGAATCCAAAGGTCAAACATCCTACAGAAACCTTTCCACATATTATATACATGTGCTGTCTCCTCACTGATACCCTAGGGTTAACTTACAAGACAAAGTTGCTAACTTCTGGCAACTCCTCTCAGTATTCTGTGTCTCCTCTGAGAAGCCAGTGACAGATGACAATGAAAAGAGGCTAAAGAATCTGGTGTTGAAATGGTGAGAAACAGATTGGGCACAGTCAAGACTTCTCTACCTAAGATTGGTTCTCATTCACTTCTCAGAACAATCCTTTAACAAATGAGGACACAGAGGCTCAGAATAATTGAGTAATTGGTCTTCAATCACACTGTAAGTGATACTGCCAGGATTAAAACCATGTCTTTTAGATTCTAGCTCAGTTTTCTTTTCACTCCATCTTACTGGTCTCAAAATAGAAAAGGATTTTCTAAAATGATAGTTTGCTACCACCAGCAGAGTAGAATTTGTATAGGGAATATAATTGGAAAATAAAATCAGAATCCTTTCAAATGCTGTCCTTTTCCAATTGGCAACTGTTAAGGCTAATCTAGAACTAGCACATGAGCTCTGCTGTCAGAATAGAAAGCTATCTTCCATATATAAAATATACAATCATTAGAGAATGCTCACTGATTGGTTAACCAATGGCCCTGGTAAAGAGATAAATTGGTTAGGGGAGCATTATGCTTACTATTTCTACTCCTTTAAATTGGTGGCTTGAAGCTTTAAAAAATTATGCTGGTTTCATGTGCTGAAGTAAGATTTCTAGTGCTGGTATAAATTAAGATGCAGGTATGATAACCTGCAAGTTGCTTCCCTGACTAGACATTGTCTTGTATATTATGGCATCCAATCTCCCATCAGTGTTGGTTTCCAAGACTTCTATGAAATCATCTCTCAGAATCACCCAGAAGTGACCATCCCTGCTATTTACTTCAACATATAACACCATAATGGCTTATAAACAAACATGGGTTTTAAGACAAGTAGTGAACCCACTTTGGAAGGGGGTCATAGAGAGATGGCCTGAACAACATTTTGTTGCTTTAAAAAAAGCTTTTTTATGTAAATCAACAGTGTTGTCAGCTATAAAAACTTAATATGAATCTTTGATTCTTTTGAAACATCTACTACATTTATTGAGGCTACTATTCTTCTGTAATCTTTTTCCTAACGGGCCATCAAAGTGCCTAATTATCTACCTAATATTTTAAAGACCTAGATGCCTCCTTTTAGAAGACTCTTCTGTGGAAAAGTTAAGGCAGACATATAATAATAAAATCCTACCTCTGCTGATGATCATCTGGACTGTGCAGGCAAGATTTATCAATCTGCTCCATCAATGGGACTGATTTATTTACTTCCCAGAGTTGTGAAGATTAAATTTAGTAACGTATTCAACAAAGATTGTAGCTCCTGGTACACAAAAGGCCAAAGTATTTTTCCTGACTACATTCCTTTGCTAGCCCAATTAAAATAGGAAAAAACCTCATGGTGGACGGGCCAAGAATGTGTTTTTTTGTTTTTGTTTTATGAATAAGATAAGAGTTAAGTGAGAATGAAATCCAGGTAAAGAGCTTTAAAAGGAGTTTGGTTTCCACTGATAGGTGATGAGGAAACACAGTAGGTAGACACTACAGGTTTGGGGGCAGGGAACAGGAATGATAAAAATATTTCTGGACCATTACTTCAACCTGCACAGAGCTATCTGCTTAGAGTAAGAATGAACTAGAAAAGGAATCCAACAAGTACAGATACACTGGCTCCTAGGGAAAGAACAGCATAATAATTAGGAAATAAAAAAAAAAAACTCATTCCTATAACCAAATGTCTCAAAATATTAACTGCTGAAAACATCTCCATACAAAACAATTTTTACTTAAGCCATAATATGGTTTGTTCTCAATATAAACCAAGGTAAAGAATAATCAGTGTCTCTTATGTACTAGCCAAATCCCATTCCAATAAATTCTAAGACACTCTTCAAATTCTTGGTTATTTTCAAATACTTAATCCATAATCCATATTTAAGAGACACTGTGTAATATAATCAAAATGGGTTTATAGTAACAGAAAACCACTGATGACTTTCTTACACCTATCCTCAAAGTTTAGGAATAATTTTATGCTGCTGATTTGTAAAAGCACTAAAACTAAGCTAAAGTAGGTTAATAAATTTAGTGATTGACACTGATGAGGAATGGGTAACTTATACCCCTGCTAAGACTTGAGTATGGGCCTTGGGCCTGCAGCATTGGCAACACTTGGAACTTGTTAAAACTGCAGAACCAGCCGGGCGTGGTGGCTCACGCCTGTAATCCTAGCTCTTTGGGAGGCCGAGGTGAGTGGATTGCTCGAGGTCAGGAGTTTGAAACCAGCCTGAGCAAGAGCGAGACCCCCGTCTCTACTATGAATAGAAAGAAATTAATTGGCCAACTAATATATATAAAAAAAATTAGCCAGGCATGGTGGCGCATGCCTGTAGTCCCAGCTACTCGGGAGGCTGAGACAGCAGGATTGCTTGAGCCCAGGAGTTTGAGGTTGCTGTGAGCTAGGCTGACACCAGGGCACTCACTCTAGCCTGGGCAACAAAGGGAGACTCTGTCTCAAAAAACAACAAAAAAAAAACTGCAGAACCTCAGGGCTGCACCTAACCCACCTGTGAATCTGCAGTTTAACAAGATCCACGGGCAATCTGCATGTTCATTAGAATTTAAGAAGCACTGCCTTAGATACTACTTTGAGACCTGATCACCACACTGTTTCAAAGATGACAAATACTCTGGGTATATGATGAACTATATAGTTTAAATATAAGACTTAAAGAAAGCAAAACCAATAATCTGAGGAGTTAAGGGTCCTCTCAAACTCTCAATTTGTAAAATGATTCAATCTTGGTTAAAATCTAGAACTATTATCAGTAAAATGAACCTATTATAAATGTAAGCCTAACTATACTGTTAGGTTTTATCTCCTTTTCATAACCCACTTTTAAAAATGTTTTTCTTCTAAACTAAAAAACTTGTAAAACCTATTTTTCACAAAATCCCACCAGTGTAATCTTGAATTGTTTGTACCTATGCATAGCTGCCTAACAAACTGGTTCTTTCCAATTCTAAGACTCTGTGATGTAAAATGGCACAAATTAGGCACAAGAATTTGACAATATAATCTATAAACTTCATGAATAGAAACTTTTTAAAAATGCAGCTGTCAAGTGCTTAGGCACACACCTTTAAGACCTTCTTCAAGTGTTGCAAAAGAAAAACACACACATACTTTTGACAAGAGTGAAGTGGTCAGACACTTATAAAATGCATCTTTGCAGCCTAGATTTGTAATTCAACTACATTATGAGAATTATTTGAAATTCCTAATCTTTTTCTGAAAGAGGTGAACAAAGATAAAATGGTAGAAATGTGCTCTATGTGCCCAAATGAGACATTTGGGCAACCAAACCCCCTTCCCTGAAGAAAAGTGAGAAAATCTGTACTTAAATATATATAATACCACAAAACCTAAATACCTGGTAAGAAATCAAGTAACCAAACTAAAGATCCATTTTTATTAAGAAAAGTTAACTTTTAGGAAACAAGAATAAGGTTAAATCTGGGAAGCCAGGAATAATACAAAATGGATGTGAAGAATGTTTTAATTTTAAACTTCTGTTATTGCTGTCAGGCCCTCAAAATACTATGATGGCAGTATTGGGAGTGGGCAGCAAGCCCAGATTTACTGCTCACTTATCAAGCCCATGTTTGTTATGCAAGTGTTATTTATAGAGTCACATGCTAGAGACTGTTCCCAAACTAGCTAAACCTACACGCTTAATTGACTCTAGGAACAATAATACATTGTTCAATCTAATCCTCCTATGAGCTACAGTTCCTAAGCCATAACCATATTCTTGTTATATTTGTATGTCTATGAGGGACTATTTTTAGAACCCTCAAAAGTTCAGAGATATGCACATACTATAATTCCTTGATGAGAAGACTTATACATTTTGCCTCCATGATAACATAGTTTTTATATTATTGGAAATCGAAATCTTACATTGAAATTGAAATAATTGGGCTATCACTAAAGATTGTTAATAGTAAAATTATGAACAAGCGTAGGCAGAAACATATGAAAGTAAACACTGGCAATTAATTATATTCCACAAATTGTACATCACACTGTAATCTGACCCCATAGCTTTAGGTTTAATAAAATTAACATCTGCTTACAAGTATGAAATCAATTTAAAAACAATTTAACCATGTTGACACGTAAGAGTGACATGCTTATATACAGCTCTCCCTCAGAAATGATTATTCATTCCTTAAGGAAGGAGCAAGGATGGACCAGTCATAAGAATAATGCCAAAACTGAAGTAGAAGCTTTCTGAAACCAACATACAGTTCTTGGAATCTTGATCCCAAATGGCTTTTATCTGAAGTTATGTTTGGCATCTTTTTCATAACGCCATAGTAACTGAGAACATTTATCCCAAAAGTTCAAAAACTATTTTTCCTGGTTTCATGATACAGAAAATACAGGTGTCATCATAGTACGAATTGAGAACGAAGACCAAAATTCAAGTCTCTTGATTCCCAATTCTATGCGCTACTTAGCTCTTTTCCTAAGAGTCACCTTAGAGGAAAAAGAAAAAAAGAAAAAAAAAAGGAAAGAAAGAAAGAAGAAATGGTAGAACCGGAAAAAATAAAGAAAAAGAAAAACTAGCTCTGGAGTAATTTTAAGTTACAGGAAAACCACTATAAATATTATTCAAACTGTGATCCTTAAACAACTTGCATCAAAATTACCTGGGAGATAATCTATCACGGGATTGGAGTTTGAAAGAAAAAAAAAATTACCTGGGAGATTTATTAGATCCTGGGTATTTTCAAGAACAATAAAATTAGAGAATAACTTATCTGGCAATTTTACATATTGTTTCATAATCTGAGATTCTTAGATAAAATAAGACATTTATTTACCCAAAAGAGCCAGATTAGCAATTCAACCTTTTCAAAAGATGGTTAATGGTTTTCTCATATTCATTGTTTTGTTTAAACTGATATTCCTGAGCAAATACTGTTTCAAAAGGAACTACTTACACATCAGATATAAAAAAAAGTGAGCTTTCTCATTCAAGTCAAAGATATTGGCAATATTATCCTTTCATTTTAGTCAGTCTAAGGGTAGGAAACACAATTTGTGAAGATGAGGAAACAAATGTGTTGAGTACTTTGACTCATTTGCCATGACAAACATGACAGGTCTAAGGCCCTGAACCGAGGACCAGAAAGGAAGACAGATTTAGGTCAAACAAAGCTATATAGTCAGCTTTCTGTGGCCACATCAAATACCAGAAGCTTCCAAGTAAGTATCTGTTCAGTTTATTGGCTCATATGTCTACTGTGAGGAATCATATTTAGTTACAAACCTAGAACCATATTCACAACTACATTCAACTTTTCAACTGCTAATCAACAGAATAGGGCTTCAGCCACCCAAAATATTAACACAGGATGAGTCTAAGAGCCAGGAAAACATTTCCATACACAGAAATTTTAACATAAAAAAACTGCTGACACTCCCCACACCTCCAGCCATTTGGATAAAAATAATACAAAACAGTGAAAGAATCTTACATATTCTTTACCACTCATTTTGTTTTTCTTTTTTATTTCAGCATATTATGGGAGTACAAATGTTTAGGTTATGGGTATTGCCTTCTCTCCCTTCCCCCCCAGGGTCAGAGCTTCAACTGTGTCCATCCCCCAGATAGTGCGCATTGCACTCATTAGGTATATATACTGTGTTTCCCCGAAAATAAGACCTATCCATAAAATAAGCCCTAGCAAGATTTCTAAGCATTTGCTCAATATAAGCCTTACCCCGAAAATAAGACCTAGTGATGGGTGTGGCTATGCATTGTATCTGCACAACCCATGCATTTTGTCACAGAGTTCTGGTAAAGAAGATGAACAGCCCTCATCTGCCCCATGAGAGCTCTATTGCTCGACATGAGAGATTGGGGCCAATGGTTCTAAAGGAAATAGAGCCACAAGAAATTCAGGATGGGATTCGGGGTCTGGAGAGTTTTGATGATGTTCCAGAAGACGACGACTTAACTATATATGAATAAATGTAGATTGTTGTACCGTACTTAAAAAAAATAACATATCCCCTGAAAATAAGCCCTAGGGTATCTTCTTGAGGAAAAATAAATATAAGATCCTGTCTTATTTTCGGGGAAACACGGTATATACCCGTTCCCTCTGCCCCCTTCCCATCTGCCCAATGCCTAATAAATGTTATTCCTGTATGTCCACTTAGGTGTTGATCCGTGTAGGTGTTGATCCGTTAATACCAATTTGCTGGTGAGTACACGTGGTGCTTATTTTTCCATTCTTGGGATACTTCACTTAGTAAAATGGGTTCCAGCTCTATCCATGAAAATACAAGAGGTGCTATGTCACCATTGTTTCTTATAGCTGAATAGTACTCCATGGTATACATACACCACATCATTTTATTAATTCAGTGCTTGATAGGCACTTGGGTTGTTTCCACGTCTTTGCAATTGTGAATTGTGCTATGAACATTCAAGTGCAGGTATCTTTTTTGTAGAGTGCCTTTTGTTCTTTTGGGTAGATGCCCAGTAATGGGATTGCTGGATCAAATGATAGGTCTACTTGTATCGCTTTAAGGTATCTCCATATTGCTTTCCACAGAGGTTGAACTACTTTGCAATCCCACCAGCAATGTAGGAGTGTTCCTATCTCTCCGCATCCATGCCAACATTTATTGTTTGGGGACTTTTTAATAAAGGCCATTCTCACTGGAGATAAGTGATATCTCATTGTGGTTTTGATTTGCATTCCTTGATCATTATAGATGCTGAGCATTTTTTCATGTTTGTTGGCCATTATTCTGTCTTCTTTTGGAAAGTTTCTGTTCATGTCCTTTGCCCACTATTCGATAGGGTTGTTTTGATTTTTCCTTGCTGATTTTCCTGAGTTCTAAATAGATTCTAGTTATCAGCCCTTTATTGGATGTGTAGCTTGCAAAAATTGTCTCCCATTCTGTAGGTTGTCTGTTTGCTCTTGTGACAGTTTGTTTGGCTGTGCAGAAGCTTTTTAATTTGATCAGGTTGCATTTATTTATTTTTGTTGGTGCTGTGATTGCCTTTGGGGTCTTCTTCATAAATTCTTTGCCTAGGCCAATGTCTAGAAGAGTATTTCCAACGTTTTCCTCTAAAATCCTAATAGTTTCACACCTTAGGTTTAAGTCTGTTATCCAGCGTGAGTTGATTTTTGTGAGAGGTGAAGGGTGTGGATCCTATTTCAGTCTTCTATATGTGGCTATCCAGTTTTCCCAGCACCATTTATTGAATAAGGATTCTTTTCCCCAGTGTATGTTTTTGTCTTTGTCGAAGATTAGATGGCTGTATCAGGATGGTTTTATATCTGGGTTCTCTGTTCTGTTACACTGGTCAATGTCTCTGTTCTTGTGCTAGTACCAAGCTGTTTTAATTACTATAGCCTTGTAGTAGAGTTTGAAGTCTTTTACAATTCATTCTCAACAAGTTTGATAACAGTATAGAATGTCTTCAATCATCTACAAAGATTCATATCAAAGTTAGCAAAATATCTTAGGGAGAGACCTCCAAAACCTAAAATAATTAATTTTTACATATTCTATACATTTTTAGGATGAACAGATAGAATTCACAGAATTCATGTCAAACAATGACAGATAGTTTCCATACAAATAAATACTAAGCATAGAGTCTTAATTTTAACTACTGATTAAAAGACATATAAAATCTATTTTATTTTGATGTTTCATTATTTAGTGGTTAGATGTCACTTTAGAAAATACTGTTTGAATAACATTGAAATTTGGGGCCTTTAGGAGTTCCCCAATCAGAAGAAAGAATAGGACACTGGTGAAAAGGAACCAGATTTACTTAACTTAGAACTTAAGTTACCCAATCTCAGTCAAGTTATTTGACTTTTCTGGACCTCAGCTTCAGCAGCTGTGATATATCATAGGCCTTCATTAAGCTAGAACAAATACTTCACTTACTGACTGCCTATTGTGCTAAGCTGAAGGATTTTATCCATATAACCATTTTAATTAAAGCATAATAAACAAAATAACATCTGATACCAAAAGTGTTCAGTCTTTTGGCTCATATGCCTGCAGTGAAGGAATCATATTCAGTTACAAACCTGGAACCATATGCATATTATGCGTATTTATAGCTGCACTGAAGTTTTTACCTGTAACCAACACATCCGGGGCTTAAATTATAAGTAACAAATTAGCTAAAAGGGAGTGATGGAGCTACTTGGGTAAATTAAGGTTGCTGGTGATAATAAT
Organism: Microcebus murinus; assembly: GCF_040939455.1. Lineage (NCBI taxonomy): Eukaryota > Metazoa > Chordata > Mammalia > Primates > Cheirogaleidae > Microcebus > Microcebus murinus. The sequence continues at coordinate 82,847,601 of NC_134107.1, read as the reverse complement.
AAGTGAATAAATTTTGCATGTAGGCCTACTAGAGATATTAAGGTGGTTTGCTAGACCTGTGTATTTTATATGTGGCAAAGGAGTACTGGGATTCTTTCATTCTTGGCCAACTAGTCACCCACCATTCTTCCATCAATTAAATTTTCTTTGTATGATCATATATTGCTTTTTTTTTTATTAAAGAAAATGAATGCTAAACACTCATCCAAACCAGGCTTACAGGGCTTGCTTACTTAGAACAGTCAGTAGTCTTTCAACACTAAATTATAAATATAGATTAAATGCTTCCCTTCTGTCCCCTTTGGGTTTAATATATATAGAGAGAGAGGGGAGGGGAGGGAAGAGAAGAGGAGGAGAGGGGAGAGGAGAGAGAGAGAGGAGGGAGAGAGGAAAGAGGAGAGAGAGAGAGGAGGGAGAGAGGAAAGAGGAGAGAGAACACCAGACTCAGAACATTTGTTCAGGCTGAAAACTATGATTCAACTTGCTTTCTGTAAGTTGCAACAGAAATGTGATCCTGTTAGTGAAAATACAGCTTTCTTCTTTGAACTTTTCAAGTTAAATGACTATGAAATTCAATTATACTATGAAATATATTATCACCTTTTTGAGGGGGATTTTTATGGATACTGGTAGAAAATGTTACAAATAGTCACAGTCATGGTCATTAAAAAGACATTAATAAAAAGGTTATACTGTAAACACCAAGTAACATGATTACTTAAGGAGTACCCCAATCTGAGAACCATGCTAGAAGGTTGGATCTTCAATGTTACATGAGGATTACCCAAAGGGCGGTTTCATAGGTTTCTAGGTCTTAGGGATTTTTTTATTAAAGAGTTTTTCTGTATGGAGAGGGGCATTCCTCCAGCCTTCCATTAAGACATCAAATACCCAGCAGCTCATTAAGAAAAAGCCAAGCTCTGGGAATCTAAAAATTGAAAAGGCTATTTACTAAATTGGAAGAAACATCCTTGAGTAAAGCAAATATATTAGGAGTTTCATTGAAATTCTCATTAAAATTCTTTCAGTAACTAAGATTAATTACTGAAAAAGGTTACTGAAGCAAGAACTCAAATTGATTATCTATAGAACTCATTTTGTTCAACTTCTACTTCACATATATATACACAAAAATAACTGATACTTTAATAATGTATCATTACATTTATTATAATAATGTAAATATAATATTAATATATTAGATTTTAAGGTGAGAAGACCAAAATATCTAAGAATTATAAAATAAATAAAGATTTCTTTGTATCTGTAAAAAAAAAAAAAAGACATCAAACCACTACACATGTAAGAGTTTACATAAACTATTTTGTCCACTACAACTGTGGTGGGAAGAGCCATGGTAGAATGGGCGGTAACTTTTGCCTATTATGAATCACTTGTATCTGTGATATTGTGGAAAATTTTAGTCTATATTGCTCAAGACTGACATAATGTAGCTGCTACACAAAGATGAACTATTAAAATGACTTAAGGAATGGAACAAAGACTAGGGCCAATTGAAACTGGAATGCCTTAGTCTATAAAGATGAAGTCCAAGTGGAGATATGATTAAAATCACAAGTAGAAAGGAAGATTCTAAAGTTCTTAAATATGAAAAACACTTCACACCTGAGGGAAAACTTCCGCCACTGATCACTATTTCATGTCTCCATGCCTTTGCTCACATTGTATCTCTGCCTTCAATTCCTTTTCCTCCCCACCCCTCCACTCTTCCTCTGTCAAGTCTTTCAGGCCAGCTCAAATGTCCACTTGTAGGAAGGTTTCCCTGAGCTCACTCAGGCTCCACATGGCCTCTAACAGATCAAATGCTGCCTCCTGTACTTTCATGGAAATTTCTTTATAGATCTACAACTATACTGATCAGAAGATTATGCATGTGTCTTTTAACTCTCACTATATGATAAGCTCATCAAGGGCTCTAGACTCTCCATATATAATATACATTCATGAATGTTTTACAGAACAAAAGAGAATATTCATGCAATCTTTCTGTAGATTTATGACGCTCTATGTAAGAGAGGTATTATGAAAAAAGTACTATTCCACCATAACAAATATTAAGGGAAAGAATAAATCTAAGGACCTGAGAACTTTATTAATATTAGGCCAATTTCTGATTTTTATTATATAAATCATTTCAGATGTATAAATTAAAGTAGAAAGATACCTGTATCACAAGGGCTTTTATATGATCAGTCAAGTGGCATCAGGTAGAAGGCCCAGTGTTTGCTAGAAGATTTTAAGATTTCAGAAACAATCCAACATACTCATGTTACAGATTAGGAAACTGACAGACTAAAAGTAAAACTCATTTTTTCTTCTATAATCAAAGATGTCCAAATGAGCAACATGACAAAATGAGTTTCTGTGGCTGAGGAAGGTAAGGAAAGGAGGTGAATGAGATAATATGCTAGTTCAGGCAATCTCTAAAATCATGTAAAAGCCATGAGAAAATCATCACCAGAGGTAGCATTAAAAGATCCCAAATCTGCTAGGTTCGGTGGCTCATGCCTATAAATAATCCCAGCACTTTGGGAGGTGGAGGTAGGAGGATCCTTTAAGCCTAGGAGTCCGAGATCCCCAACTCTACAAAAAATTTAAAAAATTATCTGGGCATGATGGCACGTGCCTGTAGTCTCTGCTACCAGGGAGGCTGAGGCAGGAGGATCGCTTAAGCCAGTAGTTCAAGGTTGCAGTGAGCTGTGATCATCCCACTGCACTCCAGCCTGGCCAACGGAGTGAGACCCCATCTCTAAAAAATAAAAATAAACAAATAAACAAAAAGATTCCAAATCTTCTTCGCCCTTTAATAACCTGTATGGCCTGTCCCACAAAAACCTTCTTAATGACTTCACCCCTTAATAATTTTTTCTTTTCCAAAACTGTTATGGTAGTTGCAGTGTGTTACTTATCCAATCATTTAAACATTCAATTTTCCAACACTAAGCATGGTACTAGATGCAGGGAAAACAATGATGACTAGCAATATTTTAAATTTGAGAGATTCAGAGATTTTGAGCCTACTATGAGACAACTGTACAGCTTATTTCACCTATTAGATTATAAATCATTAACAAAACTTTACTTTCCTGTATACTTTCCTGTATATGTTCAAAGCACAAAACAAACTCAAGTCATTCATTAGTGGGGGGGGTAAAAAATAATATGCATATTTCTACAATGAGATGTTAAAATTTCCTTTTTAATCACCCAAAGACAGCACAATTTACTTTTACTAATTAAAGCAAATTCTAAAACATATTCAGATTACTCAGTTACGTTCCAGGCATAATCTGAATCTTTTGAATCACTTAATGACTTCTTTTGAATGGTTTAATTTGGTGATTAATAGAAATAAATGAATCACTGAAATCAAAGGGAAAACTTATACAGAATAGTATAATGTTACAACTAGAAGGAAACTTGGAGATCATTTGACCAACTATTTCATTTTACAGATAAGGAAATGGACAAACGAGTCATTTAATTAAATGCTTGCAATGGCACTGTAACACATTTTCTGACTCAGAGCAGCATGGCTTTCCTTAGGCAACACCCAGACTTGCCTCTCAAATCAAGGACCTGGTCTACAGGCACTTTTCATGAGTGAAAGGTGCATGGGCACTGCCTCACAGTCACCTGCCCAACAACTGCTAACATCAAGGTCACTGGTAGAAGCATCATCTACAACTGCTTTGATGCCAATGACTCAGAGTTAAAAAACAACTCACAACAAAGCTATTCCATCAGCATCTTACAGCTAGGTTGTCATTAGCCAAGTGAGAGATACTTACCAAAGATTGCTGTTAACCAGAATCAATACAATACTTCACTTATTCAGGTCATCAGTAAAGCAGACAGTGTCACCACAAGTTCATTCACAGACATGTGAAGGGGCCTCTTCATTCGGACTCCCAGTGCTTGGTATTTACTATTAACTACTGTTTCTAATCTGCTCCCTTAAATTATGGGGAAAATATCTGGTAGTTATACTGAAACCTCTTGTTTACTCTTAGGTACACAGCTGTGTTAAATAAGGTTGCATGGCCTCAAGTTAAGTGGGCTATGATACAATATTTTTGGGTTGAGTACTCTTTTTGACCTTGTAGCCCAGTACTCTCTGACTCTACAGATGACAGAATTGAGACTTATGATGGTCACTCAACCATCCTGAGGTCATGACACCAGTGGGTGATAGAGGCAGAACTAGAATTCAAGTCTCCTGTCAATCAGCTTTTATTTTTCACAACCCCAACTCTCTCCATACCACAAAAAATTAAAAAACAAACCAATAAACCTAAGCCAAACACTATTATCTGAGCTACAGTTCACCTAAAGCTGTGGTCCCCAAACCCTAGCAGCTGACTAGTACTGGTCCTTGGCCTGTTAGAACTGGAGGTGAGCAGTGGGCAAGTGAGCAAAGCTTCAGCTGTATTTACAGCTGCTCCCCCCAAATCCCCACCACCCCATCCCAATTTCCATCTTAGAAATTCTCTTCCAAGAAACCAGTCCCTGATGCCAAAAAAAGGTTGGGGACTACTGATCGAAAGCACTTATTGAACACCTAGTAAGTGCCAAGTACTGCTGACACCAAAATGAAAAGATATAGTCCCTGACCTGGAAGAACTTATCTTCTAGTGGGAAAGATCCTTAAAGATAAAATTTTAATACAAAATGACAGAAGGGAGGCTCAGAGTGTTTATAGAAAGGTTATTGGTCCAACCTAGGGAAACAGAAGAGGACACATAAAGGAGATAACCTCCAACCAGACTACTGAATAATCTGTAAAATTAGCCAGTTGCAGAGGCTGGAAAAGCATTCCAGAAAAATGGGGGAAACATGGGCTAAATCACAGAGGGATAGTTTAATATGTCTCTAGACATTTAAACACTTAAATATATCTCTAGACATTGTCAAATGTCCCCAGGGAGAAAAGGAACAAAATTAGCCCTTGTTGAAAAATACTGCTCTAGTTTTAAGATTAAAGATCATGTTCCATTCATCTTTTTTTTTTTTTGAGACAGAGTCTCACTTTGTTGCCCAGGCTAGAGTGAGTGCTGTGACGTCAGCCTAGCTCACAGCAACCTCAAACTCCTGGGCTCAAGCAATCCTACTGCCTCAGCCTCCCAAGTAGCTGGGACTACAGGCATGCGCCACTATGCCCGGCTAATTTTTTTCTATATATATTAGTTGGCCAATTAATTTCTTTCTATTTATTGTAGAGACAGGGTCTCGCTCTTGCTCAGGCTGGTTTCCAACTCTTGACTTCAAGCAATCCGCCTGCCTTGGCCTCCCAGAGTGCTAGGATTACAGGCATGCGCCACCATGCCCGGCCTCCATTCATCTTTGTACCTCTAGGCCCTAAGACAGTCCCTTATACATTCAATACTATTGCTTGACCTAAGCTATCAAGAAAGATTACTGCATAACTAACACATTAAAGTTTATCATTTAACAAATTTTAGCTAACATATATAATAAAATGGGAGAATTAAAAAAAGAATAGATTTAGAAATACACCAATCACCAGGATCAAGGATGTCTATACTTCTTTAAAGAGCATACCACATGTAATATTAAAATCAGCCATGGGTCAATTTCCATTACCACATGAAAGATTATTAGGAAGCATTAATGATCTTAATACTTGCTTATTAAAAATTAAATATTACAATTTTGATTCTAAATTTAGAACTCTCTACTATTTCTATGTGGCAGAAACATTTCCTGATCATCAAAAAAACCCAAATCCTCCCCCATACTTTCTATACCTGTTACAGCAAGGAAGAATCTAGTGACTAGTTCTCACCAATGGGCTATGAGAAGTGGTGTGTTTTACTTGCAGGCCAGAGCATAGACAAACAGGTGTAAACATTCCATGTTTCTCCTTCTTTTGTAAGATGACAATGAAGGCAATGTATTGAAATGACAAAGACACAAGAGAGATACAACCAGGATGCCTGAATTGCCATTAAGAAGGAACACACTGTAGAGCCACCAAACCACAAAAAAAATATTTTGTAAATGAGAAATAAAGTGTTTAGCCACTGAGGTTTTTGGTTTGTTACCCAGCATAACCTAGCCTGTCCTAATACAAAGTACAGAAAAGTGCTGTTAGTATCTGATGTGTCTATTCAGATGTTTAAGACACGATAATACTTTCTGAATAATCTTTATAGGTTCTAAATTTCTCATATATCACATAGAAAAAAATTATAAAGGTTCAAAATTTTCTCTATGATTACTATGCTTAATTGAAAAGGTTAAGGGAAGGACCTGAATAGACATTTCTCCAAAGAAAATACACAAATGACCAATAAGCACATGAAAAGATTCTCAGTATCACTAGTGACTGGGGAAATGCAAATCAAAACCACAAGACAACACCTGGTACCCATTATGATGCCTACTACCAAAAATATGGAATATAAGTGTTGGGAAGGATATGGAGTAATTAGAGCCCTTGTGCATTGCTGGTGTAAATGCAAAATGGTACAGCCACTGTGGAAAACAGTTGGATAGTTCCTCAAAAAAATTAAACATAAAATTACCACATTATCCAGCAATTCCATTTGTAGGTAAATACACAAAAGAACTGAAAGCAGGGACTTAAACAGATACTTGTATACTAATGTTCACAGCAGCATTTATCACAATAGCCATTAAATGTCCACCAAAGAATGAAAAAGCAAAATGTGGTATATACAAATAGTGGAATTCAGCCATAAAAAAAAAAGTCTGTTACAGAAAAGGATAAATATTATATTATTCCATTTTTATGAGGTAACTAGAATAGGCAAATTCATATGCAGAAAGTAGAATAGAGGTTACCAGAGGCTGGAGGAAAGCGAAGAATGAGGAGTTATTATTTAATACAATACATACAGAGTTTTTATTTGGAATGATGAACACAGACTGGACACAGATACTGGTGATGGTTGTATAACACTGTGAATGTACTTAATACCACTGAATTGTGTACTTAAAAATGGTTAAAATGGTGAATTTTATATTAAGCTACATATGTATGTACATATTATGTGTGTGTGTATATATATATATATATCTTAGGTATCACATTTAAAAAAAAAAAGGTTTTTAACCATGCAGATCATGTGTTTCTTTTTCTTTCACAGCCTGAGACCTGGCGAAAATTCTTCTAAATGTGCTACCGAACTAGATTTTCAATCCTGTCTGCCAAGAACTGCAACCAGATTGAACTCAAAGGAAGTTCAGTGAACCTGTCTGCATCTTAGTATGTATACGGAATTTTCAAAGAAAAACATCAAGATCTCTGTGAAACTTCGGTTGACTTCATAAATCTATTTGATACCATTGGCAGATCTGGGCTTTCGCAGCTACAAACAAGTATGGCAAGCAAGGCAGGAGATACTCTTAATGAACTGAAACAAAGCTATATATAAACAATGAGCTCTGCCCACAAAACTAGAATGGCAGACAAAACAGCCTGTGAACAATCAGGAATAAAATACACCCCCTTCAGGTAAAGGCTTTGAGTTTATTTCAAACCCCCAGAGGCATAATTTTAATTGACTCTGAACACAGTGGATTTGGTGACAAGTCAAAGTAGAATATTAAGCTGGATTGGATACTTGATTGGATACTTAAGTATCCAAAGATTGGATACTTTGTTCTATGACATTCTCACACAGTCACCAAAATCAAGTAAACATCTCCTAAATAAAATCCTAAGCCATTAAAAGTGACAAGCATGAAGACTATGTGCATTAAAAAAAGTTTGATAATTTCATCAAGGTAAAGAAAATAAAATGTCACATTATGATTACAACTATATAAAAGAAATATTGTTTGAATGTATGTATTTTCATAAGGAAATGCAGAACAAAAAGATTTACATGTGTAAGAATTTTTTATTATTTAAAGTTCTATTAACATTCTTAATATTTATAAAATAAAAACTGCTTTAAGGATTAAAACATAAATTAAACTAGTATACACATACTTTTAATTACTATAGGCCATGCACAATCCTATAGACCAGGCGTCCTCAAACTATGGCCTGCGGGCCATATATGGGGCCGCTGAGCACATTTATCTGGCCCTTCTGGTGTTTTTGCCGAGACTGCCTGTCCTGCTTAGCAGTTATCTCATCCAGGGCCCACGGTGTGCACTACCCAACGGTCTGAGGGACAGTGAACTGGCCCCCCCTGTTTAAAAAGTTTGAGGATCCATGCTACAGACTTTGTGGGACTAACAAATAAATAGTACAAGATAGAACACCTACTCTCTTGAGGATGTTATCTAAAAGGAGGAAAAGATTTGGGTGAAACTATTAGATAACCAAATATATTATATAATGCAGGCTTAACTAAGTAACTAAAGCTATTTATCATTAGATTTTATACCTCAAGAATTTGCCATGCAAGATAATTGATCACTAAGACATCATTTAAAAAACTCCCCTGACTCTGGCTGGCAATACTTCACTTGGTTAAAGATCAAAACATTCTGAGACTTCTTGCTTGGTAGATAAAAGACAAGGGACACTAAAATGACACTCTTAAGGTGTAAAGAAGCGAGCATATCGCGCACAATCTCTTTCTTAGCAAATAATAGCAGAGGAGTTGAAACTCCAGTAATCTATATTCTCTCATATACGCAATTAGTTAATGAATGCTCCTGAGCACCAATTATGATCAAAATCATCATACTGGGTGATGTGGAATATAGAATAAGGGAGATCCAGTCTCTAACAGAATCCAAAGTCTCAATAGAACAAGGGCTAGAAGAAAAATTTCACATAACTGAAAACAAAGGTATTCACCTTTCCTTTCCCAGACAAGTTATTCCCACTTCCCATGATAACAAAAGCAATAAAGTCATTTACATATCATTTCTTTTTTTACTCTCTATACTCAGCAATAACAAGTTTTGTCCAGGCTAGAAGAAAAATAAATTTCACATAACTGAAAACAAAGGTATTATCTTTCCTTTCCCAGACAAGTTATTCCCATTCCCATGATAACAAAAGCAATAAAGTCATTTACATATCATTTCTTTTTTTACTCTCTATACTCAGCAATAACAAATTTTGCCAATCATTTTACATATACCTTAAAAGACAAATTAAACTCCCTGCTTCACAATCCACCCTCCACCACATAGCTGCTAGACCAGATTCCCTCAAACACAATTCATGTCTAGTCTTTCCTTACCCTTTACAACAATCAATCTGGCTTCCCCTTTCATCCATTCCCTAGTTTAACATTCGTTTTGAACCTCCTATATCTCAGGAGCTTTTTTTCCTCTGTTGTAGATATGCTATCAATTTTTCTTATCCAGCATATATATCACACATCTTATCCCATCTTCCTGTGCAAATCATGCCTCTTCTTTTTCTTATCCTATAGTTTCTTCAAATTCTGACTCCAAAACAGCTTGTTCAGGAAGTTGTAGATTGACACCACTGGCTGGTCATCACTTATCTGAATGTGCTCATTAATATACTAATATCTGAATACTAACATTACATTAATGCTATCCAGAAACCAGTGTGTGGCACACTACAGGATTTACTAAACCGACTGAACCACTGCTAAATGTAGGTCTTAGTTGTAGGTCTTGATTTTTTAGTTCTTATCTACTACAAAAGATTTTTCAGACAGAAAAACTGAATCCAAACCTACTTTTTGCAGAAACACAAGATGTCATAAATGTACACTTATTTCAGCTTTCAAACCAATGACCTTCTTAGGCTTCCCCAAAACCCTGAAACCATATATTTACAAAGACAACAGATTTTACTTGCAAATTTAGAAATCAAAGCTGTAAATTCTCTTAAAAGTCAACTAAGAAACACCAAAGTTTCCCAAGTTTAAGCATGCTCGATTAATTTCATATGTTATGAAATGGGCTAGAATTTAAAAAGAACTAAAAACATTCAAAATTCTTAAGTTTCCAATACAGACTGTACTCTGTGTTAATCTCAGTTAAATAACTGAGGAGTCTGTGTTAATCTCAGTTAAATAAGTTAGTTAGCACAGATTTTAAAAGTTCAGAGATTTTTAAAAAACGTTTCTAAAGCTTTAACAAAATTCCACAATATCTACATAGTAGACAATTTTCTTCTCCTTTATCATGACTATCATTCTAATTTCTTTACTATACCAGTTTTTAAGAGTCCATGGTATGGCTGTAGAGTAACGATGTGGCTAATATTAAACATAAATACATAGTTGTGGAATTTCTGGTAATAGCTGTTGAATATAATTAAATTATATGAAACAGCAAAACATAACTGATAGCTAATGACTGAGTTTTAGAATAATTCATTGGTAAAATAAAAGGATGGTGGCGGGGGGAAGACTTCCCCAAAACCCTAAAAATAAAAAATACCACAGAGGATCTTCCTATTTAGAAGTCATTCTCAGAGGCAGATATCCACAGCTGAAATTTAATTCAGCCTGGCTTCTTGTTCCATCAGTTGGTCAAGTTATTTAATCTCTTTGAACCTTACTTTCCTCATCTGTAAAAAGGAACAGTGCCCACCTACCTTAAGTATAGAAGGTGCTTAATGTTAGTTCATTTCCACCAGAGTATGGATTTATTTCAGCAATCAAATTTAATAATTTTAAAAGGTAGAAAAGATTAGAAAGATCATTTTATCAACCCTCATATTCCAGCACATGCACGTAGGAACTTACTTTATTGTGTCTATAGTATCAGAACAGGGACTAGAATTTATACTTAAAGATGATTAGTGGAGTGTTTTAGCATATCACATTATAAATCCTTGTGGGGCTGTAATGAGGATTAAATGAGAAGTGCAGCTAAAGTACAAAGCACATGCCTGGTTAAATATATATTCAAATATATTTTAGTATGTAAGAGCATGGACTTTGGTGCTAGACTAACAGAGACCTAGACGATACATTTATTACATGTTTCTTTCTAGTTGATTATAGTTAACATAAAAATGGACACTTCTTTCCACAGGGTCTTGCCACATTTGATAACAACTTCCATGGGGAAGGAGCAGAGGCAGGTCTATCATATGAGTGGTACTGCTAATATGCTAGAATTCCTTCATGAACCCTTTTAAGAAATTATTCACAATGTACCTCTCCTCCCTATAAAGAAATGCTTGCTCATCCACTCAAAACACATACAAAACCAACCTGTGTGTATCTCAGATTCTGACCAATTACTGGAGAACACCATAAGCACAGAGCTGAACTCTAATCATTAAGCAGTGCACTTCTATTCTTAGGAAACATCAGGGTTTGGTTCAGTTGGCAACATTCCTGGCCTCTGGATCAAGAGGTCATAGTCTCACATTTCACATATGAACTCCAGTTTACAACCCTTGCTAGCACTCCTTCAGAATAATTCAAGAGGCATTAAATGACAGTGCCATCAAAAACCAAGTATCCAGTAAAACTTCAAATCTAGAAATATAACATAGAAATAAATTTGACATGCGAATCCTTCTTTTAAACAAAAGACTTTGTGCTAAGAAATAGTTGAAAGAGAGAGGGAGAGAGAGAATGTTTTGGCCAAAGGTAAGATAAATGAATTATATTGCATAACTACATTGACACATGTTGTTAAACACTGACGTATTCCAAAAAGGGTAAGGCAACATCTACAGTATTAAAAATAAGCTTCTAGCCTCTGAATATTTCTATTAAATAATTTAACTTCATACTGGGATGGTGGGCTAAAAATATAGAAAAAATTTTTGCAGAAATGAGGGGTCATATCAAGTGATTTCATGTGGACAATCCACAAGCACACAACTCAGACAGGGTGGCACCAAGTGATTAACAGCCCTTTATAAAAATAGATAAATAATGTTGCAATACATGAGCTCTCATTTGAAACACTAGGCTGAATTCCTGAAAGCAGAAGCTTATTCTGTACTTTAAAAATAGGCATCCTAATAAAATCAATAAGCTACATTTAAAATTCATACAACAGGTGACTTATTTTAAATAATACCAGAGGTCCCAAAATGCCACAATGTAAATTTCCTTAAACCAAACTATTTTTTCTCTAATTAAAGTTATATGATTGAATATGCATTTTACTCCTATGGAAATAATTTGGCCCTAAGATCATTACAAGAACTACATAACCTGAACTAATTCTGTATAGTTGCAAAAAAACCTTCTGGGATTTCTCTATGTGTGTAGGTATAGAAAATATTTTCTATGATGTCAAGAATTTTCACTTTTCATTTCAAAGGGCCTTATCTAGTATTGCTATTTTCAGTGTTCAGACAGCTTTACTTACGGACTCTTGATCACAATCTGGAGCCAGAAGGCACCCAAGAGGTCATTCTGTCTCTTCCCAGGCAGAATTGCCAACGCTGTAATGCCCTCTACAAATAACTGTCAGCCTCCACATTTGCTTAGTCTTCTTTACACATCTTAACCATGAAGGCTACTTTATCTCAATCAGGTACTATGAAAGAAATCATTCCTGTTGCTTATCATTCCCAGAAGTCGGAAATTCCAACTACAACAGTTCCATTAAGGAAGCTATAATTAATAAATGACCGTCAATTTGAACTCACTACCATTTTCAGAGTTACCATATAAAAGCAGAGCAACACAAACATAAATGATATCTTTATCAAATTCTAACCCAGCCAGGTGCAGTGGTTCACATCTGTAATCCCAGCACTTTGGGAGGCTAAGGCAGAAGGATTGCTTGAGCCCATGAGTTTGAGACCAGACTGGGTAACACAGTGAGATTCTGTCTCTGTAAAAAATGTTTTAAAAATAGCTGGACATGGTGGTGCATACTTATAATCCTAGCTACCAGGAAGGCTGAGGCAGGAGGATCACTTCAGCCTCGGAGTTCCAGGCTGTAGTGAGTCATGATCATTCCAGCCTGGGTGATAGAGAAAGAAAGGAAAGAAAGGAAAAAAAGGAAAAAAAGGCAAAGAAAGAAAAAAATTCAAGCCCAATGTGTAAGTACTAACAAGTAATTTGTTCAATTAAGACACTGGTTTTCAGATAAAAGACAACTTCTATGTAACCTCTCTTCCTTTAGTGACTATATACTATGTGACCTGCTGTTAGCAATAAACAAAGCCAAGTAATAAAAGACAACATTTATATGGCCTTTTAGAGTTTATGTAGTAGGACTCTCACACACTATCACATATATGTATAAAATAATAAAGGAAACTTAAAATCTATCAGCAGCAGTTGAAGGTTGGGGTTTAGTGCTTGCTAAACCGTGAATATTTCTACATCTGTAAAATGACGATCCATCTATCTCACAGCCTGATAGATGTGTTTGATGATATGGAAGAGTATAAAACAGTCATATCTTGAATCTGAAAAGTCTTTTCAATTCATTCAACTATTTGACAAGTGGATGCATACATCAGAATCACCTGAGTTTTTGAACCAGTCGTTAATTCATCTTTACTGGTGCTATTTCTTTTAAGGAACATGCTAAAGCACCCCAGTTTAATTCAGTAAGTATTTGCGATCACCAAATGAGTATGCAATATAAATGAGATACTACAGTAAATATAGTGTAGTCTATTATTTATCTTAATTCAATCTATACAAAAACTTATTAAAGAACAAAAACAAAAAAAAACAATTTAAAAACCTTTAATGGCTATAAAGAGGCAGCAATAGATTAACAAATTGCTCATGCTTTGGAGTGACAGACCTGAATGGGTGAACTCTGCTAAGTTACTTTACCTCTCCAAAGCAGACCCCTAATCTATAAAACAGGTATCTATAAAGAAGATTAAATGAGATAAAGCCTGGTAAGAGACTTAGCATACATATAAGCAAGTATTCAAGTACTCACTTTAAAGCAGTAATACCAATTATAGCATATAAAACAAATTTTAACATGCTCGAAAGGAAGTTCCTTTAACCCAATTATTAGTCTGAAAACATATTATCACATTAACCACAAATGTTTTTCTCTGAAATTAAATGTAAGTATAAATCACTACCCTGCTCATAAAATATTAACATTCTTCCATACACATGAATGAAGCAACTAATCATCAGCAATCTGCATTACTGCCTATAATGGGTTAAAAAATTCTAAGTTGTATTTGACAATCAAAACAGTCCAAAATTAATAATGATTGTAAAGAATAGATGCTGAAAAATATGGAAAGAGTCTGGCTACACCATGGCTCTGACATCAATGAATAGTTCTTCTCTCAGAAGGCTATAAAAAGCCCTTTTTTTGGCTCTCAGGGACGGTGATTGCCTCTCAGTTTTTGTGCTAACAGAGTAGTACAAATGAGAAACAGCTGGAAGTTAAAGTATCAAATTTATTTCTCTTTTACAGTTTGGTAAATAATACACAATTAGTGATACATTAGTATTTTCTCAAACAGACAAATATTTCTTAAAATCAGTTTGCATTCTTATCATAAGTACAGCCAAAAACTAATCACTGATTCTTTCTCTGGAAAGGCTGGCCCTTGCTTTTCTAACTCTTTCAACCCTAAATATCAACTCCATCTTAATATAGATCCTATAATGTCATTGTTAGAACTTTTACTTTTCATTTTCCTCTACAATATCAGCTAAATCACACAAAGAAAAACATTTCCTCTAAAAATATTCCTCCTATTGCCAACATTACTAAGTATTTTTGCTTAATGGCAGTATTCACATACTAAACTTAGTATATTTTATTCTAAATGAAAACCACTATAAATACAACACTGTCACACTAGAAAATACTTAATTTGGTATTTATATATAGACCTGGGAGTTCACAGGAAATTTATTTTCATAGCATTTCAGAGCTGAAAAAGTTCTTATACATCATATATATATTCCAGTCCACTAATTTTACAAATGAGGAGACCAATGCTCTAGAATTCAGTCAGTAAATCAGCCAGCTAGCCATACTATTAAACATCTATTATACGCCAAGACACTGCTAACTGCTCGAAACATAATGGTAAACCCAATAGACCTTGCAACATCTAGTGGAAGAGACAAGCAATCAACAGCTAAAATTCAAATTAGAGAGTACTGGATTTTTAATCAGATGTAGAATTATTAAACTTACATGCTGTCATTATAAAACCATTCACATATAAAGCAAAGTCAACAGAAGGATATAGAGTAAAACCCTATTCTATCTAATCCTAAACATCTTTCAAATAAACCTCCAATAATTCCAACACAGAAATCTTTTTTTTTCTCCTGAGTTCCTAAGGTAATACTACTTAGGAATTACCACAGTGTTTATCAGTCAACTAGGCAATTTTTTCATGCCACATCTTACTGCTTCATGCACATTTGCCTCCTGAGTACTGGGACTACTACACTGCTCTCAGTCCCAGTCCCATAGCTCCAAACACAGTGCTGACGCTTTCTTTATGAAGACACCAAAACAGAAGAAAATAACTCAATGCTTCTGAAATAATGGGAACAACACTGAAAAGCAGTTCTCAACATCTTTTTGGTGAATATCTGCAATGTATTATCACTATGCTAGGTACATGGGATACAACATCAAGTCCCAAGTGAAAACTTTTACTCCCAATTCAGCGTGGTTAATAATGGAAGGCCAGAAGAGAGGACTCCAAGGCTGACCTGGGGCCAGGAAAAATCTAAGACTAGGGGAATTAACATCTGAGCGGAATCTTGAGGAATTTGTTATTTAAGTAATCCCCCGAAAGGCGGAAGTGGAGCACAAAGGTGAGGCAGGACCTTCAAACAACAGTTCCCAAAGGCCACCATTTAGTGAAACAAATGTCCTAAATCTCAATTTAGTTCACAGAACTAGAAAATTTCTCTCAATTATAACTTCCACAGTTAAGAAACTCACTATTCCACCTAATCTATGAAACTCTAAAGGATTATTCAGGAACTAAGGTGCCATTTTAAAGGCCTAGTAATTTGGGGGACATCCTTAATGATACTGTTCTTTTTAGTCTGTGTTCCTATCATAGGTAGTTTTGTTGGGGGTGGTGGTTCTTGAGTCATAGTAAGTCAGCAAATACTTACTCTTATAGGTAATGCCCATATGAATAGAAAACACTTTAAGTATCCTGGATTATTATAGTCAAGTATTAACACTTTCAAATAATTTGAATTAAAAATTTAACTCAGATTTTAATTCTTATAATAAATTCTGATTTTATCAATTGATGCTTTCTTGAAATAAAAATTATAGGTATTGACAAAAACTAATTTTCTAGTAGTCATTTAAAATTTTCCTGAAACAGTTGGATGTGGTGGCTCACTCCTATAATCCCAGCACTTTGGGAGGCTGAGGCAAGAGGATTGCTTGAGCCTAGGAGTTGGAGATTACAGTGAGCTATGAATAAGCTACTGCACTCCAGCCTGGGCAACAGAGTAAGACCCTATCTCTAAAACAAAAATAATATTTTCCTGAAATTGAATCCAAAACAATGGAAAAATATACATTCGTTTTTTATAGGGACAGAGAACACCATGCAACAATGCCCAAACTTTTTAAGCTATCAGACTATATATAGAAAAGCTGGTATGTTTTAAAAATTTAACACTGAAAAGTGGAAAGGTTGTAAAATTCACAGGTTAAAAGTATCCTGTTTAAGACAAAACCCCTATTAATTTTATCCTGGCAGACTGAAACTCACTGGTTTTCAGTTCACCATGTGCTGATATCTAATCAAATATACTTTCCCAAATTCAGGTAAGCCTACATCATTCTTTGATGACACAACCCCAAATGAGACCATTTTATTTCATTTTCTATCATTATCTAAAAAAACAAAAACCCCTACACAGAAATGAATATTTTCATAGGTAAGCGATAAAGACAACATGAAATCCAAAAATTAAACTGTCCCTAAACACAGATCCCAGATCTAAAGGATGTAATTTCTTTGACAACCCAACATCTGTTTTTATGAGCTTATGGAAAACTGTTAGACAAATTCTGCATTTGATAAGATGATCTAATTTAAATAACTAAAATGGAGTGGGGGCGTGGAAGAATCCTTGTATTCTTAGCCTCTGAACAATTTCCTGAAAACTAAAATACTAGCAGTATATTCTTAAAACTGCTTAATAATCTACCTACTAACAAAGTAGGTGTAGAATGCTTGAAACCCTCTTGCTCTTTAAAAAGTAGGCAATTGATAAAAATTGAAGAGGGTAAACTTTGTACAGCAGTAGTTCTGAACTCACTCCACACAGGCTGCAGGGTGGGGGCTTGAATGACTGTTGGCCTGCAATCACTGACTTGCTCAGCAACTTTGCTATAATAGCTTCAAATTGCAGGCCTGAGGAAATGCTCCATAAATAGCTGCTCTTTTTTTTTTTTGTAAAGCCTCTTCATAGACCCAATACAACTCCACTACCAAAAATGGAGGCATCACCATAGACTTTTTTCTTTTCTTAAATCAAGAGAACAACTAGGGATATACTGCTAATCACGTTACTCATTTTGGGCGTATGAATCACAGTGCTGAAAATCTGATTCACTGTTTAAATTCAACTTTTAGGTGACAAAAAAATTATAATGGATTAAATCAGTTTTGTATAATCACTCCATTACACAAAGAGGAAGTTCCAATTGCTTGTATAGGTCTTTAGAAAAACACATACAAGCTTAGTTTTGAAAATAAATGTTTAAGAATGTCTTCGTTACCTTCCAGTGAAGTAGTGCTCAAGTGTCCATTCACAAGAAAACAAAACCTGGACCCATGTAGTATGATCACAGAAAACATTTTTGAGAAGCAGAAACAACATGAATATAAACAATTATTCTAAAGTCACTACAAGTACTTTCCTCCTGTATTATTTTACCTATATTCTATGTATATAAACATGCATATACATATATAACTTGATAATTCTGATAATTTTCTAGTCAGTAAATTAAAGGAACAGCAAAATTCAAGGAACAGCAAATTAATAAATTCTAATCCATTAGCAATAACAATGAACACTTTTCTCAACTCACACAAACTCAGGGAGGGAAAGAAGGCAACAAAGTAATTAAATGAAACACAGGTACCAGGAAATCCAGGCTTCATTCTGCTACAGTTTTCCATGTGAGTTCATGCTTAATCTAGGGATAGGTAATTTAAGATGAGACAGGTTTTTTGGTAAAATACCAGAGTCAAATTTTAGAGGAAAATTACAATTAAGTGTCAATTAGAATTCATAGTCAGGGAGATAAATGCTAAATT
Source organism: Microcebus murinus (assembly GCF_040939455.1). Taxonomy (NCBI): domain Eukaryota; kingdom Metazoa; phylum Chordata; class Mammalia; order Primates; family Cheirogaleidae; genus Microcebus; species Microcebus murinus. The sequence continues at coordinate 82,829,408 of NC_134107.1, read as the reverse complement.
GTAACCAAAAAGGCCATATTCTGTCCATCCCACCAAATGGTCTAAAAATAACCTGATTAATGAAATCTCAAGAGGAAACACCTATCAAATTTATATTAAATTATCCATAAAAATAAGATTTTTACATCTTAACAGTATAAATTGTTTCCTACTGTCATTATGTTCTACTCTCATTTTTTATGCCCAGATGATAATTCCTCTATCATGAACATTATTTAATAAAACTTCCCTTTCAAGTGCGGCTGATTTAAAAACATGGACACAATCATTTGCAGTTCCTTTCATCAAGAGGCACAATCTACTTCCCAAACCCTTAAATCTGGGCTGACCTTATCATTTGCTTCAACCAACAGAATGTGATAGAAAGTAACACTGTACAGTGTCCTCAAGCAGCCCTAAAGCTTCTACCTTCATCCTCTTGGAATGCTCCCAACATGTAAGGAAGCATGGACTAGACAGCTAAATGATGAGAGCTTGTGGAAAGAAAGGCCTAAACTAGGTTGGCACTAAGGCCCCAGACACTTGAGTGTCCTTTTACCCTCCAGCCCCGACATAGCTGCCAGATGCAGTTGTATGAGTGACCCCACACAGTATCAGCAGAAGAGCTGCTTGGCTGAGCCCAACCCAAATAAGAGAATTGTTTTAAGCCACTAATTTGGTGCATAGTCAGTTGTTAATGCAGCAAAGGATAAACAATACACTGAAGGAAAGAATTTGGTTCAACCCTTCCACCTTTCTAAAAAGCCAGAAGTTAAAGACAAGCTGTGTTATAAATGCTTTTAGAAGATTTATAAGGTTAATGAAACTCCATGACAGTAGGGGGGGAAAATAAAGCATGACTGTAATAATGTGAAATATTTCGAACTAAATCAGCCCACAAGAACATATTTGCTATTATTTTCAATGAAACAACTTAAAAAGTCAAATTTAACTTGTCTTTTTTGTGACTTAACATGTGGCAGGGAAAAGCAGCAAATGCCTTTAACCATTATATAGTTTTAAAATATATGTTTTCCTCAGAATGTTTATTATGAAAATTCTGAACATACAGCAAGATTAGAAGAATTTTACAGTTAACATTCATATACACATCACCTAAATTCTACCTATCTACATTATTTTGATGAATTTGTTAAACTAATCAGCTTAACTTTTTTAATACCAAGAAATGATATTAAAATAACATTATGTGGGCACTCCATTTAAAAATGAATATCCTACAAACTTTAAAGAGACAGATGCAGTGTAATATTAATATAGCAACTTCCATTCACTGAGAGATTATTATTACTAGTTTCTGTGCTATGGGTTTAACACGATACCTAATCCTCTTAATAACTATGCTTGGTAAATATTACCATTTATTTTATATGACTTGCCTGAGGTCCTAAAGACAGTAAGAAACAGAACTAAATTTTCAACTCAGATCTTATTAGTTCCAAATCTTTAGATTACTAAAACTTTGACATTAAGGGGAAAAAACAGAGGTATTTGTACCATCTTCATAGATTGGAAGATTTAATAGTGTAAAGATGCCAATTCTTCCAATTTTTCTATAGATTCATTGCCATCTCAAAATTTTAAGAGGTAGAACTTGACAGACCAATTCTAAAATTTATTTGACTACAACAAAGAATGGCCAAGACAGGACAAAATAAAAAAACTTTCTCCACTATCAAGACATATTATATCATGATAGTAATTAAGTCAGTGCTACTGGCACAGGAATAGAAAGAAAACAAAAAGGACAGTAACAGATTTATGTATCTGTCATGGACAGAGGTAAAACTGCTCATCACTGAGGAGCAGACTTTTCAATAAACTGAATGAGATGTCCAAGGTTAGGCTGTAAGAAGCTTGAAAATTCTACCCAGGCCTCTTGAAGTCCCCTCTCTAGGAATCCTCAGCTGCCATTTAAGAAATTCAACTGCCTTGGTTGGGGCTGCACTGCTAGAAAAGTCGCATGTAGGCACTCTGGTGGACAGTCCCAGATTCCACTCACCACACCAAAGCACAAGACCTGTGAGTGAAGCCATTTTTGGATGCAGTCTGACAACTGAATGTTACTGAGACACCTCCACTGATGCTACGTGGAATAGAGTCAAGAATTGTGCCTTGACTAAATTCCTAAGTCACAAAATTGTAAGTTAGAATAAAACTGTTGTTTTAAACCATAAATTTGGGGGTAGTTTGTTATGCAGTAATCGGTAACTGAAAGAGGTAACACATGTAGATGGTAAAACTAAAAATAAGACAAAAGTCAGGACAGTGGTTACCTCTAGATGAAAGGAAAGGGATGCGTTCAGTGAGAGGCACATGGAAGACTTGTAAGGAATCAGCCGTATTATCTTTATTAACCTTGTTAGTGGTTACATGGGTACTTGCATCCTAATCAACATTTAAAATATGTTTTATACATTATTCTATATATTTTTAAATTTTCCATAGATTAAAAAAAGGAGAGACATGAAAGCATATTAGGACAAAGTACATATCTCTAAATAATATGGATAGCAATATTAAGATTCAAAAAACTAATCTCTCAATCATACATCTGCATTTAATGTACATGCTTGTTTTTTTTTTTTAAGATATTATAGAGTCAAGGTCTTGCTCTGCCACCCAGGCTGGAGTACAAATGGCACAATCATAGCTCACTACAACCTCAAACTCCTGGGCTCAAGATATCCTCTACCTCAGCCTCCCAATCAGCTAAAGACTACAGGTGTGTGTCACCATGCCCAACTCATTTTTTTAAAATTACTTTTTGTAGAGATAGGGTCTTGCTATGTTGCCCAGGCTGGTCTTGAACTCCTGGGCTCAAGTGGATCCTCCCACCTAAGGCTGCCAAAGTGCTAGGATTATAGACATGAGCCACCACACCTGGCCATTATCTTTATATAATGTGCTAGTCTGGCACCTTGAAAGGAGAAAGCAAAAGGTTTCCTTAACAAGTCAATCCAAAGAAAGTGAGTGTCCCTTCATATCACCTAAACAGATAACCTTGCAAACCATTAAACCAGTATAACAGGCTAAATGTCTATGTTCCCCCCAAATTCAGTTGCTGATCCCCACATCCCCAATATAATATTTGGAGATGGAACCTTTTGAGGTGATTAGGGTTAGATGAGGCCATAAGGATAGGGTCCTCATGAAGAAATTTCTGTCCTTATAAAAAATAACACAAATGACAACTGAGAGCTCTCACTCCTTCTCCCCTAATGCACAAAAAGAGGTCATGTGAGCACACAAAGAGATGGCAGTCACCTACAAACCAAAAAAGGCCTCAGAATGAAACCCACCTCACCCACACCTTGACCTTAGACATCCTAGCCTCCAAAACTGTGAGAAATAAATTTCTTTTTTAAGCTGCTCAGCCTATAGAATGTTGTTATGGCTGCCCAAGCTAAGATAACCAGTAATAGTGAATGATTTCCATGTGGCTTACCATAAAACAGCAGAGTTGAAATCTTAACAGCGTAATATGTTGCTGTCAACTAAATTTATTTTTGATTACCAGCATTCGTGAAAACTCCTAACTTCCTTCCAAAAGTATATTAAACTCCTAAGTTTAGGTAAAGAATTTTTGACTGCTGTGTGCCACCAAAGCTTTATTAATAAATTTTAAATCCTAGAATGTTTTAAAGACAAAATTCAATTTCCATAGTAACTTATATAATGGTGATAGGCAGAACACTAGGTTTTATAATCTATCTGAATAAATTTTGATTAATAAACAAGTTCTCAAATATTTGGTTTTGGTAATTTAAAATGGACTAAGCCATTTGATTCTGTTTTTCTAAAACTATTTCAAAAGCTTATTTTAAAAATTCTTTAAATTTCTGAAAGTAGATACATTTCAATCAAACTATTTCCCTATGCAACTTTAAAAAGTCAAAAATTATGTATTATATCAAATTTTACTATTAATTCAATTTTGGCAGTGATAAAACATAAATAATCAATGTATGAAAAGGGTTTATATTCACTTCTCATAATTCTAATAAGTTCACTTGGTAAACAAATGAACAGTAAGCTAAATTTAAGTAGTACCGGGTAACAAAATGAAAACAATCACTTTCAACCAGCGTTTTCTGATAAATAATACTGTCAAAAAGTAGCAAAGAAAAAAAGTAAACAGGTGCTAACTTCAAAATAAACCTTTTTAAAATGTATACAGTATACAACTGTATTTGGTTCATATAATGCACTATCCTTACTTCTACACAATTTGTTTCAAACAATGAATAAAGCCAAGCCATTTATTGCTTGTTCAAGTGTTTTGATACAAGAACTGTCTAAAAAGTGAAAAAAAAAAAAAATGCCCAAAGTCAGAGTGCAGAGTTAACTATGATTAACAGTATCAAAAGAAGACTCTTAAAATGCAATCTCATTCAGAGTGGGAGAGGGGGGAGCAAGTCCTTTGGTGTTACCAGAAAACCTTTTGGCAACTCTGTCTCTGACTTTTCACCTCCTCTATCCTCACAATCACACTGAGCTGAAAATGCTGATTCCATAAACATGACTTGAGTACTGTCTCTTCTCTTGGGTCCTTTGCACCTACCACCTCATTATTTTCCCCCAGAACTCCCACAGTTATCTGCTCACTGGGATCACTTTTACAAGAACAGAATTTTATTGCTTATTCATTTAATTCTAAAGCAGTCAGATATTCACTGTCCATGGAATAATCTTGTAACACCCTAGAGTGAAACTATTGTTAATTTATATCCAGAAAACCAGTAGTACCCTTTTTTAATAGTTCCAGTTATTTAAGTTTAAGATTAATCTCAAAGTCATAAAATTAACTTTAGAATACACAAAGTAAATACCCTAGTTAGCATGCTTTTTAGCACAAAATGAGCATATATAATTTATCATCCAAAGTGGGATATTTTTAAGACTGAAAAGAGCAACAATGATTATGCAGTTTTGAAAAGAGCAATAACAATATGCAGAAACTACAGGCATCAACCAGGGTGACTACTAACCAATTGACTCTGAAATAATGAGCAGTCTAGGTGATGGCATCTGCCAATAAATATATCTAGAGCTACTCATATAACGCTGAACAAAGAGTGCAAGATCTATCTTTACTGAGCTTGTAGTCAGTTATTAGTGAGCCTGAACAGTGAGAGACAGTTAGCAATGATAAGGCAAACAAGATGACTTATAGTGGAGTTCTGAGACCCATCCAGTCAGTCCCTTAAGACTGACATATTAATTTTGTTCCATTCCAGAGAGTGGAACCCAGCAAACTCTTTAAACAATACAATGCCTGCTACATAGAACCACTACATAGGTGTTTATAAAATAAAAAGAACACTAATCACACACAGTGAGTTCAAAGAAAATAACAGAAGGGCAGGCAGAAAGAAATCATATCATAGCAAGCAACTCAACACACATCATCCAGAACGAAGTGGGTCTTTTTTTGAGAAAAAACACCCAGTGTTTGAGGGAGGAAAGGGAGTTAACCTACTGATAAGCTGTGTGAATTCTTATCTGTAGTATTATGGGAACTACCTCAAAACCGAAGAAAAGACAGGTACACAAAGGGCATACTTTGTCCTCCAATTCAGAGGACAATGACACTTACATATCATTGTGAAGAAACAGTGACTATTTTCTCACCCATAAGAAGAGATTTTTACTAGTCCTAACAGGAAAGTTTGTACATCCTCCAGCTGGGAGGGGTTAAAAGTGATCCTATTACATCATTTGGAGCCCATCCAAACTGCATGATTTTAGAAACATAACCTATATGGGTCTGAACATGTGTAGAGGAAAAACAGAAACATCTGTATTTGGACATCACTTCACTAGTTTTTTTAATCTTTAAAAAAAAGTTATCCAGGAGAGCTTGGTAAATTTTAACTGTGACTCTGTAAGAGATAAGGGTTTTCTGAGAACCTGCCTGAGAACCAGGCAGGTTCTCAGAAGTCTCCGCTCATTTCTAACTTTAGCACTTTAACATGCTTCCATATTTTACATGTTTAAGATATATTGATTCTGTTCCACTCTTCACACCATTCAATATTTTAATGCCTTCTATGATTCACAAGTATTCACTTCTTTGGTAGCATTTAACACTCTTCTCTGGTTGCTAACAGAATGCTCCAATCTGGTATGCTTTGGTCATTAAAAATTTTATGCAGTTTTAAAAGGTTTGCTTCCTCTTTTTCCCTAACAGATATTCCATATGTAACGACTTTTTACCTAAATAAGGAAGAGATTGCTGAAAAAGCAGACCTGGAGAAATTCAACTTGAGATCAAAAACAACAAAGGGTCCTAACACATCTCATTTAGCATCTATGGGTGAATGTATTTTAACCTAAACCCAGTCTTCATGAAATTCTAACTTAGTCCCTAAAAACACTTACATGTACCATACTACAGTATATAGGGGGGAAAATAATATTCTGTGACATCGACAATGGCCTATTAAAGACTGAGCATAGACAACTTTTCTGAGCTATCTATTAAAAGAGCATTTGCAAGGAAAAGAAGCAACCTAAACTGAGACAAAACCCAGTTTATATGCTTCTTGGGGTTAACCTATGCAAGTATATTTACAACTACTGAATCAACTGAGATATGCATATTTTTCCTACCATCTGTACTGATGAGAGAAAGAAAAAGGAAACAGAAAGAGAGAAGAGAAGGGAATGCTGCTAATTCTATAAGGCTGTTTTACTTTAAAGCCCTAATTTTTAAAGCTGCACATACTAGACAAGAATTCTGAAATGGTACACAAACAGAAATATCTCCACTATCATATATAAGAATAGGAATTATGTTTCCAGTCTTTCTGCCCCTTCAAATTTTTTCAGAATCCAAGACCTCTGAACAAAATTCACACACTGTCCAATCAATGCAAACCACCTCACGTTAAAGTCTATAGTTCTTCTTTAAGAAAATCTAACATGTAAAAATGTAGTGTAAAACTGACACTAATGGGGATAAATATACTTGAATTAATCATCTGCCTTGTAAAAGCATTTACTTAAGGATTTAGTAAAAAGGGATCTTGTAACATACAAGTCAAATCACATGAAATTGCTAACAGTAACTGGGGCTTAGAAAACCGATAACTTTATATAGTCACAGCCTGATAATCATAATTATAAATTTAATTCATAAAAAATCAGCTTACATATAACTTTTTAAAAACCTATTACATACCCCTCAGCCCAGTCCAAGCGGAAGATGGGATTTAGGTTTCAGAGAAACAGATCCAGAGCTTCTGGATTCAGACACTTGCCATAGCCAAGAGCAGAGATGAAGCCTAACTCTGTTCAGCCCTAGAACACTGGTAAGTCAGTCTTAACACCCATCACCACTGATGCTCTCTAGAGAGACTAGCAGATTTTTCTTCTACGAAAACTGGCCCCTATAAGAGGAAATTACTAAGATACTGACAGGTAGGGTCCCCCCTATAACTTTAGGGCTTGGTCTCTGTTGTATTATTCTCCAGTGAAGCCCACTTAAACAATGAAAGCAGAAGAAAATTTAAAAAAGAAATACCTCATATAATATTCTCAGAGAGAGATTACTACATCCATGACATAAGAACAGCATGTTATTAAAAATAACAAACAATGAGCTCAGAAAAGAGCCACTGGAAATTAAGAATGATAAATGGCTTTTTGAAAAAATAATATCAACTAAAAAATTAAAAGTTAAAGTTGAAGGGATCTCCCAGAAAGCATAAAAAAGGCTAAATGAAGTGAAATAGTAGGACAAGATAAGAAAATTAAAGAGTTATTTTGACTAGCAAAAATTCCAGAAAAAGAGAACAGATAAAACAGACTGCAAAAAATCACCCAGGAATTAATAAAAGAAATGTTTTCCAGGACTGTCCTTCACCCCTTTAGGGCAACTGTACTGCAAAACTTTAAGGGGCATCATTCATATTGAACACTGAGTTTCCAGATCATGCATTCTTTACAATGAATTTTAAAAGGCCCACACCCAGGCATATCATGAAATCAGACCTGCAAAGATAAAGAACAAAATACTAAAAACCCTAAGAGAAGCAAATTGGACTTACTCAATTAGAAAACTGGAAGCTAGAATAAAATGGAGAAAAGGCTTCAAAATTCCAAGAGAAAATAATCTTAAATTCTACAACCAAACTACCCATTAAATGTTAACAGACGAAGATATTTTTAGACACCTCCCATGCACCCTTTTTCTCAGCAAATTTCTGAGGGATGACCAAATTCTTAAGAGCAAATCAAGAATGAAAAAAATAGAGTATCCAACCAGGAAAAATGATGCAGGGACTCCCCAAGACAGAGCCAAGGATGTCATAGTATGACAACTCTAAAACAAGTCTAGCCCAGTGCGGGAAGACAAAAGGACTCAGGGATGCCTCCAAGGGGCAAAAAAGCAACAGAAATACAAATGGAAACAAACAAACAAGGCAATTAATAATTGCCTAACAAGAAAATATGAAAGTTGCTGAGAAAGCCATAGTATATCACATGGCTCAGCTGTGGGTAAAACCTAAATAGTCAAAATAATGTAAAAATATTTTAAAAATTATATTATTCAGAGAAGATAAAAGGAAGATTTGAGGAGTGAAGAAAATTCAAGAAATAGCAGTGTAACATATTTTATAGAGTTTTTCTAAGTATTAAGGGAAAATACATCTAAAAGGAGTTTAAAGTGTTTCCCTCTGGAGGATGCAAGCCAGATATCAAGAAAAGCAGGCTACTGCTCTTTTTCTTTATATATCTTATAGTATTAAGGAATTTTCTAAATTGATGTATATGTTACTGCCCTAAAAATTAAATTTCAAAACATGTTTGTACATGAGGCTATGAAAACAAGCATCTTCAAACTCCTCTCACTGGTAGACTCTGGTGCTTCCTCGCCTACTTCCTTCTCTCCTGAACTTTCCAATTCTAATAAATGTTACTTTTATAATAAAAGGCATATACCTTATTAAAAGAAATCCATTAAGTCAGATGCAGTCGCCCCTTATCCTTAGGCGATACATTCCAAGAACCCTAGTCTATGCCTGCAACTGTGGATACTACCAAACTCTATATATACTATGTCTTTTTTTTTTCTTCTAAATACTATGTCTTTCTGATGACCAAGATGGCTAATAAGTGATCACTGGGCAGGTAAACAGTGTGGATGATTCATGTCCCAGACTGGATGGCACAAGATTTCACATACTACTCGGAAGAGCGCACAATTTAAAACATATGAATTGTTTATATCAGGAATTTTCCATTTAATATTTTCATACTGCAGTTGACCACACATAACTGAAATCTCAGAAAGCAAAACCATGAATGTCATGGGGGAACTACTATATATGAAGAAAGGAGAGTGAGGGGAGAATGGTTTTGTAAACATAAAACAAGAGAACCCCACATTCATGTCTTGTACAGAAAATTAAAAAATCCCCATCTTGTCTCACCTTCTAGATGGTAGGGTTTACTTTCATTCCAAAAGCCTGTTCCATATTACAGTCACATCAGGGTATGTGAGAAGTTGAATTTCAAACAACTTTCTATCTCACATTTGATTTAGTCAAAGCACACAGTAGCACTCTAAAGGGGCTGTCTTTACCAAATCAAATAGTCCAAAGTAAGTTTTCGTGTGTGTATTGAAAGGCACATCTCTCTAAACACATTTACTAGACAAATGAAGCCCTTAGTTAGCCCCAAACAAACCTCCTCCCCCATTTCGGTTAAGTAAGCAATTGCAAGAGGAAGAAGGAAATGTCCCTTCACCTGACACCCCCCAAATCAGGACCCAGATGAAGAATTTGAAGTCTAGTGACTAACATTATCCCAAGAAGAAATAAAGATGCAAATTAACAGCACTAACCACAAATAAAGTGTTAAAAATATTTGGTGGAAGAAAACCTGAATAACAGATACTCCCCTGGGCATTATGTTATTAATTTGTAACATCACTCAGAGAAACAACAGCTTATCACTTGGCGTGTTAAAGATTATGATTCTTCTCTTGCTAAGAGCCAAAGGAGGATAAAACTACTGACCATTTTCCTTGTCTAGCATATTAATGGGGGGGGGGGGAAGGACCGTTGTGATTTATAGCAAACTTCTTTCTTTGCTTTTAGAAGGGGTCAAGGCCTAAGTAAATAAAAGTGCTTCCACCATGGCAGTACTTGTTCCCAGGAAACTTGGTGCTACAGTACTTGAGCAACCAGAACCATGAAGCAATTCTTCATAAAAACAGCAACAACCCTTTCATGACCTGAAGTTCTGATTAATCCTAGAATCAGAAGCCCTTTTTGTAAGAACTGCATCACTTAGAAACCACAGTTATAGAACCGCACAGCTCTTTTAAGACCTCCTTTTATACAATGCTACTCATCTATTATTAAACTCTCAAGCAATAATTAATGGCTAAATTATGCTATTACAGAAGGTAGCAAATTAAGTTTGAATAATCTTAAATCTTAACAACTGATTTTTTTTTTTTTTTTTTTTTTTTGAGACAGAGTCTCACTTTGTTGTCCAGGCTAGAGTGAGTGCCATGGCGTCAGCCTAGCTCACAGCAACCTCAAACTCCTGGGCTTGAGTGATCCTTCTGCCTCAGCCCCCCGAGTAGCTGGGACTACAGGCATGCGCCACCATGCCCGGCTAATTTTTTATATATATATCAGTTGGCCAATTAATTTCTTTCTATTTATAGTAGAGACGGGGTCTCGCTCTTGCTCAGGCTGGTTTTGAACTCCTGACCTCGAGCAATCCGCCCGCCTCGGCCTCCCAAGAGCTAGGATTACAGGCGTGAGCCACAGCGCCCGGCCTTTAACAACTGATTTTTAAAATGACTTCATTTTGATTTTGTCCTAAGCCTAAACTTCAATATACATTTTGGCAACTAAAAGGTTGGGTTTAGCATTTACCTCTCCCCCAAAACTCTAAGGTAAAGGCAATGCAGAATCATGACAGCATTTTAGGATGCTAAAGTACATTATTTTTCTAACTACAAAATAAAATATTTCTTTATATTACAAAAGGGGATTGATCTCAGGGTTTTAAAGTTTTTTGTTTTTTTTTTTAAGTTTCAACTATTCAAATACTACCTAGGGTTTTTTGTTTGTTTAAATGGTTAACATGAGGCTTTTTAGAAGTATTTCTGAATGTTTTTATTTTTTTGCTTTTTAAAGAGTCCTCTCAAAATTCAACTTGAAGAATGTTACTATTAGAATAAAATTAGCCTATCATCTTGCAGCCAATGGAGTTTGCTGCAATTAAATAGCCAGTTTCTTAATTATCTTAGTTCACACTAAAAATATTCAGTATTTTCCGTAGGGAATAAGTTAATTTCCATGTTCTATTTACTGTTTCACATCTACTGTCTTCCAACTGTTTTTCCTCTGTTGAATACAGTCCTCCAGAGTTTTTCTCCCTAAATCACTGTGGTACAGCATGCCATTCTTCCCTGGGATGCCCACCCACTGAGCAGAAACAAGCCTTTTTTTTTTTTTGAGAGCTGAGAGCATACTTTTATCTTCTCACTCCTCTCAAGCTCAATAGCAAGACAAACAGGCAGGGACTGGCCCTCCCCTCAGATAGGGAAATACTTTGTGACTGCAATTTGAACTTTTTTTGTTTGGGTGGGTGAGTGGGATGTGTGTGTATATGTGTTCGAAACTTAACATTTAAGGGCAAAATCGCAAGCTTTTTCATTCATAAGGGAAAATCATTTGGGTTATACTTGATATAACAAGAAATGGCAGTCTTATTTCTTATGAAACTATTCCTGTTTAAATCATCTCATCTTTATTATGGTAACAACATACACTGTAAGCATTTACAGTTTTCTACTGGGCAAGGGTTTGAGAGGGGAAGCATAAGATCAAACTGGAACAAGAAACTTAATTCATCTCCTTTAATTCATACATTTCTGAGGTAACTAATCAGGGCAATGGAGCATCCATTTCTAAAAAACATATGTAGCAGAAAAAAAACTACAGCAATCAATTACATCTGCAAGGGAAGTTCATTTAATGTTAGAATATAGCTAAGTTTTATGCCATGCAATGTCAAAAGTCTCTGAAAAAATATCCTTAAACTTTATAAAGTTTTATAAAGATAAAAAATATCTTTAAACTGGGATCAAGATACTCAATTTAACTCTTAATCAAATGATAGCCACAAGAAACCTTGAATCTTCACAGACTAAAAAGGCTGAGGCCAGTTATTCAGAAAATGTTAAATAATGGAAATGAAACAAAACTATCCTTTAAAAATTATTAGAAGAACATTATCAAAACAATGCAAATCGTTGGATCAGATTCCTTAAATCAAATTTTAAGGTCCAACCCGGTACATTATGTGTAACGAGGTCTTTGTAGGTTGTCATAGTTACAAGGTATCGGATTCAATAAAATAATATGACAAGTAAAAACACTCCTTGTAACCAGGGATATTATAGAATACTAATTCAGGAAGTTATTCAGCAGCTTATAAAGAAATAGGAAGTTGTTGACCAACTACTTGAAGAACTATTTCCTGTAGGAAAACTATAAGACAGCTGAAGAAGGCAATAATTCACAGAGTCACCAAGAGAATAAAAGCTCAATGTACTCTATGTTTAAGAAATTAGTTTCAAACAGTAAATTCAGTAGAACACTTATTATATGTAGTATGTGATGACTAAGCCTTTTTTATGTACTTCAAAATCATCCCACAGCTTGAATATGTATCGTTGATAAATGTAGCTAATACCATACCATACCATATTATTTGCCAAAATAAAATATAAGTCTTCTCCAGAGTATCTCTGACCTATGGAGGGCTTTAAAAATACCAATGATTGCCTGCTTGTAATCCTTCCGTAATTATGCTGCCTTGAAACTAGAGGATGGGCCAACTGACTTCAAAAAACTTATTCATCTATGGTCACAAGGCAATAATTAGTTGTTTCCAAAGTCAACATTTTTAAGTTTTCTATCTGATTACATCACCTTGCATGTTTAGACCATTTATAGCCAGAGTTTTTCGTGTCAAATATAAATCTCAATAGGTTATTAACATATACTTTGTGACTTAATAGTTCATTCCAACAAATACCTAAAGAGATGTATTAAAATATGATATTTCACTGTGGAAATGATTGTAAAGTATACAACTAGTTTAAATCTTCATTCTACATCTAGCTGGCAACAACTCTTCTTTAGACACGAGAAGAAAATACAAGAAGAAAAAGTGTCAATTGCCAACAGTCTGATTTTAAAACATTAAAACTAGGTAAAAATGAATTTTGACAGTAACAACTTGGTACCACATAAGCTTAGTTTATCATCTTTGACTCATAGTCGGGATATTAATCTCACTTATCCACAGAGTACACACAAAAAAGTTGTTTATGACGACATACTACCTATAACATCATGGTAGTAGCTAACAACTAGAGAAGGTGAACTAATGTTGTTTTATTAACATTTCCACGAATTGCATTATTGTTTATAAGCAGATATTCTTTAGAAGGATATGAAATTTTATAAGCCCACAGCACCCATCTTCCATATCCAATGCTCAGGGGCCCTCTATGCAATCCCTGACAGGTACCAACTAATACATGACTTCATCTGCTTTTAATGACCAAGATTTACTTCTCTGGGAAAATCCTTCTAAGTTCTGAAAAGTTTGATATAAAAAAAGTCTTCCATGGAATCAAAACTTCTCACATGTCTTATACTACAAAAAGATTAATCTTACATTCACATGAGAGTCTCAGAAGTACTGAAAGAACAAGTATATCTTCTCTCTTCCCTTTCCAGTTTTTTCTTTTCCAGTAAACTTCTCAGCCCTTCAACTAATTCTCATATGACATAATTCTTATTTTGGCCTGGTTTACCTTCCTTACAGGCCCACAGGTGACTGGGGTGAATGAGGTGAGTAGGGTGTGTGTGCACACCCTTCATTAATCCATCTATATATTAATACCTTTATAAGGGAAACCTTTCTTTTCAAAAGAAGAATCATTGGAAACTTAAAAAAATAAACACGACTTTATCAGTATCTGTGTGGGACTGGTTCGAAGACCTCGTGCAGATACTAAAATCCTCAGCTGCTGAAGTCTCTTATATAAAATGGCATGGTATTTGCATATGACCTATGTGCATACTCCCATATACTTTTAAATCACCTCTAGATTATGTATAACAATTAAGTAAATGCTATGTAAATAATTGTTATACTGTATTGTTTAGGGAATGACAAGAAATAATGACATTGTTTACTACAGATATAATTTTTTTTTTTCAAATAGTTTCAATCAGCGGCCAGTTGAATCCAGAGATGTAGAACCTATAGATACAGAGGGGCAACTGAATATTTATTTCAGCTCAAAAAAGATCACTCATTCGAAATAATCAAAATGCAGGCAGGTGTCACCTACAGGCAATTATTACAAGTTACAAAAGACTAAGATGAAGAACGTAAATGTTGCTCTGTGCTCTTTAACCTTAAACTTTTTGCCACAGCATCAACCAAAGAAAGAAGGCAAGCAGGCTATTAAGCTGTTTAAAAATCTCCCCAGGTCAGCAAGTGACCCAGCAGGGAGAGGTTCAAAAAAGTGCAGCCTTTCTTTTTCTTCCTAACAACCTGGTTTGTTTCTACTCCTTTCCCCTTCAAGACACATCCCTCACAGCTAGAAGCTCTTTCAATCATTTACTTTGGATGTGGGATTGAGAACAAATGATCTTGCTCATGCAGATGAGTTTGCCAGACTTGTGTGTACTTTCCAGTCTCAGGCCCTTTATTGTTCTGGTTGAAACCTGACTCTTTGAAATGGATACCAGGACACCAAAAAATGAATTTTAAAAAGTAGAAAAAGCTGCAGGAAAGAAGCAGAAAACTATAGAAACTTTTCAAGATCAAACCTTTTCCTCTGCTCTTCTAAATAAGCCTGTCACAAAATTTTCTTACATTATAAAATAACCTATCTTGAAAGATAATCAATATAAAACACATATAAGACTCACGCAACAAAACATCACTAGTAATTGTATTATCGGACCTAATAAATAAAATGTTACATCTGCCTTAGGAGTAGATTGTTGAGACAGATCTGAATAAACACTTGAATTGTTTTTCACTTTATGATCTCAACCCTATTAAATACTATTAAGTGAGCATTTGTAAGACATCAACTTCAGTCTATAATAATTAGTTTTAGACAACATTTTGTATACACTTGATCCAAACAAGTCAGATAAAATTAAGGTCTTATCTACGATTTCAAAATTAGAGGAGATAACATTCTATTTAGGTCTTTTCAGCTTAATGTAATTTTGCCATTTTGTTAAAGACAAAAGGCCCATGAAAATGAACAACATGATGGCCCTCTTTGTGTTTTTCAAAAAGAGATTCTGTTTTGAAGAGCTGCTAGTTTGTAAAGAAGTTTACCACTGGGTGTATATCAAACCTAAAAATTTATATTCCTTTCTTTACACTTTGATTAAAAAAACTGATAAATCACAAACTGCAACTAAAGTGCTTATCATTTCACAATTTAAAATACTGTAAAATTCAACTCCCAGAAAAATCTTATTTTGTAGTTCTTCTCTACCAATAAAATATTTATTTCAAAAGATGTAAGTAGCACCATACATATTTCATAAGACAATGCCAGTCCTATAACTCTCAGAATTTTAAAATTTTTATGGTATTCTTTTTCTTTTGCCAGGCTGATTAACAGGTTTGGCACAAACTCAAAATGAGACTATCCAAACTGCCTCAAAAGAAAAGATTATAAAAAGAGTCTATTTTAATTGAACCAAGAATCAATTAGGCTTTCAAAATATTACCCATGTTAAAAAAGGTATTTAGGTTATGTCAAACTGGAAAAAATTATAAAAGATATAACTGAGCTTAACATCAATATTGAGTAAAATATAAAAATAAATGATATTCTATATCTTAACAGCACTTTACTGTTTTCCAATACACATTTTTCTTAGATAACTATTACCCACCATTCTTTTCACTTACTTTAAGAAGTATCTCTGACCAGAAGATGTCTTTGCCATCTCCCAGCCTGCGGGCAAAGGCACATCATCAGGTATCTCAAAAGAAGACTGTCGAAGATGTTGAGCTGCAGGTGTGGCTGCTGGGCCAGAAACTACTCCAGTGGGGTTCAGCGTCCCAGGAGAAACAGCTCCCAACTGCAGGGAAGCTGGGGAGGAATGAGCTCGAACATGCTGTGGAGTCAAGGCTCCTGCAGTGCCTGCATCAGTACTGGCCTATTAGGAATATTAAAATGAAAATTTTAAAAAGAAATCTTTTTAGAGAGAGTGCCTTTAAATTTAAATTTCCCAGATAAATTTCATCACAACCAAGTATCTAAGTACCAAAGGCACATTTCAATATTTAATAGTTGACACTGGGGAACACAGGTTTTCAAATGAATACTTTTAATTGTATGTAACTTTAATATATGGTTTTTATAAACATTTACAATTTTATTGATGGACAGACCATGTAAATGAATTTCTACCTACTGCACATTAGACATGCCTTCTACATCTTTAAAAAGCAACTAATACAGAATGAATAAAACATTCCTAATGTTTTTATAATAAAGGTAGAATTTTAAAATCTAATTTCTAAAAGGTCAAGGCAGTATGGGTGCTTTTTCAAATTCTAAAATGTTTCAGGTATAACTATAACCCAAAGAGGAACTATGTATTTTTAACTAGATTTTAAACAATGTTTAAAATCTACAACAAGCCCTAGAAGAAATGAGCCCTTGTTATTCTTTCTTACTATGAACTATAGCAATCATCACAAGTTATACAACTTTTAATGAAAGCAAAAGATACAGAACTGCCCAAATGTTCTCAAAAGCCATCTTATTAATGGAATGAAAAACCAACCATATCTTTGCATCTAGAAGATAAAGATGTTAACAGTTCAATTACAATATAACTTAAAAACTTACAAACATTTGCAACTATGTAATAGAAAAAATTGTGAGTACCAGTCCAAGGTGGGTGGCTAGTGTGGCACTGAACAAATATCTTAACTTCCATGTTCCTCAGTTTTTTCATTTGTAAAATAGATTTTTTCATGATGGAAAAAATGTGTATCAAAGAATTTAAAACCATTAGTGTGTGAACAATAGGTTTTTCAACCCAGATGCATAATCTTCACAATCTAACATAATTTTTTAAATTTCTTGATTAGAAGTAGGGTTTGATTATCAAAAAATGAGAACTTCTTAGATTCATAAGGCGAATAAAGGAAACTGGAAGGAATCAGTAGTCATTTATGCCTTAAAGTCATGTACATTTCTGAGTGTCCAATCAGAATTAAATTTCCAACCAGAGTAAGTATGATTTAGGCAATCACTGGCAGAAATAAAAGTTAAACTTACAGATGCACAACACTTAGTTAAAAATCGTATTAAAAACAAACAAAACTTTTTATAGATTATGAATATATGAATTTGCAAATTGCTGGATATAAATTTTTATGTAATTATTTGCTTGAAGAGTAAATACACTTTTAAGTTGCAATTCTTTTTGGCTGACAGATGCCACAAAACAGCGAATTCAATCTCCTATGTGTATTTTGCTTTCAAAACATATTAAGTAACTAACTAGTAGCATAGCTGTGTAGTCTGTAGGGTGCATGCCAACATACATTTACCCGTAATGAGTCCATAAACCCACTTCCAAGGGTAAGAGAAAGAAGCATACCCGAATCTACTTCTTACAAATTGAAGTGTTTAGGCAAGCAGCTAAATTGTTTTTCCTTCCTCCTCCTTAACCCGGGTTTTGTCATCAGGTTAAGTGAGCTCTTCTGAGTTCCCAAACCCGCTGGTCTGCTACAGAAGAATATACAACAGGCCTGCAAATAGGAGGGGGAATCGGAGTGGGGGTGCTAATTCTTCTTTCCACTCAAGTTACAGCCCGAGTGGGCTAACTACATTGCAGTATTTGGAAAGCCAATTCACTTTTGGGCAAATTTCCTATGCTGAAGTTTAGCCTGAAGCAAGTTCTTAAAAAAAAAAAAAAAAGAAAAAGAAAAAGAGAACCCTTAAGTAAATAAATCCACTGGGACCTATCGGAATGTTAACACTTTCATAATAAATAGTTTCACTTCAATGCTGAATCAAGTTGGCAAAATAACCAAACGTTGTGTATGTGGAAAAGCAGCCATGTTCATATCCTCAATAAGAATTAAAAAGCAATGGCGATCCTAGAATTAGTCATCGCTTCCCAAACATTAACTTTTAATCACAGTTGAACTAGGCAGGACTGGCCTATGAGTCAACCTGCAGTGTATTATCAAAGGCTTGTGTTAAAACCTTGGTGCTGTAAAGCGCAACTCAGTTCCTGTGCAACGTACAGATGTGGCTAATTCAAAAGCGATTTCAGCAGACTGTAAGTAATAGTCTACAGTTGGGGAAACCAACACGCGAACCTACTAAGTTTGATAAGAGCGAGCCTGCCCGAGTTCCAGGGCACTGGGGACGCGCGGGAGTGAAAGAACTCCATAAACAACTTCCAGGAAAGTCTGGGCAGGGGAAGCCCGAATCCTGTATTCCGAAAGCGCCAGGCCGCGAGGAAAATAAATGCTTACAGGAGGAGGAGGGGGAGGAGGCAGAGGGAAGGAGGAAGGCTGGGGGACAGAGAGGGGGAGGGGGGAGGGGGAGGAGGGGATAGGGCGGAGGGGGGAGGGGGAAAGAGCAAGAAACTAAATGGACCGGTTCAACCCCCACCCCTAATCAACACTGGAAAACAAGAGAACAATTATTTGACTCCCCAGGAGGCTGAAGTGGACCGAGAGGCCCAGAAGGAAAGGGGGCCAAGGGCTCAACTTCACACACCCCGCCGCCGCTGGCAACTCACCCACACACAAATGCCAGAGGCCCCCCTCCCCCTTCCCGGCCCAGCCCGAGCGGGAGCGAAGGTGCGGAGCGCGGAGGCGCGCGCATTGTGCGAGCCCACCGCGGCCCCGGCCCGACTCTCCCCACCCCCTTCCTTCCTCCCACCCCCCCACTCCCGCCAACCTCCCGGGAACCCCGGGAAGAAAGGAAGAATGGGAAAGTACGCCCCCCGGGGCTGCAACCGCAGAGAGAAACTCCAAGAGGAAAAACAAATCTCGGCCCCGGACTCCGGGAGAAGTGGGGAGCCGGGAGCCGCGGCCGCCCCCAGTTCCTCCACTTCCCCGCGAGAGCCCCCGGCCCCGCCAGAGCCCCCGGAACCCCCTCCCCTGGTCGGGGCTGATGGCCGCGACGCCCGAGCGCCACCCGCCCCTGGGGCCTGCCCGACGGGGAAGGGGGGCGAGGGGCGGCGAAGTTACCTGCCGGGAGTGGGATTTGGGCTCCGGCGGCTTGAAGAAAGAGTCGGGCAGCTTCCGGAGCCTCATGGGCACGGTCTGGGGCACGTTGGCCGTCTTGGGGTTCATGACGGCGTTGAAGAGAGCCTCCAGGTCGGTCTCCGAGTCCCCCCGGACGTGCACGATCTGGTGCCCGGCGGGGGGTGCCTGTGGCGCCGCCTGGGACGCCGGGGGTGCGGGCTGCCCGGGCCCGGACGGCGGGCCCTGCCCCTGGGGGGTCTGCGCGGGCGGCTGCCCTTGGCCCTGGGGGGCCGGCTGAGGCGGCTGCTGCTGCCCCGGATCCATGGCTTCTGCCTCCCCGGACGCGCACCCCCTGACCAGGCGGGCGAGGGCTCCGCCCGGACGCCCCGGCTCGACGGGTCGAGATGGGAGAAGAGGCGAGGGCGGCGGGCCGGGTGGCGCCGGGCGGCGGGAGCGGCGCTCTCCTCGCTCTCAGGGCCGGGGGGCTGCGCCGCGGCCCCGCATCCCCCGCCCCAGCGCCTCCGCCCCCGCCCTGCGCCCCGGCTCCGCTGGTCTGGCGGCGGCGCCTCGGGAGGGGCTGCGGGAGACGCGGACCTGCGGCGCCGCCGGAGAACTTTTCTCCTTCCACTCCCCTGACGGAGGCCGGACAGCTAGTTGCCTTTCCCCTCCCCCTTTCCCTTTTATTTCCTTTTCTTGTTCCTTCCTTCCTCCCTTTCTTTTCCCTGGCGGCGGCTGCGCCCGACTGAGACAGAAACTCGCCTCAGACGCCAAAACTAAAGTTGAGAGAACCGCCCGCCCGGGCCGCTCGCCGGCTCCGCCTCCTCCCAGCTCTTCCTTCCTCTGCGGGCCCGCCCGCACCGAATCTGCGGCCGGCCGCGGAGGGAAACTTTTCGCTGCAAGTTACTGCATTCCTGCAGACTCCCGGCCTGCAGCGCCTCTGCGGGCCGCACGTGACCCGCTCGCCCGGGCTGCCGAGCTCCCTCCGCCCGCGCTCCGCCGGGCAGGGGCCGGGTGCGTGCCTGCTGCTCCGGGCGGCCGCCGCTCCGACAAGTGCTGGGACCAAGCTGGGTCAGAACTCGGGTCTGCGGAGCGCGCGGCCGCCCGTGGCCGCAGGAAGTCCCCCCGCCCCCCGGCGCCCGGGAAAGGCTCTTCCAGCCGCCCGGACGCGCGGAACGGCCGAGGCCGGCAGCAGTCGGGAGAGGACGGGTAGATCCACTCACTCGCTCCCCGCGACCCGACCGAGCCGCCGGGATCGGCTGGCGCTAAAACAGATAACAGGCACCGATTTTCCTAAAGGTCCATTTTTAAACTTGAACTCCATTTCGTAATTTTTGTTCACGTATCTCTTAGTATGCGAAAACCCACTTCAAAAGGGTGAGCGATTACTGTAATTGAAGCTTTGGTCTGTGACTCAAAGTAAGTTGCCTAAAAGAAGCAAAAACATTACCTTTTTTAAAAGTGAAAATCACATCAACTGTTTCAGCACTCAGACTTGGAACATAGTCACTGGGAACCTCAACGCAAAAAAAAAAAAAAAAAATTCAGGACTTAACTTTGGTTATGAGCATTCCTCCATCCCTATCTTTCATCCTCAAGGCGCTGGGAGCCTTTGTCATCCTGTGCCTGGCACGAGGGTGAACTCTGTCAATGTGGACTGAGTAAGAAATGAATGGGCGAGCAGGTCACCCCTGGCACCTGATTCCCCGTGTGTCATATGTCAAGGAATCCATTTGAAATCACTCGAAATTTGTTTTTTAAGTCATACATTCTTTTTTTTTTTTTTGAAGCAGTTTTATTGAGATGCAATCCACATACAACTTGTCCATTAAAGCAATTCAATGTCTGGATTTTTTAGTATATTCACAGGGGTATGCAACATCAGTCTGATTTTAAATCCGCTAGCCCATTCTAAAGTATTCTGGTTCTGGTTCTTGTATTAATGATTTTGCCTGCAATGCTAGTGAAACAGGTATCAATAGGATTAAGCAAGGAAAGGGCCCCTGAGCAAAAAAGATAATCTCTTCCTCCAGCCAGAACATGTCCAGGAGAATTCTGAGGAGGGATCTGTATCACTTGGTATGGTAGGGCTGGGCTAGGAGAGCAAGCTTCAGACACTCAAAATTCTTTCCTCTCCACCCCCCACATTGATTATCAGTGTGCATAGACGCTCAAAATTCTAACAAGATTCTAATCAACTGCTCTGGACCCCTAGTCTCCCCTCTGAAGAAAAGAATCAATGTAAGTGACTCTCAATGACTGCTTCTTGGATTTGTTCCTACCCGTACCCCCAATGTCAGGTGTATTTAACAATAAAATTGTAGGTTCTGAAGTTACAGAGTTTTGAATTCAAGTCCCAATTCCACCATTTACTAGCTGTAAGACATTGGTCAAGTTACTTGTTTCCTGTTCTTTAGTATTAGCATCAGGGGTACCTCATAGTTGTTGGGGCATTAAATGAGTCAATGGATATAAAATACTTGGCCCAGTTTTTTGACACATGGCAAGTTCTGCAACAATGTCAGCTGTCATCATTGTCCCATGTTCACAGATTACTTCACAGGTAGTGACATAGCCTCTTCTTTGCAGCAGTCCTCACTTGCTAAGCACCGCGGGAGGAAACCTTCCTCTCACATCCAATAATCAATCCATACAAACAAAGCCTTTGGGCAGAAACTAAACATTAATAACATCACCCAAAAGAAAACTTTAAGAACCAAAGTGGTTGAAAACCTGGAGTTGTAATGGAAGCTGTCCTTTTACTAACACATTTACTGCTATGAACACTATAATTAAAGGACTTAAGATACAGCAGAGTTTGCTTTGTTCAATATTGTTTCCCCTGCCATTAAACTGAGAACAAAATTGCTTTGGTAAGTGGATCGAAAGGCTCTTTGGAATGATTTTATATTCTGTAAGCACTTCTGTATCATCAACCAAGATGTCGTAACTTACTATTCCTCAACTGTAAAATTTCAGTCGTAGGTTAGTAAGGGATAAAGATAACATGTGTTCAATCCTTTGTCCCTTTACTGCCTCCCATGCCCCATTTTGGGAGCAATTATCAGTTTAAGACACTTTGAAATGGGGAGACACCTTCTTCATACAAAGATCCACCATTATCTTGGATCTTTTTTTTTTTTTTTTGAGACAGAGTCTCGCTTTGTTGTCCAGGCTAGAGTGAGTGCCGTGGCGTCAGCCTAGCTCACAGCAACCTCAAACTCCTGGGCTTGAGTGATCCTTCTGCCTCAGCCTCCCGAGTAGCTGGGACTACAGGCATGCGCCACCATGCCCGGCTAATTTTTTTTAATATATATATATATCAGTTGGCCAATTAATTTCTTTCTATTTATAGTAGAGACGGGGTCTCGCTCTTGCTCAGGCTGGTTTTGAACTCCTGACTTTGAGCAATCCGCCCGCCTCGGCCTCCCAAGAGCTAGGATTACAGGCGTGAGCCACAGCGCCCGGCCTTTGGATCATTTTTAATGCCCATGTATCATTATATCAAAACACTAGTCTTACGATAACTTGACCTCTCAACTACAATGGATGCTTATCTCTACTTCACTTTAGCCACCTGCCCCTATGTTTACACGCTGTCATCATCCAGAAATACTCCAGTTGTGAAATCAAACTGTAGTTTGATGGTATAACTATGTTATACCATTTCCTTAATAACCATTTGGTTCTCTCATTTTATTACCCGCACCTTATTTATCATTGATCTGTCTCTTTTCTCCAACCTATCATTTCCTCCTCTTTTCATTTCTGCTGTGGTTTCAATGTTTATGTCCCTCCAAAATTCATGGTGAAACTTAATATCCAATGCATTAGTATTAAGAGGTGAGGCCTGTAGGAGCTGATTAGGTCAGGAGGGTTCCTCCCTCCTGAATGGAATTAAGGCCTTATAAAGGAGGCTTCACACAGCATTTGGGCCTTTTGCCCTTTTTTCCCCTCTGTCATGTGAGGACACAGCACTCATCCCTCTGAAGGATATAGGAACAAGGTGCCATCTTAGGAGCAGAGAGCAGCCCTCTCCAGACACCAAACCTGCCACTGCCTTGTAATCTTGGACTTTCCAGCCTCCAGAACTGTGAGAAATGAATTTCTATTATTTATAAATAGTCCAGTCTGTGATATTTTATTATAGCAGCACAAACAGAATAAAACAACTTTCATGCCAATTCAGTTTGGAAATCATACTCTATTGCTCAAACCACTCATGATCATCTGTGCCCTCAATTCCATTGTCCCATGTATTTTAATGAACTGGGTCTGTTAAACTGGATTAATGCAATCACCTGTCTTTTCCACTCCAATGCCTAAGACTTATGGGGCCCAGGCCCTGCATTCATTAAAAGCTTCTATCGAAGCTTTTGATATTTTGTCCAAGTATGCTTATGTACACTACCATCCCAGAGATATGCCTACACTGTATGACTACAAGAAGGCATTCATTGTAGAACTTTAAACTTTGTCCCATTACCAAATGACACTATCTGTCATGCATTATGAATTAATATTTTAAGTAAATTCTATAATTACCTGGTGAATAACACAATTATTTTGCATTGTAATTATCATGTGCTAAAGTATTAATTTGCTAAGTGTAAACATTTGAAACATACTCATCTTGGCATTCTGGCATGCCTAAGTACACTGGGAACTTAACAAAAGGAAGTGGCCAGCCTTCTCCCAGCATCTGGGAAGCCTGGCTGATACCCTGGTTTCTGGGGGCAACTGAAAGGAATCTCACAAGTGGGTGGATTGGTGCCTTTTAACATTTATAGTCTATTACCATGTTTCCTTGCATCTGCAATGAGCCTCTTCTCATATAGTATGGCTATTCTGAACTTAACCATGTACTACCTCATCCCATTTATTCATCATCCCCCTCCTTCTCAGAAAATGACATCATCTCCAACTGCTCAAAAATATGGAGGCCACCATGCACAAAAGCCCTGAAAATTTCTCCCTGAACCTATAGAAACATGTGTACATCCTCACAGGCCTTTCCCTCAACAGGTACATTTTTGGAAAAAGTGGTCCACATGCCTGTTCTTCACTTCTTCACCTTTTATTCCTTTACCCTTTGACTCAACATATCTAAAACTAAACTCTTTACCCCTACCCTACTCCACCACAAGCCACACACACACCCTCCCAAGCCACATCCTCCTTTTGATTCACCATCTCAGTTAATGGCATCATGATCCACATACTTGTTCAAGCCAGAAAACTGGGTGCTCTCTTAGTCACCTCTCTCTCACCATCACTTATATCCAACCGGTTACTAATTTGTATTCATTTTCTTTCAGATCTCTGAAAGTCTACCACCTAACTCCATGCCTATTTCTACTTCTACTTTACTTCCTGTCATTTTTTGCAGAACCTCCAAAATCATGTTCCTGCTTCTAGTTTTACCTGGCTCCATCAGACTTCCATTCTGATGTCAGAGTTATCTTTGCAACATATAAGTTTGATTGTGGTGTGATAAAATTCAGGACAAATTCAAACCCCTTAGTGTGGCGCATAAGGCCTTTAATCATTCCAGTCCTTGCTTCTCTCCTTAAATTATCTCTTGCCACTCACCTATATGTGTTCTGTTCTCCAGGTACACTGAACCACTTGTGGTTCCTTTGAGTGAGCCATTTTCCCTCTCGTCCTTTTGCTTCTGCAGATGTTATTACTGCTGCTTAGAACTCCCTTAACCACTTTTGACCTGGTTTCCATTGATACTCAGCCTCCAAGACTTAACCACTAACATTGCAGTCCCCAATCCCTGGGCTGCAGACCAGTACTGGTCCATGGTCTATTAAGAACCAGGCCATACAGCAGGAGGTGAACGGTGGGTGAGTGAGCAAACCTTCATCCGTATTTATAGCCACTCTCCATCGCTTGCCATACCCACCCACCTTGCCACCCTCTGTGGAATAATTGTGTTCTGTGAACTCAGTCCCTGGTGCCAAAAAGGTTGGGGACTGCTGCTCTAACAGAAAGCCCTGCTTGGCTCTTCCCTTCTCAGCAGTCCCCACCCCACAGTAGGCAAGGGGCTTCACCTAGAATCTGGCCATTGTTTCCGTTGACCATGGTTTGTTGCAATTGTTTATATATTGTGTCCCTAACACCCCTCTGAGTGCTTGCGTAGCAGTGTCTCCCATCCCTATATCCTTATGACAGCAATGCTTAACAAATAAGAGGTGTTCAGGAAACATAGAAAAGAAGAGACCCCAGAGCTCAAAAGTGGAGGGATGGGTTGAATCTCAAACAATTACCTTGCTGCCATGATTCTAGTTTTGAAAATTCAGTCTCCACAAACCAGACAGATATTTCTATACCATATACCTCCAAAGTGTCACAACATTTACTAAATGCTAATGAATTTGCCTGAATCTTCAAATGCTTTTGATAACAGTTAACATTGTGTCAGATACTATATCGTTTTAAATCAATTTAAATGGAGCATCTCATTTAATCCTTACACAACTCTTTAAAAATTAAAATTAAAAAGCAACCTCTTATGCATGAAGCAGCTGAGGCACAGAGAGGTGAAATACTTGCCCGAAGTTGCATTGCTAGTACATGATAGAGCCAAACTTGAACCTACATTTCTGATTCCAGAGCTCAAATTCACCATCAGGAATATTATGTTTAATTTCAGGCATTTCAAAATGGTTAGCAATAAATTTATGAATGTAGAAAGATAAGGGAGTGTCAATTTGATTTATTTCTTTTGACCAACAGTGCTGGTTTAAGTTTATATAGTCTTCCCCCCCACACACATCTTGGCTTGCAAGTAGGATTATATATAGTCTTAATATTAAACATTAAAAACAAAGCTAGGTTGATCTTTGGAAAGTTAGATTGAAAATGTGAAGAGACAAAAAACAAAAAACAAAAAACAAAACTTTCATTCCCTTAAAGTGTTGTTTAGAAAAAAATTACTGGATAATATGCTTTCTAGGGATTTTCATACTGCAAGGGATATAGTTTACCTCAATTAATGAGAGTTCAACTTAAGAATTCATAGGAAGAAAGGGAGAAAGAAACAGTCCTAGGAAATGTAGTCAGGCCTCATAGGGCCAGCTACATGTGTCTTGCTTAGGATTTAATGTCACTTTAATTACACTGGAGGTAACCTTATAATCCCTCAGAATCAATCACTCTCTATTTGTGTTTCCCCATCACAGTGATCCACTACTGAAACTCTGCCTTCCTTTCTGCTAAAACTGGAGAATCCTCTCTGCTTCCCTCTCTCCTCACGATTTGTCCACTCATGGCTTCAACAGCCTCAGAACTTCTGCTTATTCCCTTCTGTTTCTGGGTCTTCATCCCATTTGCTAACTATATGTCTGGCATTGAGTGGATGAATTAAGAGGAAACATTTGTAAAAGCATTTATAGAGTGCTGGCTAGGTGTTAGACATTCGTAGTTATTGGTATAAAAATTCCTATTTTACAGGATACTAATGAAGATCAAATAAAATAAGTGTGAATGAGTTTTTATTATTTATCATTATGTGGATTAAGGAGACTGAAATTTAGTTGAGTTGGTACAATTGCATGAAGAGAAACTAGAAGGAACATCTTGCTGAAAAAATTTCTTCTTGACCTGATAGAACTTGATTATTCAACTTAGAGACATTATTTAAGAGTCCTCCACTTTTACATTTAGAAGATACTTTTTGTGTACTTGTGAATTAATATAGTTCTAAAATGACTTATTCCTTCATTCTAATTCATGCTCTGAATTCTCGATATAAAATGTTTATGCTCACAGTCTTTGTCAATTGTTATGCATGTTCTACATTAGATGCTAATCAATAACTATGAAATAGACTCTTACTTGAAAGGGATTCATCTACAATAATCTAGAGATAATTGTGAACAATAAATGGAGAATTTTGGAGTATGAGGCCCTTCAGGCTTAGCGCAGAATCGAATGGGGCCTATACCAAGTAGGTCCTCCAAAAGCTGTACATAATACATGTTATCAAATTCAGGCTTGTGCTTTCCACATCCTGGCTTGAAAACAGAGCCTACTAGATCTCATTATTGACTATTCTTTACTAAATTATACTAAAAATGGGAATTTTTCTTCTAGAAATGCTAAATATATTATTCTCTGTCAATGGTTCTCAAAGTGTGGGCCCCAAACCAGCAGCATCAGCATCACTAACTTGTTGGAAATGTAAATTCCCAGGCCATAACCCAGACCAACTAAATGAGGGACTCTGGAGGTGGAAACAGCAATCTGGGTTTTTACAAGCCCTCTAGGTGCTTCTGATGCATGTTGACATTTGAGAACCACTACTCTATTTATACTCTACATTGGTTTTGTTCTATAAATATTAAATACTATCCTTTGTAAACATCATGCATCAAAGTAAATACCTTCATTTTATAATTAGATAAATACTTTAATCTCATCATTTATCCCAGAAATATCTATACTTAATATATAAGATATATTAATATTTAGTTGATAATTGAAAATAACCATTTAATTGATAATATATTCATGTTGTAAAGATCTCAAAAACTGATGTTTTGAATCTTACTTGAAAGCTGACAATCCCATTTTAAAAGATCTCATAAGCAGCGATTGCAATTTGTTTTGTAGTTTTTAACATTCTGTGACTGCTGTTTTGACAAACACATATCTTTAATGTGACATGTGGCACAAAAATGTCTTAACAACCATTAAGTTGAAAACTAAATTTTTTTTTGAGAATTTACTATACCAAACTCTCTGGAAGTGCCTCCTAATACCTAACTTATTTCTTCTTTAACCTATAATAAGTTCCTAATGTCTAGTAAGTGGAGAATAATAGCTGGATACCATTTCTATCTAAAACCCTTCATACACTTGAATTATTCAAACTTCCCTCAGACTTTTTTTCTAAACAATCTCAGTCCCTTAACCTTTACTCAGTCTTGAGTCTCAGCTCTTTAATCATCTTGCAGCCCTCTGAATCCTCTCCAAGTACCCCATGTTCTTCAGCTGTTAATGTCACAATATATGCTATAGACAGTCCAAAGCATCATTTATTTATACACAATTGATTAAATTTGTCGAGATTTTCTATATGTAAAAAGTGTACATGTTCATATAACATTCTTTAAAAATATATTTTGTTTTAGGAAGTCAAAGTTTGAATTCTTATGAAATGACAATGAATGCTTTGTGCCAAATTAGAATAACAGCATTTTAGAACTAAAAGGCAAAGGAGATCACTCACCCCAACTTTTTCCTTTTACAGAAGAACTTGAGGTCTTGTGAGGTTAACCTGCAATGTCCCATATGACAGCCACCAGCCACACTTAAACAAAAAATTTAGTTCTTAGGCCGGGCGCAGTGCCTCACGCCTGTAATCCTAGCACTCTGGGAGGCCGAGGCAGGAGGATTGCTCAAGGTCAGGAGTTCAAAACCAGCCTGAGCAAGAGCAAGACCCCATCTCTACTATAAATAGAAAGAAATTAATTTGCCAACTAAATATATATAGAAAAAATTAGCTGGGCATGGTGGCGCATGCCTGTAGTCCCAGCTACTCGGGAGGCTGAGGCAGAAGGATTGCTTTAGTCCAGGAGTTGGAGGTTGCTGTGAGCTAGGCTGATGCCATGGCACTCTAGTCTGGGCAACAGAGTGAGACTGTCTCAAGAAAAAAAAAATTCAGTTCTTTAGTCACACTAGCCACATTTGATTACTTAATAGCCATACATGTGGGTAGTAGCTATGGTATTAGATAGCATAGATATAGATAGCAGACTCCTCATCACAGAAATTTCTCTTGGACAGCACTGTTTTAAATGACTTGCCTAAAGCCACACAGCTCTTCAGTGGCAGAGCCAGAACTTCCAGTTCCTGGTCTGGAGATATCCCGCCAAACTATCTACTATCTTTTAAGAAAGGTAAAATATGAGAGATTACTTCCCCAATATGCAAACATTTATTATGTTTATATACAAAGCATATGTGTTAGGTATGAATCCTGACCCCAAAAAGGTATTGCTTTTTTTTTTTAATAGATGAGGCCCAGGCTGGAGTGCGGTGGCTATTCACAGATGCCATCACAGTGCATTGCAGCCCTCTAACTCCTGGGCTCAAGCAATTCCCCGGCCTCAGCCTCCTAAGTAGCTGGGACTACAGGCATGCACCACCACACCCTGCTCCAAGAAGGTTTTTAAAAGAAAATTACGTTAGGTAGGATTATTGCCTATGTAGAAAATGACAAGTGGTTTGGTCACATTTTCACTTCTGGCCCCTACTTATCTAATGTATATATGTATTTAAATATGTGTGTGTTTTACTGAAATATCTTCAGGCCCTCTCACCTTCTCTGGGACATCAAGCACTTCTCAGCACACACCTCAATTTCTGCAGCCAATTTCTGGCTGGTCTCCTAGGCCCCATCTAGCCTTTCCTGTTCCTATCAGTCTTCTATGAAACTACATCCATTTCCCTCAAGTGTTATTTCACTGTTGCTTGCCCATTCAAAACTGCAGTAGATCGCTATTTTGTATCATACACTAACAATAACTATGATGAAGTTAACAGCAATGACTTACATTTGCATGACACCTAGACTTTTCTTAAAGCTCCCAAATTTTCATTTAATTCTCATCCTTCTTTCTGGGTTTCAAAGCCTTCAATCAATTGTTGCTCTTTTATTTCACAAGATTGTTTCTTGGTAAATAATTTTAAGTAGGTCTGTTCTGAAAGTTCTAAAACTAGGAAGCTGAGAGTCTCCTTGACTTTCCCAATTCAATACATCAGCAAGTAACATTGGTTTCAGGTGCAAAAATAAATCACGAATACATCCACTTTCTTCTGTGTATTAGTTTGTTAAAGCTGTTATAACAAAGTACCACAGGCTTGGTAGCTTAAACAATAGAAATGTATTTTCTCACAGTTCTGGAGGCTAGAAGTCTGGATAAAGGTGTCAGCAGGATAGGTTTCTTCTAAGCCTTCTTTCATTGGCTTGTACATAACAGTCTTCTTCCAGTTTCTTCATGTAATCTTCCCTCTGTGTCTGTCTGTCTCCTAACCTCTTATAAGAATACCAGTCAGATTGAATTGGGGCCCACCCATAGGACTTCATTTTATTATACCTTATTTACATCTTTTAAAGGCCCTATCTCCAAATACAGTCCCATTTAATGGCACTGGGGGTTAGGACTTCAACATATGAATTTGGGGGGTCACATATTTCAGCTCATAACAATCCACCTTCAGCAAAACCATCCTTGCCCAACCTGTTCTCATTTGTCATCAGACCATGGTGCTAGTTTCAGCACTTTCAGATGTTCTCTTGAATCCATTTACCATATAATAGCCACAGTGACCTTTTCAAAATGTACAACAATCCCTTGCTTAAAATCTTATAGTAGTTTCCCAATGAACTTACATTAAATTTCAAACTCCTTTCATTGGCTTACAAGAGGTGTGTGATCTGCCTGTCTACCTTTCTAACTTTAATTCATGCCACTCTCTTTCTCATCAACTTATTCCATCTAAAATGTCTACTGTCAGTCCCTAAGAACATACCAAACTTCCCATCTTGGGGCCTTTGCATACGCTTATAATTTTTTGAGAACATTCATATGCTTAAGTCTTGATTTAAATGTTACCTCAAAAGTGTCTTTTTAGACTTACTACTATTATTTCCTATAAAAATCATAATTTACAATTATGTTATATATTTTACCATGTTTTCTGGTCACTAGATTATAAGTTTCTTAGAGCAGTGATTATGTATTTTGTCCACCACTGTGTCCCCAAGCTTAGCATTGTGCCTGGCACCCAATAGACATTAGCTGAATGATCCACTCTTCTAAGCAAATCTGCTGCTTTACTTAAGATAGTTTGTAATTCTACATGTATTTCCTACCTTTACACCATAGCATGTAAATTCTCTCTACCTAGAAATGTTTCCCCCTTTAAGCCAATCTATAGCTGTTTCTTTTTAAATGCATCTCAATTCCCTTCTCAAGGAGGCCTTTCATTATGGATTATCTGACTCTGATATCTTCCTCTTGGTTCCCTCACAACTTCAGAGGTATATTTAAACTTATTTCATATTTATTAAGTATTTATAACCATAGTGTTTTATTCTATATGTTAAGGGAATAAAGGGTGCAAGTTGATAAAAAAAATTTGGTAGCATTAAAGTTAAATTATATTATCATAAGTGGGTTTCCACTTTACTATTTCTTTTTTTTTTTTTTTTTTTTTTAGGGGAGTTAATACAGTTGTATCACTTTACTATTTCTCTCACACACTTTTCTAATAACAAAAAAGATAAAGAAAATAATTTATAGATTCTTAGTGTTTGTTAAAGCCCAGTGTGGGTTTTTTTTTTTTTTTTTCTCCTTACAAAAACAAGACAGAGAGAAAGAGAGACAGAGAGAGAGAGGGAGAAAAGAAACATAAACAGGAATGGTAAGTTTCAACCTTATTTCAATCCAGTTTAGCCAACCTATGCCAACAAAATGTAACATGTGTGCCAAGTCAGGAGAGTGAAGAGTTCCATTAGAGGATATCAGGTATACAAGCTGCTAGAGTTTACCAGTTGGCATACTGCTAAATGTGGTACTAAATGTAACTTTTAGTGTTAATTAATGCGGCTTTTACTGTAAGAGATAGCATACTTCCCTGTCTTTTATTCTTTTGTTTTCATCTATTCTTTTCTCTCTTTCTCTCTCTTTTTCAAACTAGAGAAGTAGAGGGCAGACCAGTAGTTCCCATCCCTGGAGTTACCCACCAGAATTAATACATATGTTCAGGGAAATAGACAAAATAATGCTCTACCTCTTTAAAAAGTCAAAGCAATTAAAATAATAAGTACATTCACATTTACCAGATTGAAAAAAAAGTTACAGATGTGACATATGCCTAAGTGTTGTCTAGAAAGTGGGGAAATGGTAATTCTTACACCACTGGTGGGAGCATAAATTGGTGCAATCACTTTGAAGAGCAATCTGTCAATATTTAGTAACGCTGAATATATCCTACAACCCAAGAGTTCCACAAGTATAAGCCTAGAGAACAATTCACAGAAAGGCATGTACAAGGATATTCATTTCAGCATTGTTCATACAACCAAAATGTGTAACAATAAGAGGATGGAGAAATATGGTAAAGCCATCCAGTTAAAATGGATGAACAAGGACTATATGAATCAATGTAGATAAATTTGAGAAAATGAATTAAAAGAGTAAGTTTGCTAAAGCTTTATATAGAGTGTTTGCATTTATGTGAATTTAAAAAAATAGAAAACAGTATAGTATATTGTTAATAGAAAACAATATAGTATATTGTATATGTAGTAAAAGTATAAAATATGCAGAAGGATACACACCTATTTCAGGATATTGATTACTTTGAGAAAGGGAAGGAGGGAAATGGTTTGGGAGTAGAAGCTTTCTTTAAGAAAATCTGAAGTGAAGGCAGAAGAGAGGTGTGGGTATGGTTATAACAGGGCAACATGAGGTATCTTTGTGGTGTTGGAAGTGTTGATTATCTCAATTGTGCTAGTGAACAGAGAAACGCACACAGGTAATAAAATTGTATAGTACTTACACACACACATAAATGAATACAAGTAAAACTGGTAAAATCTGAGTAAGACTGGTAGGTGTCATTATACATTTTCCAGTTATAGTACAGTTTTGCAAAATGTCACCATTAAGGAAAACTGGGTAAAGTTTTCAAGGGATGTCTCTGTATTATTTCATAAAATTGCATCTGAAGCTACAGTTATCTCAATTGAGAATATTTTCAGTTTAAAAATGTTCAATTAACGTGGCAAAATTTTAACTGTCAAATATGGATAGAGGGTATATTATGGTATTCTAACTATTGTTTTTTTACATATAATTTAAAAGAGAAAACAATATCTGGAACCCGCTGCAGAACAGATTCAATCACCAAAGGTAGAAGTAGAGATCAGTCATCTGTACAGACAATCCCTGACTTATGATGGTTCAACTTAAGATTTTTCAACTTTACAATGATGCAAAAGCAATATGCATTCCATAATATCCATATGACCATTGTTTTTCACTTTTAGTACAGTATTCAATAAATCACATGAGATATGCAACATTTTATTATAAAATAGGCTTTATGTAAGATGATTTTACCCAACTGTAGGCTAATAATGTTAATTTAAATGTTCTGAGCACGTTTAAGGTAGGCTAGGCTAAGCTATGATTGGCACGTTAACTGTATTAAATGCATTTTTGACTTCTGATATTTTTGCTTTACAATGGGTTTATTTGGATATAACCCCATTGTAAATTGAGAAGCATCTATATTTGTAAAAAGCTTTACTTGTTATTCTCAAGCAAAGTCAGGACTGAAAACCATTTATTTGCTCTGGAGTGAGACCAATTTGGGTTCAAATCCTGGACTCATCACTTACTTGCCTTGTGATGTATGGTAAATTACTTAACCTCTTTAAGTTTTAGCTTACTCATACATATAATGTAAAAATATTTCAGTATTGAAATACTAGGTGTGCAGAAATACAGAACAATGGATATCTAGCATATCTTCTGCTTCAATAAGCATGTTTTTCACTGGTGAGGGAAGCTCGCTTACTCCCAATGTCAGACAATGCTGCTCATATACAATGCAGCTCATCTTATTTGGTAACTGCTCCCTATTTTGAATTTCAGGCTCTCCTACTTCCTCCATCTGGTTGTTGCATTGTTGATTCTGCCTCTGGCTGAGTAGTATGCATCTCAGGTCTGGCCAATCTGAAGCTAGCATTTTCTAAGGCTGCAGGGATTGGTTAATGGATGGGCACAGTACCCCATCTGAGCCAGTGTGACAAGATGGGACTTTTGTTGAGATTCTTAGGACAGAAATCGGTATTATTTTCTTGCTGTTCTTGAACTCAAAAGGATGTATGCTAGGTATACTGATATTTTTGCATCATGTGGAAAGACACAATCTAAGAATGGAGTCAACAGACAGAAAATAGACTAAGAGAGAAAACAGTTCTTGTATTAAATCAGGCCAAAAGTCAGGCCAAATTACTACTGGAATTTTCAGTGAGCTAATAAATCAACTTGTTGCTTAAGAAAATTTGGATCACGTTTTTTTTTTCACTTACAACCCCAAAGATTCTACTGATTTAACCTACCTCAAAAGGGTTGTTGAGAGGATTAAATAAAACAAGACATGTCAAGCACAACAGAAATAATAATAATGTCATTCTGCTTCAAGAACTATAAGCACACCATTTGACTGATGAGGTATGCTAGTTTGTTCCTATTATTGTCAGACAATGCTGCTAGTATAAAAATAAAAATAAATGGGTAATTTTATTTCTTGCTAAATAATATTTTAACCATTCAGTTAACATAAAGGAGAAAAGGTGGGAAACCCCCACAAAACTTAAGTTTTAGGTTTCTTAGGAAACCTAAACCTATACTCATGCATGTGAAATAATTTAATATTTCTTGATTTTTGCTTTTCATCAAGGTGCCCTTCTCATTCTTTGTTCTTTCACAAACTTTACCTAATAGGACTCCCAGATCCTTTTTGAAGAATTTCCTGACCAACCCATGTTGACATGATTTCTTGCTTGGAAATCTTTTAGCAATTACAGTCTCTGCTAGGCATCTGATATTTATATGCTGTCTTGTACTATTAGTAATATAAACATTAGTGATTATCTTATGTCTCCAACCCGACTTCAAATTTCTTGCAAGTACTTAGGTATGTCTATTTCTCATTACACCTAACACAGTTATGGGCACTAGAATAAAAGCTTCCTAATATAGAATTTTTTGTTTTGTTTATTGCTGTATTTGCAGTGCCTAGACAGTGACCAGCACATAATAGGTAATCAATCAACATATGTGGAAAGAATGAGCATGAATGATATTCTTTTTTTTTTTTTTTTTTGAGACAGAGTCTTACTTTGTGAGTGCCCTGGCATCAGCCTAGCTCACAGCAACCTCAATCTCCTGGGCTCAAGCAATCCTGCTGTCCCAGCCTCCCGAGTAGCTGGGACTACAGGCATGCACCACCATGCCTGGCTATTTTTTTTTCTATATATATTAGTTGGCAAATTAATTTCTTTCTATTTTTAGTAGAGACGGGGTCTTGCTCTTGCTCAGGCTGGTTTCAAACTCCTGACCTTGAACAATCCGCCTGCTTTGGCCCTCCTAGAGTGCTAGGATTACAGGCGTGAGCCACCGCACCAGGCCATGAATGATATTCTTAAATACTTGATGAATAATTAGATGTCTAAAAAGCCTTCAGGATAGAAAGTTTTCCTTAAGAAGCCTTTAGTCAGTTTCTAGAACCTTCAAAAGTATTTCTCAAAGTGGTAAGGACCAAAGCTGGTTGAGAATGAGTTGGAACAAGGAAGTAGGCCTTGAATCTGAACGCTAGGAGGGATTTCCCCTCTCTGACCACAGCTGCCTACCACAGTTGCCACTTCCCAGTTCTCAGTACCTCAAATACCCAACACTTCATAATTCATCCGACCTGCTCACCCTTTTGGGGACTATATTTGATTTTTTTTTCCTAATGAGCATTCCATTGTCATATATTTCATGATGCCCAGAGAGGTTTCCATTGCTATTAACTCAGATCAGTTAAATCTTTAACGACTACTACAATCTTCTATTTGATCTTTGAGCTTTGGACTTTCTTCATCCCAATTCATCACTGCCAGACTAATCTTTCCAGAATATCACTTTTGTGAGGCTACTACCCCTGCTCAAAAGTCTTTAATGACTCCTGTACATCACCTACTTAAAAGATTTAAATTTCTTAGCTTTGCACCCACAGCCTTCAGTGGCCCAGTCCACACTAATCTGTCTTCTCTGTTATTATCCAGACTCCTGGACAGAACTCTTCAGTTTTAACTACTCAGATGTACTCATGCCCCCCCCAACCCCCTGAGTTTTTATGCCTTTGTATTAATAATTATTTTTGCTCATGGGACCTAAATGTCCCAAGACCTCCAGCCTTCAGCCTAAGTCCCACTTTTTAATGTCCAAACTATAATTCTGTGAGACCCTTCTAAGTAACTTTTGGAATTTTTGAAAAATGTTCTCAAGTCCCAGAACACCACTCTGTTGTCACTTGTCACCATAGTCACCCAGACAACCCCTCCACTCTCAGTTGATCACTGTTTGCTTTTTAAAAACTGGCTTCTGCAGGCTGCTGCTGTTGTTCTCTAGGGACAATTTTGCCCCAGGCATGTAACCAGGCTGCATATCTAATCCCACACTGTACAGCTAAATCCAGACTGTAATATAAATCCAGACCATAATAGTTTGCAAAATTTAACAAAAGGTCTAGGGATAACTAGAGGGACTACTGCACAGAAAACTTAAGATCAGCACCTAGATATGAATGCTGCTAGAGTCACCAGCTAAGCCCCTACAGAAGAGGGTTCCATACGAATGTCTGACCTCAAGTGCCAACCTTTCCTCCTCCCTCACTTTCCACACTCTCCAAAATCACACTTAAAAGGCCAGCTTCTCTCCATCAAATGGTGTCTGTCAGCCTGAGAGAATGGATATTTATTGAGTGTCTTTCAAGTTCCGGGCACTGTTAGGTACTGGGGATATTAGGGTGAATGAAAAAGACACAGCTGTTTTCATGAGAGACAGACATTAAACAAACTATTACAAATAGTTGAGCGAATAATTTCCATTGTGCAAAATGCTGCCACAGAAATACCCAGAGTTCAGGCTCAGGACCTCTACATTCCCTGGGGCTCCCACCAAAAGGAAAATTCAATTTTCCTGTCTCTTACAGTCTGTTTAGTCAAATTAATAATAATCTATAGAAAAGCAATTCTGACGATAAAGAAGACAGGTTTTTGCACTATTATGTAGACAGTTTAGCTTTTTTCATATTTCCTCAAAAGAGAATGAATACAGCCAAAATCCATAATCATATAAACTATGGGCTTTGCACCATTCTATGCCCAATATATATATTAATTCATATAATTTTCAAAATAACCTACCAGAGAGTCCTCTTGTTTTCTCCATTTTACAGAAAAGCCAACTAAGGCACAGAAAGGTTAACCAGCTCAAGGTCACATAGCAAGTTATGGCAGAATTAAGAATCCAAACACTCTTGAGAGCCCAGCTCAAGCTCTTTATCTCTCTACTATGTATGTATGCCTCTCAATACAAGTCATTTGCATAATCACATATGGGTCATTAAAATGATTTCCCTAAAACAATGGACTAATCTTTCTCCAAAATTGCTTTCTACCTCCACCTTTAGAGCTGAGAAAAGCACTGGCAGTTTCTTAGTATTATTTTCACATCTTTTGCTTCTGGACTTTCACCCCATGTCCAGAGAACCCTGCCACATCACGCACTCCCTTGAACTGTTCTCCTCTTCAGTTGCTGAAACTCTACCAGTCTTTCCACAGAAGCCAGATCAAGCCTTTCCTAGGTCTAGATCACAGTGATCTCTTCCATCTCTGAATTCATGTAACAATCAAATCACTAAGGTGTTAAAAGAAAAACTTCAGACAAATTAAATTTAACAGAGCTCAATTGCACAAAGATCAATTAGCGAATCAGGAAGTGCTCCTGAACCAGAATAGTTTCAAGAAGATTCTAGTGCTGCTGCATAGTTGGAAAGGATTTATGGACAAAAAAATGAAAGTGATGTACAGAAGATGGAAAGGAGGTACAGAAACAGCTGGATTGGTTACAGCTTGGTGTTTGCCTTATTTGAAGAGTTGGCTGACTTTGATTGGCCAAAACTTGGTGACTGGTACAAGAGTATGTTACAGCCTGTTTACATATCCAGTTAAATTACAGTTCACTAAGTACAGAGAAACTTTTAGGCTGAACTTAAAATATGTAAGGAGCCAGCTTTAGGTTAAATTTAATTTAACAGTATTCATACTCTTAAGAGATTACCTTTCCTACTAAGTTTATAGGAAGTGTGTTTCCCCAAAGTGAACTGCACAGTGCCTTGCAGAGAATTGGTATTAAAAAGAGTTACTGAGACTCCATTAAAAAGTGGGTAAAGACATGAACAGAAACCTTTCAAAAGAAGAAAGACTGGCTGGGTGCGGTGGCTCACGCCTGTAATCCTAGCACTCTGAGAGGCCGAAGCGGGCGGATTGCTCGAGGTCAGGAGTTCGAAACCAGCCTAAGCAGGAGCAAGACCCTGTCTCTACTATAAATAGAAAGAAGTTAATTGGCCGACTAATACATACAGAAAAAATTAGCTGGGCACGGTGGCACATGCCTGTAGTCCCAGCTACTCGGGAGGCTGAGGCAGTAGGATTGCTTGAGCCCAGGAGTTTGAGGTTGCTGTGAGCTAGGCTGATGCCAGGGCACTCACTCTAGCCTGGGCAACAAAGTGAGACTCTGTCTCAAAAAAAAAAAAAAAAGAAGAAGAAGAAAGACTAATGGTCAATAAACATATGAAAAAATGCTCATCTCTGGCCGGCACAGTGGCTCACATCTGTAATCCTAGCACTCTGGGAAGCCGAGGCAGGTGGATCACTCAAGGTCAGGAGTTTGAAACTAGCCTGAGCAAGAGCAAGATCCCATTTCTTCTAAAAATAGAAATTAATTGGCCAACTAAAAATATATAGAAAAAAAATTAGCCAGGCATGGTGGTGCATGCCTGTAGTCCCAGCTACTTGGGAGGCTGAGGCAGAAGGATCGCTTGAGCCCAGGAGTTTGAGGTTGCTGTGAGCTAGGCTAAAGCCACAGCACTCTAGCCCAGGCAACAAAGTGAGATTCTGTCTCAAAAAAAAAAAAAAAAAAAAAAAAAAAACCCCAAAAATGCTCATCTCTAATCATCAGGGAAATTGCAAATCAAAACCACAATGAGGTATCACCTAACCCCAGTGAGAATGGTGTTTATTAAAAAGTCCCAAAACAACAGATGGTGGTGTGGATGCAGAGAGAAAGGAAAACTTACACACTGTTGGTGGGACTGCAACCTAGTATAACCTCTAAGGAAAGCAGTATGGAGATACCTCAATGAACTACAAGTAGACCTACCATTTGATCCAGCAATCCAACTATTGGGCATTTAACCAAAGGAAAAAAGTCATTTTATAAAAAAAACACTTGCACTAGAATGTTTATTGCTGCACAATTCACAATCTCAAAGATGCGGAATCAACCCAAGTGCCCATGAATACATGAACGGATTAATAAAATGTGGTATATGTCATGGAACACTACTCAGCCATAAAAAAAAATGGGGAACTAATACCTTCTGTAACAACCTGGATGGAACTGGAGACCATTCTTCTAAATTAAGTATTGCAAGCATGGAAAAACACCATATGTACTCACTATTACACTGGAGCTAATTGATCAACATTTACATGCATATATAGAAAAATAACATTCATTGGAAATCAAGCAGGTGGGAGGAGGAATGAAGGGCAGGGGTTGGGTAAATTCATACTTAACTGGTACAATGTACACTATCTGGGTGA
Organism: Microcebus murinus; assembly: GCF_040939455.1. Taxonomy (NCBI): domain Eukaryota; kingdom Metazoa; phylum Chordata; class Mammalia; order Primates; family Cheirogaleidae; genus Microcebus; species Microcebus murinus. Next base: position 82,789,630 of record NC_134107.1, on the reverse strand, counting down.
TGGGCACACTTACAACATTGGCTCAAACTGTACAAAAGCAATGCATGTAAGCAAAACATTTATACTGCTGGAATATTCTGAAATTTTAAAAAAGGTATTATTAAAAAGAAAGAGTTACTGATTGATGAACTGATTGACTGAGAAGGTCTCCAGGTTGTAGGTAATTGTGAGGCAGGCAGCAAGACAGGTAGCAAATAGACATTTTAGTTGTTGACTTTATGTTATTTTATATAATTTTTTAAAAATTCTATAGATCTTATAAACATATCTGGAAAGTAATTATTCCTTAAACAAACATTTATATGCCAAGGCATTGTGCTAGGTATTAGAAGTAAAACAAACTCTCTATTTAGCTCTATACTGAAACTGCCAACTGCCTTCCAGCTTCAAATCCAGTTTCAAATGCAAGATTATCACCTTATTTCTACAATACAAAAACACATATTCCAAACTTGCTCATCCTCCAAGTCTCAACAATTCTTGCAGGCTCTTCATCACCTATGGGATATATGTCAATCACTATTTCCATTAAAAAAACCTAAGTTATACATTCATTCTATGAATGTAATGAGGGACAGTATTAGGACAATTTGCTTCTCACTCTTTTGCCTATTTAATAATACCATCAGGGCAACTTTTCCCTGTTTACACGTAGCTCTTGTATTGGGACTGCTGAAGTTTTAATCTATTATGTGATAAAAAGTTTATAATTACTTTCAGAACATTATTTTTTTAATTGAGAATTTTTAGTGGCATAAATGAAGCAAAAAGTTTGTTAGGCTTTTCCCAGCTCTAGAGATATAAACCCTTATACAGTGAAGAAATGCTATTAAATGAAACAGGTCAAATAAACTAACAATTCATATTAATGACCAGTGGTAGAGATGTTTAGTTTTCTGCTACAATTTCAATCCAGAATTAGCTTCTAAAATAAAATACATGGAAAATTGAGGACTCACTTAAATTTTAATGCAATGAATATGAACTAGATTTTTAGTTCCTTGTAACTTTCTTTAAAAATTCCACAACTTTTTTAGTATAGATTTTATTAGGGATGAAATTTGATTCCTGGTTAGTATTCCAGACAAATTTAAAGAAAGGCATCTTGGTGTTTGCTTTCTTCTGCTCTAAGTAGGCTCTTTATATTTTTCTTGAATTAATTTGCAAAGTAAGTATTTATACATAAATTAGTATTAAAATAGAAAAATGATAAATAAAAATAGTAAATATAGTAGATATAGTAGACAATCTGAAAGAGCATTAAGACATTTCCCCCATGCCATAACAGTGGTATAAAACATGAACGTGACGCCTGATAGGATCCACAATAAAATAAGAAAATGTTTGTTCATGATTCTTTGTTGAAGGGTAGCACATACCAGCAGAATCCTGAAAAAGATAAAACTAAGTTATTTTGTGTACAACTACTTTTTTATTTTTTATTTTATTTTTTTAGAGACGGGGTCTCACTCTGTCACCCAAGCTGGAGTGCAGTGGCCTGATCAGAGCTCACTAAATCCTTGGACTCCTGGGCTCAAGTGATCTTCCTGCTTCCCTAAGTGCTGGGATTACAGACAGGCTTGAGCCACTGCACCTGGCCTTACAACTACATTTAAGTGATAAGCAACATATTCTACTATTATATACTTCCTGTCAAAATATCACAAAACATATATAAAATCTCTGACAAAAATTGGCAGTTAACTAATATTTTAAAATATTTATTGACAATACAGTATACTATGATAGGAATACATATGTCCTATATGTACATGTATAATTTTTGTCCTTAAGGAACTTTATAGTCCAAAGGGAAATCCCATCATTTTTTAAAAGTGGTTTTAAAGTGCTTATATTAAAAAATTTCTATTTAGCAATTTTCTTCTATCTTGCCTTCTTTTAGAACATGGTCCCTATGTACTATGAGGGCAGGGATTGTTTCTTTTGTTTATCATCGTGACTGAGCTGATACACAGGAGATATTTAATAAATATTTGTTAAGTGATTGAATGAAGATACTTCAAAACTGCTTCCTAAATAATGATATCTTTTGTATGATACTAAAATTCAAGTATCAGATTCTGTGATATAAAGATATTTATGGCATTCTTACTTATTTGGCTTATAAATTACGGTTTGACAGACTAGAGAACTGTGTTCTCTACTCTCTACTGTGTTCTACTCCATTGGAGTCACAGATTTAGCTTTAAAATAAGTAGGAATATTATTAGATATAGATGACAGAAAGGAAGCCAGAGAAAAAAAGTTCAAACTGCTCTCCAAACAAAAGCATACTCTATCAACTTTTAATTTTAACAAAACCCTAAATATCAATGTCTTTTCTCCTAGGCATAACATTGTCCTAATTGCTAATTCTAGTTGTAACATCTCTACTAACAGGTAATTAAGTTTTTTGGTGGCAAATTTTCCTTCACACTTACATAGGCTGTAACTTTAAAGACAAAAGAGGTAATTTGTATTTTCTTGGTTTGAGGATGCTTTCGAACACTAAAAAAACAGAAAAAAGGTACATTTAACATATAATAAGCATTGATATAATACATTTTAAGTAATGATCCCTTTTAGTATTTAAGTGTTCTTATTCATATAGAACATGGACATACATAATATCCAATTAAAGTGTTTTGAAACAATGGCATCTGATCCTTCATCCAAGGATGGGCAAGATCAACTGAATTGAAATAGCAGAAAATTGAATTTTACAGTTAGAAAGTTTGAGGTCAGTCTGAGACTCAGATGATGAAATGACCCTCGCAGGCCACAGAGACAATTATTGCATAAGTAGGGATTTATAAAAGTCAGACTGAAGTGTAGACAGCTGTAATGCACAGATAAAAGCATATTAAACTGAAGAATTGAAAAACCTAAATACAAATGCCAGTTCTGCCACTGATCTATTATTTCACTTGGGGCAAGATTAATCTCTCTGAACCTCAGTTTTTTCATATGTAAGCTGGGCATAATGTGGTTCCTTTTAGTTTTTGAAAATTAATTGAGATAATCTATATGAAAACCAAGTGAGATAGGCATTATTTTGCCAATTTTATAGATAATAAAACTAGAGGAGCTATGTGATATAATTAAGACAATACAAATAAAAATGATATTTCTGAAATAGACTCCAGATGACTCAGAGTCCAGTCCTCTTTTCCCTATACATCATCTCTTTATCCCATACCTGCACATTCTATAAATACATATGGATCAAAGGTATCATACATGTGTGACATGTGCAGGTAAAATTTAAAAGAAAATACACTCTTCTCCACTGATCAGGTAAAAGTATTACTTCCCCTCTGCTACATATGTAAAAGTAATGGGGAGAGAGAAAAAGAGGGAGATGAAGATGAAGGACTCTGCGGAAGGAGTGTGTGCATGTGTGCATGTGTGTGTGTGTATATGTGAGTATGTTTGAGCTCATGTACCTTTTGGGGGTGGCCAGCCCATGCCATTTTAGAGTTCAAGATTTTTAGGTGTTTTTCAATTCTACTAGACATTTCATTCAGACTTAAACCCATTAAATTGGTTTCCAAATATTTCTATGACATAGGTTAAGTTCATTTTCTTTTCTTTTTCTAATGTCTAAAATATACTACTTAAAAGTTCAAGACTATCTTTAAAATTTTGTGTTCATCCAAGGGATAACTATCACCACTATATATAAAATATTCATATACCACCTAGATCAAAATAAAGAATATGTCTATGGTTATATCTAACTCTCAATCTTGGTCTGGGATGGTTATATGGTATAAACATATGTAAAAATTCATTGAGTTGTATGTACATTTATGATTAGTCCATTTTACTCTAGATAAATTATCTCCGAGTTAAAAAAACTAAGAAAAAAAAAGCCCTTGTAAAAGTTCATGCTTATCAAATAAGCTTAGAGGACAATTTAGTATTTGATGCTTGAAACTTAACACATATTAACATGTACCAGATATATAATATTTAAAAAAGAAACTACCATTTGTATATTATTAGGAGTTGGTTATTAATAGAAATAAATCATATTATTCCATTCTATTACCTCTGATCCTATATTAGTATTACTTTAAAATATCTCTAAAATAATTTGTCTAATTTTTTACAGGCCAAGCAAAGTACTGTATCACCTGTCCTATATTTCTTAAGGAAAAAAAGGAAATGTAAGGTGATATTCATTAGTGCCCTATGGTATTCTACTAATAATGGCTTTATATCAGATCTTTGGCCATCACTAACACCATCCTCAGATAACTAGTTTTTAAGTTTGCTAGAATATAATTTCCATTTAATACTTTAAAAAGTATAATTATATTAATGTTTTAGAAATAATATAATTGTTTTCTACCAATATCATTTGTGGTAATTGCTGAGTATCAGTCCCACACTGACTCTAATCTTCAGGGTACAGGCCATTCTAAGTAACTCTGCTCATTTTTAAAAAGCAAGGGTCCCACTGCTTAACTAGCATCTGAAGGCCATAATTCTAAGCTTCTGAGTTCAAATAATAAAATTTCACATCTGGGATAGATATGTAGCATGAGGGAACCTTCTAGAAACTTTGACAAGAGTATGTGTTCTATATCTAAAGCAGAAAAGACACAGGCACCATTAGTAACTATGGAATTGTTTCTGCATATACATTTTTGAAATGTAAGAAAACAACTGATCATTTACTCTTAACAAAATGCTTCTAAAGTATTACCTACTTGACTTAAACGAAACTTAATCTTTGTAAAGAAAACATTTTTTAAAACATTTAAAAGGTATATTTTATAGGACCTGTAATAATGGATGAGGAAGAATATATTTTAATAACATTTTTACCCTTTTGTTTGAGCCAGACTTCTAAAATTACACTCTGTATTGTGCCCTCAACATCTATAAACATAAAGGATGAAATTTGCTAGAATGGATTAGTGATGATGTTTATTTGCAAGCACTGGTCAAACACTGTAAAGTAGCTAAAACATGTACAATTAGAAAGGTAGCAGATGTTTTTCTAAAGCATGCAAAAACACCTAATATTCAAGTAAAGAAATAGGAAATAATACCCTTCTGGGTTAAATTGGCTTATACAAATGACTTAGTGGAACACGTGGCTCAGGATTCTGAAAAATTACTAAAGATATTTCAAATTCTACCTATGCTTCCACTACTTAAATATTCCTTGACAACTGCTATATTGATCCATTCTATATCTTTACCACTAAATGCCATGGCTTTAATCAAATAACACAGCATCTGACCCAAATCAGCACGACTAATATCAGAAAAGCCACAACTAGCACATGTGGTAAGCAAGCCAACATAGCTCTTAAGGAACTCTGAAATCATTTAATCCATTCAATTTCTTTGTGTTGGCACCTAAGCCATCATAAATAAGTAAATATTTATTTTGATCATAATTTTCTACTGAAGTTGCTTTGGGAAGATAATTTCATATCCCCTCCTAATTCAGGAAAGGAATTCATAAGCATACTTAAACTTAGATCATCAAAGGAATATTTAATGATTCTCAAAGAAATATACTGCTATGATTGGGCTGGTCTCCTTCCCAGACTCTCCAGAATTTAGAGAAAGGGTCTATCTCACTCTGTCTCCAAGATTGGAGTGCACAACCTTAAATGTCTAAGCTCAGTTGATCCTCCTGCCTCAGCCTCCTGAGTAACTGGAATTACAGATGCACTACAGTCACCATGTCTGGCTAATTATTTTTTTATATTTTGTAAAAATGGGGTTTTGATATGTTGCTCAGGCTGGTTTCAAACTCTTGGCTTCAAGCAATCCTCCCACCTTAGCCTTCCAAAGCATTGGGATTACAGGTATGAGCCACTGTGCCTAGCTGATTATATGTTAGTTTGTTGTAATTTCCTTCAGGCCAAGGACTCTCTGATGCTTCTCTTATAGCCTCTTTAGTGTTCTGTGCACAGTATTAATACTTGCTTGCTGCCTGATTAAGTGATTCCAAGAACAATTCTTTTTCTTCTTGTAAGATGTCATGTATTTTGGCTATTCATTTCATAAGTAGCCATTACTCTTCGAGTCATATTCTTTCTTAGCACCCCAAAAATGTAGAATAGAATCACAGATGAGAATCTGGGGCAGGGAATGTTGGAAAAAACAGCGGGTTTCTGCAATGTTTAGATACTGAAGTTGTTTCTATTTCAAATATCTCCAACAGAATCTCCTCCTCTGCAGCAAGCACATGGTAGTGAGAAATTCCACAGGCTCATGTGGCTGATGGAGCACAACACTGCAGTGGTAGTATGTGTGTATGTGTGTCTAGGGTATATAGAGGAGTATATTCAGGGAGTGCTAGAAGTAGTCTAGCAAGTTCACATGAGCCGCAAACGATTATGACAAAATATATTTGATATAGATATGTGTATACTTTTTCTAAAATTCTGTTTCTAACATATCTCTTCTAATAATCTTTATGTATTGATGCAATAACTCATTAAAATCAGGGTCAGATTATAAAAATATTTTTATGTTTTTAAAACCATATCAGAAATAAACTAAATAAACAAAATAACTAAATTATGCAGTTTGTTTTACAGCTATATGACACATGGAATGGATATGAGAATTAAAGTGCTGAGTATAAGTAAAGTAACAATTACAAATCTGATGAGAAGCTAATACTATTGTTTTCTCATTAAAATAAAATTATATAACTGGGCTCCAAGACCTTTCCTTTCTCTTGTTTCTATCAGATAATCTAATATCTTTATAATTTAAAAATCCACCCAAAGAATATTGACTTCATTTAAAATAAAAATATAAATAAGAAATTTTTGCCAGGCTCAATGGCTCACACCTGTAATCCTAGCACTTTGGCAGGCCAAGGAAGGAGGATTGCTTAAGGCTGGGAGTTCAAAACTGGCCTGACCAAGAATGAGACCCTGTCTCTACAAAAAATAGAAAAATGAACAGGGCATCGTGGCATGTGCCTGTATTCCCAGCTATGTGGGAGGCTGAAGCAAGAGGATGGCTTGAGCCCAGGAGTTTGAGGTTACAGAGAGCTATGATTGTGCCATGGCATTCCAGCCAGGGTGACAGAGTGAGACCCTGTCTCAAAAAGAAAAAAAAAAGAAATATTTTTTTATTTCTTGCTGTTATATCCAGCAAGAGGATATAACAATTGTAAATATATATGAACCCAATACTAGAGCACTGAGATATATTTGTTAAGGTTTTAATCCTCATTTGGTCTTCAAAAAGAAAAAAGAAGAAAAAAAAAAAACAAAAAACAAACTCTACTAGAATACCTGAAACAAACTGTACAGCTTTGGGACTAATTTGAAAGGTAAAGATTACACCTAGATGAAAATTCTTCCACCTCTTTGGAACAAAGGTAATAATTTTTTACTATTAGTTGAACAAACTCAAACATCCTGAGGAATCTCTTGTGTGCCTTTGAGATTTAAAAGGAGGCCTGGTAAGAAAAATAAAGGCAGCCTGGAAGATGGCAGTTACTAATAAGGGATAGAGTGGGTGACAGGTAGTGAATGAAGAAACAAAGAGAAAAGAGGTAGATGAACAATGAGAAGACTGAGAACTAAAAGAGAGGTGGGGAAATCTAGAAATCTTTCTAGCCTGGCATAGAGGAAGGAGGTTATAAGAGGGGTCAGGATAGTGCTATTTTTCACAAACTTTGGTTGTTAATATGACCACAAAGAGATGCTGCATAATCTTATAAAACAACTTATTCTCTTAATTAGAGATTTACATATTGTGATCTAGCAACTTTACCTCACCAAATCCTTATAGATAAGCTTTGTTGTTTCCAGATATGGGTTAACCACATCTTCATATTGACAAAGGGCTCCACCAAGGCAAAGATGTTTGAAAAGACAAAACAGGAACTCTTCTCTATCTGGTTGGCTGAATACTTCATATTTTTCTGAGTCTTCCATTAGCAAAACCTAAGATAATAAAATTCATCTAAATGTAACATAATTCAAGGTTCTAATTTTTATGTTTTCAAAAGTTTCAATTTATATATTACAAAATAATCTTATACCTATTTTAAGAACCAATCCCAAGGCAACTGGAGAGAGTAATCAGCAATCTGCACTTATTTGCTTCCATTTTATCATTAGGTACTGACACGCAAGGAAAGGAACAAATCAAATTTTTAAAAGAAAGGAGCTAAGTCTCCCCATCTTCCACTTTATTTTTTTATTCTAGCTCATATGTTTAGTAATTGTTTTAGTGCAACTGTATTTTTAGAGTTAAGTCACTGCAAATCTTATTTGGAAATAAATGAGAGCATAAATAAATACTGAAACTTCTCTATCCCATAGGTTTCTTATCTTTGCTTCTATCCAGAGGCTAAACACAAATGGTCATTTTCTAAGCCCTCTCACTTAACAGAGTTTGGGTCACTACTTTCCTTACCCCACAACTATCTATTTTGAGCCATTTGGGTACTGGAGCCTCATACCCACCTCTCCTTTTCCTGATCTCCTCTAATAAGATCACTTCACACATCACATTGATTTTTGTTCTCCTGAGATCTTGCTATTTCCTTCAGAAAGCAGAAAACTAGATCTGATGTGGAAGATATTCTTATACCTTTCATAAATTGAGAAACAAAATCTTTCCCAAACAGACAAAAACTGAAGTAATTCATCCCTACTAGATTGGCTGTATAAGAAATGCTTAAGGGAGTCCTACATCTGGAAGTGAAAGAATGATATCTACCCTTATGAAAACATATAAAAGTATAAATCTCACTGGTAGAGCAAACACACAAATGAGGAAGAGAAAGGAATGAAATGCTATCACTATAGAAAACCACCATATTGCAAAGACTAACAGTAAGAGAGAAAGAAAGCTAAAAAGTATATACAAAACAACCAGAAAATAATTAATAAAATGACAAGAACAAGTCTTCACATATCAGTAAAAACCCTGAATGTAAACAGATTAAATTATCCACTTAAAAGATATAGACTGGATGAATGGATTAAAAAATATGACTCAACTAACTATATGCTGCCTAAAAGAAACTCAATTCACCTGTAAAGACACGTATAGACTGAAAGTAAAAAGATGGAAAAAGATATTCCACACACTCAGAAATGAAAAGTGAGTGGGTATAGCTGTACTTACATAAGATAAAACAGACTTTAAGCCAAAGACAGTAAAAAGAGACAAAGAAGGTCATTATATAACGATGAAGGAATCAATTCAGCAAGAGGATATAACAATTGTAAATATATATGTACCCAATACTAGAGCACTGAGATATATAAAGCAAATATTTTTAGATCTAAAGGAAGAGATAGACTCAAGTATAGTAATAGTTGGAGACTTCAACACTCCACTTTCCGCATTAGACAGATCATCTAGACTGTCAAAGAAATACTGGATTTAAACTACACTTTAGACCAAATGGACCTAACAGACTTGTATGGAACATTTTATCCACCACTTTATCCAACAGCTACAGAATATACATTTTTCTCATGAGCACATGGAACATTCTCCAGGATGGATCATATGTTGAGCCACAAAACAAGTCTCAACAAATTTTAAAAAACTGAAATCCTACAAAGTATATTCTTAGATCACAATGAAATAAAACTAAAAATCAATAACAAGAACAACATTGGAAACTGTACAAATACATGATAATTAAACAGCATGCTCCTGAATGACCAAAGGGTCAATGAAGAAATTAAAGAAATCAAAAAATTTCTTGAAACAAATGAAAATTGAAACACAACATACCAAAACCTATGGGATACAATAAAAGCAGTATTAAGAGGGCAGTTTATAGCAATAAACACTTACATCAAGAAAAGTAGAAAGATTTCAAATAAGTAATCTAATGTTGCACCTCATGAAACTAGAAAAGAATAAACCAAAACAAAAATTAGTAGAAAGAAATAAATAATAAAGATCAGAGCAGAACTAAGTGAAATACAGGCTAAAAAATACAAAGGATCAGTGGAATGAAAAGCTAGTTTTTTCAAAATGTAAACAAAATAAAAAAAACCCACTAGCTAGACTAACCAAGAAAATAAGAAAGTAGATCCAAATAAAATCAGAAACAAAAAAGAAGACATTAT